>NC_064637.1:148191109-148816109 GCF_023864275.1 Schistocerca cancellata | reverse complement strand
CACACACACACACACACACACACACACAGACACAAGCAGACATTTGTAAAGGCAAAGAGTTTGGGGCAGAGATGTCAATCGAGGCGGAAGTACAGAGGCAAAGATGTTGTTGAAAGACAGGTGAGGTATGAGCGGCGGCAAATTGAAATTAGAAATTAGCGGAGATTGAGGCCTGGCGGATAGCGAGAAGAGAGGATATGCTGAAGGGCAAGTTCCCATCTCCGGAGTTCTGACAGGTTGGTGTTAGTGGGAAGTATCCAGATAACCCGGACGGTGTAACACTGTGCCAAGATGTGCTGGCCGTGCACCAAGGCATGTTTAGCCACAGGGTGATCCTCATTACCAACAAACACTGTCTGCCTGTGTCCATTCATGCGAATGGACAATTTGTTGCTGGTCATTCCCACATAGAACGCTTCACAGTGTAGGCAGGTCAGTTGGTAAATCACGTGGGTGCTTTCACACGTGGCTCTGCCTTTGTTCGTGTACACCTTCCGGGTTACAGGACTGGAATAGGTGGTGGTGGGAGGGTGCATGGGACAGGTTTTACACCGGGGGCGGTTACAAGGGTAGGAGCGAGAGGGTAGGGAAGGTGGTTTGGGGATTTCATAGGGATGAACTAAGAGGTTACGAAGGTTAGGTGGACGGCGGAAAGACACTCTAGGTGGAGTGGGGAGGATTTCATGAAGGATGGATCTCATTTCAGGGCAGGATTTGAGGAAGTCGTATCCCTGCTGGAGAGCCACATTCAGAATCTGATCCAGTCCCGGAAAGTATCCTGTCACAAGTGGGGCACTTTTGGGGTTCTTCTGTGGAAGGTTCCGGGTTTGAGGAGATGAGGAAGTGGCTCTGGTTATTTGCTTCTGTACCAGGTCGGGAGGGTAGTTACGGGATGCAAAAGCTGTTTTCAGGTTGTTGGTGTAATGGTTCAAGGATTCCGGACTGGAGCAGATTCGTTTGCCACGAATGAGGATCACCCTATGGCTAAACATGCCTTGGTGCACGGCCAGCACATCTTGGCACAGTGTTACACCGTCCGGGTTATCTGGATACTTTCCACTAACACCAACCTGTCAGAACTCCGGAGATGGGAACTTGCCCTTCAGCATATCCTCTCTTCTCGCTATCCACCAGGCCTCAATCTCCGCTAATTTCTAATTTCAATTTGCCGCCGCTCATACCTCACCTGTCTTTCAACAACATCTTTGCCTCTGTACTTCCGCCTCGACTGACATCTCTGCCCCAAACTCTTTGCCTTTACAAATGTCTGCTTGTGTCGGTGTATATGCGGATGGATGTGGATGTGTGTGTGTGTGTGTGTGTGTGTGTGTGTGTGTGTGTGTGCGCGCACTAGTGTATACCTGTCCTTTTTTCCCCCTAAGGTAAGTCTTTCCGCTCCCAGCATTGGAATGACTCCTTACCCTCTCCCTTAAAACCCAAATCCTTTCGTCTTTCCCTCTCCTTCCCTCTTTCCTGATGAGGCAACTGTTGGTTGCGAAAGCTTGAATTTCGTGTGTATGTTTGTGTGCCTATCGACCTGCCAGCGCTTTTGTTTGGTAAGTCTCATCATCTTTCTTTTTAGATATATTTTTCCCACGTGGAATGTTTCCCTCTATTATATTCATATCATTAATTTGAACTCCACTGCATAATAATGTATACATAACTACAACAAAGAACATTTTTCTAACAACAGAGAGAACTATGGAGAAAAATCATTAGATAGTATATGGAACTGAGAAATTAACAGCATCTGAAGTTAATGGAAATGTCTATGGGATGTTGCTCTGAATTGTTACCGTAATAGGTGCATATAAAATGCTGTCTAATAATGTAAACCTATACATACCAAAGAACACGCTTCCCACAATCTTAGAACAAAATAAAGAAAAAGGTGCTTATCCTACTCAGTTGCAGGGAGAAAGAATTAATTCTGTATACATTTACACTCACCAATTTATGATGTCAGTGGTGCAGCTCAATTCGATTCTCCTACACTATAACTGGAATTGGCATCAAAACCACCGACACCACATTAACTGCTCACACGAATTTATAATTCTGCCTACAGTCTGTGCTCCTCTAATAAGCTTGTCAACATTTGTCTACTTTGTTCCTCCATGATGTGGTATCTACATTAACAAGACCTGCAAATAGCAGCCTTTCTGTTACTGTAAAGGACGTATTTCGAATGCAGGCCCTGACATCTCTCCAAACCAATTCAGTTGGGTTAAAATGGCAGTGATAAGGCAGTAACTTAATTACTGTTTTCACAAGTGACTAAAGCAGAAGCTTTTTCATGCTAATGTCCAAAGCAACGTGTCACCTGTAACAACTGCACTCTAATTTCTTTTTGATCACTAGCTGTTGGAGCTTTGTCTAATATCAGAGAATGGTACCATGCATTATTTATTAAGAACACTAACATTAAACTCCAGCAACAAATTTTGAAACTACTGCAGAAATCACAGGTGATCCATATTCACATGGCAGTCACAGGTTTTTCTTAATCGAAAAACTGGAAGTCCCTCATGCACAAAACTGTTTGAACAATCAGCATGGCTACAATTAACCGGGACCCTCTTCCCACTAGCCGACGACTGCTGCTATTTTAAGTGCCATCTGTGTGGCATTTATCACCTGCTTCTCCAGTGTTCACCTAGGTTTCATTTAACCACATGGTTAAACGTATATCCTTTCCTACAATTATATATAAGAAAATACTATGAGCTGCAATTACACGAGATGCTTCAAGTAACAGTTTGTCTGTCTACCTTTTTAAAGCAGAAGCCTATACTTTTTAACCCCCTGAGAAAACTTCACATTCTTTTAAAGAAATTAGCAACTTCCATTTTGTGGGGCACACTTTCTTGCTATAATATCTGTGAATGTGCTGACTAACTGCATAGGGTTCATAGGTCCTTTGTTCCACATGGTTTGCTTTAATATCTTTCAAGTCTGGAAGTAGCACCCCTTTCTTTGTAAACAGTTTTTTGTCCACCTCAACTGTCAGCACCCTCAGTTCATCACTGTCTGAGGATGTTTAGCAAAAATCTTTCTTTCAAACCACCACTTAAAAAATGGGGGAGGGGGGATTCAAATCAGGACTGAATGGGGGAGAGTTTTGTCCACACATGAAATGATTAGGAAATCTGTATGAAATGGCATTTGCTTTAAATGTTTCATGCACGAAGTCTGTGGCAACTTTAGATGTGTGTGGTTTTGCTCCATCCTGCATGAACCACTGATTTTGCAATGTAAACCCTTTTTTTTTTGGGGGGGGGGGGGGGGGGGGGGGAGGGGAATAAAAGGGCTGAGGCACAAAATTACTACACAGCATAATGTTTACTGTGTGTTCAAGAGAGAACGGCCACATTACCCCATGACTTGAGATAGCGGTCCATATAATAAGGCTGAGTGCGATGCAGCTTTGCATGAAGCATGTCTGGATACCCGGAAGTCTGAAACTGCCCAATTTCTTTATTAACAACGCCATCAAGGCGAAGAGGTCTCATCTAAAAACCGATTCATCAATGTTTTTTTGTCCTTCACTAATTTTGGTAACATTTATTTTGTAAGGATACAAATGCAAATCAATTTTTAAAATTCGCTGTACACATTGTCTAGAAAATCGAAACTGTGCTACTGTTTTCCTAGTTGATTTGCTTGGGCTTCTCAGTAACAATGCTCTCACAGCTTTGACATTCTGTGGAAAACCAACATTGGCAGGACATCCATGCTTCCTCTCAAAAACTGAACCATAAAAATTAAAGGTTTTGTAAAGTCTATGTACGAGGGCAGACCAAATATAAACAGGATTTTATTTTTTATGTAAATTCTTTCATTGAAAAACTCAAGGAAATTATAATTTATTTCTCCACATAGTCTCCTGCTTTGGGGATGCATTTGTCCCAGCATATGGGCAGCTTTCTGATGCCCTCATCACAAAAAGAACTGGGTCGTGTCACCAGCCAGATGCACATGATGAATTCCACTCTCGTCATCTTCAAATTGTTGCCCTCCTAGAGCTTCTTTAAGCAGTCCAAATAAATGGAAACCGCAGGGTGATAAGTCTGGGCTGTAAAGAGGAGGATCAAGTGTAGTCCAGTGCATTTCCTGTAGCTTGGAGACAGAGCTGTAGTATGGGGTCGCACATCGTTATAGAGGAGGACGACCTATCAAATCGATCGGTCTCGCCTTTTGCGGTGATATTCCTCCGCCACTCCCTACTGGCTTGTTTGGATTCTGGAGTGTAGTGGTGAACCCATGTTTCGTCGCAGGTGATGCTCCGACTCAAAAATGCATTATTTTCTTCCGCAAACCTCGCTGTAAGCCACAGGCCTCCAAATGTCTCAACTTCACAACTTCAGTCAAAAGTTTAGGGACCGAACTGGAACACACTTTATGGAACTGTAGGTCATTTATGATGACTGCTTGACAGCTCCCATAACTGATTCTGACTTTTTTGTGCCATTTCTGGTACTCTTGCCCGTCGATCGTCGTCAATGATGTCTAAATGCATGAATGTTTTTGTCTGTAATGTTGGTCTGAGGATGGCGATCGTGTTGCTGATTTTCCACACTTTCTTGTCCTTCCTTGAACTTTTTATGCCAGGAAAAAACACGCGTTCTTGATAGCATTTTATCACCGAACTGTGCAGTCAATCTTTGGCAAATTTTTGCCGCTGTAACTCCTGCACGAGCAAGAAATTTGATAATTATGCATTGCGCAATGGAGGGGTACACTTGTTGCTTAGACATCGTGAGCGTTACTGATGAAACGGTGGGAAATATCTAACAGCATGTTCTCCTCACTTCTAACGGTCCCACCTAAGCATAGCAGAAGTGCAGGGTCATTCCTACCAACTGTTGATGTTCAGGAACAAAAATCCCATTAATATTGGATCCCCCCTCATAGTAAATGAGGGTGACCATCAGGCTTATAATGTGCACATAACTGTCTCAGCGAAAGCTCCACACTTTCAGTTTCATGAAAAAATAACCATTTCGAAACAGTGGTCAGCTATCAGTCTTACTTTATCAGACATCTTGGAATGAGAAACAATGCAGTCAGAAATAAAAAAGTGATCTTGAGCTACTCTCTCTTCTGCCAACGGAACACACAATAACAACCAATAACATACAAAATTAGAGCAAAATCAAATGTTGGATCATTTTGTGTGCCACCCTGTATGAAAGGATTTTGGGTTTTGAAATTTAGTACATGTCACTCTTAATTCATCCGTACAAGTCCTACTCAATGCTCACTACTCGAACCACACACACACACACACACACACACACACACACACACACACACACACACACACACACACACAAAATTTGTGTCTGTCCAGAGTGCCAACAGCAAAAAATCTTGCTGCAGCTGTTTACACTCTAAGTAACCAGCCAACAGGGATTATTTACTCTTGTCCTGGCAGAATGCCTTGTAGCAGAAAGAGTACACACTCTTTGCACCCTCCCACTCACTGTTGTAGGCCGAGGCAAAGTCGAGGAAGTTCGCATTGAAGTAGTTGATTTCTGGCAGTTTCGGCTCTATAAACTCCTTGAAATACTCCATAGCCATAGTCGACAGGTCGAAGAGCTCGTCGGTCACCTTGTACGGCCGTGCCATGACGGGAGTCACACTTATGTAGTGCAGGATCCGATACACCTCGTCCAGAATCTGTAACAGCAACGTCCAACTCTACTATGCACAATTGTTGCAGCAAAAAGTAAAAGATTCCAAAGTTATCTGCAACAAAAAATAAATACTCTGACATGAAAATTTATTGCTAAGACTACACATAATGCCTTGAGGTGTCAAAATTAAGACAAGAAACAACAGCTGCAACACTGTAAAAAGAAGCAAAAGAAGAAAATAAATGTGTATATTAATACAAGAAAGACTGGAAGAGGAGGAGCCAGTTTGATGACTAAGTAGTTGATCCTGAAGTACCCGATCGAACAATATTTCCTTTTATACATTACATATATATTTATGTATTATATATGGCACTACAGTGGGTACATAAGTGCACATTTGAAAGCCATGTGGAAAAAATTCAAAGCAATCAGTGAAGAACTTTCTGAGATTCATGATTTTATAGCAACATTTATATTTTTATTTATACAGAATTACTGGTTTAAATGATACAATATTTCTATTCCTCTGTCCCATTTTAATCATTGTGTCAACTTTTTGAACTGCTCTAATTTTTTCTTCCTACCAATCTTTATGCATGTGAACTTAATTTATTTATTATAATAATTAAACATTTGAAAATGTTGATCTACTGTTTAAGAAACAAAAGACGAAATAATCTGTATTGCCCATGCAATGGCTTCAAAAATGTATTTTTCATTAGAAGATGATATTTTTTGGATGGTAATTGCCGGACTAACATGAAACAAATTGTTATTGCACTATGTACAAAACAACAAAGATAAAAATATAAATGAAAGAAGGGGTGTAAGTAGAATGAAATTAAAGTAAAATAAAAAATGCAATAACATGAACAAGAAACTCAACTAAAGTTCATACATAATAATTTAATTCACATGAACAAAGACTCCAAGTGGAAAAAGAATAATAGGAAGAAAGATGAGAGCAAATGAAAAATTAGTGTGATAAAAATAACACGAGATGGAACAGAAATGAAAAAATATAAGCACCTGACAAGATCTGAACCAACAATCATTGGCCTGTGAGGACTGTACCTTAACCATTACAATGCATAACCGGCCTGTATTATATTCACTGTGTAAAGCTGTAGAGCATCACACAAAATTCTGTAGTTTTTTTCCGTGGATTACTCGAACAAGGGCCTGCCAGGACATCACACATGGGACCTCCACCTACATCACTGTACAAGGTGGCTTCAAAATGTCTTTTAGGAACCTCTCCTTTTAAGAAAATTTTGGACCAAGTTAATAACACCACTGAATGACTAGATGGAACAAGGAAGGATTTTAAAACATTAAAAGTTACAGAATAAAGTTGCAAACTGAGAACACTTCTAGCATCTAATCAACTCTACAAAATTTCCAATCCAATGATAATGATCTCATTCCAAAGCAGCTTACAAATGGCCAAATTCTCAACTTTTTAGAAGTTCTATATTGTGCATAACTGTGAGAATTATGAGCTGTTGTATCCTGTTTTCCATAAAGCCTACACAGGATCTCTCTTCCCATACAGGATCTTTTCCCTCTTTACTTGTTAGGCAAATCTTAATTGTGTTTGAATTAGTTTTGTTATGATTAGGAAAGTACAGAATAGACATTGTAAGTTCTGTATTTGTTAATTTTTTGTTATACGAAAGGGGCTAATCCACAACAGACAGTGCAAGAAATATTTTCACACAGTAGCTATACCATAAGACTGGTATGAATTTTCCAAAAAGTGGAATATGTAGGTATATTTTGTTTCGACATGTTACGCAAAAAGAATACAACAACTTATGAGTGAAATTTTACATACAATTCTGATGAACATTGTAATCAATATGAGAAATGATTGTTTTGGTTAAGTGTCCTGATCACTATATATACAGTGAAACTATTTTTATCATATTTTGAAGAAGTCTTATTCTCTGCTAAAATTCTATTCAGAATGAAATTCTCAAAGCAGCTCTTTTCGCCCAAGACTTCAGTCTTTGCACAGCAATTTGGTCACATTGTTCCAACTTATTGAGTACTCCAATTGATGAAGTGGCTAAGTGGGACCTGTACAAAAAGGTGCATATTGCTTCAATTATGTATCCATACTTCTAGGGCAACATGTTCTGATTAAACATATGAAATTCAGCAGAGTCACAGTATAATCTGAGAATCTCTCTGATGACATTTGTTGATAACTGTAATGAGAAATTCCTGCCCTCTAACATTTCTAATTTATTTGACATGATGGGTTAGTTTGTAGAGTCTCTTTAGTCTCCAGATGAGCCGTCAGACTTCCAGAAACATATAATCCACATATTCATCAGATAGCAAAGGCAGATAAGAGCAAGAATTATTGCTCATCTTAACAGATCATGCAGTTGCTGACGAGAATGATACACAAAAGAATGGAAAAGAAGTTTGAAGACATGTTAGATAATCACTTTGGCTTCAGGAAAGGGAAAGTTACTAGACAGGCAGTTCTATTTACATCTATACTCTATAAGCCACCGTAATGTGCATGGCAGAGGGTATGTCCCATTGTAACAGTTATTAGGGTTTCTTCCTGTTCCATTTACATATGGAGCACAGGAAGAATGAATGTTTGAATGCCTATGTGACTGGTACATAGGATGCGGTTGTACATTTCTAGCGTAATCATTTAAAGGCAGTTCTTGAACTTCATTAACAGACTTTCTCAGAATACTTTATGTCTATCTTGAAGAGCGTACCAGTTAAATTCGTTCAGTATCTCTGCGACACCCACTCACGGATTAAACAAACCTGTGACCATTTGTGCTGCCCTTCTCTACATATGTTCAATATCCCTGTTAGTCCTGTCTGGTACGAGTCCCACACACTTGAGCAGTATTCTAGAACTGGCCGCATGAGTGATTTGTAAGCAATTTCCTTTGTTGACTGATTGCACTTCCCAGTATTCTACAAATAAACCGAAGTGTAACACCTGCTTTACCCTTGTCTGAACCTATGAGATCATTCCATGTCATATTCCTACAAAGTGTTACACCCAGGTATTTGTACAAGTTGGCTGATTCCGACGACTCATTGACATTACAGCCATAGGATATGTTCTTTTCTTTTGTGAAGTGCAAAATTTTATATTTCTGAACATTTAAAGTAAGTTGCCAACTGCTGCATCACTTTGAAATCTTATGAAGATCTAACTAAATATTTATGCAGCTTCTTTCAGGCAGTACTTCATTATAGGTAATTTCTTCATCTACAAAACATTTCCCTTCCGTTTAACCTCTACAGCAAAGAAGCAATGATGGAAACAAAAAAGCCCCAATAGTAAGATTAAAACTCAGAGTCAAATGATAGCAATGATAAGATTCATTGACAACTCTGCAATCCTCAGTGAAAATGAACAATAATTACAGGACCTGTTGAATGGAATAAACAGTTTAACGTATACTAAGAGTAAATTGAAGAAATATACATGTAATGAGCAGCAGAAATGACATTGGTGGTAAACTTATAAAAATTAGGGACCACAAAGAAACAGTAGTTAAGGTGTTCTGGCGTGGAAGTGAAGTAACGTAACAGACAATAGAATTCATAAAAAGTAGACTAACAGGCAAAAAGGGCATTCAAGGTAAAAAATCATTTAGTGTGAAACATAAGCCATAATTTCAGGAAACAATTTCTGAGAATGTACATTTGGAGCAGAGCCTTTTGTGGTAGTGAATCACAGAGTGGGAAATAAAGAGAATGGAAGCATTTGAGATGTGATGTTATAGACGAATGTTGAAAATCAGGTGGACTCTAAATGGAGGAGGATCCTTGCAAAGTCGGTATGGGAAACAATGAAAACAAAAAGGGACATACAGATAGGATATTTATTAACACATCAGGGAATAACTTCCATGATACTACAGGGAGCTGAAGAAGGTGGAAACTGTTAGAGGACAGAGTGGACGATATTCAACGAATTATTCAAGATGTAAGGTGCAAGTGCTGCTTTGAGATGGAGAGGTTGGAGGAAAAAAAAAAATCAGAGTCGTTCTCTTACTTTTGTGCTTCATTTATAACAGGTCTGTTTAGCATACACATGAAAATGTGTGGTGTAACTAGTTGTGGTCACGTCAGTCTGCTACAGCAATCACACACTGGTACGGTGATTTCACAGCAACATCAACAAAATACCTTACATAGCTGTGTTCTAAGAGAACTTTACCCTTTTTCCAATTCATCCCGTTTAAGTGTCCAGGACATTTCTCTTCTACATTTACACAGGCACTCCACAAGCCACAGTGCTGCGCATGGCAGCGAGTATCCTGTACCTACCCAGTTCCACTTGCAAACAGAGCGAGGAGAAAAATAACCGTAGGTATGCCTCCATATGAGCCCTAATTCTCGTATCTCACCTTTGTGGTCTTTATGCACAAAGTATGTTAGTGGCAGTAGAATGGTTTGGCAGTCAGCTACAAATGCCGGCTCCTAAATTTTCTCAATAGTGTTTCTTGAAAAGAATGTCGCCTTCCCCCCATGGATTCCTAATTGAGATCTGGAAGCATCTCCGCAACACATATGTTTTGTTCGAACCTAACAGTGATAAATCTAGCTGTCCGCCTCTGACTTGCTTAGATGTCTTTCTTCAATCCGACCTGGTACGAATCCCAAACACACTAGCAGTGCTGAAGAACAGGTCGCACCAGTGTCCTATATGTGGTCTCCTTTAAAAGTTAACCACTCCTTCCTAAAATTCTCCTAGTAAACCGAAATCAACCATTCGGCTTCCCTACAGCAGTTCTCACATGCTCGTTCCACTTCGTATCACTCTACAACGCTGTGCCCAGATATTTAAATGACTTGACTGTACTTACAACTCTGAATTCCTGTAATGCCTTCCACCTACAGACTTTATCTGGCCCTCTAAAGCCGGAGCAATATTTTTGAATAGGTCACACTAGATGTTACAAGTGGTTTTCTTCCAACAAATCGAAGTCTTACAATGCAGTTCCTCACTACTCGCTCAATATGTGTATACCACTATGTTAAGCACACACATTTACAACACGACACCCTCAAGAAGTTTAATAAAAAAATGCTACATATGTTGCCAAATTACAAAATTAATCCTAGCAATACCAATTCAATTTCCATTACTGAAGGTGTGATGTATTTTATGCCCACCCTAAAGAGATTTCATAATTGTTACTGACACATTAACAAACTTTTTAAAGAAGCAATGATCTGCATGTAAGGTCCAGAACCTTAAAATATATTTTACTACACTCTTAGCAATATCAATGCATTTTTCATAATACATAACTCAAGCTTCATGAACACCACAAAAGATTTTTAGAAATGCAAATTTTATTCATTTTGTTTACTTTTACTTACAACATACTTTTAACAAGATTTTGATGTGTAAGTATGGTCCTAAACATTAAAATACTGAATAACATTCATTATGGAAAGTTACAGACAATTTAAATTACTGAGCTCAGTTTAATTAAAAACTTAAAACATTTATGAACTTTGTAAAAGAACTGATAAACAACTTTTTTCAAAATTTTAAATTAACTAATTAGACTGCAATATTTTTCAAAAGGAGAGCAAAAAGTAACCCACCCTGCCTCGGTACTGCGAGGGTGAAAGCACATTTAACAACATTTGAAGAATCGAGCAACAATATTTTCCTGCAGACGACAGCATCATCTGAACAGGAAAGACAAAGGGACTACTCTGAAAAGTGTTTTATATGCAGACCTTAAACTGGCCTTGGGTAGAGTAATCTACTTTCAATATCATTACAGGCAAAGCCATTCAGCTTTCAAGATACTGTCAATTTTTACCTATTTACATAACCTGAGTGACTGACCTCGCCAGCAAAGAAGCAGCAGTGCTTGCGCTCTATGTGTTTGCCGAACGTCATCTGCAGCAGAGTCAGCCGCATGTGCAGTGTCTCCACAATGTCAGATTCGCACGCCAGTGGGTGGTTGCGGCGCGCCGACTCGCGGCGTGGCATCCTTGACTTTATGCTCTGGAAGCGCACTAGCATCTGGCCCTGCAGTCGCTGGAAGGTCGTGTTGAGGATGTGGCAGCAGATGCTGTTTATCTTGTGGCACACCTGCCAACAAAGCCGACGCAGTTGTCTACAATCTTAAAATTCTACAGAAAATGTACGCTGTACATGCGGATCAATTAACAATAACCTAAAGCTGAAAACATTTGACTGGTACAGCAAATAGTCAGTCACTTACGCATAAGTGAAACTATAGGGTGAGTCAAAAAGAACTCACCAACTTTGGAATGATATAGAAACTTACTAACATAACTGATAGAATCTGTAGATGTCTTATTTTGAAGAAAACAACCTCAAGTTTAACATGGAAGTATCAAGTGTCACTCTGGTTCGATGTGACTACCATTTCTGATGCGACAAACGTCCCACCGGTAATCAATTAATTCCCACACTCGTTGCAGCAAAGCAAGCTTAACTTCTGCAACAGCAAAGCCCGATTCCCTTTTTCAGGTCAGCAAAATTGTTTGACAGGGGCAGAACACACAGTCTTTAATGAAATACCACTGAAACAAATCCAGTGGTGTCAAGTCTGGGAAGCGAGATGGCCATGCGACTGGTCCTTCACAGCCAATCCGTTTACCTAGCAAACGATTATTGAGCAAACTTAGAACTTATGAGAGGGAATGATGATGTGCACTGTCTTGCTGGTGGTAAACCATCCCAGCTGAGTCATTTCCATTGATGATGTAGTAGAGTTCATTTCATGAAACCAAAACACACAGCAAGCACACTCTGCACCAGTGAAAGTAGCCATTTTAACTGCAATACACTGGTGCTCCTAGTGGCAGAATGGGGTAATGATGCACTACATGAATCAAACTTGAGGTCATTTGCTACAAAATTACCTCTACCAATTCCAGAAGTTATTTCAATAAATTTCTGTATCATTCCAAACTGGTAAAGTCCTTTCTGACTACCTGTAACTAGCTGAAGCACTTGAAAACAATGAAAGAAGGAGCATGTGGCATTAAAAGTAACGGAACTGATGTTACAGAAAAGACATTGAAACTTCCCAGCAGACAATCTGCGTGCCAGACTGGGACTTGAGACCAAAATCTTAGATTTTCTTGGGGAATGCTCAACTGTAATCTATATAGGTATGAATCAGGATCTATCCCCACAACTTTACTTTCCCCAGCACCTCCCCAACAAGCAGCTCTCTGGCACACAGTTTAAATCTGCTAGGGCATCTCAAATTAGCACACCTTCTGTTACAGAGAGGTAAGCATTTTGGAAATGAGAACACTGTGTCAACACACTACAGAAATCCATCCCCTTGTCTCTATTGAAACTCATGTTAACATTTACTATTGCTGTCATTATCCCTTTTGTTTCTGATGGTATTAACCACAGCTTCAGATGTGCTGAACTAATATTATGTTATTCTTAATGTCTGCTATCATCAGTATTTTGTTGGGGACGATAATTATCCTAATACCACTTCAGATGTACGTAATGGAACCACAAGCATGCACACGAAATTGTTTATGTTTGGTAATATTTTTGATCAAATGTTTGAGTGGAGTGAAAACAAAACGCTCTAGAAATTCTACAACAGATTTTTGTCGAAAATTTCCTAGGCAGACACAGGAAGAGGACAAAATGAGTTTCAAACTGATCTCCATGGGTGCCATACTTTTGCAAAAGTGGTTTATTTCTCAAATGCAATCAGGGCACTTAAGCAAACTTAATTACTGATTTGATGGAAAATTGAAATATTTTATGAACAGCTGCTGCTATGTAACTGGAGTGTTAAAAAATTCATTTCTTACAGGGGCTCGATTTTTGCACACAAAAAGTTACATTGGTGCAGTATTTAACATAAAATTTTGTTTTGAAAAACAAAAATTTGAACAATTTATGTTTTGTGAAATTATTTGCCAATATTTGAAAGAAATTTGAAATGCCTTTGAACGATTCTCTAAATCATGTTTAACTTACAATGTTAGAATTTTAACAGTACCAAAGGATATATTTGGCTCTTGGATTATATACATTGTGCAGCCATAATTACTGTACATTATTTTTAGCATCATTCAAAGATGCATCAAATGCTGATTTAATTTGCACAGGGAAATAAAACAACAGTTGTCTTAACTAGCTACTGCAAACAACAAAACTGTTATTGTGCAGTTTTTCTGCCTGTGATTCTGGTGGAGCCTGCAGTATCCTTAGAAAGTACTAGGAGACCCTTTATCAGTTTATTATTAGAAAATTTCTTTAAGAATTAACAACATAAATATTCTTTAGCTTTTAATCTTCCAATATGAAGCATTGGAAGCCAAATGTGGAGCGGTTTTATCACCATTGCCACATATCTACAGTTAGAGGCTTCTTTCCCTATACACATTGCGTGCAGGTGTTTCTTAATGTTCCCATGGCCAGCATTGTACTATAATCAGCAATATTTTGTTCTGCCTACAGATCCAGCTACACAGTTTTGATTTTACAATCACTTTAATGATGCTTAGGAGAGATTCCAGTTCAACAAATGGAGTCATCAATCAAAATGATACAAATGGCTCTAAGCACTATGGGACTTAACATTTTAGGTCATGAGTCCCCTAGACTTAGAACTACTTAAACCTAACCAACCTAAGGACATCACACAGAACCATGCCTGAGGCAGAATTCGAACCTGCGAGCGTAGCAGCAGTTCCGTTCTGGACTGAAGCGCCTAGAACTGCTCGGCCACAGCAGCTGGCGGAATCATCAATCCTGTCCTGGCATGTTTCCCAGTTTGTTCATTGCCACTACTTTCTGAGTGACCATGGACCCGTAGCAGTGCTTCCCCTTGTATCCCAAAGGCTCAATGACATTTTGCAACGATCTTTGCTAACACTGCAAAGTCTAAGAGAGTTTAGAGTTGCTCAATTTGCAACACCTATGCAAATTCTACTCTGCATGCACCCTGGTAGCATATTTCTCTACCTGGAATACTGTGGTCAGATTCCCTAGAGAGAGACGGCTCTTTCTAGTATGTATCCCTTATATCCCAGTCCCTTTGTCTTTTTTTGACCTGTCAGCAACACTGACTGTCTCCTGCACAGCAATGTGTTTCGTTCTTCCACTACTTCCCATTTTGAATCGTTACATTGGAAGATTTATTGAAGCTGTTGGAAGTTCTTGTATAGTTGGCCAGTATTTCCCAGATCACTCATATATTTACCACATTCATTAAATTATTATGGGATTCTTGATATCTTAAAGATTTCCTGCTTTTAACCTGATGTCACTTCCTTTTAACCCAAAGGTGTAATTGCAGCATGTCAAGCATGGTCTTCATCCCAGCTGTGGGTATGCTACTAATTCCTCCCGTTACTGCTAAACAGGGCAGTCACCGCAACTTGCTACACTTCTTAGCAGCCACCCTTCTGTTCTTCATTCCACTATACAGTAGCCCCATAATTTATCATGGGTCTTATTACAGTGGTGTGTATCAAGTAATAGATATTAACAACATGATAATGCTCCATTAACAACTTATGATGCCGCTATTGTCTTTAAACAAGTCTCAAGTCTATCACTGGGTACTGCATCCACGTATCAAGCAGTTCATGATATCCAAGGGAGGGACAGCAGAGTTACTGTCAACAAGCAGTATTACAACCAGAAGCTTCACGAGATAGAACCACTAAGAAGTTGCAAATCATTGGGCACCTACAGCAGTGTAACTGCCACGCGCAAGAAATTTAACTACCGTACATACTTTGCACTTTGTGGATCTTCTTAATAGTATGCAGTCTAGAGCATGAGTGAAATGTTTCTGTAATCTGAAAGTTAAATTACGTGCCAAATAATGAACAAAATTATCTATCTGTACGTGCCCGTGAGTTTTACTGAGTGACAGATATAATAGACTAGTGTTGCAAAAATCTAACACACAAGAAGGATAATTAAGAAAGGGCACAAAATATTTGTTAGATAGAAAATCATGGCCCAGTACTTTGAAGATCTTGTTATCTAGATCTATATCTTAGGCTATTATTCATTAAATTTTATAAAACAAAGCTTCACAGTAGCTGTGCTGAAAAATGCTGAGAAACTTATCCAAAGTTATACGGTGATTCTGTCACTTTTAAGTTAAAAATGCTTGAATTGTGAACATGTTGCTTTCAATGCAGCCCACAAAACAAAAAACAATGAAAACTATTGCACTGATTACTTAATCTGTTTTAATTGTAGAGAACAGCATACATAATTCAGAATAAATGCACTATACTGTGCATAACATCATACCTAAAACTATACATTTGTTTACTGTGACCAGTATTGCAATCTATATTTACTGTAGGTACATAAATCTTGTGTTAAAACAGGCCAGTCCTTAGATTTTCATTTCTGTAACACTGAAATTCAAAAGAAGGGATCATATCAGTGGTAGAACTAGCCTGCAACAACAGGGATCCTGATGCCCATTATTCTTTATCTACTACTAGTATGTAGCAGTTTTATGGCAATGTGCACAACATTAGATAAAGTGCTATTAGAGTTTCTATTTATTTATCTATGATAGTTTAGTTATAAGAACAATTTGTCTATAGGCTGAATTCTGGATGCACGTTTAGTTTTCAATTCAATTATCTGGGGCAGAGGTCGAAGCATGTGACATACCATTCAGTATAACCTCTAAGCGCGTACTGGATGGTGGTCTACTGACCAAAAGTGCTTACAAAATTAGCTTTAAATAAGATGAGTGAGACTTTTTTTATAACCATATGAACAGATTTGATTTGAAAGAGCCAGCCACCATGGCAATATATAAAAAAACTTTTCCCTAAAATTTTAAGAAGTCCGATATGTTACAGCACCTTAAGTTTTACTGCATTCGTGTCATTATCAGTTAAAATAGAGGAGAAGTCTGTAGTTACATTAGCTACTGCTCTTTTGTCTGAATATATGAATAAAAAACAGCCAACTAAATATGATGCATTGTGATCTATATGCAACAGCGGAGCTGTCGATTTCACTAGGTGCAGTTTATTGTCTTTCACTTTCAGATGCTTTTCTTCCTATCAGTGCATTATTCTGCACTTCCACAGTGATGTAATAGCATGTCGTAGGACAGCACATGAAAAATGAAAACCTTGAAATGCTATAAAATGTTTAGTTGTAACAATGAACCCTTACAGGTCATTTTTCAATGTAGGCTCCCTGACACTGAATGCGTGTATTCTGTTGCTACAGATGCGCATGGATATCGTGATGAAAGAATTCTTTTGGTCGTGTGTGAAGCCAACTGTGCTCGCGGTTTTCACCTCTTTGTCATTTCTGAAATGCCTGCCTTCCATTGCTTCTTTGAGTACACCGAACAGATGAAAGTCATTAGGAGTGACGTCGGGTGAATAAGGAGGATGTACCACACATCCAAATTTAAATTTCCTGAATGGTCTCAACTGTCCCACAGGCTATATGCTGTTGGGTGTTGTCATACTGTAAAAATACTCCTGAAGTCTTACGTCCTCGTTTACTCCTGATAGCAGGGCAAGTTTATTTTTCAGCGTCTGTTACAGTCGTCTACACAAGGCTTCAAAATTACTACATCTGTATTCCAGAAGAAAATTAGCACGACTTTCTCTGTAGACTGTACTGTGTAGAATTTTTCTCATTTTGGTGACAAATTGTGGCACCATACCTTTCTGGACCTCTTCATTTGTGATTGGTGATAGTGGATCGAAGTGTCATTGCCGGTAACAATTTTTCCCAGAAGTGCGGCACCTTCAACATGGAAATGATGCAAAAGTTCTTCACAGGCACCAATGTGAGGGTCTTTCAATTTGGCAATCGGCTGACGTGGCACCCATCTTACAGTCATCTTCCTGAAGTGCAGTACCTTGTGAATATTATGCACTGAATCAACGCTAGTCTTTAAACTTGCAGCTATTTCGTTTACAGTTACGCTTCTGTCCTGCTTTACGAGTACCTCCACTAACACAATGCTCTCATCGGTCACTACGCAGTGAGCCTGCCATGGTCTTTGTGGCATCCTCCACAGAAGTTACATCACTTTTAAACTACCTACACACTGGAACTTGTTGCAATGACAAACAAGAATCACCACATTGCATTGTCAGTCTGCAATGACTTTTGACTGGTTTGACACCTTCGCTACACATAAAACACACAGACCTGAAGGAACACTACTACTGCCACCTACCACCCCCATTACACACCTTTTCAAAATTTTATGGAATGTCTAAGGTTTTCTTTTGAATCATCCTTGCACCTAGTTATCTTGACACATCTCCTTGGCTGCTACATCCACTAATTCATTTTCCTGAATTCCCACGTGCCCTGGTACTCTGCAGAATGGCACTTTATCCAGACTTCATATGTGAAGAAGAATGTCCTGGATATTCTGGACTATTTTATCTGCTGGGTGCAAGTGCTGCAGAGAGTGAAGGTTACTCAGGGCGTCTTGTCAGATCAGGAATTTAGCAGTCGCAGCACATAACACATGCTCCAGTGGCCTCAAGATTGCTTATAATTCTGTATTTTGACACACTGAATTCTTGCGATAACAGTCTTGAGGGCACGACTGGGGGAGGGGTAGGAGATCACCCAAGGGAGACTCCACATTTAGAACAACCTGTGAATATAACACCATTAATATAGATGTGGTGATCGTCAGTGTCTTATAATATTCTACTAAATCAACAGATTATCCAGAATGGAATAATGTCAGTATTACAAAAGGATCAGACTGCTACTCAACATATAGCAGAGATGCTGAGTTGCAGATAGGCACTATAAAAAGACTGTGTAAGAAATAAGCTTTCAGCCAAAAGACTTTTTCCCTTCTTCTGGCAGTCTGGCCTTGGCAGCCAGACAGTGGCCGTGTGCGTGCGCGCGCGCCCACACACACACACACACACACACACACGCACACACACACACACACAGCAACTTCTCAGTTACAGCTTACAGGTAAGAGGTTGAAAGAGTAGGCTGCAAATAAGTAAAGAAAATATTGAAGCTCCTTAGCCACAAGTCCTGGGGAGAGGGCAGGATGTGTCTGCTCCAGTTTTTCTAGGCTTTTGTGAGATGGCAGTTAGACTGTAGATGAATCAGTGAGGATTTCTTACATGAAGATCATTGAGGCTATCCACCATGAGGGGATCAGGTTGGCCATAGGTATTCACAGGATCAGCCCGATATCCCCTCAGTGTTGTGTGTGGAGGAGCTGCCACTCACCATCTGGCAGCAACTCCTCATGGTGTATCGAGCATGTAAGATCCCTGCTGTTCCAAATTCACAGTCGTGCCCTAAAATTGCTTGACCAACAAACGAATGCCTTTTCTCAAACTGTCAAAGAATGAGACCACTTGGTATCGATGTGAAGCATGAGCTGAAGTCATTTTGTGTGACCAAAGTGCAAACCTATATCCAGGGTTGGAACCAACACCAATTTGACCCTGGTTACTATTGATGAAAAAAGATGGATTGCTACTCACCATATTGTGGAGATACTGTGCGCGCGCGCGCGCACACACACACACACACACACACACACACACACACACACACACACACAGTATCTCCACAATATGGTGAGTAGCAATCCATCTTTTTTCATCAATAGTAACCAGGGTCAAATTGGTGTTGGTTCCAACCCTGGATATAGGTTTGCACTTTGGTCACACCAAGTGACTTCAGCTCATGCTTCACATCGATACCAAGTGGTCTCATTCTTTGACAGTTTGAGAAAAGGCATTCGTTTGTTGGTCAAGCAATTTTAGGGCACGACTGTGAATTTGGAACAGCAGGGATCTTACATGCTCGATACACCATGAGGAGTTGCTGCCAGATGGTGAGTGGCAGCTCCTCCACACACAACACTGAGGGGATATCGGGCTGATCCTGTGAATACCTATGGCCAACCTGATCCCCTCATGGTGGATAGCCTCAATGATCTTCATGTAAGAAATCCTCACTGATTCATCTACAGTCTAACTGCCATCTCACAAAAGCCTAGAAAAACTGGAGCAGACACATCCTGCCCTCTCCCCAGGACTTGTGGCTAAGGAGCTTCAATATTTTCTTTACTTATTTGCAGCCTACTCTTTCAACCTCTTACCTGTAAGCTGTAACTGAGAAGTTGCTGTTGCAGGGTTTGAGGAACAAGAAAACACTAAAATCATCCACAAATAAGGAGAGTGTTGTGGCGTAGCAAGACAGCCACACCACTCGGAGGTAGCCGAAAGGCACGCTAACTAATGCAGACGGGCGTGAAGTCTGAAACAGGATAACTATTGAATGGTAGCAAGAAAAGTACGTAGTTGCTTTATACTTAACTTTTATTCTCTGATGAATACAGCGTTCTTCTTGAGACATTTATACTATAACTCTCAAAGTAGGTAAGGCTAATGGCGCCTTGCTAGGTCGTAGTCATGTGCTTAGCTGAAGGCTATTCTAACTGTCTCTCGGCAAATGAGAGGAAGGCCTCGTACGTCTAGTCGCTAGCAATGTCGTCCGTACAACTGGGGCGAGTGCTAGTCCGTCTTTCTAGACCTGCCATGTGGTGGCGCTAGGTCTGCAAGTACTGATGGCGGCGACACGCGGGTCCGACATGTACTAATGGACCGCGGCCGATTTAAGCTACCACCTAGCAAGTGTGGTGTCTGGCGGTGACACCACAGAGAGCACTGAACAGCAATCCTCATTTCACACATACTGTTTTATGGCTGTGAGTAAGAGAACAACAGTTTAAACACCCCCCTGGTGAACACCATTCTCCTCTTCAAAAGTATTTGACTGCATGTTACCGAATAGGTACCGACAAGGACATTTTGATATGAAGGAGTGAATGAATATGGGTAGATAGCCATTTGAGCCCCATGGGGGGAGCTGCCCTAGAATATTTCATCTCCCGGTAGTGCCGTATGTCTTACTGATGTCAAAATACATCCTTATAGAATGCTGTTTATGTAGGAAACCGTGCTGGATAGCCACCTCTAGCAGAGTCAGAATGTCACAAGTGGAGTAACACCTGTGAATCCACACACAGGGATCGAGGAGCTCCATGTTCTCTAATATCGAGACCATACTATGACCGATCATTTGCTTAAAGACCTTTCCTACACAGCTTGTCAAGGTGACACTTTTGTAACTACTGGGGCATTTTGGTCTTTTCTGCTCTGAGGAGTTATCAAAATTGCTTCGCTCCATAACTTTGGAGACCATGCCATGTCTGACATATCAAATTAAAATATTCCACAAGGATTTACTGTAACTCTACTTGCATATTTTGCAGCTTGATGTATTGGAGTTGGTCATGACCAGGCACAATTATGAGCCTAAGTCGACAGTAAATCCAACTAACATGCGGGAGGTCTTATAGGTTACTTTATTACAACTTTTAAGTGTTCTCCACTCATACCTATAGTGTCCCAGGAGGAATGCTCAATATTCAGGGGTATGATAAGAATGATCATTTGGGGGGGGGGGGGGGGGGGGGTCTAGTAAAAACAGGCTCTAAAATGCACACCTTATAGAGCTATGAACACTTGTTCAATAGAGCAGATGTGTTTCACAAGAGAAGATGAACAAGTGCTCATAGCTCTTTAAAGCATGCATTTTAGAGCCTATGTTTACTACGAGGGTTGTTTAAGTAAGGGCCGTTCGCGCGTATAGTCCCGTAGTTCGCGCGGACGCCGCAACAAGCCACCGTGCCACTTGCCGGCATCCTTCCCGTTCACGCTGATGCAAGTTGCAGCTCTGTAGCTGACGTGTACGAATCACTGTGCTACTTTATAATGTTTACAATTATTGAATCGCCCGCCGCGTGTGAGGTATGGTCAGTGATCGTTTTTTCACCGCGAGAAGCCTATCAGCTGCAGAAATTCATCATCAGTTAACAGAAGTTTATGGCTTGAATGCAATGAGTGAAGGTAAAGTGCGTCAATGGGTTAGAGAGTTTAAAAGTGGCCGTCAAAACGTCCACGACGAAGAACGCTCAGGCCGGCCCTCTGTGATCACTGATGATTTGGTGGCTGCAGTCGAAACAGTGTTTTGCTAGTGGACTTTATGCCACGAGGAACGACAATCAACTCAGATGCCTACTGTGCAACTCTAAAGAAGCTCCGCAGAGCAATTCAAAACAAAAGGCGTGGCATGCCGACAAAAGGAGTTTTGCTCCTGCACGATAACGCTAGGCCTCACACCTCTCAAGACTCGGGATTTGATTGATTCTTTTGGCTGGGAAGTTTTGGACCATGCACCATACAGCCCCGACCTTGCTCCTAGCGATTTTCACCTTTTCCGGTACCTGAAACACCATCTTGGCGGGCAGCGCTTCAATGACGACGATGAAGTGAAAGCGGCCGTGAACTCTTGGCTGTCGGAGCAGGCGGCCATATTCTTTGAAGAGGGAATTAAAAACTTTGTTGTACAGTATGACAAGTGCTTAAATAAACAAGGCAACTATGTAGAAAAGTAGGTAAAAGCTTGTAGAATCAGAAAATATAAGTTTTTTTACAAAAGTATTTGTATCTTTTTTTAAAATAAAAATGGCACTTGCTTAAAAAACAACCCTCGTAGATTTTTTGTTCCGATGATCATTCCTGTCATACCCCTGAATATAGAGCATTCCTTCTGGGACACCCTGTATGTGGCAGTCTGTCCCATGTGAAACCCTGCTAATAGGTCATTGGCCCCTTGTCCCGAATAAAACAATGGCACAAGGGTGAGAATAAAATAGATGAGACATTCAACATAAAACGGAAAGAAAGGAAAGATCACAAGAACGAAGGAAAGGCAACGAACACTAAAAGGGACAAAAGAGGGCAAGAGAACAACAGAGATGCACGAAACAAAAGGAAAAGGCAGCCACCCTGCAACACTTTAAAGCCTTCACCCTAAAAGCACTAGGGTGGGGGGGACAGAGTGACAAAGGACAGGTGCTAAAACTGAGATTGAATGATAAAATCCACTCTCATAGATGAAACATAAAACTAAATTAGCTGACGAGGTGTTGTCTGCTAAAATCAATGATAACGTGTCTGGCAACCGAAGATGAAGTCGCACGGCAGCCAAAGAAGGACATAGCAGAAGAATAAGGGCCACTATCAACTTGGCGCTGCATTGACACTGAGGTGGGTCTTCACGGTGCACACGTAGCCATGGGTCGCCCAAGCTTGGCCAATGTGGAGCCGGCAGAGAACCACTTAGTCCCTGCGAGGGCCCCGCATGGAGAACTGCCACACATCTGTAGTCTCCTTAATGGCAATGGCTGTTGTGCGTATTGAGACTATGCCATTCCATCTCCCAGATCTGAAAAACCTGGTGGCATAAAAACGAACGCAGGTCAGTTATTGGAATGCCGATCTCCATAAGCAGTTTACGTGTAGGCTGTTTGGCCAGCCTGTCAGCAAGTTTGTTGCCTGGGGTACACACAAACACCACTGAATGACCGGACTGTTCCAGGGCAGATATGGACTCCTGGGTGGTTGCTACCACAGGATGATGAGGCTAGCACTGGCCGATAGCTTGTAGGCTGCTCAAGGAGTCAGTACACAGAAGAAATGACTCCCCAGGGCATGAACGTATGTGCTCAAGAGCACAAGATACAGTCACCACCAATTCTGCAGTGAAAACACTGCAGCCATCAGGCAAGGAATGCTGTTCGATATGTTCTCCATGGACATACGCGAACCCGACATGACCATCAGCCATCAAGCTGTCTGTGTAAACCACTTCAAGGCCTCGGTACATCTCAAGAATCGAGAGGAAGTGGCAGCGGAGAGCCACACGATCAACTGAGTCCTTAGCGCCATGTGAAATGTCCAGGTGAAGCTGCAGCCTAGGAGTACACCATGGAGGTGTACGCGATTGGACCTCGAGTATCGGTGGTAAAAGCAAGGACTCCAGTTCAGAGAGAAGGGATCGGAAGTGAACTGCAATTGTAAGCCCTGACTTGGGCTGCCAATGAGGGAGATGAACCACCATGGGTGAGGAAAGGGGACGGTAATTCAGATGAGCAGGAGAACCAGGAAAATGTGCAACATAACTGGCGAGCAGTTGTGCACGCCTGATCTGCAATGGAGGGACACCAGCCTCCACCAGTACGCTTGTCACCGGACTAGTCCTAAAAGCTCCTGTTGCTAGTTGAACCCCGCAGTGGTGCACAGGGTAGAGTAAACGCAATGCTGAGGGCGCTGCCGAACCATAAACCAGATTCCCATAGCCAAAGCGGGATTTAACAAGGGTTCTGGGCTCTGTAGAGCTGCCGCAGCAAAGAGCAATTTGCACCCCAGTTGGTGTTGCTCAGGCAGAGGAGGGCATTGAGGTGCTGCCAGCATTTCTGCTTAAGCTGACAAAGGTGAGGAAGCCAAGACAATCGGGTAGTGAAAACCAGTCCTAAAAATTGATATGCCTCCACTACAGTGAGGGGATTGTCAGTAAGGTAAAGTTCTGGTTCCGGATGAATGATACAGCGCCAACAGAAGTGCGTAACACACAACTTTGCAGCCAAAAACTGGAAGCCGTGGGCTAGAGCCCATGACTGCACGTTGTGGATGGCTCCCTGTAAGGCACCGCTCAGCAACACCAGTACTGGTGAAGCAGTACGAAATGCAGAAGTTGTCTGCATACAGAGAGGGTGAGACGGATGGCCCTAAAGCTGCTGCTACACCGTTAATAGCCACTAAAAATAGACATACACTCAATACCGAGCCCTGCAGGACGCCATTCTCCCGGATATGGGGGGAACTATGGGAGGTACCAACTTGGACACAGAAAGTATGGAGCGACAGGAGATTCCGGATAAAAATCAGGAGCGGGCCTCAGAAACCCCACTCGTATAATGTGGCAAGGATATGTCATCACCAGGTGGTGTCATACACTTTTTGTAAACAAAAAAATGGCAACAAGGTGTTTTGAGTCTGGAAACGGCAGTTCGGATTGCAGACTCGAGGGACACAAGAGTATCAGTGGTAGAGTGACCCAGGCGGAAGCCGCCCCGACATGGAGCCAGAAGGCCACGTGACTCCAGGACCCAATCCAACTGCCAACACACCACATGTTCCAACAGCTTACAAAGAACATTGGTGAGGCTGATGGGCTGATAGCTATCCACATCAAGAGGGCTCTTGCCAGGTTTGAGCACTGGTATGAAGGTGGTCTCTCGCCAGTGCGATGGAAAGACGCCATCGCACTAGATCCGGCTGAAGATCACGAGGAGATGTGGCTTGTAGTCAGACGAGAGATGTTTAACCGTCTGACTGTGGATCCGATCTGGCCCAGGAGCTGTGCCGGAGCAATGTGCAAGGGCACTGAGAAGCCCCCACTCTGTAAATGGGGCATTATAGGGTTCACTGTGGCCTGTAGCGAAAGAGAGGACTTTCCCTTCCATCCGCCATTTGAGAGTCTGAAAGGCTTGGGGGTAATTCTCCGATGCAGAGGTGCGAGCATAATGCTTAGCAAAGTGCTCGGCAATCGCGTTTGCGTAGGTAGATAACACGCCATTTCTGTTAACACCAGGGTTTGGTACCCAAAAACTTGTTTGATCTTTGTCCAGACTTGGAAAGGTGACATATGTTGTCCAATGGTCGACATGTATCTCTCCCAACACTACTGTTTCCGTCTTTTGATAAGCTGGCAAATGCGGGCATGGACCCATTTAAAGGCTATGATGTGCTCCAGGGAAGAGTGCTGCTTATGCTGCTGTAGAGCTGACTGACGCTCCTTAATCACCTCAGCTACTTCTAGCGACCACCAAGGGACTGTCTTTCACTGGGGGCACCCTAAAGAGCGGGGGATCGCGTTTTCTGCCGCAGAAACAATTGTGCTAGTCACCTGCTCATCCACCACATCGATGTTACCATGTGGGGGAGATTCAACAGTGACAGCGGAGGCGAAAGTTTCACAGTCTGCCTAGTTTAAAGCCCATTTTGGCAGTCGTCTGTGGGCCTGACGCCAGGGCAGTGACAGGAAGATGGGGGGAGTCCACAGAGGCCATCATGTGCTCTCCAATGGATAGACGGGAGAAGGCCAGGACTGCATACCGAGATAGCAATGGCTGAATTTGTGCCATGTGATAAACTGAAATGTGTGGCGGCACCTGTATATAAGAGGCAGAGGTCGAGTTGTGACAGTAAATTTTTGACATCTCAGCTTTGGCCAGTAAGCACAGTGCCAACCCACAAGGGTTTATGAGCGTTGAAATCTCCCGGAAGTAGGAAAGGTTTAGGGAGTTGATCAATCAGGGCAGCCAATGCGTGCAGGGGTACTGCACTATCTGGAGGAAGATATACATTGCAGACAGTTATTTCCTGTGTTGTCCTTATCCTGACAGCCACAGTTTCAAGAGGGGTTTGAAGGGGCACAGGTTCACTGCATACCGAGTTCAAGCACTGCATACAGAGTTCAAGACTGACACAAACTCCACCTGACACCATTATAGTCATTATGGTTCTTGTAATATCCCCTATAGCTGTAGAGGGTGGGGGGCTGCATTTCCGGGAACTAGGTTTCCTGAAGGGCAATGCAGAAAGCAGGTATACAGCTTAAGAGTTGCCGTACCTCAGCAAGGTGATGGAAAAAACTGTCCCAATTCCCACTGGTGAGTGTCCGCCAGGGCATTAGTGAAGACCTTGGGAGAGAGGGCCCCAAGGGACCCCTTCCACACAAGAGGAACCGGAGGAGACTGTAGTTTGTTGACATAGCTGCAGCATGCAGCATACGTCGATGTCCACCAAATGGGGTGTAATCTTTCAAATTTACATATAGCCTCTGTGTTAGTCAATCAGTCCAGGGTCTTGTACTCCATGATCTTCTGCTCCTTTTGGAGTATGGGCAATCTGGCGAGCAGGGGGAGTGGTGCTCTCCACAGCTGATGCAAGTGGGAGGAGATGCACATGGAATATCTGGATGCAGTGGACTTCCACAGTCTCAACATGTGGCACTGGAAGTGCAGCGGGAAGACATGCCCAAATTACCAGCACTTAAAGCACCGCATAGGGAGAGGTACGTACGGTTTAACATCACAATGGTAAACCATCACCTTGACCTTTTCAGGCAATGAATCACCCTCAAAGGCCAAGATGAAGGCACCGGTAGCAACCCTGTTGTCTTTGTGTCCCCCGTAAACATGCCGGATGAAATGCACACCCCGCCGTTCTAAATTGGCGCAGAGCTCTTCATCAGATTGCAAGATGAGATCGCGATGGAAATAGTCCCCTGGACCATGTTGAGGCTTTTATGGAGAGTGACAGAAACACCCAGCTTGTCACAGGTGAGTAACGCTTGGGATTGGGCTGGGGATGCTGTCTGAATCAAGACTCGCCGTTTCGCACATTGGACAGCGCTGTCACTTCTCCAAACTTTTCCTCAAGGTGTTCAATGAAAAATTGTGGCTTTGTAGATAGAAAGGAGTCCACATCAGTTCTGCAAGAGACTAAAACCGAAGCAAATATGGCTCTAGAGATGACTTAGTCCACTTCACTGCGGGTCATCTGCCCTGATGCCACCCACTCTGATCAGGGGCTGTCCCTACAGGAGCCACCCAGCCACAGCAAAGGCCAACTGGCTAGGAGTCCTGAGGCCCCAGGAAGACATGCACCTTGGCATACATGGGAAGTTTACAGCTCAGGCATCAGCAGTGCAATCCCTGTGTTGCCAGGGGGGCTACCACCAAATGGATTCATGAAGGCCCCCACCACAACGGACTGGCTACCATACTGGATATTGGGCACAGAGAAATCCAATACTGTCATGGGGGCGAAAGAGGACAGGAGACAACGGAAGATGACATACCCTGGAAAGTGTCCTAGCCCGAACAGTTTAATCGCAGGTGGAGATGCTAAGCCATGACGAGAGATTCAGGAGATCGAACCTAAGGGCACTATGGATAACTCGTGCAACACGTAAGGCGTCGTCCTCCATATGGTCCACACTTCTGTAGAATTTTGAAAGTGCCAGGTCAAATCATAGAATGGGACCTGAACTCTTAGGGCCAAAAAGTGTGAGACTCCTTTTAGTCGCACCTTACAACAGGCAGGAATACCTCGAGCCTATTCTAACTGCCGGAGCCATAGGGGCACACGTGATGGTCCCCCTTATATTGGTACCCATGTTAGTTGATATGTGGTGGCAGAAAAAGAAATAAAAAAGTAACTTATCATGCAAGTGATTAAAATCTTCATAAAAGAATGCTTAACACTGAGCGAAATGCGCTTACAGCTTGCACATGTACGGTGGCTGTTCACCTTCAATTTTCACCACAGGCGGCCAAGAAAGCATGGAACATGATCCATGCAAAGAACATTCAAGAAAAGCAATGCAAACCACAAATCAACGAATTGCATGATATTATTTTAGAAGATCTGACACATAAAGGTGTGTGAAACTGCTATTCCTCAGGGGATACCAAAGGAATGTGTTCATCACATGTTGCACACGAAAGCTTTGGGCAAGAAGTGTGCCACATGTGCTCACTGCAGATTGCATTCGCACAACCCTTTCCACGTATTGCTTGGTGTGTTTTAAGAAGAACTGGAGTGACTATTTGTATTGATATGTGACAGTATCGGAATATGGCTTCATCACCACACGTCTGAATGCAAGCAGCAGTCTGTGTAGGGGACAGGCGCCAGTTCTTCAGTTCCATTTAAGACTAGGATAGTGCCATCGGCAGAAAAGATCAAGGCGTCTGGCTCGGGATGTTAAAGGAATTTTGTTGACCGACTATCTTCAAATGATAAAATCATAACTGGTGGATACTACTCTTAAGCATTCATGAAAACAGACCTAAGTTAAAGAAGGAAAAACAATCATCTGCATCTGCCATCAGGACAATGCACCTGCCCACAAAGTTGACTTTGAAATGTGGAAATTGAGGGATATGCACTATGAAGTGCTGGAACATCCACCCTGTTTGCCAGATTTGGTTTCTTAGACTTTCATCTATTCTCAAAATAAGAAATTCCATGATGATCAGTGCTTTTTGTTGAATCGAGAAGCCACTGAGGCTGCAGCACTTCTGGAGGAATACTACACAGAGGGGATAACGGCACTGGAATACCACGGATGAAATGCATTGAAATTAGAGATTATGTTGAAAAATAAAACTACTCTGAAAGCATATATTGTCGTTTTTACTATCAGGCCACGGACTTTTCAGACTACCCTCATATTTTCATAGACGAAGATCCACCAAAGGGGTTAGTTCTCAAAATCCATGCTTCATATTTATTTTGTATTACCTATATTCACTTCTACATAGGAATCCCAACTTATCATACAGGTGTGTACATACATTTTTGGATGATACAGACCTATTCCCTGGTGAATGCACTGAAAATATATTGTACAATTCAGAAACTGTGGAATATTAAATACAGTATTTTGATATTTACCAAAACCATGAACTGCAATAACAACAGGACAAAGCCGATGTTGATGCATAAATAAAGATTCTGTGAGTAAAACAAAAAATTCCATTTCTTTCTGACCATACCTCATAATCCAATGCACAAATATAGAAACGGTGCTTAGAGCACTGTGCATCATTAAGCACCAATTTAAACGGTGTACACCATACCTTACCATGTCCAAAGTAGTTATAACTGTACCTAAAAAAGGACAGGTTTTCAAAAGACTACAAACAGAAAACCATAAACTATTCTAAATGAGAGTATTCTACATTTACATAATTGTGGTACATGAATGTAATTGAAAGTACCATAGATTTTTCATACAAAATTTATAACACTTGCTTAAGGTAATTTTAATTAACTAAAATGAATTCTTAAGCACAAAAAAAAAAAAAAAAAAACCTGTTTACATACAGAGGAAACAACCTTGTAACTGATACCATCCTCTTTCTTTTATGATGATCTGTAATATGAAAAATTCTTACATGTTATCACCAGCACCACAAAATTATTAATCAGATTTTCTTTTTTAAAAAGTTATGCATATTTTAGAAAGTTTTCTTTGATTGATCTGAAGTTAAACGGAATAAAATAAACTGAATTATCAGCTTCAGTGTTTAAGTCCACATAGTGATTAAATGGGTATACATGTACAATTACCTATAATCAGTATGGAACTAACAAATAAGCTAATAAGCAACAAGTTAACCTATCTTTTCTTCCTCTCACTCAGCAAGCTGTCGCATAATTATGAAGAGAAAACTTACCACTGTGAAATCTGGATCCAGTTCATCCTAAATACAGGTCATAGCAAAAACCTGTTACAGTGACAAACTTAGTGTTAGAGGTAACTAATGTATCCAAAAGCTTCATGCAATGCAAAATGTGCTAGTGCAAAAATCGTCAGTTGATCAGTTGCCTTAGGAAATGGTAAGGAACCAACAAAATACAGGTGGGGCAGAGATGACTAAGCAGTTTCAAGGTATATCAGCTCAGACAGGAAAAGGGGGGGGGGGGGGGGGGGGGAAGCACTGCTCATGGTTCTCCTTTCTTCTGTCACTGACCCATGTCAGTAGCCCACTTGGTTTGGACCAGAGCACACTGGGACATTGCCATGCACGTTCATTTTGGAAATGACCAAGGTTTGATTGCAATGCAAAGAGCTTTTTGGAAACAGTTCAACATTCTGAGCAACACTACTGTTCCTAATAATAATTAAATTAAAAGACCACACCACGAAGGAATCAGCAGATGAAGTATATGTACAGTCCGAAAAATGATTACAGTTTCAGAAAAATTTAATGATTTATTCAAGAGAAATGGCTTCACAAATTGATTAAGTCAACAATGCAATGGTCCACACCCAGGCCCTTATACAAGCAGTTATTCAGCTTAGCATTGGTTGACAGTTGGTGGACGTAATGCAGAGAGATTACGCCTGATTCTATCCAATAGGTGCGCTGGGTCACCAAAATCTTGAGATGGTTGGAGAGCCATGCCATAATGCTCTTAAAATTCACAGTTGGAAAGAGATTCGGCAATTTTGCTTGCCAAGGTAGAGTTTGGCAAGCACGAAGACAAGCAGTAGAAACTCTCGTGTGTGGGTTGTGGTCATATTGCTGAAATGTAAGCCCAGGATGACTTGCCATGGAGGGCAACAAAGCAGGGTGTACAATATCATTGACATACCACTGTGCTGCAGGAGTGCCAAGAAAACAACCAAAGGGGTCCTGCTATGAAAAGAAATGGTACCCTAGACCACCACTCCTGTTTTTCAGGCCATATGATGGAAGACAAGTTGTTACCCCACCACTGTTTGGGGCATCTCCAGACATGTCTTCACTGATCATAGGGGGTCAATTTGAAGGACTCATCACTGACAAGTCTACTTCAGTCAATGAGATTCCAGACTGGAGACATGTCTGGAGCTGCCCTGGACAGTGGTGGGGTACCAACTTTACTGTCTTCCACCATATATGGCCTGAAAAAGATAGCAGGAACCCTCTCAATGTTTTTGTTATCATCCTTACAACACAGCAGTACACTGACAATATTTTATGCCACCGTTTTGTTGCATTTCGTGGCTAGCCATCCTGGGCTTACTCTTCAGCAATACAATGCACACCTACACGGGGTGAGAGTTTCTACTGCTTGTCTTAGTGAGTGTCAAACCTTACCTTGGCCAGCAGGGTTGCTGGATCTCTCCCCAACTGGGAATGTTTGGATCATTATGGGCAGGGTCCTCCAACCAGCTCAGAATTTAAACAATGTAACACACCCTCTGGACAGAAACTGGCAAAATATCCCTGAGAGTGACGTTAACAACTCTTACCAACCTATGCCAAGCCGAATAACTGCTTGCATAAGGGCCAGAGGAGGCCCAACGCATTACTGACTTGCCCAATTTGTGAAGATCTTTGTCTTTAATATACAGTATCATCAATTTTTTTCTGAAATTATTTGTCTGCACATGTATGTCACATCTAATGATTTCCATCCTATTCTGATAATTCCTGCATAGTGCTTCTTTTCTTTGTCACAATTGCACCTGGGTTCAGCAGTTGGAAGACACTGATAGCTCTATAAGAAAATGTACATATGGCTGACACAGATCCATTGTAACATCAGAAAATGCGCAGCTCGTGGGAGCAGCAGTTGAGCAATAGCAGAGATGTTTTACTCTCGTGCTATCATGTGGGGTATTTCAGACAGCAGCTTGAGGAGGATCCTGCATTTAGATTTGAATTTCCTTCCCCACAAAATAATAAAGGTTCAAGAATGAAGCCCTACAGACTAAGCCAACCTCTGAAATCTTTGTGAGCAAATGCTTGCACAGGCCCCTTTGGAGGCAGTTTTCTTCAGTAGCAACACCTCATTTTCCTCTAAATAACCACCACTGAAGACTGTTACATTTCTTTAAACTAATGTCGTGATGCACCTGATCACAATCTGACGTGATAGGCCCATACTTCTTTAAGGAAGAAGGCATGACCAAATTCCGGTAGTTCCGTTAGTAGTTAAGGAACTTGTGGTTCCTAAGAGGATGGTGCTACAGCTCACACAGCCTGATTTCATTTAATATTTTGAGAAAAATGTTACTGGGACGTTTGGTCTCTTTGAGGGGGTGATGTTGGGTGGCCTGCACGCTCACCAGATTTTAGCATTTGGATTTCTTTCTTTGGGGGTATCTGAAAAAAAAAGGTGTTTAAATGTTACACTGCCAGAGCTAAGGGGCCAGATTATTGAAGAAGTGAATGCCATACTGCCACAATAAGTGTAAACGAGCTGTTCAAAGCTTCCGAGATGGCCTCTGAAAACTTGCTGCTGCTAGTGGCTGCCATCTTGAGAATATTAATTCAACATTGAATTAATATAAAAATGCATGAATTATGAACTGTTGTTGTTGTGGTCTTCAGTCCCGAGACTGGTTTGATGCAGCTCTCCATGCTACTCTATCCTGTGCAAGCTTCTTCATCTCCCAGCACCTATTGCAACCTACATCCTGCTGAATCTGCTTAGTGTATTCATCTCTTGGTCTCCCCCTACGATTTTTACCCTCCAATACTAAATTGGTGATCCCTTGATGCTTCAGAACATGTCCTACCAACCGATCCCTTCTTCTGGTCAAGTTGTGCCACAAACTTCTCTTCTCCCCAATCCTATTCAATACTTCCTCATTAGTTATGTGATCTACCCATCTAATCTTCAGCATTCTTCTGTAGCACCACATTTCGAAAGCTTCTATTCTCTTCTTGTCCAAACTATTTACTGTCCATGTTTCACTTCCATACATGGCTACACTCCATACAAATACTTTCAGAAATGACTTCCTGACACTTAACTCTATACTCGATGTTAACAAATTTCTCTTCTTCAGAAACGCTTTCCTTGCCCTTGCCAGTCTACATTTTATATCCTCTCTACTTTGACCATCATCAGTTATTTTGCTCCCCAAATAGCAAAACTCCTTTACTATTTTAAGTGTCTCATTTTCTAATCTAATACCCTCAACATCATCCGACTTAATTCGACTACATTCCATTATCCTCGTTTTGCTTTTGTTGATGATGTATGATTAAAATTATGAACTAGAGACTTTAAAAATAAAAATTCTCTCTCTCTATATTCTGATTTATTTTTCGTAACTCCTCACAACTGCTCCATATGTTCTGCTGCACCCTGTACAATAGGGTTGATTTCCAAGCATGCGGGGAATTTTTTTCTTGACAAGACTGGGAGCAAGAATAGAAAATTAAAGAAGTGAGAGTTTATTCAATACCTGCAATGGAGAGGAAATGAAAATATTCCATAACAACAACAACAACAGTAATAACAGTAACAGTATAAGGTAGAGTCCCATTAATCCGAACTCATTGTGACCAGACCCTGTTTGGATTACTGATTTGTTCAGATCAGCCATAATTACGGTGATGAGTTTCTAGAATAAAGTTTACCAAGCAGATAAGTAGGTACACCATGGCAACAAATGGGAACAATGGCTCACTCTCACTCCCTGCCCAAGTTGTCATGCTTTGTTGAGACCATTGTAGTGTCTGAGGTCAGTGCACTGCCAGTTGTCTCGCAAAGCACTTTATTACGTTGGTTATCGATCACTGGCACGCGTAACAGTTGTATTGCATTCGTTCAGGTGTAGCGGTGTACGTATTTTCGTCATGAGTAAACAGAAACATACAACAATAACTCTCAAAGAAAAACTGAATGCTTTGAAGCAGATGGACAATGGTGAGAATTTATCTAAACTGGCAATTGAACTGGGTGTTGGTAAAGCAACCATTTGTGTGATTAGAAGAAGAACTGAGTGGAGCTTGAACAGACCTATGCAACGTCTTTGGAGAAACACTATTCTGGCAGACTTTGAAACAGTCCCAGTATGATAAAGTGGACGAAGCTCTTTTCCTTTGGTTTACGCAGGAAAGAGAAAGGGGAAGTCCTTTGAGTGGAGCAATGGTTCAGGAGAAGGCTGTCTGCCTGAACAAGTTAATGAATGGTGATTAGTCTTTTAGTGCGGGTACAGGTTGGTGTCACGGAATCCATCAGCTAACAATTACTGGAGCGAAGCTTTCTTCTGACCGTGATTCAGCGAAGGAATACTTGGGTGAGTTTGAAATAATGATAAGAGAGGGAAAGTATTCTCCCCAAAAAACTTATAATGCTGACGAGACTGGCCTTAATTTTAGGGCATTGCCAACAAAAATCCTGGAATCAAAAGCAGAAGACCATACTCCTGGTTTATGTGCAAAGATGGTGTAACTTTATTAGCATGCAGCAAAGCTGCTGATAGTCACAAGCTGCCTTTAATGCTGATTGGCAAATGTGTGGTCCTGATTTATGGCCGGCGCAGCTCCGTCTACGTTCGCCCTAATGGTTTTAATTTTGACTGACATAATCTTATGATTATGCGTCTTTAATGTTTTAATTTTTAATCTGTGACATGGCCAGTGTTTGGCTCACAAAATAATTTCATTGTTGTTCTGAAGAAGATTCCATTACTGGAATCGAAACCTAGGTAAACGAGTAAAATTACCTTGCAACTGAAGGCTGAAAACATTGTTTATTATAACTCTGAAGGTGTACAAACCAGAGGGTTAAAGCAGCATGGAATCCAACTTCAGTTTCACTCAATACCCAGCCAAGTTACAGCAGTCCTTGCTTTGCCAGAGAGGGCAGCACTCTACTAAATTTCGAACCCTCTATTTCCCTTATCACCCACAAATTTAATCATCTACACTACTTAATATACTGCTGTTGCCTTCAGCTCAGCGACTAGTTTGATGCAGCTCTCCATGTTACCCTACCCAGCGCAAGCCTCCATCTCCAAATAACTACTGCAGCCTACATCCTTCTGAATCTGCTTACTGTATCTCTTTGTCTCCCTCTATATTTGCCCCCCCCCCTGCCCAACCACTTTTCTTCCATTATTAAACTGGTGGTCCCTTGTCTCAGAATGTGGCCTATCCACTGAGTCCTTGTCCTAGTCAGGATGCATGACAAATTTCTTTCCTCCCCAATTCTGTTCACGACCACTTCATAAGTTACTGGATCTTCCTGTCTTATCTTCAGCATTCTTCTGCAGCAGCGCATTTCAAAAGCTATTTCTTCTAGTCTGGACTGTTAATCACCCACATTTCAGTTCCACACGAGGCTACACTTAAAATATCTTTAGAAAAGACTGGCTGACTCTTAAATCTGTACTCAACCAATTCCTATTTTTCAGAAATCCTTTCCCTGCCACTGTCACTTTGGGCATTGTACTTTGGGCATAGTCCGTATCACTTCAGACGGGGGCTACCTTCATAGTCTCGGATGTTATTGAATTTAGCATTTTTTAACATTCAGGAGTAATTAAGAAACACATATGTTTTTGTTTTCTTCAAAAAAAATAAATAAATAAATAAATAAATAAATTCCTGCACCGAGATACAGGCCTCCAAAGACAACAGTGCGAACACATTTTGAAGATGCGAATTTCGGAAATTTTTTTAAAATGCTGTAATCTCTTAACAGTTCTAGATATTTTGTTAGATTTTTATTTGAAAGGCAATTGCTTTATGATTACAATGGTAACCTCCGTTTGAACATAACTGTCAAAGTTCTTTTACTGTCACCTCTTAAATTTTTTTATAATTTACAGATTTTTTCTTTCAAGAATGCCAATCCAGAAAAGTTAGATTTTTTTTTCTGTTGATTAGTACCACGTAGTACTACATTCTCTGTAAAGCAAAGCTCCACTTTTAAGTTGGACAAGTTTTATTTACAAAAAAAATCATTTAACTTCCAAGGGTAATTTATGTCTTCACTGAAGTTGTTTCTAACTAATTTCTTTGTTATAATGTTTATTTCTATTGTCTTTGTTGCAGTTAATTCTTTTCACCTGTCAGTTTCTTTGTCCTGGTTGCTCATGAGAGGTTTCTGTATTGTAGTTTTTCAGTGCTAATTTGATTACTGAAGAGGCTTCTAAGAAATTTGAGACCATCTAGTGAGTTCTGTATTTTGATGAGGAATTTTCCAGTTGACACAGTTGCAGTGTGTTTCGTGAAAAGGACTGTTCACATGATATATTGCGAACCATGGATGAAGGGTATCAGACGGATGCCATATTCCTTGACTTCCGGAAAGCGTTTGACTCCGTGCCCACTGCAGACTCCTAACTAAGGTACGAGCATATGGGATTGGTTCCCAAGTATGTGAGTGGCTCAACGACTTCTTAAGTAATAGAACCCAGTACATTGTCCTCGATGGTGAGTGTTCATCGGAGGTGAGGGTATCATCTGGAGTGCCCCAGGGAAGTGTGGTAAGTCCGTTGTTGTTTTCTATCTACATAAATGATCTTTTTGGATAGGGTGGATAGCAATTTGTGGCTGTTTGCTGATGATGCTGTGGTGTACAGGAAGATGTCGTCGTTGAGTGACTGTAGGAAGATACAAGATGACTTGGACAGGACTTGTGATTGGTGTAAAGAATGGCAGCTAATTCTAAAGATAGATAAATGTAAATGAATGCAGATGAATAGGAAAAAGAATCCTGTAATGTCTGAATACTCCATTAGTAGTGTAGCGCTTGACACAGTCACTTTGATTAAATATTTGGGCGCAACATTGCAGAGCGATATGAAATGGGACAAGCATGTAATAGCAGTTGTGGGGAAGGTGGATAGTCGTCTTCGGTTCATTGGTAGAATTTTAGGAAGAAGTGGTTCATCTGTAAAGGAGACTGCTTATAAAACACTAATACGACCTATTCTTGAGTACTGCTCGAGTGTTCGGGATCCCTATCAGGTCGGATTCAGGGAGGACACAGAAGCAATTCAGAGGCGGGCTGCTAGATTTGTTACTGGTAGGTTTGATCATCACGCGAGTGTTACAGAAATGCTTCAGGAACTCGGGTGGGAGTCTCTAGAGGAAATGAGGCATTCTTTTCATGAATCGCTACTGAGGAAATTTAGAGAACCAGCATTTGAGGCTGACTGCAGTACAATTTTACTGCCGCCAACTTATATCTTGCAGAAAGACCACAAAGATAAGATGAGAGAGATTAGGGCTCGTACAGAGGCATATTGGCAGTCATTTTTCCCTCGTTCTCGTTGGGAGTGGAACAGGGAGAGAAGATGCTAGTTGTGGTACAAGGTACCCTCCGCCACGCACCATATGGTGGATTGCAGAGTATGTATGTAGATGTAGAAATGTCTTCTGATTGGGGTCACAGGAGCGTGAAGTGTGCTGACTATTTGCATATCCATAGAAGAGGGATTTTTTAAAATATATATAACAGAGACTTCGTTCAGGTTGGGAATTAGTGTTCTCATTTGAAGACTGTTTCAAAGTGAAGATGTTTCCCGTAACGACTGTGTTCTAAATGTTTTGACAGAACAACAATGGCAGTATCTGAACAAGGTGAAGCCTCCCATGGTGCAGATGATGCAGATTTTGCATCAACAGAGGAAGAATTAAATACCCTGAATCAGTCAACTACAGAGGTAGGTGTTAGCACTGTTAAGAAACCGTGGTCAGTGAAATCGAGTCATAACTCTATGCATCAAGAAAGTGCAGAGAAATTACTAAAGCTATAGATGAACACACTACAGGAAAACTGACCACACTCTTCAAAGTACAAATCCCATCTTCAGAAGAAAATGAACCAAAGCACTCTTGCACCTCTTGGCAGGAATTTTTCAGAGACAGCAATTCAGCTGTTGAATATTGTGCATCCTATAGTGAAAAGCTACAAGTTTTAACTATCATTCCAGAGACACTTTTGAAGAAAACAGTTTTGAACCACATTCCATCAATACCAAAGTACATGGTAGGCAAATCAAGAAATGTGAGGTCTGTAAAAGGAGTCTTTGAAGACCAGATCCCTATTATGGTTATCCTGTAGAAGTGGCAAGTTCAAATAGTGCAGTCATTTCATCTGGAAGATAAATGGAACTGTTTTCGCCAGAGTACCAACAAAAAGAGAGACTATAACTGTAACAGTTGAAGGTCAAAAAGTTGTGAAAGTGAAGAGGTACACGATTCACAGTATTAAAGAAACTTTTGCAATTTATAAGAGCAACAATTGACAGGAATGGGGGAAAGAAATACAGTAGAAGAGGAATGGGTAGCTTTGAGGGATGAAGTAGTGAAGGCAGCAGAGGATCAAGTAGGTAAAAAGACGAGGGCTAGTAGAAATCCTTGGGTAACAGAAGAAATATTGAATTTAATTGATGAAAGGAGAAAATATAAAAATGCAGTAAATGAAGGTGGCAAAAAGGAATACAAACGTCTCAAAAATGAGATCGACAGGAAGTGCAAAATGGCTAAGCAGGGATGGCTAGAGGACAAATGTAAGGATGTAGAGGCTTATCTCACTAGGGGTAAGATAGATACTGCCTACAGGAAAATTAAAGAGACCTTTGGAGATAAGAGAACCACTTGTATGAACATCAAGAGCTCAGATGGAAACCCAGTTCTAAGCAAAGAAGGGAAAGCAGAAAGGTGGAAGGAGTATATAGAGGGTCTATACAAGGGCAATGTACTTGAGGACAATATTATGGAAATGGAAGAGGATGTAGATGAAGATGAAATGAGAGATACGATACTGTGTGAAGAGTTTGACAGAGCACTGAAAGACCTGAGTCGAAACAAGGCCCAAAACTCTACCATCTGGTGAGCAAGATGTATGAAACAGGTGAAATACCCTCAGACTTCAAGAAGAATATAATAATTCCAATCCCAAAGGAAGCAGGTGTTGACAGATGTGAAAATTACTGAACTATCAGTTTAATAAGCCACAGCTGCAAAATACTAACACGAATTCTTTACAGACGAATAGAAAAACTAGTAGAAGCCGACCTCGGGGAAGATCAGTTTGGATTCCGTAGAAATACTGGAACACGTGAGGCAATACTGACCTTACGACTTATCATAGAAGAAAGATTAAGTAAAGGCAAACCTACGTTTCTAGCATTTGTAGAGTTAGAGAAAGCTTTTGACAATGTTGACTGGAATACTCTCTTCCAAATTCTACAGGTGGCAGGGGTAAAATACAGGGAGCGAAATGCTATTTACAATTTGTACAGAAACCAGATGGCAGTTATAAGAGTCGAAGGACATGAAAGGGAAGCAGCGGTTGGGAAGGGAGTAAGACAGGGTTGTAGCCTCTCCCTGATGTTATTCAATCTGTATATTGAGCAAGCAGTAAAAGAAACAAAAGAAAAATTCGGAGTAGGTATTAAAATCCATGGAGAAGAAATAAAAACTTTGAGGTTCGCCAATGACATTGTAATTCTGTCAGAGACAGCAAAGGACTTGGAAGAGCAGTTGAACGGAATAGATGGTATCTTGAAGGGAGGATATAAGATGAACATCAACAAAAGCAAAACGAGGATAATGGAATGTAGTCGAATTAAGTCGGGTGATGCTGAGGGTATGAGATTAGAAAATGAGACACTTAAACTAGTAAAGGAGTTTTGCTATTTGGGGAGCAAAATAACTGATGATTGTCGAAGTAGAGAGGATATAAAATGTAGACTGGCAATGGCAAGGAAAGCGTTTCTGAAGAAGAGAAATTTGTTAACATTGAGTATAGATTTAAGTGTCAGGAAGTCATTTCTGGAAGTATTTGTATGGAGTGTAGCCATGTATGGAAGTGAAACATGGACGGTAAATAGTTTGGACAAGAAGAGAATAGAAGCTTTCGAAATGTGGTGCTACAGAAGAATGCTGAAGATTAGATCGAGAGATCACATAACTAATAAGGAAGTATTGAATAGGATTGGGGAGAAGAGAAGTTTGTGGCACAACTTGACCAGAAGAAGGGATCGGTTGGTAGGACATGTTCTGAGGCATCAAGGGATCACTAATTTAGTATTGGGGGGCAGCGTCGAGGTTAAAAATCGTAGGGGGAGACCAAGAGATGAATACACTAAGCAGATTCTGAAGGATGTAGGTTGCAGTAGGTACTGGGAGATGAAGAAGCTTGCACAGGATAGAGTAGCATGGAGGGCTGCATCAGGCCAGTCTCAGGACTGAAGACCACAACAACAAGAGCAACAATACAACTTCACAAATTGGAAAATCAAAATTTCATGCACTACGACCTAAGTGGGCAGTTCCACACCCACCTAGGAATATCTGTTTGTGTGTGTATTGCATGAATTTTGAACTTAGTGTGGTAACTTTGAAGAACTTACTGCACTATGTGACATACGACACCTTGGTTGGGCGTGTGAAGTCATTAGTAGTCTGTGACGTAAAGCAAGTGACTGGTTTGTTTCAAGAATGTGGTGACTGCCCTGGAGAGGGAGGACTGTCTTTACAATCACTTGGCCTGGAAGACATAGCAGATAATTCTGCAGAAATTACATATGTGACATGGGAGGAAAATAAACTAATTACGAAAACTGTTGCCTTTGACAGTTTGATTGATGAACTTGGTAAATGGACAGTGAAAGCAGGAACACACCACCATCTGAAAAAATTGCGACAACACATTGCAGAACTGAAAAGAGTGTGTACAGGCTGAAGAACTATGTTTAGTTCACCACTGTGATTTTGCTGAGAACTGGTCTGTAATTCTCCCACAAGAAGTACAAGGGTATCATTGAGCAATGAACAGGTTTCAATTTTTACAGGAGTGACATTTTCGAAACAAGACCACAAGTGTTGCAGTTATAAGTGATCACACAGGACATGACTCAGCACATGCTTTACTAGCAATGCGCAAAATTCTTCAACTGCAAACAGGGGCACAGAAGATTATCATTACTGCTCCTAGTCGTTTTTAAAATCATTACCAGCTGTTTGAATTGAGTACGTCGCTTGTGCCAACTGACTGTGTATACAGTACTACTGGCCATGGGAAGGGGCCTTGTGATGGTGTAGGAGGCCTGCTGAAGCACCATGCTACAAAACAATCTTTCTAGACCAAATACAGCTGCAATCCAGAATGCTGAGGATTTTATGAGAGTAGTGAAATCATACACATCCACAGCCCTCATTCTTTTGTCTGAAGAGGAAACCAAAGAATTCTGTGAGCAGAAAAAATAAGAATGGTCCAAACAAACTACTCCTGTGAAAGGAATTCTGAAGAGACATTTTTGGACTCAAAATAATGGGATAACTCATACTGCACACACTTTAAAGAGCAACAAAGAAATTTTGTTCGTTCGGCCAACACCTCAGAAACAGTAGGATAATATTCAGATTCACAACCTGAGAAGGGCGATGTTTGTGGCGTGAATGTATGACTGACTGGTGGATTGCAGAGATTATAGATACCAGTTATGAGTTAAACAAAACTGTAATAAACTTTATGGTACCACATGGCCCAGCTGCTGGATATAGGCTTCCAGCTGAAGGACAGTGCTCATTTTCTGTTCACAATGTTTTGAAGATTGTAAGTGCTCCAGTTCCTACCGATTCAACAGGAAGGCATCACTCTATATCAAAGGAAGATACTGAAGCAGTGGAGCATGTTTTTAGTTCATTTACTGGCTAGTTTCCATACAAAACAGAGTGCACAGATGTTGTATAAATTGAAACATTGAAGTGTTTGGACCTTTCACAAACATTTTGGAACCATCTAAAATGCTTGAAAAATGAGTCTTACTCATCTTTCAAAACTAAGATTATGTTAAATAAGACTAGGATTTTATTTTTATGAGCTTATTATGTGATGATGTGGTAATAAAACAGGTTTTATGTATGACAAAAATTTCAGTTGTTTGTAAAACCTATTCAAACTAAAAGTGGAAGCTCTCCTTTTCAGGAAATGTAGAAATGTATGGTACTAATCAAAAAGAAAAAAATTATGGTTTGGCATTTTTGAAAAAGTATTTTTTCCATAAATTATAAAGAAAGTTCAGAACTTTATAGTAAAAGAACTTTGACAGATAAGTCTAAAGGAGGATTTCTTTGTAATCATAACACAATTATGTTTAAAATAAATAAACAAGCAAAAGATGTAGAACTGTTCCAGAGATACAGCATTTTAAATTTTTTTCCAAAATTTGCATCTTCAAAATGGTAAGCATGGTGTTATCTTTGGAGGTCTGTATCTCTGAGTAGAATTTTTTTTGCATAAAACAAAAAACTACATGTTCCTTACTTAGTCCTTCATTTTAACATATGCTAAATTCAATATAACATCCGAGACTATGAAGATAAGATTTTTTCCTAGCCTGCCTGAATTGATATGGGCTATGCCTTTGGCCTTCATCAGTTTTTTGCTGCCTAAATAGCAAAATTCAGCTACTACTTTTAGCATCTCGCTTCTTAATCCACTTTCGTTAGCATCATCTGATTTAATCTGACTACATTCCATTACCCTTGTTTTACTTTTACTGATGTTCATCTTATATCCTCCTTTCAGGACACAGTCTACCCTTCTCGACTGCTCTTTCAAGTCCTTTCCTGTCACTGTCAGAATTACGGTGTCATCAGCAAAACTAACTTTTTTATTTCTTCTCCCTGAACTAATTTCTTATCCAAATTTATCACGAAGAGTTAACTGTGTGTTTCTAAGAACACATGGAAAATGCCTCTGAAGAAATTCATCGCATTTATTTCACAGTATTTTACGTGTTAAGTAACATCATTACCAGCAATATTCTAGACTGCAGACTATGGGAAAGAAGGCCAACAAGCCCACGCAGTCACAGTCACGAACTACAGTTAGCTCAATAATAGCCAACAAGAAAATTAATCATCAACTTTGGGAACATTACTATTACTATCCCTTGCAGCCCAGAACACAGGAAAATCGACAATTTTTGCCTGTTATCAACACTAGCTCATCAAAATATCTGATGTGAATAGTTGTATGGATGCATGGTGTCTTATTTATGACATATTGGAAAGTACAGACACCACACATGCATATAACTGATTCCCTTCAACGGGAACTGAATCCAGCTTCTTCAGGCCAGATGCACAATTATGTCTGGTCTCTTGCAGGAATCTCAAGGTATCAAACATGGAGGGAGAAGACAAGGGTACGGACTTTGGATAGGTGGTAGTAGGTGGGAGTGTGGCCCGGTCAAGAGGCATGCTAACATAGTCCACACAATTGCGATGAACACCGTGTCTGAGTGGCTAAGTGCTTAACGCAACTGCCTAGTAAGCTGGAAATCCAGAGTCTGAGTCACAGTCCGGTACATATTTTCATTTGTCATCACTGATTCCACGAATGCTCCAATGCAGCCGACATCAATAGTGCCTTCTCTCTGCTTTCTTTTCTCCCCCTCCAGTTTTTGTATATTTTGATTGCATTGTCTCAAGCTTACACCTTAGTATGCGACAATTTTCAGCTTCATATGCCTACATTTTGCTGAAAGGAGCACAAGGAGGATGAGATAACCGTTTAATGTCCCATCAACAATGATGTCATCAGAGAAGGAGCACAAGCTCTGATGAGGGATGGATGAGGAAGGAAATTGGCCATACCCTTTCGAAGGAACCATACCGTCATTTGCCTGAAACAATTTATGGAAATCACGGAAAACCTAAATCAGGATGGTCCAATGTGGGTTTGAACCATTGCCCTCCAGAATGCAAGTCCTGTGTGCTAAACACTGTGCCACCCCACTCAGTCTTTGCTGAGAAGTAGGGGTCTTGTCAGACAGACAAAGTCAGAGAACAAATTACAATTTGTTTTGGCATTACAATTACGATTCAACAATTTTGAGGGTTTTCCTTCAGTCATCCTATGAATTTTTTTTCTTAAAAAATTTCCTGATTATATGTAAACAGGAAGCACCCTACAGGCATTGAGTGAGCTTGCAGGTATCAAAATATGTGATAAATGACCATATATTTTTGATTTCACTGGCATAGAAGCTTAATTTTTTACACTGAAAGGGACCATAGACCATTGTATGTCACAAATTTCAGCTTTATACTTCTACCCAATCTGCAGGAACCTCTTAAAAGCCTGACAGGGAGAAGACAGACAGACAATGAAGTGAGCCTGTAAGAGTTCAGTTTTTACTGACTCAGGCAGGGACCCCTAAAACTCATCAGAATTTGTTACCTACATAGGCACACCCATCCTGAATTCAAGTGATGCCATAGTACCTCACTTTGATCAAAATAATTTTCTGATGGACAGATGGCAGCAGGGCGGAGTGGAGTTGTCACCTTTCACACAACATGCCGTATGCTCACGAAAACCTGTCACTCCCTAGAATCTAATGCTCAGCAAGGCACTTACTGTGTCTGCAGAACAGCCAAGAGCAAGCACATGGAACCCAAGAAACAGCTGTGATTGACACATGGCCCTATCACTCTACTCTCAGAAACATCACAAATTTATTTTAAGCAAAGTATTTTCATTAGTTTACAATGCCTTGGTCACAAAATACTAACATGAGTTCTCTTAAGAAGCTCAATTTTGGTTCTGGAAAATTGTAGCAACACTGAATCTACAATTTCTTAGAAAATAAGCTAAAGATGATATCTATAATCATAGCTTCTACCTGTCATCTTATTAAATATGTACTTAAAGAAAGCAGTAAAGGAAACCAAAGGGATACTTAGAAAATTTATAGAAGTGCACGAAGAATAAAATTGCAACTAATGTTTGATAATGACTGCGTAATTCTGGCAGATAAGGCAAAGGAATTTGGAGATCAGATGAAGTGAATAGATAGTGTCTTGAAAAAGATATTATAATATGAACATCAACAGAAATTATGAAGATAAGGCACTGAAGTGTGAAAAAGGCAATGCTGAAGGAATATGAAATTAGATAATGAAAGAAATAGATAAGTTTTATTACTTGGACAGCAAAATATCTTATGTTGGCAGACTGGTGAAGTTAAGATAATGGGAAAAGTCCAGGACAATTATGCTTAACACCAGATCTGGGGAGACTTATCAAGACAGGATGAGAAGGAAAGGCAGACTGTTGGAGACTGCACTGGACAAGATTTGAAAACCTGGGAGCTTAAAGGTTGAAGATAGGTTAATAAGCAAGACAGAATACTAACAAAACATAGTGCACAAGTTAATAAGAGTGGAAAGTAATGTGCACTGTATGTGGCAGAGGTGGGGGAGGGAGGGAATAGGCAGATCAGAAAACAAATGATATAGAAAACTAACCAGGAGTGAAGAAATCAATATTTACAAGGCAGAAATGCTGAGATCAAATTTATGTAAATGAAGGCCAGCGAGATACAAGAACCAAGGACATGTAATGCCAGCCTCCACTGTGGAGTTCTGAGAATCTCTTGCCTGGGGGAAAAAAAAATCCAGAAGACACGCGTGGTGAAACAGGTACTGAGGTCACATCTGCCATGATTCCGAGTATTCTCTGCAATTGGATATTGCTTGTTTTCAGTGTAAATCCTTTGTCTCTGATCATTCATGCTAACTGATAACTTGGTGGGAGTGAAAGGGCACAGGCAGAGGGTGTGCAGTGGCAACACACAATATCCTGTTGCAGAGTATGCTCTACAACATGACAGTCGCAAACTCTGTGCCTGTTTCACCACATGTGCCTTCTGAATACTTTTCGTCCCCCGAACCGGGATTCAGAGTGACTTTTTTTAACTCTCCCCATTTCCCACCCCTCACTGGTCCTTTACTTTCTGTTCAAACCTTTCTGCCAGGAGGAGGAGGAGGAGGAGGAGGAGCCATAGGTTCCAAAAGCTTAAAGATTTCAATACATTTATACACGTGTACTCCTGCTGCCACTTGGCGAGCAGATTTTTTTTTTATCTATTCAATTACATTAAATTTAGGTGTCAGAAGGTTTCAAAGTAGTCTTCAATGTAGCCTCACAGGGAATTTGAACTTGGATGATAAATGATACAGGCAAGAAAACATAAGCTTTTAAAATGTGGAAGAATGGAGATGCAGAGATCTGGGGTGTCAAGTGACTTGTTGAGAGGAACATCCTGGGGCATTCAGGAATAACTAATTTGTTAAAGGAGGCAAGTGTGGTATGAAACAGAACTGTTAAGTGATGTTTGATTTTGGTTAGCAGGTTCAAGTGGATACATGGTTCAGTAAATATTCAGAGGTGAAGAGGCTTGTGCAGGACAGATTAGTATTGAGAGCTGCATCAAACTACAAACATCATGAAGTTTCTGAACTTTTGTTCCTTGATGTCACATGGGATCATATTTGGAGGAAGCTAAGTTCAGGACTACAGCATAATACTGGACTGTCACCTGAAAGTTAGCAAACTGAAAAGTGTAAGAAGAGGTGTGTAATCTTTATGCATTAATAAGGAAGAATAAGTCTCTAATTTCCGTTATGTTGGGAATTTCACAGAAAGAGTGCGAACAGTACACAGAACCCAGAAGGCTCAAACTATTGCACAGTTAAATGTGGAAACAACAAAACATCACGAAACGCAAAAATAACGATGCCAGGGTTGCTGCAAGTTTCCCCATGTGAAATTCACTGACACTCCTATGATTTCCAGACAAGTTTTAAAATTTTTCCCTGACAAATTTTGAGATGTCAAGGGTAAGTAAAGACCCAAGTTGACAAAAAAGTAAGGACTTCTTTATTTCTCCCCTTTGTGAGCAAAAATATGAAGTACTAACATCAACATCTTTTGTAACGAACTGTTTGTAGATGGTGAAAGCAAGCAATATGGTGCATCAAAACCACTGTTTTATTTCAATAAAACTAGACAAATGTGGTGACAAAAACACACACATTTCCTGGGAGTCTAATGACAGATTTAAAATACTTTCACTGAGTTCAGAAATAACCTCAGAAAAATGCAGGCCTCTTTAAAGAAGTGTATAAGGCGGGGAAGATTTGTGTAAACCAACACTATAAGGTGACCACAAATAAAATGTTGGTTCTACTACGTTCGTTATTGTCGGTTATTACCACTAAGTTATGTCTATTATTTTACACGTCTTGTGTGATTTCTCTTTTGAGAAATATGTGAGTATATAGCATACAAACCGCCAGCAACTGCTACAGCTTTCTTCTTCGTATCATCCATACTGTCTAATATATAAACTAGGCCTACTTTCAAAGTGCCAAAATGTACTAGAATAAGGAAAATGTCTATAAAACACCCCACTGTACAATGTACTTGTGGTGAGACAGTCACAATTCCTGAAATCCATTGCCAGTGGCCTCTGGCCTGCCAAGGAGCACCACAGTCTGAGTGAGGTCCATGGATCAACCATGAAAATCTTCCACATTATGCCACACAAAAACAAACACGGCCTGCAGACATATTGGTGAGACTAGATCTGATGGGCAGGCCCAGTCCATTAGAGAGAGCTGCAGAAATCGCCTGCAGTTTTAACCTGTTGTGCAATTTCACTCGTGTGGCCAGCTATTCATGGATCACAGACACCACGTTGATGAAACGAGACAGCAGTGATCCATGTAACAGGTAACTTGCGCAAATACTCTTGAGAAACAGTACTAGCAAGGATAGGCAGGAACTCACCGTAAAGATAACTGCCGAGCCATAGACATGCAAGTAGAAAAAACAATGACACTCTCACAACTAAATTTTCGGTCAAAGCCTTTATCAGAAACCGAGAGCACAAAAACACTCATACAATCACTCAGACAACTCGTACGCACATGGCCGCTGCATCAACAATCTCTGGGAATCAGATTCAAACTAACAATTTCTTAAGCCTCCCTGCCTCTCATCAACAGCTGCTAGCCTAGTGGCACAAAGTGGTGGCAGTACTGACTGAAGTGGTAGGAAGGGGAGAAACAGTAAGAATTAGGGAGTAGGGAAGCAGTGCCCAGCCAGCAACAATGCATGCTATCACAATAAACAAGCAATTTCATCTACTGAGACAAAACTGAGATTTTTCCAATGTCTTTTTCAAACTGACATATCCTTGATCTGTTTTAAATTCACTGATAATCCTCGATTTCCAGAACTTGTGGCAACCCTAGATGCTGACTGCACTTTGTTTCCTTTTGAGGGATGTATGTACGAGGGCATCCTGAAAAGTAATGCCTCCAAACTTATGAGAAAACTCTAAGCTTTTTAATGTAGTTGATATGATAAGGAAGGGAGGTTTGGAGTACCGGGAAGAGAGGTAGGTTGGTTCATTTGGGTGAGGGGACCAAACAGCGAGGACATTGGCCCCATCAAATCAGTGAAGTATGGGGAAGGAAGTCAGCTGTGCCCTTTCACAGGAACCATCCTGACATTTACCTGAAGGAAATTACGGAAAACCTAAATAATTTACAGAAATCACAGAAAACCTTATCAGGTTGATCGGACGTGGGCTTGAACCACCACCCTGCGAATGCGAGTCCAATATGCTAACCGCTGCATCACCTTGCTCGGTCAAAGCTTTTTAAATAAAACATTAACATTCTACATCTTTACTTTGCACGTCTACTTATTTATTTCTCAACATAATCACCCTGGTGATGAGCACATTTCTCCCAACGAAAGACCAGTTTGTTGGTACCGCCACCATACAAAACTTGACTGTTAACAGAGCCACAACCTCACCTCTGCTTGCACCACTTCATCACTATCAAAATAAAATTCTCAAAGGTTTTCTTTAAATTTTGGAAACCAATGAAAATCAGATGATGCCAACTCAGGTGTGTATGGAGAATGGTCAATGACAGTGAACAACCAAGGCATCTGATTCTTGCAGATGTCACAGCACTCTTGTGGCCTGGCAGTCATGCTGAAGGAGTGTGTGCTCCATGTGTGGACAACATCTTCTGCAGTGAGAAACTATAACATGCCATTTCTCACATACCGAGGCAGCACTATGTTACATGCTGCACTTTGAAGCTCTCTAGCATTGAAGGGTTGCAACTTGTGCCAGCAATGTGCTAAGTTGACTGAGCAATATCTCAACAGGTATTGAGAACAGGACAAAAATATGGAGACATTACTTTGTAGCGAAGAATACAGCTTAACGGGTTTGATCTGCAGCACAACATGGCACCCTCACATGACAACTATAGCATCTATGCTATCATAGATCAGTGGAGAAATAGAAGTTCCAGTGAGAATTTCAAGTAAGACATTTCTTGAATTCTACTCTCAACCAACCTGGCCTTTGTCCTGAACCTAGACCTTGGGCTACACTACAGATCAGTGCCAATCATAATAATGCTTAGTGACAGACCAGTCATAGACGAATGTAAGTATCCCCAAAACCACTACAAATCAAGTGTGTGTGTGTGTGTGTGTGTGTGTGTGTGTGTGTGTGTGTGTGTGTGTGTGTGTGTGCGCGCATTGCCTTCCTTCACAAATGGAAAGTATTTGACATTCTATCAAAGTGAGAACGAACAACAAAGACAAAGTAGCCTCCCAAATTTGTGATTGTCTTGAAGAAACAGACTTAAGCATCATACTGATCAAGGAGTCATTAGAAACAGAGCACCAGATTGGACTGAACTATGACAGAAGGAAAACCCTGAAAATCTGAATCGCAAAGACCTTGAGAGGGATTTGAAACATTCTGCTAGTAAATGCAAGCCTATTTGAACAAAAATTGGTCCATTTCAGTCGCAATACAGTCAGCATCACTAACATTGTTGACTAATTATGGCATTGCATACAGAAAAGTATGACAGCAGAGAAATTAAGTAGATGTACATTTGGCAGCATTTACACTGTGTAGTGAATGACATTCCTTCAACTGTGGATAAGTCGAAGATAATGTCCCCTAGCAGAAAGATGTACAACAGTACCAGATCCAAAAATTTGTGTTTAACTTCAGAGCATCTAATAATTTTAAATATTTAGAGGTAGTACTACAAAGTGATACTAGAAGAAAAAAATTGAGGTCTGCAAAAAGTTTGCCTGACAAATTGAAAAAGGAGCTCATTGCCACAATGCTGCCAGCTGGTATAGCCATCATGAAAGTGGAACCGTTATACTGAGGGAACATAAATGGGGATTTTTAGAAGGTAGACAATAGTCTCCCTAAACACTGTTGGTAATTTAGTAACCCACTGTACTAGGTAGTTTTCAAATCTGCAGCACCCATCATACATTTCACACAGAGATTATGAGAGAAATTAGGGTGAGTACACAGGCATACAACAGCAGCTTTTCCTCCATTACATATGCAAATGGAACAGGACAGGTGCCATCCAACATGAGTAAAAAGATCCCTCCACTAAACACTACATTCGTATGGGGAATAATTATTCAGATAGTCATTTGACACTTTACAGTATGCCTTTGATTGAAATTAACTGTAGTCTTAAGTTACACTACCTAAAAACTCCCCAGATTAAATAACAAATTGATTGTTCACACATTTAGCGAAGGTGTCACTGAAGGATACTTGCTCTGCACTGAGTCATTAAAGGACCCTCTGAAACATTGTTTAACATATTGGATCATATCAAGCCTCTCAGTAATGTGCAAAAATAAAACTACTAAGAACTATTAAAAATAATACCACAAACAGGGAAAGTAAATTTCAGTATTATTTTTTTTAACTTAACAGTTCACTTAGGTAATGTTGTAATGGTAAGTGCAAGGGCAATAATTTCGGAGGTACATGCACTGAGTCAGTGAGAGCAAAATAAACAAGATTGAGAACCTTGCTATGTTTCAGATGAATGCTTTTTCAGTAAACGTTACACAGTGGGGGCCTCTTTAATTTTTTGCAATTAATTTATGATATATGTGCATAATGTGCATCAGTATATTCAGGCTTGGCCATTATTTAAAGTACATTTCCTGAATGTAACTTGCAATTTTGGTTTTTATGTTGAAAAGAGTTAAATGTGGCAAACTGTGCTTGAATATGCTGCAGATGTAAACATTAGGCTCCACTACAGGTCAATCTGTTAACAAGAGCCAATTTTAGTTTTCCCATATGCTGGCTTTGTCAACTCTCAAATGACCACCTTTCAACCTAACTTACACCTGTGATTACACTACTGATCTGTCTGTCACTCCAATGAAGATTCCTCCCCCCCCCCCCCCCCTCTCTCTCTCTCTCTCTCTCTCTCTCTCTCTCTCTCTCTCGTGTCTCGTATGTGTGTGCACGCGCAAACCACCATGAAGTGCATGGCAGATGGTGAGCCCTATTGTACCAATCATCAGGGTTTCTTCCCATTCCACTCACATACAGAGTGCTAGAAGAATGACTGAATTAATTTAACCTTCTCCTCATAATCCCTGTATGAGTGAAATGTAGATGGTTGCATATATTCACAGAATAATCATTTAAAGCTGGAGCCTGAAACTTTGTTAGCAGATGTAAATACATAGAAAGAAAGATCCCTTATCATTTAGCTACAATATAGCAGATCAGCAACTGGAAACGGTTAATTCCATAAATTATCTGGGAGTACACATTACGAGTGATTTAAAATGGAATGATCATATACAGTTGATCATCGGTAAAACAGATGCCAGACAGATTCATTGGAAGAATCCTAAGGAAATGCAATCCGAAAACAACGGAAGTAGGTTACAGTACGCTTGTTCGCCCACTGCTTGAATACTGCTCACCAGTGTGGGATCCGTACCAGACAGGGTTGATAGAAGAGATAGAGAAGATCCAACGGAGAGCAGCGCGCTTCGCTACAGGATCATTTAGTAATCGCGAAAGCGTTACAGAGATGATCGATAAACTCCAGTGGAAGACTCTGCAGGAGAGATGCTCAGTAGCTCAGTATGGGCTTTTGTTGAAGTTAAGAGACCATGAGGATAAAATCAGAGAGATTAGAGCCCACACAGAGGCATACCGACAATCCTTCTTTCCACGAACAATACGAGAGTGGAATAAAAGGGAGAACCGATAGAGGTACTCAAGGTACCCTCCACCACACACCGTCAGGTGGCTTGCAGAGTATGGATGTAGATGTACACTGAATAGTTTCTGTCTATCTACAATATCTTTCAGTTCAGTTCCTTCAGTATCTCTAACACACTTCCACCTGTGACAATCCATGCTACCCTTCTCTATATGTGCTTAATATCTGCTGATTAGTCCTACTTGGTATGGGTCCCACACATTTGAGCAATATTCTAAAATGTGTCAAGTGATTTGTAAGCAATATCCTTTGCAGATGAATTACACGTCCCTAGCATTCTATCAACAAAATGGCATCTACCACCTGCTTTAACCATGACCAAGCCTATGAGATTGTTCAATTTCACATCTCTATAAGGTGTTATACACATTCATATGAATTGACCACTTCCAATTGTGAATCATGGACATTATACTAAGATTACTACTTTCTTTTGAATTTCATCAAGCACAGAGTTTTACATTTCTGAACTTTTAAAGCAAGTTTGCAATCTCAACACCACTTTGAAATCTTATCGAGACCTGACTGAATATTTATGCAACTTCTTTCAGATAGTGCTTCACTATAGGTAATTGTATCATCTGCAAAAAGTCTGAGGTAATTATTGATTTTGTGTGCAAGGTCATTAATATATAACATGAAGAGCAAGTGTCCCAACACACTTCCCTGGGGCACACCTGACATTACATCTACATCTGATGATGGCTCTCCAAGCTAACATGCTGCATCCTACCTACCTCCTCAATCCAGTCACGAATTTCAGTTGATACCCCATATGGTCGTACTTTTGACACTAAGTGTACGTGTGGTACAGAGTCAAATGCTTTTCGTAAATCAAGAAATATTGCATCTACCTGACTGCCTTTATCCAAAGCTTTCAGTATTCCACGTGAGAAAAGTGCAAGTTGGATTTCAAATGAACGATGTTTCTGGAACCCATACTGGTTAGCACGGAGGAGGTCATTCTGTTCTAGGTACATTTATGTCTGAGCTAATAAAATGTTCTAAGATTCTACAACTAATCTATGTCAAGGATATCTGATGGTAATTTTGTGGATCACTTCTACTACCATTCTTGTGGATGGGTGTTATCCGTAAGTTTTTGCAACTACTGGGCAGGGTTTACTGTTCAAGGGATCTATGCCAGATTATAGTTACAAGAGGGGTAAACTCAGCTGCACATTCAGTATAGAATCTGAAAGGGATACCATCAGGCCCTGGAGATTTGTTCAATTTTAACGATCTTAGCTGTTTCTCAACATCACTGACACTAATACTTATTTCATTCATCTTGTCAGTGGTACGAGGATTAAATTGGGGCTACTCGTAAAGCTACATTTGAAAATGGTATTACGCATTTCAGCTTTTGCTTTGCTAACCTTTATTTCGGTTCTCGTCTCATTTGGTATGGACTGGACATTAATTTTAGTGTCACTAACAGCCTTTACATATGTCCACAACTTCTTTGGGTTTTGTGAAACATTTGACAATATTCTGCTACAGTAGTCACTGAAGGCTACTCATATTCTTATCTTGACAGCCAAATGGGCTTCATTGAGCATCTCCCTACATATATAGACCTACACTTTGTTTTATATCTATTATGCAGTAATCTGTGTCTTTAGAAGTTTCTTCAAAGTGATTGCACACCATGGGGGTCCCTCCCATTATGAACTGTTGTACTGGGAACATATCTAGCCAGTGTACAGATAACTACTATTTTAAACCTGAGCCATAGTTCCTCTGCATGCTCCTGTCCTGTGGTAAGAGGGTCAAGCTCCTCATTGAGATATCACCACTGATTTTTTTATCAGGTTTACTTAACATATGTATCTTTCTGCACATTTTAGTTGTGCTTTGTACTCTGGTAATCATTGTTGCCACAACCACATCATGGTCAAGGATACTAGTTTTGATGTGGACATCCTTAAACAGGTCACATCTATTTGTGTAGGGCTAAACTGTGTGTTCTACATAGTTTTCTGAGAATATATTTATTAATGTTCCACAGTACATGCCATCTTATGTCTATAATGCACATCTTTGATCTTTAAAAAACACACCTCCTGTGCACGATATCTCATCTAGTATTCAGTGGTTTGTTGCCTTTACTATTTAAATTAATAAGTTCATTTAGAGCTTGACAAAGCAACTCAGTTTAAGACTCATGAGTGTGCAGCATAGATTTGCACTACATATAGCAGGCATCTTGGTATTTAAACAACATACTTATCAATCCACTTCTGTTGCTATTCAGCAGCAGCTTGGAGGGACTAAAAAATTGAGAGCAAATTTGAAGAACACAAGTGGATAAATAGCTGCTTCATCTAGAGCACAACCTCCTGTGGTAAAAACTGAAATTAATTTACTGTACAAATAAAATACCAGAAAGGTGAACAATTAATTGTCAAGCAAGAAAATGCTGAAGGTAGTGGCAAATATTAGGAATGTTTCTCCATAGAATAAAGACAAACACACGATTGCAGATTCATGGAAGAAAATAATCCTCAATGACAAGATGGGCTTGGATTAAAATTTATTTTCGGCTGCCTACTGAATCTGAATTTTAAAAACCTTCCTGTGCCATACCACATTACCTTCTCTACACTAAGGTCATATGTGACACACAAAATGGAGGATGCTAGATAAAAATTCGTAATTCAAGCCTACTTCCTCCGCAACTAATCTACGCGAGAAGAGAAAATCGCAAAAGACAGACATACAACATATTTACTTTTTACCATTTAGTAATATCTGGAAACATTACACACGATCTACAACTTAACACTATAGTCAAACAATGCATGTAGAAAAAACCCTACAGCAAACTTTTTTACGATAGGCACGAAATTAATTGATTACAGGCCCGTAGAATGCACAAAAAAAATCTGAACTTACCGGACGAAGATGTGCTACATTTTTAAAACTCAGGTACGAAAAGATTTTCTCCAGAATCTCGGCAGGAAAGTCTAACAAAGTAGGTGGTGGTTTTGGTTCGGCTGGCTTCACAATTACCACGCTTGTACTGGGTTCACAAATTGACGTTTGTACCAAGCTAGTGCGAGCTGATTTGGACGGTCCAGGTTCGGGCCCCGCTGTAGGGCTTTCACCTCCACCGCCAAAATTTCCGGAGAGTCTAGTTGATACCATGATTCTTCTTGTTTCCGCCGCTCTCCTTAAAAATGTGATTCAACGCTCAATATTAAAGTATTACTTAAAGAAAAACATTCGCTACACACAAAGCACCACACAGATTACAGCGGAAAAACTTCAATCGTACCTTAATAATATCTCCTTTACTCGTTTTAACGAGTAATTTCAGCTTCCGTTTACGCGCATGTTCGATATGAACTACCTCGCAGCAGTCAGAACGTAGAAATTTTAAATCATAGCATAAGCTACGCCACGGAAGTGAAGTCTTGATAGATCAAAAAATGGTTGATCATACCCTCAAACAGCCAACAACTCACTACATCTGCAACCTTAATTCATGGAAATTCTCGGCCTGTTCCGCGACTTTTATACCTTTTACGTTAATTTGATCGTTTCTGAATATACAGAAGCAGCTCTCGCAAAACTCAACAAAGACACAAAGCTACAATTAATTATAAAAATTGGCCCTGTCTGAAACTACTCCGTTGGACCCAGTGCCAAAGATCTTACGTGAAGCTGTATAGCTATCTAGCTGAGCGCAACACCACCTAATAATAATAACTGTGATCCGAATGTAGCCGCGCACAGTGGCAAGTTCGCCAACCTTTAATGTATTTGCAAATTAATGTTCTGCTGGTTATTCGAAAATGGCATATTGTCTTGCGTACCACAAAACGCAGTCATTCATTATGAGTATGATTACACATACAATTCTAACTATGCGAAATGTCTTAAAGTTCCCGTCTAGAGCCAGAGATAATGCAACATCTGTTATGGACTTGTCTATTTTGACAATTACGACGCAAATAATACCATTACGTTATTTAGAGCTAGTAAGACAGAAATTCTGAATCAAGATAGCGGAAATGTGCTCTGCTAAGAGCTGCGAGAAGCATTAAACCTACACCTGGACTGATTCGAGTTCAAAGTTTAGAAGTAGGACGTTGCGAAATTTCGTACTGTGTGACTATCTTAAAGTTACTTGTTTCCTTTACACATTATGATACAACTGTATCTGCACGTCACACATCACTGTGTTATGTTACTGTCAATCAAGGCAGCTACATCTAAATCTGAGACTGCAGCAATACATTATTTCATCCAGTTAATCTTTTTCGATATTTAGTTCTCTCACCCCTATAAAATGAGAGGACTTGTGATGTAAATTTCCCATTTCATTTCTAATTACACAAGCCTATTTACTTTGGCCTATTACATCAGTTGTGTTTTTTCTTTACTTCAATTTAATTTCTTCGGCTACTAACCAAGGATCTCCAAACTGTGTTCCATTCGGTTAATAACGAGGACACATTCGAATATAATGCAGTATTCACTTGGTTAAAGCACTACGTGTAAGTAATGTGGACCTCTAAAACCAGTTTATAGTGACGGCACAGAAATTTGTGTAGCTTACTATTCCATCGGGTGATGCTGAGGGAATTAGATTAGGAAATGAGACACTTAAAGTAGTAAAGGAGTTTTGCTATTTGGGGAGCAAAACAACTGATGCTGGTCGAAGTAGAGAGGATATAAAACGTAGACTGGCAATGGCAAGGAAAGCATTTCTGAAGAAGAGAAATTTGTTAACATCGAGTATAGATTTAAGTGTCAGGAAATCGTTTCTGAAAGTATTTGTATGGAGTGTAGCCATGTATGGAAGTGAAACATGGACCATAAATAGTTTGGACAAGAAGAGAATAGAAGCTTTCGAAATGTGGTGCTACAGAAGAATGCTGAAGATTAGGTGGGTAGATCACATAACTAATGAGGAGGTATTAAATAGAATTGGGGAGAAGAGGAGTTTGTGGCACAACTTGACTAGAAGAAGGGATCGGTTGGTAGGACATGTTCTGAGGCATCAAGGGATCACCAATTTAGTATTGGAGGGCAGTGTGGAGGGTAAAAATCGTAGAGGGAGACCAAGAGATGAATACGCTAAGCAGATTCAGAAGGATGTAGGTTGCAGTTAGTACTGGAAGATGAAGAAGCTTGCAGAGGATAGAGTAGCATGGAGAGCTGCATCAAACCAGTCTCAGGACTGAAGACCACAACAACAACAACAACAACACTATTCCATTGGTTCCATTTTCTGTAAGCTACCAGAATAACTGAAAAATAGTGATTTCGAGTCAAAAGGCATAAAGCTGCCATTTGTTGTGCTGATTCTTCCATTCTCTACATGAATGTTACCAGCAGTCAAGAACTTTTCACTGTATTGGGTTAGGTAGTTATCTGTATGTACTATCCCAAATATCTTTTTTTTGTATCTATAACCTTTATATTGCCACTCTGTGAATTAAATGTTCAGCAGCTTGTTCCATAGCTGAGTAGCTTCGACTCAAATGACGTAATGAATCCCAAGAGAAAATTAAAGAAAAGAGATATACACACAGATCACAAAAAGTTTTGCATCAACCCAGTTTCCATAACTCCTGAAGATAGACGTTGACTGTGGATATTCGGTGTGGCAGAGTGGTTCTAGGCGCTTCAGTCTGGAACTGCGCGACCGCTACGGTCGCAGGTTCCCATCCTACCTTGGGCATGGGTGTGTGTGATGTCCTTAGGTTAGTTAGGTTTAAGTAGTTCTAAGTTCTAGGAGACTGATGACCTCAGCAGTTAAGTCCCATAGTGCTCAAAGCCATTTGAACCATTTTTTTTTTTGATTGTGGATATTGTATCACAGACACAGTCCTTTTGAATGTTCAGAGATGTAACTAAACTCACCCAAAGATGTAAACAATCATGCATGAGCAGCGCCTGTTAGATGGAGGGGGTCTGACAGCCAATCAGTTCCAGTCATTCCACCTGGAAGGAGGTACACAGTCAATACCATGGTTAGACTGCGTCCGCATTGTTACTTTGGGCCAGGAAGCGCTCTCAACAAGGGAAGTGTCAAGTGTTCAGGCGTCTCGGAGTGTACCAAAGCAATGTTGTTCGGACATCGAGGAGATACAGAGAGACAGGAACTGCCAATGACTTGCCTCGCTGAGGCCGCCCAAGGGCTACTACTGCAGTGGATGAGCGCTACCTACTGATTATGGCTCGGAGGAACCCTGACAGCACGCCACCATGTTGAATAATGCTTTTCGTGCAGCCACAGGACGTCGTGTTACGACTTAAACTGTGCACAATAGGCTGTATGATGCGCAACTTCACTCCCGACGTCTGTGGTGAGATCCATCATTGCAACCACGACAACATGTAGTGCGGTACAGATGGGCCCAACAACTTGCCGAATGGACCGCTCAGGACTGGCATAACGTTCTTTTCACCGATGAGTGTCGCACATGCCTTCAACCAACTAGACAATCGTCGAAGACGTGTTTAGAGGCAATTCCGTCAGGCTGAACGCCTTGGACACACTGTCCAGTAAGTGCTGCAAGGTGGAGGTTCCCTGCTGATTTGGGGTGGCACTATGTGGGGCCGACGTACGCCGCTGGTGGTTATGGAAGGCGCTGTAACGGCTGTACAATACGTGAATGCCGTCCTCCGACTGATAGTGCAACCATATCGGCGCATATGGGTGAGGCATTGACCTTCATGGACGACAATTCGCACCCCCATCATGTACACCTTGTGAATGACTTCCTTCAGGATAACGACATCGCTTGACTAGAGTGGCCAGTAGCATGTTCTCCAGACATGAACCCTGTCGAACATGCCTGGGATAGAATGAAAATGGCTGTTTATGGACGTTGTGATCCGCCAACCACTCTGAAGGATCTACGCCGAATCACCGTTGAGGAGTGGGACAATCTGGACCAACAGTGCCTTGATGAACTTGTGGATAGGCATGCATCATTGCAAGAGGAAGCTCTGCTGGGTATTAGAGGTACCGGCGTGTATAGCAATCTGGACCACCAGCTCTGAAGGTCTCGCTGTATGGTGGTACAACATGCAATCTGTGTCTTTCCTGAGCAATAAAAAGGGTGGAAATGATGTTTATGTTGATCTCTATTAAAATTTTCTGTACAGGTTCCGGAATTTTCGGAACCAAGGTATGCAAAACTTTTTTTATGTGTGTACTTTATTGTAACTCTATTGGGTACACTCAGTTCAGAGATATCTGGAACGTCACATCGTAACAAAACAGGTTGTTGTTGTAGCGTCCAATTAATATACTGGTTTGATGCGTGTCTCGATACTGGTCTATCCTATGCATCTACATCTATACTCCACAACGCATTGAGAAGCACATGGCACAGCATACATCACAAGTACCAGTTATTAGATTTTATTCCTGTTCTGTTCAGCTATGGATTGCTTCTGTACATGCAGTAATTATTTTAATCTTGTTCTCATGATCGCTATGTGAGTGATATGTAGGGGCTTCCAGTACACTCATAGAATCATCACTTTGAACCCATTCTTGTAACTTTGTTGGTAGACTTTCTCAGGATAGTTTACGTCTATCTACAAGAGTTTGACAGTTCAGTTTCTTCAACATAGTACTAACACTCTTCAGCATGTCAGACACACTTTTGACTGTTTGTACTGTCTTTATTTGTAACTTACATGTTCAATATCCCCTGTTAATCCTGTCTGGTATGGGCTGCACACACCTGGGCAATATTCTAGAATGGGACGCACAAGTGATCTCTAAGCAATCTCCTTTATAGACCGATTACACTTCCCAATATTCTACTAATAAAGCAGAGTCTGCCACCTGCTCCACCCTCAACTGAGCCGATGTGATCATTCCATTTCATATCCCTAACAAGTGTTACAACCAGATATTTGTATGAGCTGGCCGATTCCAACTGTGACTCATTGATAAAATAGTCATAGGATATTATATTTTCTCGTTTTGTGAAGTGATAAATTTTACATTTCTGAACATTTAAAGCAAGTAGCCAATCTTGGCACTAATTTGAAATCTTGCCAAGATCTGGCTGAATACATATGCATCTTCTTCCAGGCAGTACTTCATTACAGATAACTGCATCATCTGCAAAAAATCTGAGGTTACTATCAATATTGTCTGCAAGGTCATTAATACACTACATGAACAGCAAAGGTCCCAACACACTACCCTGGGGCACAAGTGAAGTTACCTCTACATCTGGTGATGACTCTTTATCCAAGATAACATGCTGCATCCCCCCAACCAAAATGTCCTCAATCCAGTCACAAATTTCACTTGATACCCCATATGATTGCACTTTTGACAATATGCATAGGTATGGTACAGTGTCAAATACATTTCGGAAATCAAAAAATACTGCATCTATTGATACAAAGCTTTCAGTATATTATGTGAGAAAAGTGTGAGTTGGTTTTTGCATGATTGGTGTTTTCAGAATCCATGCTGGTTGCCATAGAGGATGTCATTCCGTTCGAGCTAACTGATTATGGTTGAGTTCAGAGTATGTTCAAGGATTCTACAACAAGTTGATGACAAGAATACTATTGGACGGCTGGTTTGTGGATCAGTTCCACCGCCCTTCTTGTAACTAGTTGTGATTTGTACTTTCTTCCAACGACTGGACACGGATTTTTGTTTGAGGAATCTACGACAGATTAGAGTTAAAAGAGGAGCTAACTCAGCTGCAAATTCAGTGTAGGATATGACAGGGATTCCATTGGGCCATGGAGCTGTGTTCAGTTTTAACGATTTCAGCTGTTTCTCATCACCAGTGACACCAAAGCTTATTTCACTCATGTTTTCAGTGGTATGAGGGTTAAATTGGGGTATTTCTCCGCCATTTTCGTTTGTAAATGAATATTTGAAAAATGAGTTAAGTATTTCAGTTTTTGATTTACTGTCCTCAGTTTTTGCCACTAATTTTGATGCCACTAATCGCCTTTACATACGACAAGAATTTCTTTGGATTTTGTAGACTGTCATGTGACAATATTCTGCTACAGTAGTCATTAAGGGTTTCGCACATTGCTCTCTTGACAGCCAGACACGTTTCTTTTGGTATCTCTCTAACTCTAGTGCTATGCTTTGTTTTAAACCTGTTATGCAGTAATCTCTGTTTTTTTAGACGTTTATTTACAGTGACTGTGTACCACAGAGGGTTCCTCCTATTACAAACTGTTATACTAGGTACATACACTGAAGAGCCAAAACATTATGACCAACTGTTTAATGGCTTGTTTGTCTGTCTTTGAAACGAAATACATCACTGATATTGATACTGATATTCTTTTGATAAATTGTTCATGAAAACTATTAAGATGGGATTGGTCACAAGTAAAAGAGTGGGGATTGTGCAGTTTAATACTAATTTTGGATTGGTTACGAGGTACACTAGTGAGCCAAAACATAATGACCCCTGCCCATCGTGACGTTAGATGCCACCTGGTGGCGTTGCAGGCATGTGATGCAGTAACAAAAGTATGTAAGCAGAGTAGACATGGACATGGGTCACCCTAGTGAAGATATGGGCTGCAAATGGGGAAATCGATTGAGATAAGCGACTTTGACAAAGGGCAGTATATTGCTACGCAGTCCTGCAAACGAGTATCTCGAAAATGGCAAAGCTGATCGAATGTTCACGTGCTACTGTTGTGAGCATCTACAGAACAAGATTGGAGGAAAGTGAAACTACCACTAGGGGCTAAATCACCTGCATCCCTTCATGCCTGATGTCTTCTGCGATGGCGACAACATCTTTAGCAGTATAATTGTCCGTGTCTCGGAGCCAGAGCCGTCATACAATGGTTTTTGGAGCATTATAGCGGACTCGCATTGATGTGTCAGCGATCAAACTGACGTGATGTAAATCCTATGGGAATCCATCTGGGTCGTTATGGGGCGCCAGAACCACGTGCGCAGATCGGTGGCTCGTTATTTACGCGAATTACATAACCTGCGCGCAGACATCTAATGCCACGTACCTCCACAAACCTATCAACAAACTGTCGTATCTCTGATACGCACAATCTGTGAGGTATTTACTTCCAATGACGAACAAACAAGCTATTAAGCAGGTGGTCATAATGTTTTCGCTCATCAGTGTATATCAGCCACTCGGTGGACAGTAAGGTCGCGCGGATTTTGTGGGCTAAGAGAATTGCTTTGTGAGGCCTAAGTTTAGTTCGGATCTCAGCTATAATTATGTTAGACGTGGAGACAAGGAGCTCTGTACACTGTAGATGTGCGAACTTTACAAAATAATTGTTAAAACTTGTCCGTGAAGTGTCCCAAAGTGGACGTAACGTGTGAGAAAGACGGAGTGTGAAATTCCGGTTTTAATATGTAAACTGTGACTTTTGGAAAACCAAAATGAGCGTGGCGTGCCGTGCGGAGTGGTAGCGTAGTTCGAGGCGTCATTCACGGATTGCACAGACCCTCCTGCCAGAGATTCGAGTCCTCCCTCGGGCATGGGTGTGTGTGTTGTTCTTAGCATAAGATAGTTTAAGTAGTGTCTAAGTCTAGGGACCGATGACCTCAGCAGTTTGGTCTCTTAGGAATTCACACACATTTGAACATTTTTTGCGTGGCGGGACTGCAAACTGAACTTTTGTATTGGTCAAACTGCATAATATTTGAACGAACATTCTGTCACAGACAATACGTTTGTTAATGCTTTGGTAATGGATTTTGTTAACTACTGTGTGCTGACTGTTATGAGTGAGTGTGACTGCGTGTGAATGATGAAAGAGTAACTCAACAACAGCACAGGCTTCGCGCTGTTTTGTATCAAACAAGTCACAATATATTGAAGTTCGTACTCGCAACTACCTTTCAATTAATCGCTCAGCCAGCCTGATACTGTAAAACATTTTGATACGATCTGTAAAGATGTGTAGTGCGGCTAGTTTGTGCTACAGCTATTTCTAGCCGGCGTACATTACGGATTCTTCTGACAGGAAAGGGGTGTGGATATGATGGGGGATAAGAAGTCACTAATAGGTGAGTGGAACTGTTTGCTGTAGGAAGAAGCACACAGTAACCGCGCCGTTGCACTCCCATTACTTTCTTTGTTCACTGCAAATCACCATGAAGGGCATAGCAGACTGTACTTTCTAATGTACCACACCACAGGGTTTTATCCCATTCCGTTCACGTACATGAAGGGGGAGAAGGACTGTTTAAATTCCAGCATCTATACTCTAATTTGACTAATCTTGTCTCTACATTCCCTACAGGTATGATACTTTCGGAGCTTCTCACTTAATACTGATGATTGAAATTTATATGTACATCTCAATAAAATCCTTTGAGTCTGTGACTGCATCACATGTAACAAAACTATCAATGTTTCCACTGGTAATGCAGACAGCCTTCGTCATGGTAGTCAACTTGATGAAGGCTGTCTACGATAGCAGTTGAAAGGATAGTATTTTTGATTACTTTCTTGTAATATGGGTCCATAGCTTCTATAAAGTTATTAAATGGTGTCATCTTACTTTCAGCTGTAAGTGTTTTATTTTAGCGTTGCTTGTAGTTTTGTTACAAATGATGCAGTCACATACCTAGAAGGTTTTTTTTGGAATGAACTCCAACTACAAAGGCCTATGACTTCACAGCTCTAAGGCATCTGCCAGTTAGAGTTTTTCAGCATCTCCATAAAGTTCTTCCACAAGTCAGACAATCTTGTGACCATTTGTGTTACTGCTTTTTTGGGGTGGGTTGGGTTGTTTGGGGCAGGAGACCAGACAGCAAGGTCATCAGTCTCATCAGATTAGGGGAGGACAGGGAAGGAAGTCGGCCATGCCCTTTCAAAGGAACCATCCCAGCATTTGCTTGGAGCAAGTCCCGAGTGCAAGTCCAGTGTGCTAGCCACTGTGACACCTCGCTCGCTTACCGTTTTGTTTTTGGTACAAGTTCAATATCATCTGTTAGTCCTATTTAGAATGGGTTTCCTATTTTCTTCTTCTGTAGTGGTCAATCCAAGGATTGGTTTGCAACAGCTACAATGGTAGCTTGTCTCCATTCTGTGCGTCTTTCAGCTTTTCTCTTCATTTCTTTATAGGTGTTACATCCCACATCTTTCACGATCTGATCCATGTACCTCAGCCGTGGTCTTCCTCTTGGTCTTTTTCCCTCGACATATCCCTCTATAATTGTGTTCAGGAGTCCTTCATGTCTTAATAGATTGCCTGTAAATTGCACTCTTCTTTTAACAATGAAACTCCAGAAGCTTCTCTTCTCACCTGCTCTTTCCAGAACCACTTCGTTTATGACCTTGTCGATACATTCTATTTTGAGCATGCGTCTATAGCACCACATTTCAAAAGAATTAAGCTTCTGGTCTTCCTCTGTCCTGAGAGTCCATGTTTCACACCCATAGCATGCCACACTCCACACATATGATTTCAAAAATCTTTTCCTGATTTCAAGGCTGATGCTCTTAGATGTTAAGATATTTTTCTTCTTGTTACAAGCAGCCTTTGCTTGAGCAATTCTACTTCTCACTTCTGCCTTGCTCCTTCCATCCCTGGTAATATTGCTGCTCGGTTAGTAAATTTATCAACTTGTTCAAGCAGTTCATTGCCTACATGGACTTGGACTTTCACTTGATCTTTTTTGTCGCATGCCATTACTTTTGTTTTTGCTTTATTAATTCTCATATAATATTCTTCCCCCATAACTTTATCCATTCTATTCAGTAGGACTACAAGATCTTCTTCACTTTCAGCTAGGACAGCTATATCATAGGCATATCTTATCATATCTATTCGTTGGCCATGAATTACTACACCTGTCTGTGAATTTTCTCTTACTTTTTTCAGCGCCTCTTCAATGTATAGGTATATGTTCCTATACTTGAACATAATTTAAAGTTTGGGTTGCACGAGTGTTTCACCCATATTAGCAATTTCCTTCATAGAATGCTGCATTTTCCCAGTATCAACAACACACAAAACTTGTCACTTACTATCAGCGCATTTGTGTTTCTTTGCAAATATTTATTGTGCATTCTTGTTTCTCTGACACATTCCTCATCCTGAAGGATGGATCTATTGGAATGAAAACTATATCTAATCTAATCTAATCAGATCTTCACCTGTTATTAAGCCCAAGTGATCATTCTGTTCCATAACCAAACAAATTACTTTCAGTTGTGACCCATTGATATTGTACACATTAAATGTATTCGTAGTTGCGAACAGGTACAACCATCAACTGCATAATGAAAATTTGTGCCAGACCGGGACTCAAAACTCATCACAGGCAGCTGCCTTACCATTAGGCTATTCAAGCACGACTTATGGCCAACCTCAAATTACATATGTTGTCAACCATGTGTCTTCAATTTGCAATTGTATATTTATTATGCATATTCACATACAGGGGAGTCATTGTAATTGAAAGTCACTTGACTAGTATTAGGGATACATATGATATTGTACTGCCTTTGTTGTTCAGAAGTATGATGTAATGGTCCTTTGGACGTGCGTGCGTGTCCAAAGGAACAGGCACTGCTGCGATTACAGCCATTAAGGAATACATGAAGTGTATTCACAGTTGCAAATATGGACAACCATCAGCTGTATAATGGACTGATGATAGTGAAAAGTTGTGCCGGACCAGGACTAAAATCCAGATTTCCCGCTTATCGCAAGCGGTCACTATCCAAGCACCACTTGTGGACAGACCCAAACTTTCATATGTTGTCAACCATGTGTCTACAACCTCAAACATTCGTAGTATATTTTTGTACAAAGAATGCACTTTAACTGAAAGTTGCTTCTCGGTGTCGGCAAATGACTATGATACTGCTGTGCCTACATTGTTCAGAAGTAGAAGGCAATGTTCTCTTGAACATGCTTGCATGCAATATCACATTGTTATTGTCGCCATAAGACAGTGTGTATCTCTTCCTACCACCAACTGCATCCCTAATTGTTAAATGTCATCGGGACTCTCACCTATCAATCTAGTGATTCCTAAATCTATGAAGCAACTAAAGACCTCTGCTGTCTGTATTGGTCAGTCTGCAATGGGTGACACTGTGTGGAGGCAGGGTGTTGTCTCCTAGCTGCTCTGTGTAATACCCTGTAGGAGAATAGCACAACTTCATAACAATATGTTGACTGACAGACTATTTCAGATGATCATATGCAATGCCACTAGTGATAGAAGACCCTTAACAATGACCTAACTCAGGGATCCGTACTAGCTCCATTACCATTTAGTTTGTGTATCATAGATATGCCAGACAATCCTGGGAGTTTGGTTATACTGATGACTGGGTGGTAGCAAGACAGCAGAAACAAAGCAAGGTCATTGAAGGTTCATTAACAGAAACCTAAGACAGATGAGACAGTATTTTCATAAATGGGGAATTCAACTGAACCCTAACAAAACTGCATCTGTCTTCTTTCATCTAAGTTAAATTGATGTGAGTTGTGGTTCATGTAGTGTGGTGTAGGGATAAGAGTCGCTAGCTCGCATGCTGTGGATCACCAGCTCAAACCTGACCATGAGTAATTATTTGGTATTTAGTATTTATCAATTCTGGAAGGTTCTTGAAATATCTTATGTTTGCAACATCTGTATATTCTGCAATATTCGAGGTATGTATAAATACCAGTATTCTGGAAAATTCGAAATTTGTGTGAATAGTTGCACTCTCCACCCAGGAGGTTAGATCTGTTCTGGCAGTTTGTTGGCGTTCATAACAAATGTGCTTTCAGAAATAAGTATTGTATTTCATTGACGACCCTTCTTCTGGACTTGATTATGATTACAACATAACACTGTATCTCGAAACATCTATATCGCTGACACTTCAATTAACCAATGCAAAAACCATTGCCTACATGGAATAGAACTAGAATGCATGCAGTACATCGTTCAGAAGGTACACATATTCTGGGTACCAAATGATTCCAAGCCAGCAGTAGGTCAGCTTCACATGCGGCATCCATCATTGTTTTCGGGACTATGGTCAGGATCTGATGAAATGGCTGAAAGAATTCGACCATGTAGCCAAATACGACTGGTGGGATGACATACTGTGCTTGAAAAAGGTATACTTTTGTTAGGATGGCACAGCCCAGCAACTGTTAGAGAACAATGAAGATAATTTCAGTAGGTGGGACAAATTCCAGGCTAAATCGAAGAAAACATTTGGTGACAATCAACAGCGAGTCCACTTAGTGGAAGAACAGGACGCAATGTCATACCGAAAAGACACACTCTCACATACAGAAAGTTTTGCTGCTTCGCAACATTGTGAATCCAAATATGGCAGAAAACAACAAAATGTAACACTTGAAGAAACGAGTCACAAAAGACATGTACCATCTCTTCTGATACAGGATATCACAAGAACACTAGAATTCATCAAGTAGAGCCATTATACTGTGGAAATGCGACAGAAAATAAAGAGTGTGATGAAACAGGTATGATAGACTCTCGAATATGGTCCCTACAGCAATTGTGGAAGGCCACCATGAGCTTGCCTCTCTCATATGCCATGCCTTAAAAGAAGAGTTACTGCATATTATGGCAGCCATAACTGTTGGACCTAGCATATATGAAAGAACTGCCACGAACATATCTTTCTTTGGCACCAGTCTCGACCACCAGTCGAACATTCATGATGGATGGACTTGACCAACTTGGACCCACACTACTACTGCCAATAGATAAATCAACATCTAGCCAACGAAGCTACAACCAACTCCTCCACCACGTATGATGCCCCACAATAGAACAGACATTTGGAGGATGAAGAACAACATGCTGGGCTGGTTTCACTGTTAGTGCCTGGACACACTGTACGCTACAGCAGAGAAAGAACACAAGTATTGGACGACTATTATGCTGAAGGTATCAACCATCAGAACAATCCGACATGTTCCAGTCAACTAAAAATGATTATAGTCGATCTGTGGGATGAAGCTCATCATTGTTCCCTCGATGAGGTCACTCTCCAACACCCTGTCACGCCACAGCCATTTCCCATCACTGTGTAGTGATACCAGCCACTTGCCTAATTATCAAATTCAGGGATACTGAGCTAGGCAGCTTTCTATGGAGGTGAAGCCAACACAGATGAGAATCCTCTATGGATGACAGTTACCAAGATCAATATACAAAGTAGTTAATGACATTAGCTGCCAGTGGGCATTGATTGAAATCAATGGGGAAAGTTGAAATTTGGTGCTATACCAAGGTTCGAACGTGGGTCTCCCACTTGCTAGCCAAATACAGTGATCATTGCGCCATCCAGACACAGTGGTCATTGGAACTGCAGAGGCTACCCTAGAACACCTTCCATCAGACTCAAATTCTCAAGTTATCCACACACTACTGATGTAATGCCCCCCTGCCCATTATCCTGTATAATGGAGGTGAAGATGACCAATTGATTACTTCAGTGGGGATGCACACTACGCTCGAACTCTTCTGGGAATTGATGAAATGCTGCGCCTAATGAAGGTAATGGCCAAGGGGCACTACGTCAGTAGTTTGCCCATAAGTTGAGAATTTGGGTCTGATTGGAAGCGTGACAGGGCAGTCCGTGGAGCTGAAATAACCACTGTGTCAGGATGGTGCAGTGGTCAATGTATCTGCCTCGTAAGCAGGAGACCAAAATTCGAATCCTGGTCCGGCATCAATTTCCAACTTTCCTCATTGATTTAGATCAGTGCCCACTGGCAGCTAATGTCATTAATTACTTTGTATCTTGATCTTGGTAACTGTCATCCATAGAGGATTTTCATCTGTGTCGGCTTCACCTCCATAGCTAGCGGCCTCGCTCAGTATTCCTGAATTTGATAATTAGGCAAGTGGCTGGTATCTCAACACAGTGATGGGAAATGGCTGTGGCGTGACAGTGTTATTACCTGTAATTCCTTTGTGTCTTGATTCATAGTGACTGCAGGATCAAAACGGCGTCTTTTCCTTGGGACATATCCGAAAGAAAAGACACCACATATATGTAGCTACCAAGATGACAGGAAATCTCATCATCATTATCGAGGGCCAACCCTTCCAGGCACTAGTCGACTCAGAGATTTCTTTTTCAAACAATGGTTCAAACGGCTCTGAGCATTATGGGACTTAACTTCTGAGGTCATCAGTCCCCTAGAACTTAGAACTACTTAAACCTAACTAACCTAAGGACATCACACACATCCATGCCCGAGGCAGGATTCGAACCTGCGACCGTAGCGGTCGGCAGTTCCAGACTGTAGCGCCTAGAACCGCTCGGCCAGCCCGGCCGGCTTTCTTTTTCAACAATGTCTAATGCTTACTGTTGCCAGCTACAGAGGACTATGTTCCATGATACGAAAGTGATTGTGCTGAAGGTCGCAAGTGGAAAACATGTCCAACAGACAGCAACATGGTCTGTAAGAATACTTATCACCGACAGAGCACAGCATTTCGAATACGTCGTTTTAATAGCAAAGCACTCCGTCTTCAGGCCACAAGTGGCTCATCGGGACCATCTGACCGCCGTGTCATCCTAAGCTGAGGATGCAGATAGGAGAGGCGTGTGGTCAGCACACTGCTCTCTCAGTCGGTACGATGGTTTTCTTTGACCGCAGCCACTACTGTTGGGTCGAGTAGCTCCTCAATTGGCATCACGAGGCTGAGTGCACTCCGAAAAATTGCAAGAGCGCATGGTGGCCTGGATGGTCACCCATCCAAGTGCCAGGCACGCCTAACAGCGCTTAACTTCGGCAATCTGATTGGAACTGGTGGGCCCACTGTGGCAAGGCCGCGGCCTCCGTTTTAATAGAACCTAGTAGTAGTGTTATTCTTGGATGGTATTTCTTGCAGGCATCACAAGAAGTAATACACTGGGGAAGATTGCAGCTGCAGACTGATGACGTTATTTCAACAAACATACATAACAAAGACCAGTCTGGGCAGTTGTTTGCCGTTGAAGACGTTGTTGTCCTGCCCTCATGAACGAGATGAGTTCCAGTCGTCAGTCGATAGGTGCAATTAAACAGAGAAGCTTTCATAAAATGCAGAAAGCTACTCAGAATCACAAAAGAAATCTAACCACCAGTGGCGATCATAAGCATTGTGGGTTGTCAAGAAGAACTTGGATGATTAACTGTCATGAGGAGCCACAACTCATCCGTAAAGGATTCTGGAAACCCAGAATCTACTCTGTAGGAATAAACATGGATTCCGGAAATAGCGATCGTGTGAGACCCAACTCGCTTTATTTGTTCATGAGACCCAGAAAATATTAGATACAGGCTCCCAGGCAGATGCCATTTTCCTTGACTTCCGGAAGGCGTTCGATACAGTTCCGCACTGTCGCCTGATAAACAAAGTAAGAGCCTACGGAATATCAGACCAGCTGTGTAGCTGGATTGAAGAGTTTTTAGCAAACAGAACACAGCATGTTGTTCTCAATGGAGAGACGTCTACACACGTTAAAGTAACTTCTGTCGAGCCACAGGGGAGTGTTATGGGAGCACTGCGCAATGGTCCCACCAATGGCCTGAGCATTGGTGGGCTTGTTACTGCTAGAGAGATACAGAATTCAATTGATTTTGGCTCAGCTGCAATCGACTGCGCATGCTGCTATAACATTCTTAATAAATTGTCTTGTTTCCATTTGAAGACTCCGTTGGTCTTTGTTGGTTGGTTGGTTGATTTGGAGGTGGGGACCAAACAGCGAGGTCATCGGTCCCATCGGATTAGGGACCATCCCAGCATTTGCCTAAAGCGATTTAGGGAAATCACAGAAAACCTAAATCAGGATGGCTGGATGCGGGTTTGAACTAACGTCCTCCTGAATGCGAGTCCAGTGTGCTAACCACTGCACCACTTCACTCGGTCGTTTATGGTTTGAATGCTGATAGCAGATTATGGTTAGGGCTAAAGATGATGCTTTTTGGCGTCGAAACTGTTGGCATGTTTTGAATAAATGACGTTGGGTTGCAATAGAGCTATTGGTTTCAATTATCATTATTCAAATGATTTAATAAGATATTCACAGATATGCTCTCGATGTACACCAACATCAAACAGAGAGCATGGGGTACAATACTGTCCATCATGAGATTTGCACATAAGACAGTGAAGCAAGACACTACAGGCCTCACATTGTTCTTTCTGTTTCATGGTTGTGGGGCAAAATGGCAAAGGATACACTGTTCCCATTTCAGCTGGACGATACTCAGGATGACTGTGAAACATTCATCATCAGGATCAAAGAAGCTAGAAGGCTATCTTGCTAATCACTGAATGCTCTGGGGAAGGTTCAAGACTGTTATAATGCAAAGCACCACCCTGTTGGATACAGCCTAGTAGATTTGGTAAAACATATCAAATTTTACAGATGTATGGAAAGTGGTAAAATTGGAAAAGTACCTAACGCGTTACTTTAGGATGTATCCTATCCTTTGTCGCTTGTCAGACGTCACATATTAAGTCGAAGATTATGACTCTTCATCATTACGATGAAAGCACAGAGCTCGACGTCATCTGTATGATGTCCTCCTGCAATCCAGAGGGGCAGATTGACAGTGGGAGCTTCTTGCATGACAAAGGAAGCTGGGACCCATTCCCATTTTGTTGTTTTGTTATTTGTAACCTTAAATAATTTTTTTACTTTCTTAATTATCATTAGCATTAGTGAGAGATGGAAAGAGGTGGAAAGAAACACCCTGGTGGAATGATAAAACAAAAGATATAGTACAGAAGAAGAATAGAGCCCTTAGGGTAAGGTTCCAGAAGAGAACAGTAGAGACAAGAGAATAGTATCAGGCAAGAAAGAAAGAAGCAAAAATAGTGGTGGCAGAGGAAAGAAGAAAGTGTATGGAACAGTGGACCAGAATGATGGAGGAGGATAGCGAAGGTTCAAAAAAGACATTATATGAGATGATTAAAAGTAAGAGGAAGAATGGTATAACATTATGCTCGAATGGTGAACAAAAGTAGACAAGTTGTAGAGAATAAGGAGTAACTCAAGAGTATGTAGAAGGAGTATTTTGAAGAACTCCTGAACCAGAATAGAGACCTGGATGAGGAGGAACAAGCCAAGGAGATAAAGAGAAAAAATGGAGGAACAGCAAATAGAAAAAGACCTTTCATGGGAGGAAGTGGAAGATGCATTGAGCAAGATGAAGGGAGGGAAGTCACCAGGTCTGGATGACCTAAGTGTAGAGATGGTGAGAGCAGCAGGAGAGGTGGGGTACTATGGCTGTATTGAGTAATCAAAATTGTGTGGAGACAGAAGATGATCCCAGAAGACTGGAAGAAGGGTATAATTGTCCCGATCTCTAAGAAGGAAAATAGAAAAGAGTGTAAGAACTATCAGGGGATAAAACTGATGAGTCATTGTGTAAAGATTTTTGAGAAAATTTTGGAAGCACGAATTCTGGCAAAATTAGAAGGAAGAATGAGAGAAGAGCAACATGGCTTCAGAACTGGAAGGTCCACAGTGGATCTAATTTTTGCTGTAAGACAACTGCAGGAACAGTAGAGACAAGATAATAGTATCAGGCAAGAAAGAAAGAAGCAAAAATAGTGGTGGCTGAGGAAAGAAGAAAGTGTATGGAACAGTGGACTAGAATGATGGAGGAGGATAGTGGAGGTTCAAAAAAGACATTATATGAGATGATTAAAAGTAAGAGGAAGAATGGTATGACATTATGCTCGATTGGTGAACAAAAGCAGACAAATTGTAGAGAATAAGGAGTAACTCAAGAGTATGTGGAAGGAGTATTTTGAAGAAATGACCTTCCTGGAGATTGAAAAAGCATATGACAGTGTACATAGAAGCAAAGTGTGGAAAGCCCTGGAGAACAGAGGAGTAGCAAAACAGATTATTTGGAGGATAAGGGAAATGTACCATGGAAGTGTGTGTGAACTGTGTGAAAGTGGGAGGAGAGTGATCAGCTTGGATTTAACAGAAGAGTGGCTTGAGGCAAGGAAGTGCACTTTCACCATTACTCTTCATTGTAGTGATGGATGGTATAATGAGAGTAACTGGGGAAAAGAAGATGAAAGCTATGGTGTTTTCAAATGATCTGATGATTTGGAGGAATAAGGAGGAGGAAGTACAAGAGCATTTGGACATATGGTAATTGTTATATCCTAGCCAGTAATGCCAACCGAGCCCGCTGCCAAAAGGTTGGCAGCATCAAAGTCCGGACGCCGTCCGCATAAGCAGTGCCAGCGATACAGGAAATCGCCGCAAGTCTGCGCGCGCCACCGCTGGCTTCTGGCTTCTTAAGCGCTGGAGTCGCGAGCGCTAGGACAGTTCTGTATTCGCCGCTCAGTGGTATACTCGCCACCGATTTGTGTACTTGCTAGTCAGTTGTGTGTTCATCGCAGCAGAGTTGTTGTTTGTCGTCAGCCGACGCTGACCTAGCCGCTCCGACTCGAACTAGACAGATTTCTGTAGACACAGAGTTCACTACTGTGTTTCTGTATCTTCGTTAATAAAGATAAGTACCGACTTTTATTTAATCAGAGTGTTTGGGTTTTCATCTTTCTGTTCACTGTTCCAGCGGACCGGTCGGCCCGCTATTAAAAGTGTGGCGGTGACTTCGTAAGCCGTTTCTACAGCGAAGTGTTTGTCGCTACGAACGCCGCCACAAAAGTAATGAGCAGTACAAGAATATGGGATGAAATTTAGTATAAGTAAGAGTGAGATGATTATCAGAACAAGAAAGGAGGAGAGAGGAACAACTGGAATATCAATTGGTGGGGAACGATTGAGGAGAGTGGAGAGTTTCAAGTACCTTGGTAGCCTGATACAGGAAGATGGAAAAAAGACAGAGAAATAAACGAGCAGGGGAGAAAAGCAGAAGCATTTCGGAAGAGTGTCAGAAGATTGATATGGAGCACGGATGTACCCCAAATCAGTAAAAGAGCAAAGGAAAGCAAAGCAAAGCACAAGCAAGTGAGATGAAATTCTTGAGGAACAGTATTGGAGGACAAAGACAGGCAGGTTAAGAAATGAGAGGATAAAAGAGTTAATGGAGGTGGAACCATTACAGGAGGAGACAAAGAAATCAAGGCTGAGATGGTATGGACACGTTAAGAGAATGGAGGAGAAGAGGATACCCAGGAGGATACGAGATATGAAACTGGAAGGGAAGAGACCAAGAGGAAGAGCGAGAGACAGGTGGCTGAAAGGAGTAGAGGAATGCGTCCATAAGAAAGGAGAAGAATGGACCAAGGTGAAGACGGAGAGATGGTGGCAAGACAGAAGACGATGGAGAGGCCTATGTTCCATACAGACCCGGCCAGAGACTGAAAACTGTCCAAGATGATTATGATTAGTTAGAGATGTGCCAGAAGATAAAGCTGTCATTCTGTAATTCTAATTTAAGACCAGGCCCAACTTTGCTAAATTACTTTACTTAGAATAATTACCTCATTAATTCGAACCATTTCAAGCAAATAGTTTTGCTAAAGCTCAGTTCAACTAGCCGGCCGCGGTGGCCGTGCGGTTCTAGGCGCTGCAGTCCAGAACCACGGGACTGCTACGGTCGCAGGTTCGAATCCTGCCTCGGGCATGGATGTGTGTGATGTCCTTAGGTTAGTTAGGTTTAAGTACACTCCTGGAAATTGAAATAAGAACACCGTGAATTCATTGTCCCAGGAAGGGGAAACTTTATTGACACATTCCTGGGGTCAGATACATCACATGATCACACTGACAGAACCACAGGCACATAGACACAGGCAACAGAGCATGCACAATGTCGGCACTAGTACAGTGTATGTCCACCTTTCGCAGCAATGCAGGCTGCTATTCTCCCATGGAGACGATCGTAGAGATGCTAGATGTAGTCCTGTGGAACGGCTTGCCATGCCATTTCCACCTGGCGCCTCAGTTGGACCAGCGTTCGTGCTGGACGTGCAGACCGCGTGAGACGACGCTTCATCCAGTCCCAAACATGCTCAATGGGGGACAGATCCGGAGATCTTGCTGGCCAGGGTAGTTGACTTACACCTTCTAGAGCACGTTGGGTGGCACGGGATACATGCGGACGTGCATTGTCCTGTTGGAACAGCAAGTTCCCTTGCCGGTCTAGGAATGGTAGAACGATGGGTTCGACGACGGTTTGGATGTACCGTGCACTATTCAGTGTCCCCTCGACGATCACCAGTGGTGTACGGCCAGTGTAGGAGATCGCTCCCCACACCATGATGCCGGGTGTTGGCCCTGTGTGCCTCGGTCGTATGCAGTCCTGATTGTGGCGCTCACCTGCACGGCGCCAAACACGCATACGACCATCATTGGCACCAAGGCAGAAGCGACTCTCATCGCTGAAGATGACACGTCTCCATTCGTCCCTCCATTCACGCCTGTCGCGACACCACTGGAGGCGGGCTGCACGATGTTGGGGCGTGAGCGGAAGACGGCCTAACGGTGTGTGGGACCGTAGCCCAGCTTCATGGAGACGGTTGCGAATGGTCCTCGCCGATACCCCAGGAGCAACAGTGTCCGTAATTTGCTGGGAAGTGGCGGTGCTGTCCCCTACGGCACTGTGTAGGATCCTACGGTCTTGGCGTGCATCCGTGCGTCGCTGCGGTCCGGTCCCAGGTCGACGGGCACGTGCACCTTCCGCCGACCACTGGCGACAACATCGATGTACTGTGGAGACCTCACGCCCCACGTGTTGAGCAATTCGGCGGTACGTCCACCCGGCCTCCCGCATGCCCACTATACGCCCTCGCTCAAAGTCCGTCAACTGCACGTACGGTTCATGTCCACGCTGTCGCGGCATGCTACCAGTGTTAAAGACTGCGATGGAGCTCCGTATGCCACGGCAAACTGGCTGACACTGACGGCGGCGGTGCACAAATGCTGCGCAGCTAGCGCCATTCGACGGCCAACACCGCGGTTCCTGGTGTGTCCCCTGTGCCGTGCGTGTGATCATTGCTTGTACAGTCCTCTCGCAGTGTCCGGAGCAAGTATGGTGGGTCTGACACACCGGTGTCAATGTGTTCTTTTTTCCATTTCCAGGAGTGTAGTTCTAAGTCCTAGGGAAGTGATGACCTAAGATGTTAAGTCCCATAGTGCTCAGAGCCATTTGATCCATTTTGATCAGTTCAACTAACTAAAAGTATTTATTTCCTATCCCAGTCACATTGTTGACATGTAAACAGATGTAATTACTAATTACTACATAAAGTTAGAAAAACAGCCCATAGAAATCTTTAAAGTATTCATGTATCTGATTTACAGAACATAGTAGGGACATCAGCACTTAACTAGTTTTCGGGTGACTGATACTTTTATGTACGGTATTGTTTATTTAGCTATTTTTGTAGTTTTCATCACCAAGAAAAGCTTATTTCAGTCGAAACTCTTATGGTAACATAAAGCTCAGACTAAACCCAGCTTTCCTGCACTATTCAATTAATCTGAGAAGATTAACCCTATTTCTAGGGCTATATTTTAATTTTGACAAATGGATCTATGCTGACATTTGTAAAAACGGCGATGGTACATTAGTCCTTACTAATGTAAAATTGCCACCTTCTGAAGAAGACAAATTTAAATTTGTTGAAACCTAGGTAAAGAATTCTTTATCCATTGCAACTGGTCGGCTGTTTATAATTTTATTACGTGGAACCGTTGCTGTTGTGCAGCTATGTTTAAAATACTAATCTGAGAAGTTAAATTCTAATTGTAAATTATCGATATTATGTAATTAATGATGTGAAATTTTAGTACCATTTTTTCAAAACTGTATAAGCACTGTGCCTGAAGCCCTTTTTTTAGAGAGTCTGTCCGGGATTTCGAGTGTGAAACATGAGTCAGTCAAAATGGCAATAATGATTAAATGATGTGTTGTTGAGAATATGAAGACAGATAGGGAAGAAGGACAATTAACAATGATTGCTGGTTAACTATAATGTAAAAGTGCCACACGTGTCGTTCATGGGAGTGAGTCTGTTGCAGGTTGGTTAGGTTATACTGTGCAGTGACTATTGCTGTATGACTGGAAGGTGCAGGTGTTGATACCTGGTAAACGAGACTTAATAGCGTAATTAAAACACAGACTGGCACCATAACTAACTCAGTCATGTGGGTCTGATGTTTACAGAAATAAAACCTGTGAAACCAAGTGTATGTATGTCGACCACATTACTGGATGTAGATAGTGCTGTATCCACCCATATTTACAGCCAATTTTTCGGCGTAATCGCCGCAGAAGAACTGCAAGCTGACTTATGACCTGGTGTGTCACACAGGGAAACTGAAGACCCACTTGGTGGTCATGCAGTGAAGTTAGCTGAAGAGCTGGCAGGAAAGAAAGGCTTGTCTCAATAACTGAACTTACCTATTTCTTGTACATCAAATCAATCCTTCGGTTCATTAAGGATACAGGGTACTTTTCCTGCTCAATATTATGTAAAAATCAACACCTATTTCATTCAGGCACTGTTTATAATGTATATGTTTTACAGATTTTTTTGTTGATATCAGTTAATGCAGCACACTTTCTAAATATATTAGAAGTATTTTGGATATTTTTGTACCTGCTTAGGGTTATAAAAAAATTACAAAGAAATTGATGCTCTTTTCCAAAATGCTTCCTAAAATTGAGGTACCATTTAATCCAATGTTATACATTTTAAGGAGACCAAATTTTTACCAGATATGCATGGCATGATGGCTGAGGTACTAGACCTATTAATTCCACCTATTATGTGTACTACAAAGATAAAAAATATCACATCTTACATTTTAATTTTTATAGTTTTTTCCTATTAAAATGTTATTTTTCCGATAATTTAGTTGATTCTACAATAAAGCTTAGGTCTACTACATAAGTATGGACTATTGCAAGTTACAGAAAAAAATTAGAGCAATATTTTATAAACTTCAGGAAATATTTGTACCTGAATTCTGAAAAATACAACTTGCGCGAAATTACGAATGAAGATATGAGTTCAATTAAATTGTGCCTCAGAAGATTCCTGAAGCATAGTCTTCATACTGCAGCATTTCTTCATCTTAAAGCTTCCTCTTGCCATTAATCTTAGCACTCCTTGCTTCTTCGGTAACTTGAAGAGCAGATCTTTCAGCTTCATGCACCTGTTGTCTGTCACACGCAAGCATTTGATCTTCCATATTAGAGCCACATCGTATGCCAAAATTTATCAGGACTTCCAACCTTCCAATCACACCTTCACTGAAACATATCACTGCATCTAGTACACCAACTTTTAATGTACTCGTATTTAGTCCTAAAAAAGTATTCTGCAGTAATCTTTCCCATATGCAATGGTTGAAACTTTCATTTGTATTCTCAGTGCCCCCATGAAGACATTTACTAAGCAAAACAGGGTCACTCAGGTCTCTAAAAATTGGTTTTGTTTCATTCATAAGAGGCTCAGGTAGAGAATGCTTATGATGGTATATTTGGTCACTTCCTTTTGCTTTTTGCTAACCACACCAAGAATCTGCTCCGTTAGGGCAAAGTCCGTGAACTGGGTGGTCAACTGTGGACAACATATGAAAGTAGGTGGCCCATACAGCTCTTCTCATTGCTGTAGCATCATTCAGATGTACAGTTCGTCTAATGGCCAGTCCATAATATCTCCGAAGAAGGTCTATTTCAGTTTCTGTCAGTCTGCATCGGCCAGACAGAGATTTTCCATCAGATAGCAACTTTCCTTTCATTTCTCATTGTAGCTTCCTCAGTCTAGCACCCACCCTCTTTTGCACATGTCCACAACACTCCAGTTTTGTTACCAAGGTATCACCATAAACATTGAATTCATTAATTTTATATAAACTTCAGATTCCCCATCGCCTAGGTACTTCGTATATCTAACGTTATAAATGGGCACTGACCTCTGAAATATTTTTAGAGCACTGTTTCACTCCATATCTCCACTGTAACCATCATAATTCTTAGAACACTGATGTTCAATATGCCCTTCATTGGTACCATGGCAGGTGCGGCAGTACTTAGTTAAGCATTCAACATCAACAACTTTTCGATTCTCCAGAGAATTAGCACTTACAACACCATTCAAGGAATGATGTCTTTGACGTTGCCATGTCCCATCAAGTGCAACAGCAATGTCCCTCGTACCACTAATATTTACAGTTTCTTCTATTATATGTTTCATGGATGCTTTAGACACAACTTTCAAGGCACCTAAAAGTATTTTTATGTACTTGGTGAACCTACTGGGAGGAGGAGGAAGGTCCTTCAAACCACAAAACGTTTGAGCAGCCTTTTCTCCTTTTCCTATTGCACGCATTGCATACACTAACTTCAGACTCACATCATATGAATTATGCACAATGTTCGAAGTCTTTTTCAAGGTAGATCTATTGCAGGATCTACGCAGAACAACTAATTTTGACGCTAAACCCTTCTTGCTACTTTGTTGTTCAGTTATTTCCAGACAGCCTACACCATCACATTGTTTACCTTTCACCATTTCTTTTATTAAAGAAGATAAGATGCCCAAATCAACAATAACAAATCCAGTACAAACAGCGTCATTGTTAACACAAAAACTTGAATCACCAGGAGGCATGCCATATGGGAGTTTCTTCCCTGAAGAAATGATACATAGGTTACTTTCAACAGTGTGGCTTGCTTTGTTTGTGAAATGATTACCACGGAATTTCCTTTTATTGAATTTCTTGATGCGTCGCATAGTTTGTATTTATTGCAAACTAAAGGATATGTACTTCCACAAAAATATGTACCTCTTGGGCAACAAACATTCAGTAACACGTTAACGAACTGCTTCAGTGAAACAAAAGTAAATACTAGCAAAGATAATAATTTACAGACACTAGAAACCTGCACTGTCACCAACATATAAAATGTATCATACGTATAATCGCTGGAAACAGAAAGTTCACATTTCTTTTCGAAATAATACTGGTTTCTGTAGCAGAAATAAAGGGGGTGTGGCGGCATACATGACTATACTTCAAAATTTGGTATGTATAGGTCATTTTTCATTTGAAACCCTATAATGTATAATCAATGTAATCAGGAAAGACTATAGAATTTAATAAAATCACAAAAATTTCGATTTTTCCATCATTTGTAAGTACCCTGTATCCTTAAGACTGCAAACTTCTCGGTCATGTATTCATAGAATGACTGTTTTTTTGTCATCTGTCCTAGAAGTTCTTCCTGACTGGACATATTCGCTAAAGAAGAAAGTCACTTTTCTGAAACTGCATTCCTTAGGTACATTTTTATACGCTTCAGGCAAGAAAAACTTCGTTCCAGAGATGCTGTATGGTAGGAGAAGAGATGGACAGAATAAGTGAGAACAGACTCTGTATCTCCATCTTTCCAGAAATGGTTGCCGAACTCGGCTGTCAAATCAAACACCTTTCAGCCGTCTATTTTCCAAACTTATTTTATTTGGTTACCAGTTTCGACGATTTACTACGCCTTCTTCAAGTCCCTGACCAACGTGTTAAAAGATTCCACTTCGATTTTGGTCAAAATAGGGGGCAGCATTCAAATACTGGTATCTGTAGATTCTGCTTGCTACAGCGATCACTTCAACAATGAACTGCCGCCTGTATTTAAATGCTGGCCCCTATTTTGACTAGAACGGCGGTGGAATCTTCCTACACGTCAGTCAGGGAGTCGAAGACGGCGTAGTAAATCGCTGAAACTGGTAACCAGATAAAATAAGTTTGGGAAACAGATGGATGTAACGCGTTTGATTTGACATCCTGTAGAGGAGAACAGTTTATAAATAGCTGTAAATATATCCTTGTCCTCATTGAGCATTTCTAACATCTTTCTCGTGTAAATCTTTCTGTACGTCTCATCAGCATACAAAGTAGATTTAGTTTCTTAAGCACTATGTCTTGGAAAATACAGACCCAAATAAATTTTGTAAGTTTTCACGTGCACTAGTGGTATTACTCATATTTTGTGGCGTTAGCAAGGCAAATAAAACTGTGTGGAATGAGAAACAGTTCAAGAAAGTTAAGTGTAACTAATGCAGAGGATGAAATACAGCAGAATGGCAAAAACTGCCAAGTGCAAATGTGAAACAGGCCTTTTGACGCCAGCTGCTGCTAGCAAGAAGAGAAGAAGCAGAATATGTAAAGAAACACCGTAAGTAGCTTGCAGGCCAACTTTATAAACAAAACGCTGTTTTTAACCTAAAATAGCCAAAAATGTACGAAGTACATAGCCAGTTTGTAGAATAACCATTGAAGATGCTTTATAAGTAAAAGCGAAACGCGTCTGGTGTGATTCTTTTTAATGAAATTGCAGTCAGCTCAATACAGATAGCCTATAGTAACAAATAAAACTGAATTTTTTCACAGTCACAAAACCTCTCTTCCATTTCCATCAAAATATGATCCAAAATTTCGTAATACGAGGCTCGATATAAGGTGAAAATGGCGTTTCTAATACACTACTGGCCATTAAAATTGCTACACCACGAAGATGACGTGATACAGACGCGAAATTTAACCGACAGGAAGAAGATACTGTGATATGCAAATGATTAGCTTTTCAGAGCATTCACACAAGGTTGGCGCCGGTGGCGACACCTGCAACGGGCTGACATGAGAAAAGTTTCCAACCGATTTCTCATACACAAACAGCAGCTGACCGGCGTTGCCTGGTGAAACGTTGTTGTGATGCCTCGTGTAACGAGGAGAAATGCGTACCATCACGTTTCCGACTTTGATAAAGGTCAGATTGCGATCGAGATGACAGGAATCTTATCCCCATGGCTGGAACGGATCGTGCAGCTACGTCTCGATCCCTGAGTAAACAGATGGGGATGTTCGCAAGACAACCACCATCTGCACGAACAGTTCGACGACATTTGCAGCAGCACGGACTATCAGCTCGGAGACCATGGCTACGGTTACCCTTGGCGCTGCATCACAGACAGGAGTGCCTGCAATGGTGTACTCAACGACGAACCTGGGTGCACGAATGGCAAAACGTCAGTTTTTCGGAAGAGTGCAGGTTCTGTTTACAGCTTCACGATGGTCGCAACCGTGTTTGGCGACATCGCACTGAACGCACACTGGAAGCGTGTATTCGTCATCGCCATACTGGCGCATCACCCGGCGTGATGGTATGGGGTGCCATTGGTTACACGTCTCGGTCAACTCTTGTTCGCATTGACGGCACATTGAACAGTGGACATTACATTTCAGATGTGTTACAACCCGTGGCTCTACCCTTCATTCGATCCCTGCGAAACCCTACATTTCAGTAGGATAATGTACGACCGCATGTGGCAGATCCTGTACGGGCCTTTCTGGATACAGAAAGTTTTCGACTGCTGCTCTGGCCAGCACATTCTCCAGATCTCTCACCAACTGAAAACGTCTGGTCAATGTTGGCCGAGCAACTGGCTCGTCACAATACGCCAGTCACTACTCTTGATGAACTGTGGTATCGTGTTGAAGCTGCATGGGCAGCTGTACCTGTACACGCCATCCAAGCTCTGTTTGACTCAATGACCAGGCGTATCCAGGCCGTTATTACGGCCAGATGTGGTTGTTCTGGGTACTGATTTCTCAGGATCTATGCACCCAAATTGCGTGAAAATGTAATCACATGTCAGTTCTAGTATAATATATTTGTCCAATGAATACCCGTTTATCATCTGCATTTCTTCTTGGTGTAGCAATTTTAATGGCCAGTAGTGTAAAATACCCACTGTATCATAAGCAGGATATTTAAACATACAGCACTAAACTCACTACAGATAGAAGCGCACTTCTCGTACTCAAAAACCACAGTACGCAGGGAATAAAATTTCCACCTACTGCATGCTCTCTTCACAGACAAACTCAACCACGTGATGTCATGGTTGCTATAGCAACCACACAGTTATATTTGACCTGTGGCTCCACCCATCAGATTGAGCTATGAGAAAGCTACTTCACTTCGCCTGGTCAGAACCCCCCGTTTGGTGCTACAAGAGAGTTCCGCGCAGTACAAAACAGGGAAAAACGTTGAGAGTAAAAACCAGCATATGTGGCGAAATATGTATACTTTTTCAAGAGTTAGTGAAGTGTCACTTCACCTACTACCCCAGAATAGCCGCTCCTGCCATGGTGAAGCTTCGATAGGAGAGATATTCTTCGAAGCTCGACTCACTGAAGAAGATCTCTGTTGATCCGTCGTGGATACGAGACAGCGTCCTGTCAAATGCAGGGTGCAACAAAAATGTATGGCTGAAATTGCAGGACGCATTCCCCACATGTAGATGAAGAAATTATATGTACATGGATGTGGAAAGGCTTTGTTTTCATGTTACAACTCATTTACTTCAACTCATCATGCCTAACACACACGAAAAGAACGTACCAGCATACCCCAAGCAATTTTTTCTCACAGTAGATGTTCAATATACTCTCTGTTGGCGTTGATACATCTACATCTACATCTACATTCATACTCCGCAAGCCACCCAACGGTGTGTGGCGGAGGGCACTATACGTTGAAACGTCCCCTTTTGTCGATTTATACATATGAAACGTCCACTTTGAACAAATTATACATGACTGTGCTTAACCTGGCACACAATAATTTTAGCGCAACGCAATCTGACTATCAAAAATCCCTGCAAAAGAATGGCCCTGACAAACATTAAACTATACCTTTCACAAATCACTTACCTCACAAAAATCTTCGTTGCTCGAACTACTGCAATACAGTGAGCGCCACTACTGCCAGCTAAATAAAAGATTCAAACTACTGAAGGCACTAACTACTGATAGGGATAGTTAGCAAATGAAAGATATTAATAGAGAACAAACAATGTATTTACCTTAATATTCATAATTGACATCCAGTCTTACAGATTATCAAAACTCCGCCATCTCTCTCCCCACATCCACCACTGCTGGCGGCTCACCTCCAACTGCCCAACGCAATCTGCTGTTCACATCCAGCTATAGCAGTTCATGACAACAATGGCAGACAACAATTCAAACTAGCCACATACTGCACACAGCACAGCCAGTGATTTTCATATAGAGAGTGCTACGTAACGTTGCCAATAAAAAACATAAACAGCAAACTTACATAAAGAAAACATAAACAGCCTACTTACATAGCCCCCATGCTCCCCACAAAAAAATTTTACAAAATATTTTTGGGCAGTGGCCAATAAATATGAAACGTCCCCTTTTGTCGATTTATACATATGAAACGTCCACTTTGAACAAATTATACATGACTGTGCTTAACCTGGCACACAATAATTTTAGCGCAACGCAATCTGACTATCAAAAATCCCTGCAAAAGAATGGCCCTGACAAACATTAAACTATACCTTTCACAAATCACTTACCTCACAAAAATCTTCGTTGCTCGAACTACTGCAATACAGTGAGCGCCACTACTGCCAGCTAAATAAAAGATTCAAACTACTGAAGGCACTAACTACTGATAGGGATAGTTAGCAAATGAAAGATATTAATAGAGAACAAACAATGTATTTACCTTAATATTCATAATTGACATCCAGTCTTACAGATTATCAAAACTCCGCCATCTCTCTCCCCACATCCACCACTGCTGGCGGCTCACCTCCAACTGCCCAACGCAATCTGCTGTTCACATCCAGCTATAGCAGTTCATGACAACAATGGCAGACAACAATTCAAACTAGCCACATACTGCACACAGCACAGCCAGTGATTTTCATATAGAGAGTGCTACGTAACGTTGCCAATAAAAAACATAAACAGCAAACTTACATAAAGAAAACATAAACAGCCTACTTACAACGTGCCACTGTCATTACCTCCCTTTCCTGTTCCTGTCGCGTATGGTTCGCGGGAAGAAAGACTGTCTGGAAGCCTCCGTGCGCGCTCTAATCTCTCTAATTTTACATTCGTGATCTCCTCGGGAGGTATAAGTAGGGGGAAGCAATATATTCGATACCTCATCCAGAAACGCACCCTCTCGAAGCCTGGCGAGCAAGCTACACCGCGATGCAGAGCGCCTCTCTTGCAGAGTCTGCCACTTGAGTTCGTTAAACATCTCCGTAAAGCTATCACGGTTACCAAATAACCCTGTGACGAAACGCGCCGCTCTTCTTTGGATCTTCTCTATCTCCTCCGTCAACCCGATCTGGTACGGATCCCACACTGATGCGCAATACTCAAGTATAGGTCGAACGAGTGTTTTGTAAGCCACCTCCTTTGTTGATGGACTACATTTTCTAAGGACTCTCCCAATGAATCTCAACCTGGTACCCGCCTTACCAACAATTAATTTTATATGATCATTCCACTTCAAATCGTTCCGCACGCATACTCCCAGATATTTTACAGAAGTAACTGCTACCAGTGTTTGTTCTGCTATCATATAATCATACAATAAAGGATCCTTCTTTCTATGTATTCGCAATACATTACATTTGCCTATGTTAAGGGTCAGTTGCCACTCCCTGCACCAAGTGCCTATCCGCTGCAGATCTTTCTGCATTTCGCTACAATTTTCTAATGCGGCAACTTCTCTGTATATTACAGCATCATCCGCGAAAAGCCGCATGGAACTTCCGACACTATACATGCATCAAACCACCGTCGTAGTGAATGTCGGATGCGCTCATGTATCCCTGGAGTATTGTGTGTGGTTCTGCAGCCTTCCATAATTCTGGCATGAAGATTGAACGTCTTGTGCTGGGGTTCCATACACAAGAGCTTTTAAATGCCCCCACAAATAATAGTCCAGTTGGTTTCGGTCCGGAGAGCGTGAAGACCAGCCAGTTGGTTAATCTCTACCTACCCATCTGCCACTGAATACGTTATTTAGAACCCGACGGAGGTTAACATTAAAATGAGGTGGTGCTCCGTTGTGGATGAGATACATGTTTCGTCACACAGCTAAAGTCACATCTGCTAACAAATCAGATAGAACATTCTCTACAAAATTATGGTAACTTTATACGTTGAGCCTGGTTGAAAATGAGGCCCTACCAAAAGGTAACCAACAATGCTGGACCAAACACTGACAGAATATCTTTGTTAATGACTTTTCGACAGTTGCGTGGGGACTAACATCTGCCCATACATGCTGAGTGTGAAAGTTTACAATCTGATCGCGGTGAAACGACGCCTCATCTGTAAACAGCAGCGTCGTACTAAAATTTGGATTGACAATTTGTTGAATAAACCTTTCGCATAAGATTGCCTGCACTCGCTGTGTCACTCGCCAGACAGTCAAGTGGTCAACATTCAATTTTGCACCTACATGTCTTGTACTGACATGGAGAATTGTCGCCTCCCATTGCAATGTCCACGTCCTTCTACGCCGGTCGCGAGTATAAGGCTAAAATGCCCCATGTTCCCTAGGATGACGATCAGTCGTTTCAAACATTCTCCTGTCAGAGCACCTTCTTGCAAATCTCTCCCTGAACAAACGTTGAGCACGAGAGCCATTGCCATCTGGTAGTCCATACATCAAATGGATATCTGCCATTTCTGCAGTTGTGTACACTGCCGTTTGCGGGAACCAAGTCTGCGATTAGCTCTATGCTGTCCGTGTGCTGCCAACGGTCGTACTGATCGCTAGAACAATTGATGTTACCTGTAAATAAACAATGACGTACGTTGCATGGCAACAGCAGGTCCGCACAACCGCACGAGTGGTGGACTGTGAAGAGCGGACAAATTGAATAGCTGGCCGGCGGCCATTAGAGTGGTAAACTGACGCGCGGATTTCGAATGTTTATACATCGCTTTTGGTTATAAAATGCCTTCCCTAGAGTTAGGTCACAAACATAATGCCTCATTTAAATACGTTACTAAAATATAGTTTTTAATTTATGAACAAACAGCAACTAGTCACTGTTTATGACTTTATGTTACGTAGTACATGGAATCTGCCGTAGCTAAAAGTTATGCACTGGACACCTAGCATTTTTCGTAGTTCATTTGCGATAGATGTACGCAAAATGCACCAAAATACTCGAAGATTTGCCCACTATGTTAATAGATATTTTCTGACTCTACCTTGCTTTAAATTTTATGACGAAAAGTGCGTTATACAGGGTTATTACAAATGACTGAAGCGATTTCACAACTCTACAATAACTTTATTATTTGACATATTTTCACAATGCTTTGCACACACATACAAAAACTCAAAAAGTTTTTTTAGGCATTCACAAATGTTCGATATGTGCCCCTTTAGTGATTCGGCAGACATCAAGCCGATAATCAAGTTCCTCCCACACTCGGCGCAGCATGTCCCCATCAATGAGTTCGAAAGCATTGTTGATGCGAGCTCGCAGTTCTGGCACGTTTCTTGGTAGAGGAGGTTTAAACACTGAATCTTTCACACCACTATGCGTGAAACTTGCCCGCACGTGTTCAACCGTTTCTTCGCTCACTGCAGGCCGACCCGTTGATTTCCCCTTACAGTAGCTTTAAATTGCGCATACCATCGCCGAATGGAGTTAGCAGTTGGTGGATCTTTGTTGAACTTCGTCCTGAAGTGTCGTTGCACTGTTATGACTGACAGATGTGAGTGCATTTCAAGCACAACATACGCTTTCTCGGCTCCTGTCGCCATTTTGTCTCACTGCGCTCTCGAGCGCTCTGGCGGCAGAAACCTGAAGTGCGGCTTCAGCCGAACAAAACTTTATGAGTTTTTCTACGCATCTGTAGTGTGTCGTGACCATATGTCAATGAATGGAGCTACAGTGAATTTATGAAATCGCTTCAATCATTTGTAATAGCCCTGTATATGGCGTAGTGCTTTGGCAACTCACGACCAAATTATCAAGTTTCAACCTAACCTAGACCATGAAAACACCACCGATCAGCCAGTTACAACAAACAAGACTTCAGGCAGGCATCCAGTATCGCATTAGTCACAATATTTACTTCCGAAGATGTACACTTCAGTTTATATGTGTAGTTTTTTCATATAATAAATAAAACTCAACAACTGTACCATCGAGAGAAGTTGTGAAATCAGATTACAATTACACACATTCAGTTGCATTTTATAACGATAAAAAGCCTGCTAATTCAAATTTCGTGTTGCTTGCAACTCAACTTTTATAGTTAAAATAAAATGTGGTTCACAAAGAAAAATTTATCTTCTGCTATATATGGTCTGGAAAACGAAAGATGGATGGAACAGCATCATCTTTCAGCTTTCTGCAATTTACGTAATTTTCAAGGAAACAACTTTCTTCAAAATGATCGGAACATATAAAATGGTATTCTGTCGGTCGGAAATCTTGCCTCCTGACAGCGTGTAACCATTTTTGTAACAGCTGTGGTTTTGAGAAAGGAAACCTGCAAATATATGCACAGACATTATGCTAATACCGTGTTACAAAAACATTTACTAAGCAAGTGCACTGACATACAAAACAACTTAAAATATCTACATACCTGTGAAATGTAATATTCGTTCCTTTCTCGAATTTATTTGTACAATTAATCGCTGCACAACTCTTCACCGTTGTACTTCTTTTGATTGGAACGAACAGACAGTAGAATTACGAGTAACAAATACTGTATGTACGCCCCAACAAATATAAAACGTTGAATCAGGGTCTTCATAAACAACAGTACTACACAACACTTCAGACTACAACCACTATAATGGCGTCCAGCCGAAGGTTCAAATTATCCCGCGACTGCAGCGCCATCAGTGAGTCTAGTTATTTTTTACAAGGTCTTTGACGTCACCAGACTTCACCAAGAGTACATGTTCCACATGATTCTAACCTTCCGTTTTTGTGTGTTTCATAGGATTAATGAGTTGGAGAAAATGATGATACAAGTATAGCTATCACACCCAACACACAAGAAACAACTGGTGAAATTGTAAACGATGTTTCTCGGAAAATCATTAAGCGGTTCTCTGCAAATGGGCTCTCATTAAACTTTGACAAAACACAGTACATACAGTTCCACACAGTAAATGGAATGATGCCATTAATAGATATAGACTTCGATCAGAAATCGGTAGCTAGGGTAGAATAATCAAAATTTCTAGGTCTATGCATTGATGAGGGGTTGAACTGGAAAAACACTCTGAAGATCTGCTGAAACGTTTGAGTTCAGCTACTTATGCTGTTAGGGTCATTGCAAATTTTGGCGATATACATCTCAGTAAATTAGCTTACCACGCCTATTTTCATTCTCTGCTTTCGTATGACATCATATTCTGGGGGAACTCATCATTGAGTAAAAGAGTGTTCACTGCTCAACAGCGTGTAATCAGAATAATTGCTGAAGCTCATCCAAGATCATCCTGCAGACAATTATTTAAACAGCTAGAGACCTTCACTATAGCCTCACAATATATATATATATATATATATATATATATATATATATACACTCCTGGAAATTGAAATAAGAACACCGTGAATTCATTGTCCCAGGAAGGGGAAACTTTATTGACACATTCCTGGGGTCAGATACATCACATGATCACACTGACAGAACCACAGGCACATAGACACAGGCAACAGAGCATGCACAATGTCGGCACTAGTACAGTGTATATCCACCTTTCGCAGCAATGCAGGCTGCTATTCTCCCATGGAGACGATCGTAGAGATGCTGGAAGTAGTCCTGTGGAACGGCTTGCCATGCCATTTCCACCTGGCGCCTCAGTTGGACCAGCGTTCGTGCTGGACGTGCAGACCGCGTGAGACGACGCTTCATCCAGTCCCAAACATGCTCAATGGGGGACAGATCCGGAGATCTTGCTGGCCAGGGTAATTGACTTACACCTTCTAGAGCACGTTGGGTGGCACGGGATACATGCGGACGTGCATTGTCCTGTTGGAACAGCAAGTTCCCTTGCCGGTCTAGGAATGGTAGAACGATTGGTTCGATGACGGTTTGGATGTACCGTGCACTATTCAGTGTCCCCTCGACGATCACCAGTAGTGTACGGCCAGTGTAGGAGATCGCTCCCCACACCATGATGCCGGGTGTTGGCCCTGTGTGCCTCGGTCGTATGCAGTCCTGATTGTGGCGCTCACCTGCACGGCGCCAAACACGCATACGGCCATCATTGGCACCAAGGCAGAAGCGACTCTCATCGCTGAAGACGACACGTCTCCATTCGTCCCTCCATTCGCGCCTGTCGCGACACCACTGGAAGCGGGCTGCACGATGTTGGGGCGTGAGCGGAAGACGGCCTAACGGTGTGCGGGACCGTAGCCCAGCTTCATGGAGACGGTTGCGAATGGTCCTCGCCGATACCCCAGGAGCAACAGTGTCCCTAATTTGCTGGGAAGTGGCGGTGCGGTCCCCTACGGCACTGCGTAGGATCCTACGGTCTTGGCGTGCATCCGTGCGTAGCTGCGGTCCGGTCCCAGGTCGACGGGCACGTGCACCTTCCGCCGACCACTGGTGACAACATCGATGTACTGTGGAGACCTCACGCCCCACGTGTTGAGCAATTCGGCGGTACGTCCACCCGGCCTCCCGCATGCCCACTATACGCCCTCGCTCAAAGTCCGTCAACTGCACATACGGTTCACGTCCACGCTGTCGCGGCATGCTACCAGTGTTAAAGACTGCGATGGAGCTCCGTATGCCACGGCAAACTGGCTGACACTGACGGCGGCGGTGCACAAATGCTGCGCAGCTAGCGCCATTCGACGGCCAACACCGCGGTTCCTGGTGTGTCCGCTGTGCCGTGCGTGTGATCATTGCTTGTACAGCCCTCTCGCAGTGTCCGGAGCAAGTATGGTGGGTCTGACACACCGGTGTCAATGTGTTCTTTTTTCCATTTCCAGGAGTATATATATATATATTCACTTCACTAGGAGAAAGGATGATCTTCACTACTCATGGATAAATGTAACTTTGGCTCTGAAGGGGGTAAATTATGCTGCCACAAAAGTCTTTGGTCACTTACCTAATAGCATCAAAAGTCTGACAGATAGCCACATAGCATTTAAAAGGAAATTAAAATGGTTCAAATGGCTCTGAGCACTATGGGAATCAACTTCTGAGGTGATTAGTCCCCTAGAACTTAGAACTAGTCAAACCTAACTAACCTAAGGACATCACACACATCCACGCCAGAGGATGGATTCGAACCTGCGACCGGAGCGGTCACGCGGTTCCAGACTGCAGCGCCTAGAACCGCACGGCCACTTCGGTCGGCGGAAATAAAAAAAAATAATAATAAATGAAAAGCACCAGTTTGCTTTTGTTCAAAGCAAACTGGTGCTTTTCATTTATTACAATGTTGTTCTACCAAGAACCGACGGAAGATTCTGTTAATACGAAAAAAAAATTTCTTAATGGCAGTTCCTACTCATTAAATGAATTTTTGGATATAGTAAGTGGGTAATTTCCCCAACCCCACGAAAAAAAGTGTCGTGTAATATTTTGTGTAATGTAATATCTTGTATAGACACATTTTATTAACCTGACACGTTCCACATCATTACGAAGTGTTGTATTCATGATCTATGGAACAAGTACTAATGTAATCCAATCTAATCTAATGAGCTATAACATGGAAACAAAGTGTTCCACACCCAAGTCCATTTAACATAATATCTTCGTCTACATGTGAGGAATGTTTCTGCAATTTGTTCCATACATTTTTGTTACACCCTGTATTTACCACAGAAAAACTGCAAAACAGCTGCATGTTTTCAGCAGTCATTTTATTTAGACTACCAGTTTCTGTATCTCGCCGGCCGCAGTGGTCTAGCGGTTCTAGGCGCGCAGTCCGGAACCGCGCGGCTGCTACGGTCGCAGGTTCGAATGCTGCCTCGGGCATGGATGTGTGTGATGTCCTTAGGTTATTTAGGTTTAAGTAGTTCTAAGTTCTAGGGGACTGATGACCACAGATGTTAAGTCCCATAGTGCTCAGAGCCATTTCAACCATTTTTCTGTATCTCATTAATGCCATCTTCAGGCCCCTATGCACTCCCTGTATAGACAAACAGATATATCGATACTTGCGTAACTGGAGCCATCAATATCTGGACTCTGGGAATTGGTTTTAGCAGTGCTTACTTCGGAGACCTGACAACTGAGCTCAACTACAGTCTGAGAAGTGGTCAAAGATGGTAACTTCTGAAAACATACGCATGTTTCGCGATTTTTCTGTGGTAAACAGTGGAGAAGATTATAAGATACAGGTTTCGCCTGCTACGCAAAACACTGTTTTTGCTTGTTTCCCAAGCATGTTTCAGACCTCTGTGCCATCATCAGTGGGTTTTGTTTACTGGACAACTGTAAAAGTGAACATACTTTACATTGTAGCTGAGCTAAGAAAATGAAGTCTAAAGACAGTTTTTGTTCGTTTTTATTATTATCTTGATTTTATATTATGTGCTTTGGCAGGACCATCTGCATGGCGTGCTGCACTGATAGCTTGTCATCTGCAAACCAAACGATGTAAATGTGAATTTCATAAGCGAGTTAACTCATTCCTTGAATTTTTTAAAACGTAATTTGGTATGGCTACAATTTTTGTGTACATGTTTGTTGTTACTCACGTTTTGTTGCAACTGATCCTTCTTCTTTCTCGTTCCGAGAGCACTGCACACACACACACATGAAATGTACTTTGCCTATTTTCGGTTTTGCAATCGTCTTTTCACTTCGCAAAACGGGATCTACACGATCTTCTTGTGTTTCATGACCCCGTCGGCATTCATTTGTTTCCAAGTCAGTTTGGCGCGGAGTTTGAATCTTGTTTATTTTTCTCTCTCATTTTCTGTCTGTGTGACTCTGTATGTGTGAGTGTGTGTGTTGATAACGGCGTCTTTGTCAGCTCAGAGTTATTCTTGCCTAACATCAGCTCACCATGTCCAGTCTCAACGCTCATGACAGTGTGTTTAAAGAAAAACATGATCTACAGCCTCATAGTGGCGCTGGGGTGAAATTTTAGCAATCATCTTTCAGCTGTAGAAACGCGCCAGCCAACTTTCGTTTATGTCACACAACTCCTTCTTGGTGCTGCGATTTTATTTCCGTCAGTGTATTTAGAATTTCAACTACGAATCACAAACGGATTACACATTTGAAGATGTTTTAATTTCGTACATCATAATCGATGTTTTAACGAAGCCAGAAACTGTCTCATTCGTGATTTAAATAACGAAAAACTGCTCCACAGTTAACTAGGGCAGTTTTTCATTATTTAAATTCTGAATAAAGGGTGCTGTAATGATTGATTTATTAACGAAATCACTACGCGGAAAATAATAATTTTACATGACATATCCTATTTAATGATATTCTGCACGATAAAATTAAAAATATAAAGTTACGCAAGATGTGTTTGAACTCATACTGATAGCGTGTAGCTCTGAACACTAGCACCTGCGCTATGCTCACTCGCTTGAAACAACGCTAACATAACAGATTCGCACAAAACTCCAATATGGATTGTATCGGAAATTGTGGTCCACTGCATGAAAAGCCGCTAGTCAGATACTCAGAACAGGTCCTTCGACAATACACCCGAGACTCATCAAAATTCGTGATTAACAATCGTGATGATCCGCTTGTCAGCCATAGGTAAAACTGGTGGCAGAATGCTGCTCATTGATAGAATACTGGGGAAATGCAATCAGTCTGCAACACAGACTGCTTACAAATCACTTGTACGACTCATCCTAAAGTATTGCTCAAGTGTATGGGACCTGTAAATGTACAGAGAAGAGCAACACGAATGGTCGCAGGTTTGTCTGACATGAGGGAGGGTATTACAGAGATATTAAAAAAATGGAACAGGCAGACTTGGCAAACACACTTCTGCCAGCGAGAGACCAGTCTGTTGATAACGACACTGTAGGATGTTTGGGGACCTCACCTCTGCTTTCATCACTTCATCGCTTTCATAGTGAAGCCCTCGAAGGTGAGCTTTAAGTTCTGGAGACAGACGAAAACCAGATGGAGCCAAGTTGGGACGGTATGGAGGATGATCGATGACAGTGAACCCAAGGCATCGGATTGTTGAAGAAGTCGCAGCGCTCGTGTGTGGCCTGCCATTGTCATGGGGTGTTCCATGAGTAAACGAACTTTTCAAATTAGAAACTCGATTACAGCAAGCTGTTTCTCAGGCACCGACATGGTTACGTGACACATACCATGTTACACGCTACAATTCGAAGCCCTCTAGCGGCAGAAGGTTCCAGCTTGCGTCAGCGAAGCGGAAAAATTCGACTGAGCAATATGCGTGGCATACAATACCTCAAGTCCGCCCGGTTAGCCGTTCGGTCTACCGCACGGCTTTCCGGAGCGGGAAGGAGCGCCTGGTCCCCGGCACGAATCCGCCCGGCGGATATGTGTCGAGGTCCGGTGAGCCGGCCTGTCTGTGGATGGTTTTTAGGCGGTTTTCCGTCTGCCTCAGCGAATGCGGGCTGATTTCCCTTATTCCGCCTCAGCTACACTATGTTAGCAATTGCTGCGCAAACAAGTTCTCCATGTATGCGTGCCGGCCGAAGTGGCCGAGCGGTTCTAGGCGCTTCAGTCTGGAACCGCGCGACCGCTATGGTCGCAGGTTCGAATCCTGCCTCGGGCATGGATGTGTGTGATGTCCTTAGGTTAGTTAGGTTTAAGTAGTTCTAAGTTCTTAGGGGACTGATGACCACAGTAGATGAGTCCCATAGTGCTCAGAGCCATGTACGCGTGCACCACCATTACTCTACCACGCAAACATAGGGGCTACACTCGTCTGGTGTGAGATGTTCCCGGGGGGCGGGGGGCGGGGGGGGCGGAGGGGTGAACTGGACCGTGGTAGTCGTCGTGGGGTTGTGGACCACTGCGGCTGCAACGGGGACGGAGCCTCTCCGTCGTTTCTAGGTCCCCGGTTAACATACAATACAATACCTCAACCGATTTTGAGAACAGAACAAAAGATTCCAAGCCATTATTTTTCAGGGTGCCCACATTAACCCCCTCCATATCGCTCCCACAGGAATCAGGAAGAGCCGGCCGAAGTGGCCGTGCGGTTAAAGGCGCTGCAGTCTGGAACCGGAAGACCGCTACGGTCGCAGGTTCGAATCCTGCCTCGGGCATGGATGTTTGTGATGTCCTTAGGTTAGTTAGGTTTAACTAGTTCTAAGTTCTAGGGAACTAATGACCTCAGCCGTTGAGTCCCATAGTGCTCAGAGCCATTTGAACCATTTGAATCAGGAAGAGAAGATTACACTATTTACAACACACACATAGGCACTTAAGGAATCATTCTTCCTGCGATTCTCAACCGAGAGAAGGCCCTAATGACTAGTTCAATGGGACATACCCTCTGCCACGCGTTCACAGTGGTTTTTAGAGTATGGGTGTATAGGTGGCAGCAGTCGGCATCGAGGAGTTCAGTTCAGTTCAATGCTGTCTGCACGTTGGTGACAGTGATGAATGTGTTTTCTGTGCTAAGCGTTGTACACTATTGACGACCCTGTTTTCGAAATTGGACTTGATTCTGGTTACGACATGAAACTACGATGTGGTTGCACACCCAGGAGAATCTTACTAGAGTGGACTCCGACTACAAAAGCCTTGTCTCTGAGCAGGCCCTTGTAGGCTAGTGACATCTGTCTGTTCGGATTTTTCATCATTTCTATACAGCTACTCTGCAGGTGAACCAATCCTGTGACCACATGTGCAACTCTTCTTTGTATAAATTCAGTACCCCTGTTAGTCTGATTTAGAAAGGGCTCCTTATACTTAGCAGTATTCTAGGATGGGTTGCGGGAGTGTTGTGTAAGAAATCTCCCCTGTAGAGCCTACAACTATAGAGATATACTAAAGTAAACCATTGTGAAGTCCATAGCACAGAGTATGACCCATTATGTCAGTTTTTAGGGTCTCTTCAGTTCCAGAGCGAGGTGGCGCAGTGGTTAGCATACTGTACCCTCATTCAGGAGGAAGCGGGTCAAATCCACATCCAGCCATACAGATTTAGATTTTGCATAATTTCCCTAAAATCCCTTCAGACAAATGTCAGGTTGGTTCATCCGAAAGGGCACGACCGATTTCCTTCCCCATCCTTCCCCAACCCGAGTTTGTGCTCAGTCTCTGATGACGTCACTGTCGACGGGACGTTAAACACTAACCTCCTCCTTCTCCTCTTTCTCTTCGGTTCCGGTCCGCAGCTCGTGATCTAGTGGCTTGCTGTCTCTGGAACACAGGGTCCTGGGTTCGATTTCTGGCTGGGTTGGGAATTTTCTCTGCCCGGGGTCTGAGTGTTTGTGCTGTCCTCATCATTTCATCATCATCATCATCATCATCATCATCATCATCATCATCATCATCCATCATCATCATCGTCATCATTCGTAACAGGGGCTCGATTGGACTGTGTACAAATTGGGCTGTGCAAAAATTTGGACTTTGTACGGGCGCTGATGATTGCACAGTTGAGCGCTCCACAAAGCAGACTTCATTATCGTCATCGTTGGAGTGTGGGAAGGACGATTGTTTGAGTGCCTCTACGTGTGCAGTAACTATCCTAATCTTGTCCTCACGATCTTTATGTGAGCGATACATAGGGGATTGAAGTATATTCCTAGAGTCATCATCCGAAGTTGGTCACTGAAAGTTTGTTAGTAGACTTTCTCCTGAGAGCTTACTTACGTCTATCTTCAAGAATCTGAAAGTTTAGTTTCTTCAGTATCTCTGTGACCCTCTCCCACGCGTCAAGCAAGTATTTGACCCTTCGTGATGCCCTTCTCTGCGTCTATTCAATATCCACTGTTAGTCCTATCCGATAAGGGACCCCCAAACTTGAGCAGTATTCTAGAACCGGTCGCACGAGTGATTTGTAAGCAATCTCTTTGCACTTCCCCAGTATTACGTCCATAAACCGAAGTCTAAAATCTGTTTTACCCACGATTGAGCCTATGTGATCATTCCGCTTCATACACAGGTATTTGTATGAGTTGACTGATCCATCTAGACTCACTGACATTATAGTAGTATCGTACTACGTTTCTTCGTTTTGTGAAGTGCACGTTTTTCTGAACATTTAAAGCATGTTGCCAGTCTTCACACGACTTCGAAATCTTATGGAGCTCTGACTGAATATTCGTGCAACTTCTTTCAGACAGTAATTCATCGTAGATAACGGCGTCATCTGTAAAACGTCTGAGGTTACTATTAATATTGTCTGTAAAGTCATTAATATACAACAGGAACAGCAAGGGTTCCAACACACTTCCCTGGGGCATACCTGAAGTTACTCTACATCTGTCGATGACTGTCCACCCAATATAACTTACAGGATCCTTCCCAACAAGAAATCTTCAGTTCATTCACAAATTTCGATTGATACCCCATGCGATCGTACTTTTGATGTTAAGCGTGTATGTGGTACTGAGTCAAATGCTTTTCCGAAATAAAGAAATACTGCATATACCTGCCTGCCTTGATCTAAAGCTTTCAGTATGTCATGTGAGAAAAGCGCGAGTTGGTTTTCGTATGACCGATGTTTTCGGAATCCACGGTGGTTGGCGTGTTCGAGATACTTCATTTTTTTTCAGCTCAGAACAAATCAATGTCAACGATATTAAATGCCTGTTTTGGGGATCACTTCTGCGACTCGTTTTTTAGACAGGTGTGGCCTGTGCCTTTTCCCAAGAACTGGGCACGGTTTTAACTGCAATAGATTATTGTTAGAAGAAGGTCTAACTCAGCGACAAATCAGTATAGAATCTGACAGAAATTACATCGGGGCCTGTAGTTTTGTTCTGTTTTAATGATTTTTAGTGGTATCTCAACACCACGGACACTAGTACTTATATCATCCATCTTTTCAGTGGTACGAGGATTAAATTGGGGCATATCTCCTGGCATTTGCTTTGTAAAGGAACGTTTGAAAACGGTATTAATCATTTCAGCTTTTGCTTTGCTATCTTCAATTCCAGTTCCTGCGTTGTCCGTCAGTGACTAGACACTAACTTCGGTGTCACTTACAGCGTTTTAACACGACCAGACTTTCTTTTGGTTTTATGAAAGATCACTTGACAAGAATCTGCTACAGTAGTCATTGAAGTCTTCACACATTGTTCCCTTGACAGCCAAATGCGTTTCATTTAGCATTATCTATAGCCCTATGCTTTGTTTTACTCCTGCTATGCAGTAACCTCTGTTTCTTTAGAAATTTCTTTACGGTGACTGTATACCATGGAGACTCCCTTCCATTATGAATTTTCTCTGGGTACAAATCTATCCAGTGCAGAGTAAGCTATTCTTTTACAGCTGACCCATAGTTCCTTTACACGCTCCTGTCCTGTGCTGAAAGTTTCAACTTCATCATTGAGATATGACACCACTGCTTTTTTATCTAGTTTACTGAACATATACAGGGTGTTACAAAAAGGTACGGCCAAACTTTCAGGAAACATTCCTCACACACAAAGAAAGAAAATATGTTATGTGGACATGTGTCCAGAAACGCTTACTTTCCATGTTACAGCTCATTTTATTACTTCTCTTCAAATCACATTAATCATGGAATGGAAACACACAGCAACAGAACGTACCAGCGTGACTTCAAACACTTTGTGACAGGAAATGTTCAAAATGTCCTCCGCTAGCGAGGATACATGCATCCACCCTCCGTCGCATGGAATCCCTGATGCGCTGATGCAGCCCTGGAGAATGGCATATTGTATCACAGCCGTCCACAATACGAGCACGAAGAGTCTCTACATCTGGTACCGGGGTTGCGTAGGCAAGAGCTTTCAAATGCCCCCATAAATGAAAGTCAAGAAGGTTGAGGTCAGGAGAGCGTGGAGGCCATGGAATTGGTCCGCCTCTACCAATCCATCGGTCACCGAATCTGTTGTCGAGAAGCGTACGAACACTTCGACTGAAATGTGCAGGAGCTCCATCGTGCATGGACCACATGTTGTGTCGTACTTGTAAAGGCACATGTTCTAGCAGCACAGGTAGAGTATCCCGTATGAAATCATGATAACGTGCTCCATTGAGCGTAGGTGGAAGAACATAGTGACGAAACTAAAATCACCTCTAACATGGAAATTAAGCGTTTCCGGACACATGTCCACATAACATATTTTCTTTATTTGTGTGTGAGGAATGTTTCCTGAAAGTTTGGCCGTACCTTTTTGTAACACCCTGTATATCTTTGTGCTTGTTTTAGCTGTCCTTTGAACTCTGGTAATCACTGTTGCCGCAATCACGTCATGGTCACTGATACCAGGATCGATGTGAACATCCTAACAGTATTGTCTCAGTATCCTAATAACAAACCAAAGTCTGTCACTTGCTTTATCTACAATTTAGCCCATGTTTCGTACCTAAACTGTGATATCCAGATATTTGTATGAATTGGCTGATTTCAAATGTCGCTCATTTATACTATTGTCACAAGATAGTAGTTATCTCTTCATACCTCCATACCAACCTCTAGTAGTTGAATTTCCTCGTGGCTCTCAGTAAACAGCCCAGCGATAACTGAATGAATGAAATCAAAACGAAAAGCACTTGTTTTGACATATATTTCTTCTCGTCCTAGCGTTCTTAAAGGTGCCTTACGAAGGTGTAATGAAAAGTTACGCTTTCGCATTTTTGTGTGTGAAAACTCTTGAAGCTTTTTAAATAAAACAAACGTTATTAACATTCTACGTCTTTATTTTTCTGATCTACATATTTCCGGCACTCTGCCGATAGAGGGCTCCGAATTGTAGCGTGTGACAGACTCTTATAACGTCTCCAAATTTGGACATTAAAGATGGTTTGATCTTTGTAACTTGTTACTAAAATGTCTAAAGTGTACAGTAATTATTTTTCATCAGAGACATAGTCTGAAAAACATAGCTACCATCCCCGCCAACTGCAATTACAGATAATAATATCTTTTCTTGTTCAATTACAAAAACGCGGTCGTAATAGCCGCTAGGTCTTTTGTCTGCCTTACTTTTGTTTTCGCTGTTCATGGAGAAAGAATCATTTACGTTGAGGAGGTGGGTATGTTGCAATTGTTAATATATATGTATATTACATGTTAGCTTTGTTATTATTGAAAGTAACCTTCCAATCCCTCATGTCAATGTTTTTAACATCTGTCAACTTTGGTCCTTGCGTGGTTACATTGGTCCAACAACAAAAAATTTTAAATTTTTGTGCTGAACAAACAAAATAAGATATACTGGTATTTTTTGGATTAAAATATATTTTATACTCTACTTGAGGATATTTTAATAATTTTGGGTAATTTAAAATTTTTACCGTTGGCAACACTGGAGTTTCTGTAAACATTTGTTCTGATGCATGATTTGTTAACCTCCAAACTTTTCATCGTGGGCGAATTCAGTAACGAGATAAAATAAGGTAAGTGTCAAAATGCCAGCTTTCATCATCTGTTACCAAGGATTGATAATTGTTTTTCCTTATTCTTTTTTTTAAACAGTACATGTTTAATTTTTTGTAAAGTTCACCTAAAAACTAGATTTTCGGGGCTACTTTGTAACAGACCTAATTTGGACTAAAGTAGCCCCATCAGTTTACAAATACATTTTTTACTTCGAAATTAAAACAAAAATATTCTCACTAACATTGTTGTATACCTTACTGTTGTGCAATATTGTTTTGTTTGTTTTTGTTCCAGTTGCTGATCGCAGAATGACGAGAACCTACAAGAGAAAGCCAGGTTCAAGAAACTACACTGATTATAATGCTGATACCTTGGAAGTTTGTTTGAAGGACATACGAAGTAGAGTAAGAACACAATGAAGTACAAGTCAGTACTACAATGTACCTAGAAGCACAATAATAAATAAGCTTACAACCTATGGGTTGCTGGTACCCCATGATCATCCTACAGTCTTCAATCAAGAAGAAGAACAAGCCTTTGAGGCTCATGTTGTCAAATTAGCTACATTTGGATTTCCTATCACTGATCTTGATTTTAGATACTCCATAAAATACTATCTTGACAAACAGGGGCGTACAGTAAAGCGTTTTAAAAACAACTTTCCAGGTCCCGATTGGGCAGCTTCATTTAGAAAACGTTACCTCAAGTTAAGGGTGTGTACAGCAAGTAAAATTAAACGAGTAAAGGCTGCTACTGATGAAACGGTTGTCAATGATTATTTTGACAACGTACAAACTGTTCTCAGCAACGTTCCAGATGAGAACGTACGGAATTATGACGAGACGAACCTGCGAGATGACCCCGAAGCAAGCAAGATCATTTGTAAAAGGGGGCAGAAGTAGGTTGAACGGATAATGGAACGACAAAGTCTTGTATTTCTTTAATGTTTTGTGGAAGTGGTTGTGGAGAGATGTTATCACCCTACGTAGTGTGTAAGTCTAAGCATTTATGGTCTGCGTGGAACGAAGATGGTCTTGCGGGATGCAAGTACAACAGAATAAATAGTGAAAAAATGGGTGGTTTGATTCGCAGACAGTCGAAGATTAGTTTACGACCACCTTTCTTCCTCGGTTGAAAAAGCTTCCTGGTGTCTTGGTTGTGATTGAGGACAACTTAAGTTCCCATATAAACTTAGAAATTGTAAAAGCTTGTGAGGATAACGATGTAAAGTTTGTGTGTCTGCCACCGAACTCGACACATATCGCCCTGTCACAGGAACTCACCTACCATGGCCCTATGAAAAGGGAGTGGCGTAAGATATTGACTTCGTGGAAGGAAAAAAAATAAGTCAATGACTTGCCCAAGGATAAATGTCCTAAACTGCTAAAGCAGCTGGTTGACTGTTTGTATGTAGGGAACGCCGGATATAACTCCTAATTTACTTGAAGACTTTCCTGCGAATTGTGACCTATCTGACAGAAAATCAGGAATACATTGCTGGCCATTAAAATTGCTGCACCACGAAGATGACATGCTACAGACGCGAAATTTAACCGACAGGAAGAAGATGCTGTGATATGCAAATGATTAGCTTTTCAGAGCATTCACACAAGGTTGGCGCCGGTGGCGACACCTACAACGTGCTGACATGAGGAAAGTTTCCAACTTATTTCTCATACACAAACAGCAGTTGACCGGCGTTGCCTGGTGAAACGTTGTTGTGATGTCTCGTGTAAGGAGAAGAAATGCGTACCATCATGTTTCCGACTTTGATAAAGGTCGGATTGTAGCCTATCGCGATTGCGGTTTATCGTATCGCGACACTGCTGCTCGCGTTGGTCGAGCCACTGACTGTTTGCAGAATGAATCGGTGGGTTCAGGAGAGTAATACGGAACGCCGTGCTGGATTCCAACGGCCTCGTATCACTAGCAGTCGAGATGACAGGCATCTTTCCGCATGGCTGGAACGGATCGTGCAGCCAAGTCTCGAATCCTGAGTCAGCAGATGGGGACGTTTGCAAGACAACAACCATCTGCACGAACAGTTCGACGACGTTTGCAGCAACATGGACCATCAGCTCGGAGACCACGGCTGAGGTTACCCTTGACGCTGCATCACAGACAGGAGCGCCTGCGATGGTGTACTCAACGACGAACCTGGGTGCACGAATGGCAAAACGTCATTTTTTCGGATTAATCCAGGTTCTGTTTACAGCATGATGATGTCACATCCGTGTTTGGCGACATCGCGGTGAACGCACATTGGAAGTGTGTATTCGTCATCGCCATACTGGCGTATCACCCGGCGTCATGGTATAGAGTGCAATTGGTTACACGTCTCGGTCAGCTCTTGTTCGCACTGATGGCACTTTGAACAGTGGACCTTACATTTCAGATGTGTTACGACCCGTGGCTCTACCTTTTATTCGATCCCTACGAAACCCTACATTTCAGCATGATAATGCACGACCGCATGTGGCAGATCCTGTACGGGCCTTTCCGGATACAGAAAATATTCGACGGCTGCCCTGGCCAGCACATTCTCCAGATCTCTCACCAAGTGAAAACTGCTCGTCACAATACGCCAGTCAGTACTCTTGATGAAATGTGGTATTGTGTTGAAGTTGCATGGGCAGCTGTACTTGTACACGCCATCCAAGCTCTGTTTGACTCAATGCCCAGGCGTATCCAGGCCGTTATTACGGCCAGATGTGGTTGTTCTGGGTACTGATTTATCAGGATCTATGCAACCATTGGCGTGAAAATGTAATCACATTTCAATTCTAGTATAATATAATTGTCCAATGAATACCCGTTTATCATCTGCATTTCTTCTTGGTGTAGCAATGTTAATGGCCAGTAGTGTACAATCGCACACCTCAAACCATACTTCATAGGCAGGCAATTTCATTAGAAGTCGCTTTTGAGGAACGGTATCAAAAACGCTTCTGAAATCCAGAAATACGTAATCACTTTGATATACCCTGTCGATAGCACTCACCACTTCGTGTGAGTAAAGAGCTATTTGTGTTTCGCGCGAACGATATTTTGTGAATCCATCCTGACTGTGTGTCAATCCATCATTTTCTTCGACGTAATTCATAATGTTCCAACACCGTATATGTTGCAAAATCCTACCGCAAATCGACGTGACTGATGTTCTGTAGCTCAGCTGATTATTCCTATTTCATTTCTTGGTATTTTCTGGTGTGACGTGTACAACTTTGCAGTCTTTCAGTATGGATCTTACGTCGACGAAGCGGCTGCACTTGGCAGTCAAGTATGGAGCCATTATATCAGTAAACTCGAAAGGAACCTAATTGGTATACAATAAAGAACTAAAGGCTTGCCTTTATTAAGTGATTTAAGGATGTATGCTTCTGAGTCACTCATGTTGGCAGCTGTTCTTGATTCGAATTCTGAATATTTACAGGGCTATTACAAATGATTGAAGCGATTTCATAAATTCACTGTAGCTCCATTCATTGACATATGGTCACGACACACTACAGATACGTAGAAAAACTCATAAAGTTTTGTTCGGCTGAAGCCGCACTTCAGGTTTCTGCCGCCAGAGCGCTCGAGAGCGCAGTGAGACAAAATGGCGACAGGAGCCGAGAAAGCGTATGTCGTGCTTGAAATGCACTCACATCAGTCAGTCATAACAGTGCAACGACACTTCAGGACGAAGTTCAACAAAGATCCACCAACTGCTAATTCCATTCGGCGATGGTATGCGCAGTTTAAAGCTTCTGGATGGCTCTGTAAGGGGAAATCAACGGGTCGGCCTGCAGTGAGCGATGACACGATCGAACGCGTGCGGGCAAGTTTCACGCGTAGCCAGCGGAAGTCGACGAATAAAGCAAGCAGGGAGCTAAACATACCACAGCCGACGATTTGGAGAATATTACGGAAAAGGCTAAAGCAGAAGCCTTACCGTTTACAATTGCTACAAGCCCTGACACCCGATGACAAAGTCAAACGCTTTGAATTTTCGGCGCGGTTGCAACAGCTCATGGAAGAGGGTGCATTCACTGCGAAACTTGTTTTCAGTGATGAAGCAACATTTTTTCTTAATGGTGAAGTGAACAGACACAATGTGCAAATCTGGACGGTAGAGAATCCTCACGCATTCGTGCAGCAAATTCGCAATTCACCAAAAGTTAACGTGTTTTGTGCAATCTCACGGTTTAAAGTATACGGCCCCTTTTTCTTCTGCGAAAAAAACGTTACAGGACACGTGTATCTGGACATGCTGGAAAATTGGCTCATGCCACAACCGACAGCACCGACTTCATCTTTCAACAGGATGGTGCTCCACCCCACTTCCATCATGATGTTCGGCATTTCTTAAACAGGAGATTGGAAAACCGATGGATTGGTCGTGGTGGAGCTCATGATCAGCAATTCATGTCATGGCCTCCACGCTCTCCCGACTTAACCCCATGTGATTTCTTTCTGTGGGGTTATGTGAAAGATTCAGTGTTTAAACCTCCTCTACCAAGAAACGTGCCAGAACTGCGAGCTCGCATCAACGATGCTTTCGAACTCATTGATGGGGACATGCTGCGCCGAGTGTGGGAGAAACTTGATTATCGGCTTGATGTCTGCCGAGTCACTAAAGGGGCACATATCGAACATTTGTGAATGCCTAAAAAAACTGAGTTTTTGTATGTGTGTGCAAAGCATTGTGAAAATATCTCAAATAATAAAGTTATTGTAGAGCTGTGAAATCGCTTCAGTCATTTGTAATAACCCTGTACTTCGTCTTCTATGGTGCAGAAATACGACTGACTATGAGAGCATGCTGAAAAGTAACGCCTCCGATTTTTATGTGAAAACTCTTAAGGATTTTGAATAAAACAAACTTTATTAATATTATGTAACTTTATTCTTCGTGTCTACGTATTTATTTCTCAACATAGTCACCATGGCGGCAAATACATTTCCCCCAACATGTGGTCAGACCGTAGTATGTTTTACCCTGTTGACGGACCAACAACATCACCTCTGCTTACCGCTTCACCACTAGCAAAGCGAAGTCCTCAAAGGTGTTCTTCAAGATTTGCAAACAGATGAAAACCGAATGGGGCCAAGTCGGATCTGTATGCAGAATGATCGATGGCTGTGAAATCGAGGCGTCGGATTGTTGCAAATGTCGCAGCACTCGTGTGTGGTCGGGCGTTGTCATAATGAAGCAGAAGATGATCCGTCTGTGGATGAACTCTTTGAAATCGAAACCTGATTACAACACTCTGTTTCTCACGTACCGACATAGTTATGTTATACACCGTATTTCATTTTATTCTTGCTTACGGCTCCGTTAATTGTTGTTGTTGTTGTTGTTGTTGTGAGCTTCAGCCCTGAGACTGGTTTGATGCAGCTCTCCAGCTACTCTATCCTGTGCAAGCTTCTTCATCTCCCAGTACCTGCTGCAACCACCATCCCTCTGAATCTGCTTAGTGTATTCATCTCTTGGTCTCCCTATACGATTTTTACCCTCCATGCTGCCCTCCAACACTAAACTGCTGATCCCTTGATGCATCAGAACATGTCCTACCAACCGATCCCTTCTTCTAGTCAAGTTGTGCCACAAACTCCTCTTCTCCCAAATTCTATTCCATTCCTCCTCATTAGTTATGTGATCTACCCATCTAATCTTCAGCATTCTTCTGTAGCACCACATTTCGAAAGCTTCTATTCTCTTCTTGTCTAAACTATTTATCGTCCATGTTTCACTTCCATACATGGCTACACTCCATACAAATACTTTCAGAAACGACTTTCTGGCATTTAAATCTATACTCGATGTTAACAAATTTTTCTTCTTCGGAAACGCTTTCCTTGCCATTGCCAGTCTACACTTTATATCCTCTCTACTTCGACCATCATCAGTTATTTTGCTCCCCAAATAGCAAAACTCCTTTACTACTTTAAGAATCTCATTTCCTAATCTAATTCCCTCAGCTTCATCCGAGTTAACTCGACTACATTCCTTTATCCTCGTTTTGCTTTTGTTGATGTTCATCTTATATCCTCCTTTCAAGACACGGTCCATTCCATTCAACTGCTCTTCCAAGTCCTTTGCTGTCTCTGATAGAATTACAATGTCATCAGCGAACCTAAAAGTTTTTTTTTCTTCTCCATGGATTTTAATACCTACTCCGAATTTTTCTTTTGTTTCCTTTATTGCTTGCTCAATATACAGATTGAATAACATTGGGGAGAGGCTACAACCCTGTCTCACTTCCTTCCCAACCAATGCTTCCCTTTCATGTCCCTCGACTCTTATAGCAGCCACCAGGTTTCAGTACAAATTGTAAATAGCCTTTCGCTCCCTGTATTTTACCCCTGCCACCTTCAGAATTTGAAAGAGAGTATTCGAATCAAAATTGTGATAAGTTTTCTCTAAGTCTACAAATGATAGAAACTTAGGTTTGCCTTTCCTTAATCTAGCTTCTAAGATAAGTGGTAGGGTCAATATTGCCTCACGTGTTCCAATCTTTCTACGGAATCCAAACTAATCTTCCCCGAGTTAGGCTTCTACTAGTTTTTCCATTCGTCTGTAAAGAATTTACGTTAGTATTTTGCAGCCGTGACTTATTAAACTGATAGTTCGGTAATTTTCATATGTGTCAACACCTGCTTTCTTTGGGATTGGAATTATTATATTCTTGTTGAAGTCTGAGGGTATTTCACCTGTCTTATATATCTTGCTCACCAGATGGTAGAGTTTTGTCAGGACTGGCTCTCCCAAGGCTGTCAGTAGTTCTAATGGAATGTTGTGTACTCCGGGGACCTTGTTTCGAATCAGGTTTTTCAGTGCTCTGTCAAACTCTTCACGCAGTATCATATCTCCCATTTCATCTTCATCTACATCCTCTTCCGTTTCCATGATACTGTCCTCAAGTACATCGCCCTAGTATAGACCCTCTATATACTCCTTCCACCTTTCTGCTTTCCCTTCTTTGCTTAGAGCTGGGTTTCCATCTGAGCTCTTGATATTCATACAAGTGGTCCTCTTTCCTCCAAAGGTCTCTCTAAAATTTCCTGTAGGCAGTATCTATCTTACCCCTAGTGAGATAAGCCTCTACATCCTTACATTTGTCCTCTAGCCATCCCTGCTTAGCCATTTTGCACTTCCTGTCGATCTCATTTTTGAGACGTTTGTATTCCTTTTTGCCTGCTTCATTTACTGCATTTTTATTTTTCTCCTTTCATCAATTAAATTCAATATTTCTTCTGTTACCCAAGGATTTCAACTAGCCCTCGTCTTTTTACCTACTTGATCCTCTGCTGCCTTCACAACTTCATCCCTCAAAGCTACCCATTCTTCTTGTACTGTATTTCTTCCCCCATTCCTGTCAATTTTTCTCTTATGCTCTCCATGAAACTCTGTACAACTTCTGGTTTAGTCAGTTTATCCAGGTCCCATCTTCTTAAATTCCCACCTTTTTGCAGTTTCTTCAGTTTTAATTGATATTCCGACACAAAGTCTGCCTATAAATTACGTATACTTGTATGTGACGTAGGTCAGACTTTCGCAGGCAAGACAAGGAAATGAGAATATGTAAAGATTATAAAACGTTGACTTTGTATTTACTTTTATTTGGGCGATTCACTTTTATTAAAAGAGGCAGCTAAACAATTTATATATACTGAAGCGCCAAAGGAACTGGTATAGGTATACGTATTGAAATACAGGGACATGTTAACAGGCAGAATACCGCGCTGCGGTCGGCAACACCTATATAAGACAACAAGTGTCTGGCGCAGTTGGTCGATCGGTTACTGCTGCTACAGTGGCAGGTTATCAAGACTTAAGTGAGTTTGGACATGGTTTTATAGTCGGCGCACGAGCGATGGGACACAGCATCTCCGAGGTAGCGATGAAGTGTGATTCTACCCTACTACCATTTCACGAGTGTACCGTGAATGTCAGGAATCAGAAACATCAAATCTCTGACATCTCTGCTGCCAGAAAAAAGATCCTACAAGAATGGGACCAACGAAGACTGTAGAGAATAAACCAGTGTCAGCTTGCGAACCATTCAACGAAACATCATCGATATGTGCTTTCGGACCCGAAGGCCCACTCATGTACCCCTGATGACTAAAAGCCGGCCGGAGTGGCCGAGCGGTTCTAGGCGCTACAGTCTGGAACCGCGCGACTGCTACGATCGCATGTTTGAATCCTGCTTCGGGCATGGGTGTGTGTGACGTCCTTAATTTAGTTAGGTATAAGTAGTTCTAAGTTCTAGGTTGATGGAAACCCAGTTCTAAGCAAAGAAGGGAAAGCAGAAAGGTGGAAGGTGTATATAGAGGGTCTATACAAGGGCGATGTACTTGAGGGCAATATTATGGAAATGGAAGAAATGGAAGAGAATGTAGATGAAGATGAAATGGGAGATATGATATTGCGTGAAGAGTTTGACAGAGCACTGAAAGACCTGAGTCGAAACAAGGCCCCCAGAGTAAACAATTTTCCATTAGAACTACTGACAGCCTTGGGAGAGCCAGTCCTGACAAAACTCTACCATCTGGTGAGCAAGATGTATTAGACAGGTGAAATACCCTCAGACTTCAACAAGAATATAATAATTCCAATCCCAAAGAAAGCAGGTGTTGACAGATGTGAAAATTACTGAACTGTCAGTTTAGTAAGTCACGGCTGCAAAATACTAACGCGAATTCTTTACAGACGAATGGAAAAACTGGTAGAAGCCGACCTCGGGGAAGATCGGTTTGGATTCCGTAGAAATGTTGGAACACATGAGGCAATACTGACCTTACGACTTATCTTAGGAGAAAGATTAAGGAAAGGCAAACATACGTTTCTAGCATTTGTAGACTTAGAGAAAGCTTTTCACAATGTTGATTGGAATACTCTCTTTCAAATTCTGAAGGTGGCAGGGGTAAAATACAGGGAGCGAAAAGGTATTTACAATTTGTACAGAAAGCAGATGGCAGTTATAATAGTCGAGGGGTATGAAAGGGAAGCAGTGGTTGGGAAGGGAGTGAGACAGGATAGTAGTCTATCCCTGATGTTATTCAATCTGTATATTGAGCAACCAATAAAGGAAACAAAAGAAAAATTCAGAATAGGTGTTAAAGTCCATGGAGAAGAAATAAAAACTTTGAGGTTCGCCGATGACATTGTAATTCTGTCAGAGACAGCAAAGGACTTGGTAGTGCAGTTGAACGGAATGGACAGTGTCTTGAAAGGAGGGCAGAAGATGAACATCAACAAAAGCAAAACGAAGATAATGGAATGTAGTCGAGTTAACTCGGGTGATGCTGAGGGAATTAGATTAGGAAATGAGACTCTTAAAGTAGTAAAGGAGTTTTGCTATTTGAGGAGCAAAATAACTGATGATGGTCGAAGTAGAGAGGATATAAAATGTGGACTGGCAATGGCAAGGAAAGCGTTTCTGAAGAAGAAAAATTTGTTAACATCGAGTATAGATTTAATTGTCAGGAAGTCGTTTCTGAAAGTATTTGTATGGAGTGTAGCCATGTATGGAAGTGAAACATGGACGATAAATGGTTCAGACAAGAAGAGAATAGAAGCTTTCGAAATGTGGTGCTACAGAAGAATGCTGAAGATTATATGGGTAGATCACATAACTAATGAGGAGGTATTGAATAGAATTGGGGAGAAGAGGAGCTTGTGACACAACTTGACTAGAGGAAGGGATCGGTTGGTAGGACATCAAAGGATCAGCAATTTAGTACTGGAGGGCAGCGTGGAGGGTAAAAATCGTAGAGGGAGACCAAGAGATGAATACACTAAACAGATTCAGAAGGATGTAGGCTGCAGTTGGTAGTGGGAGATGAAGAAGCTTGCACAGGATAGAGTAGCATGGAGAGCTGCATCAAACCAGTCTCAGGACTGAAGACCAGAACAACAACAAGTTCTAAGGGACTGATGACCTCAGAAGTTAAGTCCCATAGCGCTCAGAGCCATTTGAACCATTTTTTTGATGACTAAAACTAAACTCAGCCCGAACAGGCCATGGAGGCACAACGGTACCGACCGGCCGCCGTGTCATCCTGAGACCAAAGGCGTCACCGGATGCGGATATGGAGGGGCATTTGGGCAGCACACCGCTCTCCCGGCCGTATGTCAGTTTCCGAGACCGGAGCCGCTACTTCTCAGTCAAGCAGCTCCTCAGTGTACCCCGCTTGCCAACAGCGCTCGGCAGACAGGGTAGTCACCCATCCAAATGCTAGCCCGTGTAGTGTCCCTTTTTGCAATATTCACCCTTATCAAGGTGAAACATAAATAAAACTCAAAATTAATTGCAAACATTGATTTATCATTGACTTAACTGTAAAAATATACAATATATATATCGATAAACGCAGAAAAGACATTATTTTTATTGTATGAGATTATAATGTGATTTGTTAGAGTATAAAATACAATACAATGCTCATTCTTCTGTCTAGTCTGTTTTGTTCTGTTCGTTCTGGTGTTAGCTGGAATAAGGTACGCAAGCTATTGTGCTGCGCTAGCATTTGTTTCTGTCGTAACGTAATTGCAAATATTTAATGGTGTAAACTGTGTCCTAGTAAGAATATATTAGTATAAAGTGATCTCCGTGTGTTATTTCAAGAACCTACGCCACATTTATCTTATGAAAAGAATATTTAATGAAAATTATTTAGCATGTTTCCAGCTGCTGCGGAGCGAGTAACAGTAATCTCTGACTGTTAACAATTAGCCGCCATTACGCGGTACATTTAAAAATATTTTTTCACAGCACAATGTCTGATAGCCGGAGCGGAAGAAATTATGTAAAAATGTTCTGTGAGATTAATTGAAGTAATCCAGTGAAATAATTTTATTAAAACTTGTCTATTTTCTGTGATAGTAATAATTTCAGAGCTGAGTACTACTACGCTATTGCATTTACAGTAATTTGTAGGGAGCCTGGCGCTCGATGAAACCAGATATAATACGTAATTGGCAACCTACGAAATTCATTATTTTGCTTATTATATCTCTTTTGTATTTTTTTTTGAAAGCTAAACGTAAAAACTAACTCCACTAAAAATCAGTAACAGATCACGATAAATCAAAGGACAAACGAATTTACTAGGAGAGTGTTCCGCTAACAAAATAAACAACATAACATTATTTTTTTCTTTTAAGAGATATAATACCCACCCCGACAGCGCTTAGCTTCGGTGATCTGACCGGAGCGTTGTTACCACTCCGGCAAGGCCGTTGGCACCCTTGATGACTGCATGACAAAAAACTTTACTCCCCGCCTGGGCCAGGCAACACCGACGTTGGGCTGTTAATGACAGGAAATATGTTGCCTGATCATTCTCATTTCAAACTGTATCGAGCGGGTGGACGTGTACCCGTATGGAGAAAACCTCATGAATTTATGAGCCCTGCATGTGAGCAGGGGACTGTTCAAGCTGGTGGAGGCTCTGTAATGGTGTGGGGCGTGTGCAGTTGGAGTGATATGGGACCCATGATACGTCTAGGTACGACTCTTGACAGGTGACACGTACGTAAGCATCCTGTCGGAGGACCTGCATCCATTCATATCCATTGTGCATTCCGACGGACTTGGGCAATTCCAGCAGGACAATGCGACACCCAAAACGTCCAGAATTACTGCAGAGTGGCTCCAGGAACACCCTTCAGAGTTTAAACACTTCCGCTCGCCACCAGACTCCCCTGACATGAACATTATTGAGCATATCTGGAATGCCTTGCAACGTGCTGTTCAGAAGCGATTTCCACCTCCTCCTCTCTTACGGATTTATGGATAGTCCTGCAGGATCCGAGGTGTCAATTCCCTCCAGTACTACTTCAAACTTTAGTCCAGTCCATGCCACGTCGTGTTGCGGCACTTCTGCGTGCTCGCGGGGGCCCTACACAATGTTAGGCAGGTGTACAAGTTTGTTTGGCTCTTCAGTGTATATTCTTTCGTTCGAAGTCAAGGCCAAACTTGCATCTAAAATATTGTAAATACTGATACTGTAATAAAATGAACTCTTTGCTATGCAAGCTATTATTAAATGAAATGCTTTAAACTGCTTTGTGGCTGCTGCTGTAGAAAAATATATGAAATATTTTGTAATATTTGAAATTTCCGCGTAATGGCAGTTGATTGTTGCATACCAGCGATGTTCTGTTTCCTGACGGAGCAGCAGCTACAAACTGCTAGAAATTGTTAAAATGCCGTCGACCGGGGTTACTCTGCGCCAGTTTTTCATGTTTTCACTTGCATATTAATTAATAAAAAATGTGAATAACTGGGTTTCGACGTCAAAATTGAGTTTTAACCAATGAACAAAGTATTAAGAAGTAATCTGTATGAACTTTTTAAAGAAATTATCTTTTTTTAATTTTTTCACTATTTTTTAAATGTTGGAACAAAATAACCCCTGCTCAGGGCTACTTTGGACCACCCCCTTATCTTAATAAAAATTGAATACAAATCACCTGTTAGACTATTGTAACCCATTACACAACGATCATGTAATGAAATGACAATACAAAGTAGCAAAAAAATAATAATTTACTTATTTAAATACCTATAAAGAAAACAAAATTTTAGATTTGTTTTGAAAAACATTAAAACCTTTATTATCGTTCTACAGACTTTTTTTAATGCTAATTTCTTATACTAACTCAAAATAAGTGTCCTCGTTTCATGGCCTTGGGTGGGTTGATATTTTTCTTCATGTCAGTCCACTCATAAACAAGAATATTCTTTTTGTCTGGCCACTTCCAGGACTTTTTGGTCTTGCTCATACAATCTACTGTAGGGCCTCGCTCTCCCCCATTAGGCAGTTTTGTTATCAAACCTGTATAATGCTTTCCTTCACACATGACAATAACAAAGTCGCCTTCTTTCAAGTTACGTTTTAATAATTCTAGGTCTGTTGCCGGCGGTGTTCCCTTGATAGACTCGATGGTACCAACTTCTTCATCGAAATCTTCAGATTCAATTTTAGTTGAAGGAAGTTGTGAACCATCATCAGAAGCACTGTAATCATGAAGACTGTAATAACTAAAGTTATCTGATTCGCTTGCCGGTTCTTGCTTTCTACGTTGAGCCCCTGGGCTTAGGTGTAGAAGTTAATGCGTCTTCAAAGTCCATTTCATTTTCGCTCGACTCATCAACCAATATTGAACAAAAACTTTTTCCAGCTGGAACATCCAACTTCCGTGTTCCTGGGTGCATTATCGTGTTCGAGCAAGATTTATGTTGGATTCTTGTCCGATCGATCACGTCGGAAACGGTTCTTGAGTTTATTCAGAGTCTTGACGTATGCCTCTGAATTGATGGTTGACCCTCTTCACACCACATCCACGATAATGACGCCATCACATTCCCAGAACAGTGTCACTATGAGTTTTCCGGCAGATGGGGTTGTCTTGAATTCTCCTTTTGTCCCTAATTAGGATGGTATCACTCCACGGACTGCCTTTTTGTTTCTGGCGCAAACTGGTGCATCCAGCTTTCGTTCCCCGTAACGATCCGAGACAGAAAGGCCTCTCCGTCGATCTCAAGAAACTCCAACAATTCAGATGAAATGGCTTTTCTTTGAATCTAGTGGTCTGCTGTGAGCATGCGTGGAACCCATCGTGAGCACCTCTTTGAATATCCGAGAGTCTCGACCATTGCAGACGCACTTCCAATGCTGACCGACAACTGTAGAGCCAATTGACGAGTTGTGATGCGCCGGTCGGCACGAATAATGGCATCAGCACGATTCAACATGATTGCAGCAGTGGTTGATTGTGGAGCTCTGTTTCTGCATTTCCTGAGGCTGTAACATGTTTTACCCGTCGGCCAACTGTACTCTTAGCAACTGCAGCATCGCCATACACTGCACACGAACTTTTATAGATGTTCACCACGGTTTCTTTATCTGCACACAAGAATTCAATAACAGCACGCTGCTTGTAAAGCGAGTCGTGTGTAGACGCCATTTTGACGCTGTACTACGGCTCTGCTATCTGCCAGAACTGTTCGAAACTTCACCGGCGCACAGATCAAATATCAAATGTGAAGCACCTACAAGGAATTTTGTCTGTGTATATTAATGGGTTTGTAAAAATAAATGTGGGGCACCATTTATTGACCTACCCTCGTATTAGAGTTCTGAACTTCACGTACCAAAATCCACTGCGTAACAAAATTAAAGAATTCCGATACATAAGTTAACAAAATCTGGCTCAAAAGTGCCTACACCCTTCGTCTGTAGTGGCACAAAATTGTGGCCTCCCTGTGACGTCATTCTCTGGCTCTGCGACGCTTCAAACAGCAACGTGACGACACAGGCGAGAAATGGCCAGAGCTCAGAGGTTCATGTGACGTGCAAGGTGGATGAATGATGTCATATTGGCACCAAATTTTACCACAGTTCTCTCCAACGCTACTGTGGACGAGAGACACTATGTAAAGGTCGCCACAGTACCTCTTACCCACGTTTCACTCCTTCTTTTGACACCTATGTGACGGACGTCAGAATCACGACATCTACATCTACATCTACATCTACATCCATACTCGGCAAGCCACCTGACGGTGTGTGGCGGAGGGTACCTTGAGTACCTCTATCGGTTCTCCCTTCTATTCCATTCTCATATTGTTCGTGGAAAGAAGGATTGTCGGTATGCCTCTGTGTGGGCTCTAATCTCTCTGATTTTATCCTCATGGTCTCTTCGCGAGATATACGTAGGAGGGAGCAATATACTGCTTGACTCTTCGGTGAAGGTATGTTCTCGAAACTTTGACAAAAGCCCGTACCGAGCTACTGAGCGTCTCTCCTGCAGAGTCTTCCACTGGAGTTTATCTATCATCTCCGTAACGCTTTCGCGATTACTAAATGATCCTGTAACGAAGCGCGCTGCTCTCCGTTGGATCTTCTCTATCTCTTCTATCAACCCTATCTGGTACGGATCCCACACAGCTGAGCAGTATTCAAGCAGTGGGCGAACAAGCGTACTGTAACCTACTTCCTTTGTTTTCGAATTGCATTTCCTTAGGATTCTTCCAATGAATCTCAGTCTGGCATCTGCTTTACTGACGATCAACATTATATGATCATTCCATTTTAAATCACTCCTAATGCGTACTCCCAGATAATTTATGGTATTAACTGCTTCCAGTTGCTGACCTGCTATTTTGTAGCTAAATGATAAAGGATCTATCTTTCTGTGTATTCGCAACACATTACACTTGTCTACATTGAGATTCAATTGCCATTCCCTGCACCATGCGTCAATTCTCTGCAGATCCTCCTGCATTTCAGTACAATTTTCCATTGTTACAACCTCTCTATACACCACAGCATCATCTGCAAAAAGCCTCAGTGAACTTCCGATGTCATCCACCAGGTCATTTATGTATATTGTGAATAGCAACGGTCCTATGACACTCCCCTGCGGCGCACCTGAAATCACTCTTACTTCGGAAGACTTCTCTCCATTGAGAATGACATGCTGCGTCCTGTTATCTAGGAACTCCTCAATCCAATCACACAACTGGTCTCATAGTCCATATGCTCTTACTTTGTTCATTAAACGACTGTGGGGAACTGCATCGAACGCCTTGCGGAAGTCAAGAAACACGGCATCTACCTGGGAACCCGTGTCTATGGCCCTCTGAGTCTCGTGGACGAATAGCACGAGCTGGGTTTCACATGACCGTCTTTTTCCAAACCCATGCTGATTGCTACAGAGTAGATTTCTAGTCTCCAGAAAAGTCATTATACTCGAACACAATACGTGTTCCAAAATTCTACAACTGATCGACGTTAGAGATATAGGTCTGTAGTTCTGCACATCTGTTCGACGCCCTTTCTTGAAAACGGGGATGACCTGTGCCCTTTTCCAACCCTTTGGAACGCTACGCTCTTCTAGAGACCTACGGTACACCGCTGCACACATCCAGTATGGAAATCACGCGGTTTCCTTATGGGAGGTGGAGGAAAACATTTCACACACACTACCGTTCAGAATCGACACGAAAAGGCCTCAGGGGGTGGGATAGAGGGCGGCAATGAAACCACCCCTTCCGTTGGGGCTTTGATTCCCACACATTTCACAGTCGAAAATTACAGTTCGCAGTGCGATGTGGGATAGGACGATGTTCTTGACAACGTCCGACACTGCTGTCAACCCCTCGGCATTTTAGTCCTACTATAAGGACATCGTGGGGCTGCAGGCCTGTCCAAGTGATGTGACCCGTTTGGAGTGTAGTGCGACCACAAATTTTGCCCCGGTATACAGCGTGGAACCACTAGAGATCGAAATTTAAACCTGATCCGAAGCATAAAAGTTTTTCATCTTTACTTTTTCACTCCCTCCTGTGGCGTAATCAAGTGGGGGGCAACACTAAATTGTGCGTGAATAAAACGGCAAAGGGTCCCCTAAGGCCATCAGGGCGGGGAAACCCACTCGATGCCACCCACGCACCTTTGTTGAGCACGTTACAAATGTACCTGTCAGCCACTTTGACACACATTCAGCCTCGCGGATGCTCTAGCGCCTGAAGGTTAGACAACCCGTTAGACACCCTTCAAGTGCGGTTTGCCTGCCTGCAGGCGCTAGAGCGTCCCCGAGGCAAAATGTGTGTGAGGAAGTGTGTGAAAGGTGCAGGGTGAGAGTTGTTGAACTATATGTAGCTAAATTGTCATAACGTCTGAACGGTTTGCGTTAGGACATTCAAACTGCACAGTTGGCCACGGGGCATGATGGGAATTAGCGTGCACTGTGTGGTTTGGTTTAGCGATGAAGCCCACTTTCATTTGGATGGGATCGTCAATAAGCAACACTAGCGCATTTGGGGGAATGAGAATCCGTATTTCGCGATTGAGAAGTCTCTTCACCCTCAACAGGCGACCGTGCGGTGAGCAACGTCCAATCACGGAATAATACAGGGTTATTACAAATGATTGAAGTGATTTCACAGCTCTACAATAACTTTATTATTTGAGATATTTTCACAATGCTTTGCACACACATACAAAAACTCAAAAAGTTTTTTTAGGCATTCACGAATGTTCGATATGTGCCCCTTTAGTGATTCGGCAGACATCAAGCCGATAATCAAGTTCCTCCCACACTCGGCGCAGCATGTCCCCATCAATGAGTTCGAAAGCATCGTTGATGCGAGCTCGCAGTTCTGGCACGTTTCTTGGTAGAGGAGGTTTAAACACGGAATCTTTCACATAACCCCACAGAAAGAAATCGCATGGGGTTAAGTCGGGAGAGCGTGGAGGCCATGACATGAATTGCTGATCATGATCTCCACCACGACCGATCCATCGGTTTTCCAATCTCCTGTTTAAGAAATGCCGAACATCATGATGGAAGTGCGGTGGAGCACCATCCTGTTGAAAGATGAAGTCGGCGCTGTCGGTCGCCAGTTGTGGCATGAGCCAATTTTCCAGCATGTCCAGATACACGCATGAAACTTGCCCGCACGCGTTCAACCGTTTCCTCGCTCACTGCAGGCCGACCCGTTGATTTCCCCTTACAGAGGCATCCAGAAGCTTTAAACTGCGCATACCATCGCCGAATGGAGTTAGCAGTTGGTGGATCTTTGCTGAACTTCGTCCTGAAGTGTCGTTGCACTGTTATGACTGACTGATGTGAGTGCATTTCAAGCACGACATACGCTTTCTCGGCTCCTGTCGCCATTTTGTCTCACTGCGCTCTCGAGCGTTCTGGCGGCAGAAACCTGAAGTGCGGCTTCAGCCGAACAAAACTTTATGAGATTTTCTACGTATCTGTAGTGTGTCGTGACCATATGTCAATGAATGGAGCTACAGTGAATTTATGAAATCGCTTCAATCATTTGTAATAGCCCTGTAGTTGCAGTATTCCTTGATGGCACATCGACTACTGAATGGTGCGTGAAGGTTTTGGAATATGATTTCACCCCCATTATCCAAAGTGACCCTGATTTCGAGAAGATGTGGATGTGGTTCATGCAAGACGGAGTTTGACCCCATCGAAGCAGGAGAGTGTTTGATGTCCCGGAGCAGCACTTTGGGGACCGCATTCTGGCTCCGGGGTACCCAGAGGCCACTGGCATGGGCCTCGATTCGCCGCCGTATTCTCCGGAATTGAACACATGCGATTCCTTTTTGTGGGGCTATATTAAAGACAAGTTGTACACAAGTAATCACAAAACCATTACTGACATAAAAATAACCATTCAGGAGGTAATCGACAGCATCGATGTTCCGACACTTCAGCGAGTCATGCAGAATTTCGCTATTCGTCTGTACCACACCATGACCAATGATATAGGCATATCGAACATATTATAACCTAAATCCGAATGTCTATAGTGACATTTACGTGTTGAATAAAGTGTTTGCGCGCCGTAGTTTGTGACTAATTTACGGTTTTTTTTCATATAGTTGAAAGGTGGTTACACTGAGTCACAGCGCCAGAGATTGCGCCAAAGAGTATTATTCAGCCGCCTCCACAGGCAGTAGTTGTTCAGAAGCGGTGGTAGGGAGTTCTTGTCGAGAGGCCGTGGTAGAGAGTGCTTGTGGAGATGTTGCAGTAGCGTATCGTTGTTGAGAATATCCCATGGCGAGTGTTGTTCAGATGTTGTCATATTGTTTTGATGGACTAGAGTGTACTTTTCGTCAATATATATGAAGGTAAAAAATTCCCTTTTTTTATTATTTCAATGTCTTAAACAATAATGCCTCTTGGTCACAGGTTCAGTCAACAAAGCATCTGGCTCGTGTTCTTGTATTAGACTGTATTTCTGGTTTCTATGTGCAATTATAGTATTTCAGTTTTATTTAATTACTTCTGTATAAATGGTGTTTAAAATATCTTGTCTTATTGAGGAGGTACCGTGCCAGATGTGTACGTTGAATCACACTTCCACACACAGAACAGTTACATTTGTGTTTTGTTGTTTCGTAGGTTTTATAGTTGCTGGGGACTTAATTAATTAATTGTGTTAACGGAAGTTTTCTTTCATTTCTTGTTGTTATTCTATGCAGTCAGATTGCGTACTAATACTAGTCAGGGCCAACCGTTTACGAGACTGCGTAACCGGACAGACAGTAAAATTATTTGCATAAAATTTAATTAAGCCCCCATGCACAGTTCAGTGTCACGCGGTACATCTGCATCGTGCTCATCAAAGGTGCGTGTATAGCACCGAGGGTGTTGTCGAACTAGAGGGTCACAACATCGTAACCGAGAGAGAGATTAGCACACTGGATTCACTTTCGGGAGGACGATGGTTCAAACCCGCGTCCGGTCATCCTGATTGAGGTATTCCGTAATTTACTTAAATCGCTTCAGTCCGATGCCAGGGTTGGTTCCTTTGAAAAGGCACGGCCGATTTCCTTCCCACTCGTTCCATTCGATGGGACCTATGACCTCTCTTTTTGGTCCTGTCTCCAAAACCAACCAATTTCATCGTACTTCTTACAGACCCAGACAATGCAGTATCGGAAGACAATATTGACTTATTATACAAATTATCAGCCCAGGCAAACTACTGCTAAAAAGAACTGTAAATTCAAGTTATTAACTGTCTTAAGATTGTGTTATCTTTTCGTTGTCACTGTCTTTCGAATAACTGAAGTTGCACTTAATACTGAAATGCATTTTCTCAGTATCAACCAAAATTAAAAATTATAATCACTCTCAGAAGGAAGGTCAGCGTTGGCCGTAATTTTGATGATTTATTAACAGCAAAATCGATTTTCGATCACATAATGATCATCTTCAGTGCTGCAAGTTAAAAATTTTCACATAGCAACCAGTGAATAAGAGACAAAAGACCGCAAATACACCTGAGTATAAACCAACTGTTGGTAAGAACATATCTTTAGCGTACAAATTAAAGCTCGTAGGCACTGGTGTCTAGTTATTAGCAGTAACAGAAGCTATGAAACGATCACAATAACTGAAGCTGCTGTTTACATTCACCTATACAGCAGACGTCGGTGTGACAGGGGCTTGGAACGCCCTCTATGTGACAGGTGTCACGTGAAGACTTAATATTACTTTATTTGGCAAGAGATTACCACAAAATACCAAATGTGCACTTGCAAATCATTAATTGAATATTTTAAATTTAAAATTGTACATTAAAAACGCATAGCAAAAAGGAAGGGGGAAATGCACATCTTGCCAACATACACTGGCGGATTATTTACAAAACAACTTAAAAAAACCATGCAAGAATAAAAATCAACAGGTAAAATTATAAGGTGTCAGATTACAGAATTAGTAAATATACCTGCTAATTTTCGGGTCGAAGTTCGAAATTCAGTGGGAGGTGTAATCTGTTAGTCTTCATTACGTCTACAATATGAACGTTAAAGAGGATGAATGGGAAGTTAGCTGAAAGACATGGGGAAGTGGACAGATGGGAGATAAAGGAACAGTATCTGTAACAAAAAGATGCATAGAAAGGGTCAGTCGTTAAGTTAGAACCAGATTTTAAAAGAGAAATGAACGAAAAAGCAGGGGTTTGGGTTGGGTTGTTTGGGGGAGGAGACCAGACAGCGAGGTCATCGTTCTCATTGGATTAGGGAAGGATGGGGGAAAGAAGTCGGCCGTGCCCTTTCAAAGGAATCATCCCAGCATTTGCCTGGAGCAATTTAGGGAAACCACGGAAAACCCAAATCAGGATGGCCGGACGCTGGATTGAACCGTCGTCCTCCCGAATGCGAGTCCAGTGTGCTAGCCACTGCGCCACCTCACTTGAAAAAGCAGGAACAGACTGTATGTTGCAATTGATATTAACGAAAATGGAAGAAGTGGTTGGACAGATAGAACCTATTAGCACAGGAGTAAAAACTGTTACTAAAACGTAAACGAATCACAAAAGGAAATAGTTGAAAGCTTAAAAAAACCTAGATAAAAAAATCGAGCAAAGCTTGAAGGACTTTAAAAAGCAGTTGGAAGTCAGGTTAGAAGAGAAAATTTCTGAGTTCAAGTTAGGGCTATATAAAGATTTTGGTAAATTCAAAGATGATGTTAAAGAGAAATTTAAGGAAATGGAATTCGAATTAACTGAAAAACAAAATAAATTTGAGATGTCACAAAGGAAACAGCAGAATGCTTGGAAAATGCATTGTAAACAAGGGAAGACAGAAGTAAATTGCTGATGTGATCAAGTTTTTCAGGAACATAGTAAAAAGACAAAGACAAAAGTGAAAGAGATTAAAGCGAGCACTTCTGAGATTGAGAATAGGGTAGCTAATTTAGAAAAAATATAGTATAGTGGAGAGTATTGGTGCAAAGAAAAACAAAGTGATGTTATAGAAGCTTTTAAGAAGGCTCTATGGTATGCAGGAGAAACAGGGAGACTAGGATCGAGTACTGTGAGAGGTGGATCAATAAGTTGAAACTGTTGGATAGTCAATGGAGTGAAACTGATAGTATAGAGGTTATCAGTGAGGAATTTGACTGGTAATAAGTAATGAAGTTAATAGGACGTAATGAAAATGTTCAAGATTTTCTGAATAGAATAAGGAATGTAGATAGATGTAGATAGATGACAAACAAATTGTTCATTTAATGAAAACAGGGATTCTGAATGGTACCATGGGAACAGGGATCAGAAAGACAGAATAAATCAAATAAATGTGAGAGGTAGAGGAGGAAGAACTCTAATGAATTCAGATGTAATAATAGAGGTCCATTACAGAGGGTTCAAAAATGGCTCTGAGCACTATGGGACTTAACTGCTGAGGTCATCAGTCCCTTAGAACGTAGAACTACTTAAACCTAACTTACCTTAGGACATCACACACATCCATGCCCAAGGCACGATTCGAACCTGCGACCGTAGCGATAGCGCGGTTCCAGACTTTAGCGCCTAGAACCGCTCGGCCACTCCGACTGGCCATTATAGAGGGTTAGAGTCCCAGATGGTCAAGGCCGTTGCTGGGGTGGGTCAAACTTTTGGGTCTCCAAATGTTGTAAATTGGCACGTTGAAACAGAAAGTTTTGTAGTTTGTAGTGATAGTAATCCTAGTTATCGTAATAGGTTATATCAAAGCCACAACCTGGTGACTGAAGAAATTGTATCTGAAGTTAATTATGGGAGTGATGTAGAACGAGTGAGGTCTTGTATACAATGTTTTCCGAGATGTATGGCGAAGCAAAAGAGTATGAGGAGCAGCAAGGAGATGGCAGGAAGGAAAGGGATTTGTTGTGTTGCAAAATGAAAGTGATAGTAGAAACAAAGGTATTAGTGATAGCAATAGTCGTGAAGAGGAAGATGAAAGGATATAAGGAGATGCATTTCTTTTACACAGTGGTTTTTAGGAAGGACACTGGGAAAGAGAAGGACCATTTTCTGAACTTTGAATTTTACTGAGGAGAAAATTACTGCAGAGTCTTTGAATCATGAGATGCCTGTAGGCGATAAGGAGGAAGTTAATGTTTTCATTATTAGTAAAAATTAGAAGGAAATGCTCTTTTGGACGCTGGTAGTGAAATTAGTGTGGCTGCTGAGAGCTTTTTTAATGCTATCAAGGAACAAAATGATGTAATACATATGGCAGTAATGGGACTAGAAATAGCGGGTGTTACGGGTAAATCAAGAGAAGTTGTTGAAAGATAAATAATTTTGGAATCTGAAATTAGTGCACAGTTTTTTCTGGAAACTACTCTGAGTGAAGATATCATTTTGGGTATTAAAGAAGTAGGAACCAAATGAATAAGGTTGAAGGATTGAATGAGTAACAGAAAGACGAACTGAGAGAAGTTTTAATGGTAGAGAGACATGTGTTCTATGACAGATCGGTTAAGAACTTTGAACGTAAGGTAAATATGAAACTGAAAGAGGTTTTTTCAATAAAAACTTTTACTATACCAGTTGAAATGAGAGAAGCTGAGTACAAAGAGATACTAATTACCCATAAAATATTAATATGGCATTGCAAAGTATTACAACATGAATTATATGACCAGTCTTGACTTAAGATTGGGTACTGTCAAGTCCCACTTACAAAAGGGTATCGAAAGTATACAGCCTTCCTGACGAGTGGGAAATGTTGTCAATATACTGCTGTCGCACTCTGGTTGAATATTAGTGTTTCAGTGTTCATATGAGCATTAGATCAAATCTTAGGACTAGAGTTGAGTTCAACAGTAACAATATATGTGGATGACCTGTTGATAACAGCTGAATCATGAGAGAAACGTTGTAACCTGTCGAACGAAGTATTTCAAGCTTTACGAACAGGGAGCATGACCCTCAGGCTTAAAAAAAAGTGAGTTTATTAGAAAAAAGATCCTGTTCACTACTGGTATTAGAGCTGATCCACAAAAGATAACAGCAAGTAAGGAATGTCCATCTCCAGAACATTAGGAACAACTGAAATCTTTTTAGGTTTGTGTAATTTGTATAGTCTGAATAAGTCTTCAACGACCCAAATTTGAATAACTTATGAAGTCCTAAGGTAGCTTTTGTTTAGACAAATGAGTGTTAAGAAGTTTTGATAAACGTAAGTTCGCATTGACCGAGGCTTTTACACCATCCTGGCCTCAGTCGCCCATTTTGTTTAGGAACTGATTCAAGTGGATATGGCACTGGAGTGGAATTGTTCCAGAATTTTTGGAGACGAGGAAAAGAAGATTATAGAACAATAGCTTTTGAAAGCAGATCATTAACTAGGTACAAAAAGTTATAGTGTCACTGAACAGGAAGCATTGGCAATAGTTTGAGGCTTCCAAAATTTAGAAGGTTATGTATACGGAAATGAAACCGTCATTTACACTGACCACAGAGCCCTTATACTTTTAAAAGAAATTAGACTGATGCATTCATGATTAACAGGATGAACACTGTTTTTGCAACAATCTCAGTTTGAAATCAAAAATATCAAGGGAATACAGAACAAGGTATCAGATGCTTAACCCTGACTGCCACTACTAGAGGTTGGATGATATGGAAGAGGATCATATTAAACTGCTTCATATAAAGCGAATTAAAGAGGAGAAGAAATTTGAAAGCATCTGTAAAAATCTGAGAAAATATCAAAATCAGAATGAGGTAGGGAAGATGGCAAAAAGGGACTTCAACAAGAAAGTTAGTGGAAGACTGGAAAGTGAGTTGTTCCACTGGCTATATAAAGTAATCGATTACATCCATTTGAGTAGGGACATGCAGGTGCCTAGAAAGCAATGGAGGAGACAATATCTTTTCCTCCGAGAAATGAGCTATGCTGGCACAGGGAAAGAAGAGAGTAAGAGAATTGTCGCAGAAGAAACTGTAAGAGGGGAAAAAAAATGAGATGATGATAAAATGAAAGGTGTTGATATTAAGGTCAGGGATCTATATTAGTAAAGTTATAACGAGAAAAGAAAAGTAAATAAATAATGAAATATCAAAGCTTTTTGATTTGTACAGAGGCCCGAAATTTGCTCCAAAGAATGGAGTTGATTTGAAGCCATACAAAACAAGCACATCACTAGAAAAAACTATGATTCTAATGAGTAGAATGATATTTCAGTGTGAAGCTAGGGATCCAGGAGGTGAAACGGAGGTGTGGAGAGTCTATTATTTTGTTGTTGAAATATAAAATGAAAGTTTTATTTCTTTGAGTTCTCAAGGACATTTGAGGCAGGGCATATTTCATAGTGCGGTGAGTATTAATGTATTAATTGTTCAATGTTCTATTTATCGTCTAAATTTATCTACAACATAAAAATGAAGAAATAACAGTAGAAAAGGAAGTAGTTGAAAAAAGTTATGTCATGTTGAAAATGGAATTTGATTTGTAAGAGTCTACAATTTTCAGTTGATTGACCGAACTTTTTATGAGTATTTTTAATTCGCCATTAGCCATCTAAAATATTAAAAATGCCCCACACCCCTAGTTCTAACCGGCCGGCCGCGGTGGCCATGCGGTTCTAGGCGCTGTAGTCCGGAACCGCGCGACTGCTACGGTCGCAGGTTCGAATCCTGCCTCGGGCATGGATGTGTGTGATGTCCTTAGGTTAGTTAGGTTTAAGTAGTTCTAAGTTCTAGGGGACCGATGACCTCAGATGTTAAGTCCCATAGTGCTCAGAGCCATTTGAACCATTTTGAACCTAGTTCTAACCCTCCCCTTACAAACTATTGTGTGGGTACCCCCTTGTTATGACCACAATTTTCTATGGTTCTGAGCAAGACCTTTCATTGAGGTGTGACGGCAGAACTTGTTGTATGCTTTGCACATTGATCTTCTTATGGACATACGAATTTCTACAACCTTTTGCCTGTCATTATTTGTGCATTCTTTTTTGCACCAAGAGTGCAACAATCTCTGTTTCCTTAGGATTTTCTGAATTTGGGTATTAAACCAAAGGGGTTCCTTTCCATCCCAGATACAGTTACCTGGCACAAACGTCTCCACAGTGCAAATTTTCTACTGTTTAAACTTTGCTCCTAATCCCTAAATGATAGCCATTCATTGTCCAAGTGGGCTATTAACAACTGGTTATCTTTTTTTTTTTTTTTTTGCATTAACACTCTCCTGGCATTCTTGACAGATTTATTAACTTGAGTAACCATCGTGACTGTGATGACATCACGATCACTAATCCCTGTTGTGAAGATATACATACAGATTAGATTTTTTTCTGTTTTCCTGTACTTTCCTTTGCTCTTTTCTACTTTATTGCCATGATAGACTGTTAGAATTATTGTAGGGCAAGTTTTGTAAATCTATTTCTTTGTACAAGTACCTTTTCGTTTACATCATGCATTGGTCATGAATATAGTTGCTATCTCATTTTTTATGCTCTATGTTTTCTCGTTTATTAACATGTTTTTTAGACTCATCCTCCGTGAACAGTTTAATGTGATGTAGTAATTTTGTATGAAACTGTAAATCGACCTATTTGGAATTTTTGAAAATGTAATATAAAGCGAGGTGGGTTGAGCAGTGTAGAAACAGATCGACAGATTGACGAGAAATTTGGGAGTGACAACGAGAAGGTGACTGTCGTGCCCTGTGAGTGCTAGTGTGCAGTGTTGCTAAATCAGCTTTTTTAGAGCTAACTCTGACTTTTTATCAATATCATTTAGCTGCCAAATGAGTGATTTAGCTGGGGTCTGGAAGAATGGCTTTTTTCGCAATCATTTGGCTTCTTTATTAAAAACTTTTTTAGGATAGAGAAACACAAAAATTCGTGTTGGGTACAGGAAAACTATGTGGGTCACCCCAAAACAAATGCACACTATTTTTGTAAAAATACAGTTTTCATTCTGCATTTGTAAAAGTTTTACAGTGTGTAGATACATCCTTCCCGCTTGTTTTCAAACTTAGTTCGACATGTTCCCGTGAGTGGCGCCGTCGCAGCATGTCTTCAAGATGGCTGCTACACTTGACGTTCGTCAGAAGCAACGTGCTGTCATAGAATTCCTGTGCTGTGAAACCGAGACCGTAGGAAACATCCACAAGAGGTTGAAAAAGGCGTATGGAGATGCTGCTGTCGATCGCAGTACAGTTAGTCGGTGGGCAAGCGGGTTACGTGATTAAAGCGGACACGACAACACTGAGGATTGTGCTCGCAGCAGCAGGCCTCGTACTGCACACACTCCAGACAGTGATTTCCCTAAATCACTCCAGGCAAATGCCGGGATGGTTCCTCTGAAAGGGCACGGCCGACTTCCTTCCCAATCCATGCCTTGAGTTACAGCTGCTGTTATACGATGTCTCATTTCATTTATTGTTGCTGGAAATGAAGAGATGTATGTCAGTTCTTTGGAAGCCCATTATCTTCCGACACAGTGCGTGTTATTGCAAATAACTGCTATTATTACTAACAAGACCAAAGTTATTCAGTCTTTATTTTTCATCCATCTCTCAATTGCTTATGCCCATTTATTTGTGTTGTTTGCTGATACCATTTTCTATTTGCATCTTCTTTTGTTTTTGCGTCAATTCCCGAATGGATTACTGTGTGTTGAGCAACTGTGTGTTGGCCGGCATTACGTTTTGAAGCCTTGCTTGCGTGGGTGGATCTAATAAACAGTTAGGTGTGTGTAAAGTTAAATATTTTTAGTTTCAATTACTGTAAAACTTACGCATGTGAGAAATCAGGGGATACGTATGAGGTTTCTCCACTTTTAGTAGATGAACACAGTCCGTGACTGTCAATAAGGTCACTCCTGTTCGTAAGTATAAGGTGTGAAATATTTCCATTTTATGTGGATTGTCTAACTAGTTGTTCAAGGCAGTTTTCGGGAAACGTGTGCAGAAGTATTTCACAAAACTGTCTGCCAGTACCATCTGCAGTAAATACAAAAATGTCCTAATCTATACCCGGTAGGTTAAAGTCGCTTCCTATTAATATTGCATGATATGGGTACTTCCGCGCTACTGACTAAAGACGTTCTTTGAATGACTATAGAACTGTCACAGCAAAATAGGGTTGTTGTTGTTGTGGTCTTCAGTCCTGAGACTGGTTTGATGCAGCTCTCCATGCTACTCTATCCTGTGCAAGCTTCTTCATCTCCCAGTACCTACTGCAACCTACATCCTTCTGAATCTGCTTAGTGTATTCATCTCTTGGTCTCCCCCTACGATTTTTACCCCCCACACTGCCCTCCAATACTAAATTGGTGATCCCTTGATGCCTCAGAATTATGTCCTACCAACCAATCCCTTCTTCTATTCAAGTCATACCACAAATTTCTCTTCTCCCCAATTCTATTCAATACCTCCTCATTAGTTATGTGATCTACCCATCTAATCGTCAGCATTCTTCTGTAGCACCACATTTCGAAAGCTTCTATTCTCTTTTTGTCCAAACTATTTATCGTCCATGTTTCACTTCCATACATGGCTACACTCCATACAAATACTTTCAGAAACGACTTTCTGACAGTTAAATCTATACTCGATGTTAACAAATTTTTCTTCTTCAGAAATGCTTTCTTTGCCATTGCCAGTCTACATTTTATATCCTCTCTACTTCGACCATCATCAGTTATTTTGCTCCCCAAATAGCAAAACTCCTTTACTACTTTAAGTGTCTCATTTCCTAATCTAATACCCTCAGGATCACCCGAGTAACTTCGGATACATTCCATTATCCTCGTTTTGCTTTTGTTGATGTTCATCTTATACCCTCCTTTCAAGACACTGTCCATTCCGTTCAACTGCGCTTCCAGGTCCTTTGCTGTCTCTGATAGAAGTACAATATCATCGGCGAACCTTAAAGTTTTTATTTCTTCTCCATGGATTTTAATTCCTACTCCGAATTTTTCTTTTGTTTCCTTTATTGCTTGCTCAATATACAGATTGAATAACATCGAGGAGAGGCTACATCCCTGTCTCACTCCCTTTCCAACCACTGCTTCCCTTTCATGCCCCTCGACTCTTATAGCTGCCATCTGGTTTCTATACAAATTGTAAATAGCCTTTCGCTCCCTGTATTTTACCCTGTCACCTTCAGAATTTGAGAGTATTCCAGTCAAAATTGTTTAGTGTGTTCATGCCTTGGTCTCCTTCGATGATTTTTACCCTCTGTGCTTTCCTCCAATACTACATTGATGATCCCTCGATCCCTTCTAGTCAAGTTGTCCCACAAATTCCTCTTCTCCTCAATTCTATTCAGTACCTCCTCATTAGTTACGTGATCTACCCATCTAATTTTCAGCATTCTTCTCTATCACCACATTTCAAAAGCTTCTATTCTCTTCTCATCTTAACTATTTATCGTCCATGTTTTACTTCCATACATGGCTACACTCCACACAAATACTTTCAGAAAAGCTTCCCGACACTTAAATCTACATTCAGTGTTAACAAATTTCTCTTCTTCAGAAACGCTTTCCTTGCCATTGCCAGTCTACAGTTTATATCCTTTGTACTTTGGACCATCATCAGTTATATTGCTCCCCAAACAGCAAAACTCATCTACTACTTCAAGAGTCTCTTTTCCTAATCTGATTCCCTCAGCATCACCTTATTTAATTCGACTACATTCCATTATCCTCGTTTTGCTTTTGTTGATGTTCATCCACGTATATCTTCCTTTCAGGATGCTGTCCATTATGTCATACTGCTCTTCCAGGTCCTTTGCTATCTCTTGACAGAATTACAATGTCGTCGGCAAACCACAAAGTTTTAATTTCTTCCCAATGGATTTTAATTCCTACTTCAAATTTTTCTTTTGTTTACTTTACTGCTTGCTCAATATACAGATTGAATAACATCCGGGATAGGCTACAACTTTCTCTCACTCCCTTCCCAACCACTGCTTCCCTTTCATGCCCCTTGACTCTTATAACTGCCATCTGCTTTCTGTACAAATTGTAAATAGCCTTTTGCTCCCTGTATTTTACCCCTGCCACCTTCATAATTTGAAAGAGAGTATTCCAGTCAACATTGTCAAAAGCTATCTCTAAGTCTACAAATGCTAGAAACGTAGGTTTGTTTTTCCTTAATCTGTCTTCTAAGATAAGTCGATGGGTCGGTATTGCCTGAAGTGTTCTAACATTTCCACGGAATCCAAACTGATCTTCCCCGAGATCGGCTTCTACTAGTTTTTCCATTCGTCTGTAAAGATTCGTGTTTTGCAGCCGTGACTTATTAAACTGATAGTTCGGTAATTTTCACATCGGTCAACACCTGCTTTCTTTGGGATTGGAATTATTATACTCTTCTTGAAATCTGAGGGTATTTTGCCTGTCTTGTGCATCTTGCTCTCCCAAGGCTATCAATAGTTATAATGGAATGTTGTTTACTCCCGGGGCCTTTTGTATATAAGGGGTGTAAACAGTGTCAGATGTCTAGTGAAGGACAGGGAGATGCCACATACTCATGTGAAACAGCATGATAAGAGTTTGAAATGGGCCTCAATGTGGATCTCCATTTGACTGGCCACTTTCACATCCAAATGCTTCAGAATCTGAATATTGAATGATTTGAACAGCCAGTCACTTGCTGACACCCTTCGCTCTGCTGCAAACCAAAGGATCCTGCTTGACCCTACGTGGAATGCTGCAAATTGTGAGCTCTGCTAGCACCTTGCAAGCAAGGCCAGCTGTCTTCACCGCTTCCGCCAGCTGCCCGTAGAAACTGAGGATGTCCTCAAAACCCAAGCGCCAGGCGTTGTTGGTGCTAACGTGGTAGGGATGGCGGTTATCGCTGAAACAACTGGTTTTCGATTATATCGTTTTCTTTCCACGCCAGTTTAAGCTTGACTGTTAAAACCGCTCAAAATAATCGGTTTCTGAAATAACCGATTTTCAGATTATTATTTATTTCCGTGTAATAAACGTGGAAATCGAACAAAGACTGAAAAATTTAGACTCGCTCAGTTTCGGGATACATAGAACCGAAAAATTAATTTAAATTGGCAAATAAAAGCAAATTAGTTCATCCACCGGTCGTTGCTTTTCTCGAAGTCATAAGTGGTCGAATACTACAAAGAAGCAACAGTATTCCCCTACTGATTCTAATTTTTTTGATACTATTCTCAAAAATCATGTCGTAAGCGGAGATCATATCAGTACGGTATTTGGGCAGTCGAAAAATATGCTAAAGGTTTAAAATTGAAGTTGAAGGACGCTGATTTTCGTATTAATTTGTCCGTTTTCCAGGCCTACAAGCAGATAAAGCTATATAATGTAGGCAGAGACAGCACATCAGCTACTTTGTGTTTTTATTTTATACTATGAATGAACTGTTGTTAGTTCAAAATGGTTCAAATGGCTCTGAGCACTATGGGACTTAGCTTCTGAGATCATCAGTCCTCCAGAACTTAGAACTACTTAAACCTAACAAACCTAAGGACATCACACACATCCATGCCCGAGACAGGATTCGAACCTGCGACAGCAGCAGTCGCGCAGTTCTGGACTGAAGCGCCTAGAACCGCTCGGCCACCTTGGCCGGCACACAACGGGATTGCTGGATCGTTTATCTTTGCAAAAGACACAGTTAATGGTTCAGTAAAACTGGGCATGTTAGGACAGTTTGTATACCATTAGGTGAAAGACATGGAACCCAGCATCATCTTTCAACAAGATGGAGCTCCACCAAATTGGTCAACGGTTGTTCGTAAGTTCCTGAATTCAAAATTTCGCAATCGCTGGCTCGGATGCAGAGGTCTCATTCCTTAGCCTTACCATTCCACCGACATTACCCTACTGTATTTTTTCTTGTGGGGATTCGTGAAGGACCACGTGTATCTGGGAAAAGTGGACGATGCGATTATGAAGAACATGGCTGGAAATGAAACATAAACTCGACATTCTTCATGCTACGAACTGTTCAAATGTAGAGGTGTACTGAGGATTATTATATAAATTCATTCAGAAGCCCTAGCATACGGTGCAATTTCATTATCACATCTGCTTCAGTTTCTTCTTACTGTGCCTTCGAAATGTGGGAAGTTTGGAGGTGACACCCTGTATTATTACTGCTTATTAGTCTTTCTATGCCAGTGACGTTGTCATTCTGTTATATGAGCTAGTCTGCATATGTAGCTATGTGTTTCCATTTTTCAATGCTTTAGATATGGATGTTTATGTTTCACATGTATACTGAATGATACTCACTGAAGGTTGACTGATATGCAGGGTGGTCATTCTGAAGTTTTGGATAAGATTATCTCGAAAACTATACATCGGGTAAAAGTAGTGGGTAAGACAAGTTCTTAAGTTGAAAGGGGGACATCAAATGATATTACAAGCGACCACCAGCCCCCGCCCCCTTGGCTAGGGTGGGGGGGCAACTTTTAAATCTTAAATGGAAACCCCATTTTTTATTGCAGATTCGGATTCTCCATAAAAAAGTAATCAAGTTTTGTCAGGAACATTTTTTTAAACCATTGACAGATGGCGCTGAAATCGAGAAAAATTAAAATTGGGGAAGAACTCCGATTTATTTAGAATGATCCGAGAAGGACGCATCAAATCGATACAAAGGTGCACCAATTCTTTCATTACGCTAAATTACTCGTAAGCTATTTTTTTTTACAAAAGGTATCCTACCAGCCCCTGTTTTAATGGAGGGAGGCGGAGTGATATTAAAATCTAACCTAACGTGATTTTAATATCATTCCGCCTCTCTTCATCAAAAAGTCTGGTGGGCAGGATACATTTTGTAAAAAAGTAGCTTAATTTGGAGTAATGAAAGAACTGGTGCACATTTTGTATCGACTCGATGCGTCCTTCTCGGATCATTCTAAATAAATCGGAGTTCTTCCCCAATTTTAATTTTTCTCGATTTCAGCGCCATCTGTCAATGGTTTAAAAAAATGTTTCAGACAAAACTTGATTTCTTTTTTTATGGAGAATCCGAATCTGCAGTAAAAAAATGGGGGTTTCCATTTAAGATTTAAAAGTGGCCCCACCCATGGGGGCGGGGGCTGGGGGTCACGTGTAGTATCATTTGATGTCCCCCTTTGAGCTTACGAGATTGTCTTATCCACTATTTTCACCCGATGTATAGTTTTTGAGATAATCTCATTCGAAACTTCAGATGGACCACCCTGTATGTCTGTTTCGCTGCATTAATTTGAAGTTGTGGAGAATGTTTCTAATCTTGATTTTCAGTGTCACCACGAACCATCTCGAATATTCCAGTAACTGAGGAAAGAGTGTACAGTACTCGCCACGTTATTGTCGAGGCAAATATAGCTCATTCAGGTCCATTTGGCGTCTTTGTAGTAGAAAGACGCAATGCAACACTCGTGTCCAAGTAAAGAATGGTCTTGGTATTCACACCACACCAGGAGGTTAAAATTTAACCCACTTAATACTCACACTGAGGTGACAAAAGTCATGGGATGGTTCAAATGGTTCAAATGGCTCTGATCACTATGGGACTTTTAACATCTGAGGTCATCGGTCCCCTAGAACTTAGAACTACTTAAACCCAACTAACGTAAGGACATCGCACACATCCATGCCCTAGGCAGGATTCGAACCTGCGACCGTAGCAGTCGCGCGGTTCCGGACTGAAGCGCCTAGAACCGCTCGGCCACCGCGGCCGGCCAAAATCGGGGGATGTTTTCTTATATCGTGTCGGACCTCCTTTTGCCGGCATTGTGCAGCAGCTTGATGTGACGTAGTCTTAACAAGACGTTCGAAGTCCCCTGTAGACATACTGAACCATGCTGCCTCTACAGCCGTCCATGATTATGGATGTGTTGCCAGAGCAGAATTTTGTTCCAGAACTGACTTCTCGATTATGTCTCATAAATGTTCGATGGGTGGCCAATCACTTGTATTGTCCAGAATGTTCTTCAAGCCAATCACGTACAGTTATGGCTTCGTGACATGGTTCATGGTCATCCATGAAAATTGCGTCGGAGAATGAAGTCCATGAATGACTGTAATTGGTCTCCAAGTAGGCGAACGTCCAGAGGATGCAGTCCATTCCATGTAAACAAAACCCACACCATTTTGGAGTTACCACGAACTTACAAAGTGCTATGTTGACAACTTGGGTCCATAGCTTCGTGGGGTCTGCGCCAGCCTCGAACCCTACCATCAGCTCTTACCAGCTCAAATGGAGACTCACCTGACAAGGTCGCGGTTTTCCAGTCGTCTACGGCAAACCGATATTGTGACGAGTCCAGTAGAAGCGCTGCAGGCGATGTCCTGCTGCTAGCAAAGACACTCGCGTCGGTCGTCTGCTGCTGTAGCCCATCAATGCCAGATTTCGCCGCACTGTCCTAACGGATCCATTCGTCGTAAGTCACACATTGATTTATGCAGTTCTCTGACGCAGCATTGGTTGTATCTTAGCACTGACACCAACACTACCGGCCATTAAAATTGCTACACCACGAAGATGACGTGCTACAGACGCGAAATTTAACCGACAGGGACAAGACGCCGTGATATGCAAATGATTAGCTTTTCAGAGCATTCACACAAGGTTGGCGCCGTTGGCGACACCTACAACGTGCTGACATGAGGAAAGTTTCCAACCGATTTCTCATACACAAACAGCAGTTGACCGGCGTTGCCTGGTGAAACGCTGTCGTGATGCCTCGTGTAAGGAGGAGAAATGCGTACCATCACGTTTCCGACTTTGATAAAGGTCAGACTGTAGCCTATCGCGATTGCGGTTTATCGTATCACGACATTGCTGCTCGCGTTGGTCGAGATCCAATGACTGTTAGCAGAATATGGAAACGGTGGGTTCAGGAGGGTAATACGGAACGCCGTGCTGGATCCCAACGGCCTCGTATCACTAGCAGTCGAGACGACAGGCATCTTATCCGCATGGCTGTAACGGATCGTGCAGCCACGTCTCGATCCCTCAGTCAACAGATGGGGACGTTTGCAAGAGAACAACCATCTGCACGAACAGTTCGGTGACGTTTGCAGCAGCATGTACTATCAGCTCGGAGACCGTGGCTGCAGTTACCCTTGACGCTGCATCACAGACAGGAGCGCCTGCGATGGTGTATTCAACGACGAACCTGGGTGCACGAATGGCAAATGGTCATTTTTTCGGAAGAATTGTGTTTATAGCATCATGATGGTCGCATCCGTGTTTGGCGACATCGCGGTGAACGCACATTGGAAGCGTGTGTTCGTCATCGCCATACTGGCGTACCACCCAGCATGATGGTATGGGGTGCCATTGGTTACATGTCCCGGTCACCTCTTGTTCGCACTGACGGCATTTTGAACAGTGGACGTTACATTTCAGATGTGTTACGACCCGTGGCTCTACCCTTCATTCGATCCCTGCGAAACCCTACATTTCAGCATGATAATGCACGACCGCATGTTGCAGGTCCTGTACGGGCGTTTCTGGATACAGAAAATGTTCGACTGCTGGCTGCCCTGGCCAGCACATTCTCCAGATCTCTCACCAATTGAAAACGTCTGGTCAATGGTGGCCGAGCAACTGGCTCGTCACAATACTCCAGTCACTACTCTTGATGAACTGTGGTATCGTGTTGAAGCTGCATGGGCAGCTGTACCTGTACACGCCATCCAAGCTCTGTTGGACTCAATGCCCACGCGTACGTATTAAGGCCGTTATTACGGCCAGAGGTGGTTGTTCTGGGTACTGATTTCTCAGGATCTATGCACCCAAATTGCGTGAAAATGTAATCACATGTCAGTTATAGTATAATATATTGTCCAATGAATACCCATTTATCATCTACATTTCTTCTTGGTGTAGCAATTTTAGTGGCCAGTAGTGTATGCACAAACGCCGCTGCTCCCAGTCGTTAAGTGAAGGCCGTCTGCCACTGCATTGTCCTTAGGGAGACGTAATACCTGAAATTTTGTGTCCTCGTCACACTCTTGACACTATGGATCGCTAAATATTGAATTCCCTAACGATTTCCGAAACAGAATGCGCCATGCATATAGCTCCAGCCGTCATTCCGCGTTCCAAACCTGCTAATTTTTGTTGTGTGGCCATAATCCTGCTGGATACCTTTTCACATAAATCCCCTGAGTACAGAAGACAGCTCTGCCAACACACTGCCCTTTTGTACCTTGTGTACACGATACTAGTGCCATCTGTGTACGTACATATCGCTACCCCATGACTTTTGCCACCTTAGTGTAGAACCTAACAGAACCTAACCTCCTTGACCCCACTAAAAACTGACGAAGGAGATCCTATGAACCGTGACCAAGCTGTTGGCTGATGTTATCGGGCGATCTCTGGCTACGACATCTGACGATCGTTGTCGGTATCACTCTCAACACATCCTAGAGAGCCTCAGCACACGAATGAGCCTGTCATGGCGCTGTTCACAAATCCAGGATTCGCCTGTAAAGACAAAAGTTCTTATTAGGCAGTTCACAAAACGAAAAAAAAAAATTCTTCCCTGTGGTTAATACGCCAGTGAGTCGCAGATGGAATCTACACCGAAGCGCCAAAGAAACTGGTGTAGGCATGTGTATTCAAATACAGAGATATGTAAACAGGCGGAATACGGTGCTGTAGTCGGCAACGCTTATATAAGACAATAAGTTGTAACCTCCCCCTCACTTATCGATCTTAATGACAGTGAAAAATTAAACCACGTGTACCTAATGAAAATTTTGGAAAAGCAATCGTCACCGAAGTTAATCTGTCGGTAAAGAGGGAGGAAAGGGTTACATCTAAATGAAAAGGAAAAATGCAAATGAAACTGGTGGAAATTAATTTTGAAAAGGGGTAAAGTTAATAAAGAAAGTAAATGTGCGGCCGTTACGTTAACAATTAACTAGCGGTAATTAGATATTTGAGATTTGGGGGAAATTACGGTCGCCAGTCCTAAGGACAATTACTATAGTAACTGAAAAAGAAAGGTTATTACACATATAATTAGCACTAGAAGCGTGGCAACTGAAGGTTGACACGTGTAGTGTGAAAACTGAAAGTTTGTCAGAAGTAATAAATTTCGCTACACTCTGGCTTAATTTAGCAAAAGAATTAATAAAACCGGAAAATCGAAAATTAATTTAGTGACTGAAGTTAATAGTGAGCTTTCTATCTGAAGCACATCGAAATTCAGTAAAATACGGTTAGTCTTGGACTACCTCAACAATCATTTCAAAAGCTACTTGAATATCTACGCAATTTAGAAATAAGAGATTTAACTTTGAACTTGAATTAAATGATTCTGAACAATTAACAATAGTAAAATTTAGTACGTACCAAGCTGAGCTGCAGTCACAGGTAAGCTAAAATACGGTAACAAAACTCGCACTCTTAATTTGTGCTTGTGTAATCTAAATATTGTAGCCAGCTAAGAATACCTTAACTGAACTTTGAAATTAAAGCAGTGAAATCGAATGATGCTGGCGTTTGAATTTCAACGACACTCGGGTTCATTCCGGAAAAGGAAGGGACCCTGCTTGGTAATGCAATTGGGACAATGAGCAACAAACGTTCATGCTAAGTTGCTGTAATTTTGTGATGCAACAATTTTAAAAGTTTGAAAAGCTGAGGTCTGCCATACAGTTCTAAAACTTTACATGCTCCCAGTCTTCCTTGTTGGTTGATTGAAGGTTTGAAGCCGTCGATCGAGGAGGTGGCGACAGTCACTCATTGTCGGCCATCGCTGTTGCAGAAGCTGGATATTGGCGCGCCTTCTTCTCGACACGTTCACCAGACTAAACGGGCTCTTGATGTACGCCAGCTAATGCTTCCCGTCCGCGACACCATGTCAGAAACTATCATCGCAAGTGGAGGGCAATTACATGCTGCCAAACCCCGAAAGCGCGGCAACTCGCGGGAGCTTCACACAACACTCTCTCTGCTCTGCCCGCGCTCCACGCGACAGAGTCAACACTACCAAAGATCCTAAACACTTTGGTTCTCCACACGACCTATCGATGTATTCGTTCGATAGCATAGTTTTCCCTAGGCCAGACCCAGCGTATAAATACAAATAATATTCACAAAACAAACCAATTATACATCGACATAAATGCATATATATACAAATAGTAAAACAATTACAATATACAAAGACACAGAAATGTTATATCTTCAGGTAACAAAATAAGGAAAAAAATTTGCAGTGCAGTAGATGGAAATAGGAGGATATGCATTTCCGGCGTTACAAAGTGTCTGGCGCAGTTGTTAGATCGGTTACTGCTGCTACAATGGGATGTTATCATGATTTAAGTGAGTTTGAACGTTGTGTTATAGTCGGCGCAAGAGCGATGGGACAAAGCATATCCGAGGTAGCGATAAAGTGGGGATTTTCCCCTATGACCATTTCATGAGTGTACCGTTAATATCAGGAACCAGGTAGAACATCAAATCTCCAACATCGCTGCAGCCCAAAAATGGTCTGGTAAGAACGGGACCAACGACGACAGAAGAGAATCGTTCAACGTGACAGAAGAGGACCCTTCCACAAAATGCTGCAGGTTTCATTGCTGGGCTATCAACAAGTATCAGCGTGCGAACCATACAACGAAATATTATCGATATGAGCGTTCGGAATCGAAGGCTCGCTTGTGAACCCTTGATGACTGCACAACACAAAGCTTTACCCTTCGCCTGTGTCGTCAACACCGACATTGGTTCAAATGGCTCTGAGCACTATGGGACTTAACTTCTGAGGTCCCCTAGAACTTAGAACTACTTAAACCTAACATCACACACATCCATGACTGAGGCAGGATTCCAACCTGCGACCGTAGTGGTCGCGTGGTTCCAGACTGTAGCGCCTAGAACCGCCCGGCCACCCCAGCCAGCCGACATTGGTCTGTTGATGATTGGAAACATGTTGCCTGGTAGGACGAGTCTCGTTTCAAATTGCATCGAGCAGGTGGACGTGTATGGGGATGGAGACAACCTCATGAATCCATAGACTCTGGATGTCAGTAAGGGACTGTTCATGCTGGTGGAGACTCTCTAATGGTGTGGAGCATGTGCAATTGCAGTGATATGGGACCCCTGATACGTCTAGATACGACTCTTGACAGGTGACACGTACGTAAGCATCCTGTCTGATCACCTGCATCCGTTCATGTCCATTGTACATTCCGTCGGACTTGGGCAATTGCAGCGGGACAGTGCGACACCCCACACGTACATTGCTACCGAGTGGCTCCAGGAACACTCTTCTAAGTTTAAGCACTTTCAGTTGCCGTCAGACTCCCCAGATATGAACATTATTGAGCTTATCTGGAATCCCTTGCGACGTGCTGTTCAGAAGAGATCTCCACCCTATCGTACTCTTACGGATATATGGACAGCCATGCGGGATTCATGGTGTCAATTCCCTCCAGCACTACTTCAGACATTAGTAGAGTCCATGCCACGTTATGTTACGGCACTTCTGCGTGCTCGTGGGGGCCCTATGCTACGAGGGCAGTTCAATAAGTAATGCAACACATTTTTTTTTCTCGGCCAATTTTGGTTGAAAAAACCGGAAATTTCTTGTGGAATATTTTCAAAAATTCCCGCTTCGTCTCGTATAGTTTCATTGACTTCCGACAGGTGGCAGCGCTGTACGGAGCTGTTAAAATGGCGTCTGTAACGGATGTGCGTTGCAAACAACGGGCAGTGATCGAGTTTCTTTTGGCGGAAAACCAGGGCATATCAGATATTCATAGGCGCTTGCAGAATGTCTACGGTGATCTGGCAGTGGACAAAAGCACGGTGAGTCGTTGGGCAAAGCGTGTGTCATCATCGCCGCAAGGTCAAGCAAGACTGACTGATCTCCCGCGTGCGGGCCGGCCGTGCACAGCTGTGACTCCTGCAATGGCGGAGCGTGCGAACACACTCGTTCGAGATGATCGACGGATCACCATCAAACAACTCAGTGCTCAACTTGACATCTCTGTTGGTAGTGCTGTCACAATTGTTCACCAGTTGGGATTTTCAAAGGTTTGTTCCCGCTGGGTCCCTCGTTGTCTAACCGAACACCATAAAGAGCAAAGGAGAACCATCTGTGCGGAATTGCTTGCTCGTCATGTGGCTGAGGGTGACAATTTCTTGTCAAAGATTGTTACAGGCGATGAAACATGGGTTCATCACTTCGAACCTGAAACAAAACGGCAATCAATGGAGTTGGCTCCGAAATCAACCAGTGGAATGGTACCGTGCAGGCATACAGGCCCTCATTTCAAGGTGGCGTAAGGCCGTAGCATTGAATGGAGATTACATTGAAAAATAGTGTTGTATAGCTAAAAGATTGGGGAATAGCCTGGTGTATTTCAATGCTGAATAAAACAATCCCTGTTTCAGAAAAAAAATGTGTTGCATTACTTATTGAACTGCCCTCGTATATTAGGCAGGTGTACCAGTTTCTTTGGCTCTTCAGTGTATATGCAAATACAAGTAACTGGTTGTAAAAATTTCTATGGATTTGTATGGATAAGAAATGGAATGATCACAAAGACTCAAAATTTGTCGTAAGGAAACCGGGTGGAGCAGTTGACATCACTGGTGGGATACCGAAAAAATGAAATCAGGTTACACAGAAGATTGCTCTCGTGCTCTTCGTACAATATTTCTCAAGAATGTGGCACGCATACCAATTACAACTAACAAGGCAAATGAAAATATACGGGGAAGAGCAGTGCAAATGGTTTCAGCTTTGCTTGGGAGAGTTTGATGGAGGTGTTGAATAACCTCAAATGCAACATGCTGTAAAGATGCTCAGTCCGATTTTCAGCTCCGTGAAGCTATGACGTCATTTTTAAGAGCGCAATTAATGAACTTGTGTGTCAGTTGTGTGTAGCGAATGTGGGACAGCGGAATTTAGGGCACTGTTTTGCCAGCAAGTTTTTTGTTAAACTTGGGGAATCCGCTGGTGTGACCTTTAAAGTTGAAACAGGCCCACGGAGAACATTTCTCATGAAAAGCACGAGTTTTTCGATGGCACAAATCAGTTTTGGGAGGCTGAGGTCACATTGAAGATGAACCTTGCTTAGGGAGACCTTCAGCTTCAAAATGCGACGAAAACGTCGAAAGAGTTTGTTCTTCCAGGACAAACTGTCAGCAAAATGTTTTACACAGGTGTCCTTGAAAGGAGCAGGGAAAGGGTGAATTGAATGAGACCGGACATTGCAGACAAGTGGCTGCTTCATCATGACAATGCCCCATGTCACACGGCCACTTCCATCAACGAATTTTCGATCTCAAAAGACATTCCTGTTGTTACACAGTCCTCCTGCTCATTTGATCTGAGTCCTTGCGCCTTTTGTTTTTTCCCGACACTGAAAAATGTTTTAAAAGGGCATCGTTCTGTGACTGTGGAGAAATACTCACAATAACGTGACCGTTATGTTAGAGGCCCTGCCAGTTAAAGCCTTTCAGTGGTACTAACAAGACAGGGAACGACTCCAGCAGTGTATAGCTGCCGAGGGGCACTACATTGTAAGGGACAATAGAAACTTTGGTAGATAAAAAATCACTATGATTACTTTTCTCACCTTGTTCATATCGCTCCTGTAGGGATCGTGAAGACAGGACTGGATTATTTACCTCGCCCACGGAGGCATTTAAACAAGCATTCTTCCCGCGATCCATACGGGGATAGGTCGGAAACAAACTCTAATAATTGCAATGGTGGTAAGTAGACACCACCATACACCCCACAGTAGTTGTAGAATATAGATGCAGATGAATAGGAATTTTAAGATGGGATGCTAAGGTTACCATAGAAACTGGTGTGCAGATGAGTAGGAATTTTAAGATCAGGTGCTCAAGGTTACCATAGAAACTGGTCAACAACTTCACTGTTTTGTGGGCATTAGCAATATGTAGTGCTGCGTCATTCACTCGTCGGTTCACGAAATTGCCAACCCGTTCCGCAACAAAGAATCGCCTGTGACTGATGTCTGACATACGTTTCTTATCGTCTCGACAATCTACTAGCAGCGACAATATCTCGAGGTAGGTCAGTTTCCAATATTCCCTACATTTTGGATGACAGTATTCCGTCATAATCATAGGCTATCCACGTGGATTAAACGTTCTTATCCTTCCGTAAATCCTATATGTTTCAGTACTTTTTAAAGCAGTTACGATTTGTAGTACAACATCTCTATGAAACTAAATCTAGGGAACGGGCAGTGTTTACGTTTCATTAGTAAACGGCCAATGTTTACAATGCAACCAACTAATTGTAGCTTCACAAAAGGGCTGTGTTAATTATACGCTATTCCCTTAACAGTTTATGAGATAAAATATATTTGCATGTTGCAGGAAATAATTAAATTCCATGGCATTTACGTCGACATTGCTGCCAAGATCGTATCGATCATACATTTCGTCACCTCCATGCGTTTAGTTTCCTTTGAGCTTTAGTGTAATCGCTATGTACCTCATACAGGAATAATATCTTTGGGGTGAAGCGTAACTTACTTCCTTTGTCGCCAAAACCAGACTGGAATTCTTGTGTGACTTCTGTATAGCACTGTATATTTACATTTTGAGCTAGGACTGGAACTTTAATATTACACTAATTCGTAATTTCCAAGAATGTTTGCCTATTGAAGTTGCTAGTTCCGAACGACAGATATCGAACGTGTGATTATAAATCGATCACACGACTATAGTGGCGGGATTTACAATAAATTATTTGTGAGTTGCTACGATTTGTGAGTTGCTACGAAAACCCATATGATTTATGTCGGTAGTGCGTTGGGTGTCTGGTGACATAGATGTTTCTTTGGCCGGTTGCCTGACGTGAAAGGATCTAATTCCACGCTTATGTAATGTAGTTTGAATTCCTGTCGGATATATGGAGTAATGCCGGATGACGAAAGGAGAGATTGCGGTGGGATGAAGTCAATAAAAGGTCGTAAGAAGAGTTGTGATAGTGAAATATCTTTACAATTTCATTGTGGAAACTGTGGTAAAACGACTATCAGGAACAATACTTTCAGTATCTTTATTTTCATAACTTGCCGTTGCGAGGAAAAGTTCCTGTGCTTGGTAAACGAATTTAACTGGTAATCTGTGTTACTTGCAGCAATTTAAGCTGTGCTATTAGGTACCAATCTAACCACAGCCTCGGAAATCGCGACATGATAGGGAAAGAATGATTTATCTGAAAGTAAGAAATAAAATAGATTAGAGAATCATTTGACGTGCCTTTGAACGAGAAATTGTGCACAGCAAATGAGGCAAGGCTGTTGTTTCTCCAATCTGTTTTACGTCTTACTTTTGCAAATCATTACTCAAAACCGTTCTTTTATATTTTCAACTTTTTTTTTAATTTTCTAGTTCCGTTAGGAAAGCATGAAATGTGATACACCATATCTAAATATTGATAGGTTTTTTAATATTGTTAAAATCAAGAGAAAGCAAAGAAGTTTCAATTTATACTGTAATTGTGCACAGCATATGAGGCAAGGCTGTTGTTTCTCTAATCTGTTTTACGTCTTACTTTTAGACAAATCATTACTCAAAACCGTTCTTTTATTTTTTCAACTTTTTTTGAAATTTTCTAGTTCCGTTCAGAAAGCATGAAATATGGTATATCGTACTAAATATTGATAGGTTTTTTAATATTGTTAAAATCAAGAGAAAGCAAAGAAGTTTCAATTTATACTGTAATCTGATATTAAATTCAGTTATTCAACATGAAAAGGTGAATTCCACAATTCCGATCCCAATGTAAATTTTTATGAACAAAATAGCTTCGCCTTGAAGAGGTGAACTTTTCAATACATGATTTACATTGCTAGTAGCCGCTGCTCGTGAAAGATTTCAATTTTGCCGCAAATCTCTAATTAAGTTTTACTTAATTATCGATCTAGACCAGCATAGTTCATGTATCTTGATGGGTTAGTGAGTACACCCTGCAAGCAAGAGCATCAGAAAGTGACTTTAGTAATGTAATAGTGACGAACGAAAGTGTACCGATCGGTGGACTAAAGGGTCTAGTGCAGCAGGGGATACAACCCGTCGGCTTTGAACAATGACGTCATGCCTTAGTCATACATCGTAATGTCTTCACTTCGAGGCATAGATAATAAAGCAGTTCTGTGTTCTAATAAGCACTATCATTAAAATAATTGAATGTAAATCTAAAACCGATCGCTTGATATTGGGTGCATCATTAAACGTGTGACTTAATTAACTTAATTATTTGTTTTTTATTCGGCCGGTACTTAATATTTTTCGTAATGATATTGAGGTAATGTGGATTATTAACTTTTTCCTGTTATGTTTCAGTTTCGTTTCTTTACTGATTGCTTAATGAAGTAGGATCAGTTTATTCTATCTCGTGAGATTTTTTTAAAAAAAAGCCAAAAAACTCTTATTACGTACTGAAGGGAGCTAGAACACTAAGAAGAATCGCTTCTCGGCCTTTGACAAGATATTGCTTAATAAAGTAGGATCAGTTTATTCTATCTCGTGAGATTTTTTTTTAAAGCCAAAAACCCCTTATTAGGTACTGAAGGGAGCTGCTTAATAAAGTAGGATCAGTTTATTCTATCTCGTGAGTTTTTTTTTAAAGTCATAAAACACTTACTACGTACTGAAGGGAACTAGAACATTAAGAAGAATCGCTTCTCGGCTTTTGACAAGATATTGCTTAATAAAGTAGGATCAGTTTATTCTGTCTCGTGAGATTTTTTTTTAAAAAGTCAAAAAACACATGCTTTTGACAAGATCAATGTTTATCTCTCACGCATTCCTTTCTTTCTCAACATTCTCCTAAGCTCTTTCATCTCTGTAATACATGCTCTCTGGCGACTTGTGACGTCATTGTTCAAAGCCGACGCGTTCTATCCCCTGCTGCACTAGTCCCTTTCAATTTATACTGTAATCTGATATTAAATACAGTTTTTCAACATGAAAGGGTGAATTCCACAATTCCGATCCAAATGTAATTTTTTATGAACAAAATGGCTTCGCCTTGAAGAGGTGAACTTTTCAATACATGATTCACATTGCTAGTACCCGCTGCTCGTGAAAGATTTCGATTTTGCCGCAAACCTCTAATTAAGTTTTATTTAATTATCGATTTAGACCAGCATAGCTCACGTATCTTGATGGGTTAGTGAGTACACCCTGCAAGCAAGAGCATCAGAAAGTGACTTTAGTAATGTAATAGTGACGAACGAAAGTGTACCGATCGGTGGACCAAATGAAGTTGTTGAAGTGGACGAGTCGCACGTAGGGGGAAAAACCAGAGAGGACGACCTTTAGAGAATGAAATCGAACATAGTTGGGTTCTCAGTGGCGCAGAACGTGAGTCCCAGAAGTGCTTTATGGTAAGAGTATTCTCTAGAGACAAGGTAACTTTAGTTCGTTTGATAAGGCACTTTATACTGCACAATAGCAGAGTGATTACAGAAGGCTTTACATCCTGAAAGACACAAAAAGCGGAAGGATTCAACCACGAGTACGCGAACCATTGTGTAGAGTTCGTGTCTTCCGATTATTCCAGCGTCCACATGCAAAACATCGAGAGACTGTGGAAATCAGTGTAATTTCTCATTAAAAGACAAGGGTGTTCAGGAGAAAGAGACCAACTCTAACAGTTCCAGTATCTTTATTTCCATAACTTGCGGTTGCAAGGAAAAGTTGACACATGTGACACCTTTACCCATACCTTTGCGTGACATAGGCAGAGTCTACCTAGGTTATGGCAAAAAGGGAATGCTTCCCGTAGCATAAACATCAAGTCATTCCCTTCACAATTACAAGAATTTTAGTCCACGTTCTTCTTTTGTCGTTGCTGTAGTGACCATTGTAGACACTGCTCTTAAGTCCCGCCACCACAGTCACAGTCAAGTGGTCGATTTGGAATCACGCCTTCGATATCTATCGTTTCGGGCCCGCGGCTTCGATAGGCAAACATTCTTGGAAATTGGCCAGTAATTTACCCCACGTTTGCCCATTAATCTATTAGTAACACCAATGGTGAAAAATTGTTGCTGCTGCAGATGCAGATCGAAATATCTCTTTCTTGGGTAAGAACTACAAAGATCTGAATTTGGTTTCATACTAGTAAGAGATTCAAAAAATACCGAAACTGTATGCTTGACAAGCACGCATGATCAAGCAGTTTGCACAAATTCTTTACGCCTCCAACGACCCAACAATGGTTGTACAAGCGTCAGTTTGCACCCGAAATATGTCGAACTCTTTATGTTTGGCCCAATATAGCGAATGATTTTGGATTTTCCCCATTGTGCTGTCTGCGTTGATGGAAAACGTGCAGAGATACTTCCTTCAGCTGTAAGTTTCTTATTTTATTTACAAACATCCTCTTAGTGGCATTCTATTTGCCACAGAAGATGGAAATTGTATATATATTGTGTTCGATTTCGGTTCAAATGTCAGGATATCGATTAAAAGTTACCCTTTGCATTTTTCGTAGTACGATCTGTGTATACAATATGAGGCAAAATACTCGTCGGAGACTCGTTCATTATATAGTGTACGTTTTCCGAGTTAACCTTGCTGTGTTAACTTTTAGGATGGAAAGTGCTTTAAATATGGCGCTGTCGTATTTAAAAAGACCGTTGTCACAGCCTTTGTTTGGAAGGCACATTCGTTGGCATCGCCAATAACGATCATCTTATCGCCAATCAATCTAATCTAGACCTAGGGCTATGCTACAGATGAATCTGTCACAAAAAAAACAAGATTTTAGGGGGAGTCCAATAACACTCATTAGCTGAATATTGGCTGGAGGTGTTATTCAGAATAAAGAATCTTTTAGAAGAGTTTTGCAAATTATTGCAGCAATTTAAGATGTGCTATTAGGCACCAATCTAACCACAGCCTCGGAAATCGCGACATGACAAGGAAAGAATATTTTTAAAGAACTGGTTAAATTTTTTGTGAAATTATTTATCTGAAAGTAAGAAATAAAATAGATTAGAGAATCATTTGGCGTGCCTTTGAATGATACTCGAAATTGTGCACAGCACATGAGGCAAGGCTGTTGTTTCTCTAATCTGTTTTACATCTTACTTTCGGACAAATCATTGCTCAAAACCGTTCTTTTATTCTTTCAACTTTTTTTTTTATTTTCAAGTTCCGTTCGGAAAGCATGAAATATAATATACCGTATCTTAATATCGATAGGTATTTTAGTATTGTTAAAATCAAGAGAAAGCAAAAAAGTTTCAATTTATACTGTAATCTGATATTTAATTCAGTGTTTCATCATGAAAGGGGGAATTCCACAATTCCTACCCCAATGTAACTTCTTATGAACAAAATAGCTTCGCCCTGAAGAGATGAACTTTTCAATACATGATTTACATTGCTAGTAGCTGTTGCTCGTGAAATATTTCAATTTTGCCGCAAATCTCTAAGTTTTACTTTATTACTCTGATTACCTCCAGGCAATTAAATATCTTTTTATAAAACTAGAGCCCGTGGTATTCAGTTTGGTACTCTATTTCTTTATTTTCTACTTTTCATATGGCTCTGAAAATTCGGGCAGCAATTTTTCCTCAAATCACCAGTTAAATTTTTCTTAATTACCCTGATTACTTTCAATAAAATATAGCCATTTTTGTAAAACAAGGCCTCACTCTGATCAATTTGATAGCCTATTGCTCTATTTCCCACTTTCGTATAGGTGTGAAAATTTGGCCTTATTTTCTGGACAGTCTGTACACCATATAAAAGCTCAGTAGCGTTGGGGACTGCTAACAACTGGCTAATCAATGGAGTACTGTTTCGATTCTCGCTATGGGCTGTTTCATCGTTTTATTTTTTTCGTTCATTTCGAGTACCTGCACCATATAAATATAAAATTCATTAAATATAAACCGAAAGTCCCCTTTCCTCTGTTGGATAACTATGGTTCCCTCTACGGAACTCAGGTTAGATGTAAAAGTGCGCTTGAATTTCCTAATCTTGCCAGTGTGAAGTAAGTCCTAAATTAAACAAAAACTCAGTACGTTATCTCATTGCAGGTCCTGACTACGAGCCGGTGTGACAAATTTCTGCAACATGCCGCCACACCAGTGCATCGCTGTTATAGTATGCACTCTCTTCGCTGTCACAGGTAAGACCTTCATCTGCTTGTGATGTCTGTAGAATAGAGGGTAGTACCAATCTGTCTCAGTATAAGTACAATACAAATTACATATCGTTACTAGAATGTAGACTATACATAATTCTGTCGAAATTGGACCATCTTGCACTTCGTTTCCTATTTTGGTCGTAGAAAAAATTTACACACTTGTCAGACACAATGGGAGAGAAGTGTTAACAGAGAAAACAGGCCCAGTAAGGCACCTCACCGTTGCTTAGTTTAAATGAAAGGATGAACTTTAAATACGAACAGTTTCATGGTGTTAACTATGATGTTTGTTGCATCTACATCTCAAACCAGAAGGCAGAAGGTATTTTTGATATATCCACATCTTCTGACCTTCCTGACCTGTCCTTTTCCATTGATGAATAGTGCATGCGATGAACAGCTGTCAGCAAATATACATATCGGCTCAAATTTTCCTGAATTTCTCATTGTCATCATTGCTTCAGCTCTTACCTTTTCTATTTATGAATAGTGTACGCCATGAGCAGCTGTCAGCAAATATACGTATGAGCTCAAATTTTTCTGATATTTCGGCTGCGATAATTTTTCGGGCCTTAGCTTTTTCATTAATGAATAGTGCGTGGGACAAATGGCTGTTAGACAGTAACCTCTAAGTGATGGACAAGGCCGCTCTGGTGGCATCTGCGGCAAGAGTTTGTTCAGTAACTACAAAATGCCTTACCTATGTTACATGTCAAAATGCCCCATTGTATCTCCTGTATTTCCCTACCAAACCAACCTGCTACAAGTTCCAGACTGACTACCAATACCCAAGAATCGGTCAGATGATTGATCTGTAAGCAACTTCTTTTGTGGATGGATTACATTTCCTAAAGATTCTCCAAGTGAATCTCAGTCTGGCATGTGCTTTTCCTACTATTTGTTTTATGAGGTCGTTGCAGTTTAAGTCGCTCTGGATGGTTTCACTGGATTTCACGCGATTCTTTTGGATGCTGATAACGCCATCTCACAAGAGTATGTGCATCTCTGTGGCCTCCACTGTGAATGCTCAACATCTCATGTTGTTCAATGCCCCTTACATACCTTAACAGTTCTAATAACAACATTAAACACGAATAACGCTAATGCACTCACAGAGAATAGCAACTCTAATCATTTACATACCTGCTGGTGTGTGCACGTAGGAAGTTATATTAACATATCACCACGTCTTCTGTGTGCTTCACTTTTGATGCCATCCAATGTATACTGTAATTGATGGGGATCAGTTGAAAGAAATGCACTGACTTGATATGGTTGTAATATGTGTCACATCAGAGCACGAGTCCTATTTTTGAATTGCTTTGTCTAGGCAACCATTTATGAAATGCTAACTCACTGATCATGCATAAGCCAAAAATCAATGTTCAGTTCCATTATAAGATTTGTTTTTCGTATTTTCAGCTATAATAATAGTGTTCTACGTTGATTTAAAACTATGACACCATACCTCACAAAACAAACATTCATATATGTACTCAGTAATCAGCTTAAAATCAGATTAAATATACTTTTCGTTCCTTATACTGTAATTAGAAAATGTTCAAGAACATAGAACTTGTCATAAAATGAGAATAAATACTATATTTACAAAGAAAAGGAGATACGCTAATGTCTCTTCCATAGTTCTTAAGTTAAATAGTTAATTGAAAAATCTAGGAATATACAGGGTGATTCAAAAAGAATACCACAACTTTAGGAATTTAAAACTCTGCAACGACAAAAGGCAGAGCTAAGCACTATCTGTCGGCGAATTAAGGGAGCTATAAAGTTTCATTTAGTTGTGCATTTGTTCGCTTGAGGCGCTGTTGACTAGGCGTCAGCGTCAGTTGATGCTAAGATGGCGACCGCTCAACAGAAAGCTTTTTGTGTTATTGAGTACGGCAGAAGTGAATCGACGACAGTTGTTCAGCGTGCACTGAGAATCCGCGGGAGACAACTCAGTATGAACGTGACTCGCCTAAGGTGAACGTTTTCTGTGCCATTTCAGCCAATAAAGTTTTTGGTCCCTTTTTCTTCGAAGGTGCTACTGTAACTGGACTACAGTATCTGGAGATGTTAGAGAATTGGCTGTTCCCTCAGCTCGAAGAAGAAGCACAACAATTCATGTTTCAGCAGGATGGAGCGCCACCACATTGGCACTTATCTGTCCGTAACTACCTGAACGTCAACTACCTGAGGCGATGGATCGGCCGCCAGGCAGCCCGTGACAGAGCACTTCATCACTGGCCTCCAAGAAGCCCTGATCTTACCCCCTGCGATTTTTTCTTATGGGGGTATGTTAAGGATATGGTGTTTCGGCCACCTCTCTCAGCCACCATTGATGATTTGAAACGAGAAATAACAGCAGCTATCCAAACTGTTATGTCTGATATGCTACAGAGAGTGTGGAACGAGTTGGAATATCGCGTTGATATTGCTCGAGTGTCTGGAGGGGGCCATATTGAACATCTCTGAACTTGTTTTTGAGTGAAAAAAAAACCTTTTTAAATACTCTTTGTAATGATGTATAACAGAAGGTTATATTATGTTTCTTTCATTAAATACACATTTTTAAAGTTGTGGTATTCTTTTTGAATCACCCTGTATTATAACCCCATATGAAGTGAAATGAGCGTACGGCATTGTGGGCCGGGAGTCGCCCGTTTGGGGAAGTTTGGCCGCATCCGGTGACACATTTGGCTGAGGATGGTACCGTTGGGACTTTATGGACTGTTCGGGCAAATACTTACTGCATTCGACGCCGCAGTGGGCGACTTGAGCGTCGGAGATGGTGATGAAATGAGTTTCACTGCACTAGAAATGAAGAAGATGAGACTGGACAAATTACAGTACAGAGAACCATTTAAGAAGCTATTTTTCCCGAGTTCCATACGCAAATGGAACGGGAAGAAATCCTTAATAAGTACAATGAGATGTACCCTCTGCCATACGTTTTGCAGTTGTTTGTAGAGTATGGATGCCAACGGCCTTGCCGCAGTAGTAACACCGCTCCCCGTCAGATCACCGAAGTTAAGCGCTGTCGGTCTGGGCTAGAACTTGGATGGGTGACCATCCGGTCTGCCGAGCGCTGTTGGCAAGCGGGGTGCACTCAGCCCTTGTGAGGCAAACTGAGGAGCTACTTGAGAAGTAGCGGCTACAGTCTCTTACACTGACCTACGGCCGGGAGAGCGGTATGCTGACCACATGCCCCTCCGTCTCCGCATCCAGTGACGCATTTGGACTGAGGAAGGCACGGCGGCCGGTCTGTACCGATGGGACTTCATGACCTGTTCGGGAGGAGTTTAGTTTTAGTTTGTAGAGTATGGATGTAGATGGAGATACAGAACTCCATGTATGATGCGCAGGAAAGCACATAAACGAAACCTAGAGTGACCTTGAAGCAGCCATTCACAGCTCGAGTTTCAGGACTGCCGGCGGTGGCCACGTCTCGGAACACAGACCGGACTGATATTTTCACCTGGTGAGGATCGTAGCGAACAGCTATGGTGCGGGCTGAATGTGACAGTAGGTTCAAATGGCTCTGAGCACTATGTGACTTAACATCTGAGGTCATCAGTCCCCTACAACTTAGAACTACTTAAACCTAACTAACCTAAGGACATAAGAACATCACACACATCCATGCCCGAGGCAGGAATGGAACCTGCGACCGTAGCGGTCGCGCGTTTCCAGACTGAAACGCCTAGAACCGCTCGGCCACTCCGGCTGGCTGTGACAGTAGGAATCGGTGGGTTTGTTTCATCACCGTTGGGCCATGGTGGAGAGATGCGAGCAATAAGTTGTCGGCATAAACGCAACATAAGCTATGTTTATCTTCATCAAATTAATAAAAACTAATGCAGCTGAAGGTATAATTATTACAACGCATTAAGATTACTTGTCTGCCCGTCCACGAAGCCCTGCCGAGTTCGAAACTCTGTGCCAAGCAACATGATTGGCCTCTGTGTTCAAAGTACTGTCTAACGACATGCCTTGCACTATACAAGCAAAGACAGAACTACTCAGCAGATGAAAACACTAACTACAGAGTCCTTGAGCCATACGAGTGTTTGGCAACAGGCATGGCGAAAATCGCGTGTAAGAGGTAGCCTCCAACAATATGCACAAGTTCATTTAAAATGGCAGAATCTCACCTCTAGAAAATTATAAATGAAAAAATTGGTACCTGCCTCAGAACAGACTGATACCACATCGCAATAATAAATGAAGAGACTGATACTCCACTTGAATAAAGCCTATACTGAACAAATTGCTACCGCTGATAACATTATGGGTTTCTACACAAACTTCCTATAGACATAGAATTTTAATGCACAACAGATCCATGTGCCCCAAAAGTTTGTGGCCCTTTCCTTTAACCAGCGCAACACCATGGGAGGGAGGTATTTTACACCCACCTTTTGAAAATATTGTAATATAGTTACTTTATATGCTAAAATTTTGAAGAAAAATATTTATTGTTTTTAATGAACTCTTATACAAGGTTCTATAAATGCTTAAAAATTTTCAGTTAAGCTGTCCCCAAAAATTTAAGTGTACGTAGTAGATTCACTTTCCACAATGAATGCTATTCAATATTTTCAGTTCGAAGACCTTACTTAAACATCAAAAACTCTATAAAAAGTATGTTGTGAGCAAAAGTAAGAAGAGTGAACGAAATCTACCTTTTAAAATACTTTTTGTGGTGGTCGCAAAGTACCCCCAGCTTGGTAGTACATTTTACTGAAAATGCATTGAGTGTCAGTATTTCTTTGTAAGTATGTTCTTCATATAAGCCAACAATTAAGGGATTTTGTTTTTTTATTAACTTTTATTTGGATGACCATAAAGTACATCCTCCCATCCATCCCTTGATAATGCATAGTATGGAAAACACATTGGTATTGCTTTAGTTAACAGTAGTGCTATTGCAAGGGTGAGATAGTGACCCGCACAAGACTAGCAAACCTGATATATTTCACAATAAAATACTAACTATGCCTGGCAGACAATAAGTTCCTTGAACTCAGAACAAATTTTAGGATTCTCTAGTGCCTTTGTTATTTTCACCAGATATGTGTGGAACATCATGTCCTTAATTGCATTAGCTATGTTTATGTTTAGCGATATTATTATCTATTCATCTGTCCTAAATTACAGTGCTGGCTGATGAAAGACGCGGAAGAGGAAACTCCAAAGGTCCCGGTGGTTATCGCTTGAGTGAACTACGTAAGTACACTATTCTACAGTAGAAGACTGCTCTCCACTCTTGTAGTAATCATCCTGCTATTCGTCATCATTCCACGAGCCCATTATTTATATTAAGATTAATTTTAGAAGACACACTGATAAAAGGTAAGCATACATTCATAGAATTTGCAGATTTAGCAAAAGCTTTTACAGCGTTAGGTGACATTCTGAAGATAGTGGAGATAAAACATGGAACGTGAAAGTTTGTCTACAACTTGTACAGAAACAGGACTACATGAAACTGAAGTTTTTGAGAGAAGAGTGAGACTGGGTAGCAGCCTCACCACAACATTGTTCGTTCTGTAGATTAAGTAAGCAATAAATTAAATCGATGAGAAAAAAGGAAAGGGGATTATAGTTCAAGGAGATGAAATAAAACCTACAAGCACAGGCTGTCACACTCAAAAGAACCTGGAGAGAAAAACCAAAGTACATACGACAATGAAAAATGCACCACATTGTAGAGCATCTGAAAGAATTTATATTCCCGTGTCAGAAGTGCCAAGTATCGTCGCCAGAGTGCCGCATGGTCGCATGAAGTGAAAATGGCGACTCCACAGCAGCGCGCGCAAGCAGTAGTGTGGTTTGCAGAAACAAAATCCCCGATTACTGTGCGAAATTATCGTCGTGTTTATGAATGTGATCCACCTGATGTGAAAACAATTAAGGAATGGTACAAGAAGTTTCTGGCAACAGGCAGTGTTCTTCACGGTCTGGCAGTGCACGTTATGCAGTTTCAGAAGACATGAGACAAACGTTTCTTAGACGCCCATGTAAGTCAATTCGTTAAGCATCCAGGCAACCTGATGTACCTCGATCAACATTGCATCGTTAGTTCAGCAGCGTCTTCGTATGTGTGCTTACAAAGTGCAAATTCTGCAACATCTGCCGCCGAACAACAAACCACGCCGACAACAATTTGCTGGGGATATGCTGCAGCGTATTGATATGGATGCCAGCATCGTGGAAAGATGTTTATGCTCAGATGAGGCAACCTTTCATCTAAAAGGAAGCGTTAATAGGCATAATGTTCGGATTTGGGGTTCGCAAAATTCGCACTTTGTGTCATTAAACATGTTTGTAATAGCCCTAAACTAAACTAATTCTTTTGAATACATTATGGGAGTGCTAGCGATCAATGTGTTACAAATATTTACTATTAAAAACAGTATTGATCACAATTTATTTATTATTAAATTAATTATAGATTAATAAATTAATTATTAATAAATAAATTGAGATCAAGACTGTTTTTAATAGTAAATATCCTAAATTAAACGTCTGGTGCGGCCTAATGCACGACAGGATTATTGGACCGTTCTTCTTTGCGGAACAAACAGTGAATGCGTCAGTGTATCTGGACATGTTGGAGCAGATTGCGTACCCTCAGATACAAGACATGCAACCCAACATCATTTTTCAACAAGATAGAGCTCCATCGCATTGGTCAATGGCTGTTCACAAGTTCATGGATAGGAAATTTCCCAATTGTTGGATCGGACACGGAGTACCCACTGCCTGGCCATCACTTTCACCTGACAGTATGCCGCTTGATTTCTTCATGTCGGGTTTAGTGAGGGACCGCGTATATGCGACCTAAGTGGATGATATTCCTGTGTTGCGACATCGTATCACTAATGCAATTGCAACAATAACAGTGGAAATCTTACAAAGAAATTGAATATAGACTCGATATTCTTTGTGCTACAAATGGTTCACATCTAGAGGCGTACTGATGATAAATAAATAAATTCTTTGACATGCTCTACAATGTGGTGCATTTTTAATTGTCGTACCTACTGCGTTTATTTTTCCCTGGGTCTTTGAAATCAAAGAGGTTTGAATGGGACACCCTGTACATATACAAATGTGTGGCATCTTTTCTTTCGGACGTGTCTGAAAGAACAGACACCACGTAGAACCTGTAGCTATGATACATATTATGAAAGCAGGACGACATAGGTGGGGATTCCAGGTAGGAGATGCTAGGTGGAATGTGAGTTGGCCAGAAAGCATGCTCAGATAGTCCATACAGTTGCGATAAACATTGTTTCTGGGTGGTGCAGCGGTCAACGAAACTGCCTAATAAGCGGGAGGTCTTGGGTTCGAATCCTTGCCCGGCACACACTTTTACTCGTCGCCGCTGATTCCACATAAAGTGCCGATGCAGCAGACACCAATAGCCCCTGTCCTTTCTGCCCCTCTCCACCTCCAATTTACATAAAAACTACGTGGTTTGTCGATGGAATCGTAAATAGGTCCTTGGAGTCTTTTGCAGAGGCACGCTTCAATAAAATATTCTCAGTTTACAAGCCGCGTCATTTTGAATAAAGCACTCAAGCTTTCGACAGCTGTCTCCGCCAGTGTCATCAGGAGTCGAATTAGCGACTGCCAGTGGGCTGCTTGAATACGCTGAAGCGCCAAAGAAACTGGTATAGGCATGCGTATTCAAATACACAGATATGTAAACAGGGAGAAGACGGCGCTGCAGTCGGCAACGCCTATATAACACACCAAGCGTCTGGCACAATTGGGAGGTGAGCTGATCGCTGCATGTTGGCGCTAGCTCCCCAGCATGTATGGACGACGCGGAAAGGGAGGCAAAGCTGCTGCCCTGCTGCAATTGCTGAGCCTCGTGCTCGGCGCATCAGAAGACGGGGAACGCAAGAAGACGGCGGAGCGGAAGGAGCAGTGCTATCGCTGCCAAAAACTTGGCCATGTTGCCAAGTACTGCCGTAATGCAGTGGCGTGCCTTCGCTGTGCGCAAGCACACGATTCGCGCCACTGCGCCAAGAAAGACGCCACACGCTGCTGCGCCAATTGCGGCGGCCCTCATGCGGCGAATTACCGCGGGTGCAGCTATATCAAGAACTGGAGTCGCGGCGACAAAGCTAGACGGAGACACAAGACCACCGAGAACCTGGATACAGCCGAGGCCGTTGCGTCCTCGCCACCCCCCCCGCCTCTGGCGGACCCGTGGTGTCCGATGACGTGGCTGTACCACCGGACGCAGTCAGCGAGGCGTGCGCCAGGGTCCGCGCCGCCGCCGATGAAGAAATTGCTGCCCTCAAAGCCGCAATGGCGGAAGAGAGGGCAACACTCCCAGCCGAACTAGCCGAGGCTCGGCTGCTGGTGCACAGTCTCCGTGATGCATTGGCCAGCCAGCCCCACACAGCACAGAAGAAGGATGCCGACACGCAGACTGCCGCCCCCGTGGAACCTGTAGTAATACAGGAAGCCACGAGGGTGGGAACACAAGACGCAGCCGCACAGACAATCATCGCGGCGAAGAACATGGCAACCCAATTCATCATCGAGGAGGCTCCTTGCCCCCTCTCCAAGACGCAGTTGCAGAAGGTAGTGTCCATTCACTTGGATACTCTCAGGTCCTACAACGCCCGCCCTCCTCTCACGCCTGTTCAGTGGGAAGCTCTCTTCGTCTCAATAGAAAAATAAGAACAAGAAGAAGAGAACGCAAGCCAACAACAAGAGGCGAGGACCGCCGAAGACGCCGAAGCTGCCAACTGGGAGGATGTGACACATCCTAAAGTGTCATTTGCAGACACATACCACAACAAGAAAAAGAAGAAGGACAAGAAGAGGTACCCAGACGCCAGGAGGACTTAGAAGACTCTCCTCCTCACTGCGCCCGACATCCATCATCCATCACCATCATCATCTAATATCCGCTCTGTCAGTCGCTGACTGACAGTCCCAGGCGTCGACAGGGCCAGTCAAGTAAAGGCCCCTAGCCGACGCATACTTGTCAATTCATGTGACCTATCGCCTGTCTCTGACCGGCAATCATATGTACCTAAACGTGCACAACCGTCCCAGTTATTCCCAAACGTCCCAGTAACCTCAACCCATCTAAGTGGAGTAAATGTCTAACGACATCAAACTCCCCCTTAACATCCTCAAGAAGAGGAATTCAAGTGCAACGCAGGCAGGCTGGCACAATTGTTAGATCTTTTACTACTGCTGGAATGGCAGGTTATCAAGATTTAAGCGAGTCTGAACGTGATGTTATAGTCGGGGCAATAGCGATCGGACACAGCATCTCTGAGGTAATGATGAAGTGTGGAGTTTCCCGTACGGTCATTTCATCAGTGAAGTGTGAATATCAGAAGTCTGGTAAAACAACAAATCGCTGTGGCCAGAAAGAGATCCTGCAAGAAAGGGACCAACGACGACTGAAGATAATCGTTCAACGTGACAAAAGTGCAACCCTTTCGCAAATTGCTGCAGATTTTAATGCTGGGCCATCAACAAGTGTCAGCTTGCGAGCCATTCGACGAAACATCATCGATACGAGCTTTTGTAGCAGAAGGCCCACTCGAACACCCTTCATGACTGTACGGGACAAAGCTTTTCACATCGCCTGGACCCGAAACACCGATATTGGACTGTTGATGACTGGAACGTGTTGCCTGGTCGGGCGAGTCTCGTTTCAAATTGTATCGAGCAGATGGACGTGTACGGGTATGGAGACAACCTCATGAATCCATGGACGCTGCATGTCAGCAGGGGACTGTTCAAGCAAGTGGAGGCTCTGTAATGGTGAGGAATGTGTGCAGTTTGAGTCATATGGGACCCCTGATTTACGTCTTGATACAACAGACAGGTGACACGTACATACAGGGTGTTTCAAAAATGACCGGTATATTTGAAATGACAATAAAAACTAAACGAGCAGCGATAGAAATACACCGTTTGTTGCAATATGCTTGGGACAACAGTACATTTTCAGGCGGACAAACTTTCGAAATTACAGTAGTTACAATTTTCAACAACAGATGGCGTTGCAAGTGATGTGAAAGATATAGAAGACAACGCAGTCTGTGGGTGCGCCATTCTGTACGTCGTCTTTCTGCTGTAAGCGTGTGCTGTTTACAACGTGCAAGTGTGCTGTAGACAACATGGTTTATTCCTTAGAACAGAGGATTTTTCTGGTGTTGGAATTCCACCGCCTAGAACACAGTGTTGTTGCAACAAGACGAAGTTTTCAACAGAGGTTTAATGTAACCAAAGGACCGAAAAGCGATACAACAAAGGATCTGTTTGAAAAATTTCAACGGACTGGGAATGTGACGGATGAACGTGCCGGAAAGGTAGGGCGACCGCGTACGGCAACCACAGAGGGCAACGCGCAGCTAGTGCAGCAGGTGATCCGACAATGGCCTCGGGTTTCCATTCGCCGTGTTGCAGCTGCGGTCCAAATGACGCCAACGTCCACGTATCGTCTCATGCGCCAGAGTTTACACCTCTATCCATACAAAATTCAAACGCGGCAACCCCTCAGCGCCGCTACCATTGCTGCACGAGAGACATTCGCTAACGATATAGTGCACAGGATTGATGACGGCGATATGCATGTGGGCAGCATTTGGTGTACTGACAAAGCTTATTTTTACCTGGACGGCTTCGTCAATAAACAGAACTGGCGCCTATGGGGAACCGAAAAGCCCCATGTTGCAGTCCCATCGTCCCTGCATCCTCAAAAAGTACTGGTCTTGGCCGCCATTTCTTCCAAAGGAATCATTGACCCATTTTTCAGATCCGAAACGATTACTGCATCACGCTATCTGGACATTCTTCGTGAATTTGTGGTGGTACAAACTGCCTTAGACGACACTGCGAACACCTCGTGGTTTATGCAAGATGGTGCCCGGCCACATCGCACGGCCGACGTCTTTAATTTCCTGAATGAATATTTCGATGACCGTGTGATTGCTTTGGGCTATCCGAAACATACAGCAGGCGGCGTGGATTGGCCTCCCTATTCGCCAGACATGAACCCCTGTGACTTCTTTCTGTGGGGACACTTGAAAGACCAGGTGTACCGCCAGAATCCAGAAACAATTGAACAGCTGAAGCAGTACATCTCAACTGCATGTGAAGCCATTCCGCCAGACTCGTTGTCAAAGGTTTCGGGTAATTTCATTCAGAGACTACGCCATATTATTGCTACGCATGGTGGATATGTGGAAAATATCGTACTATAGAGTTTCCCAGACCGCAGCGCCATCTGTTGTTGAAAATTGTAACTACTGTAATTTCGAAAGTTTGTCCGCCTGAAAATGTACTGTTGTCCCAAGCATATTGCAACAAACGGTGTATTTCTATCGCTGCTCGTTTAGTTTTTATTGCCGTTTCAAATATACCGGTCATTTTTGAAACACCCTGTAAGAATCCTGTCTGGTCACCAGCATACATTCATATCCATTGTACGTTCCGACGGACTTGGGCAATTCCAGCAGGATAATGCAACACCCCACACGTCCAGAATTGCTACAGGGTGGCTTCACGAACACTCGTCTGAGTTTAAACACTTTCGCTGGCCAGCAAACTCCCAAGGCATGAACATTACTGAGCACATCTGTGATGCCTTGCAACGTGCTGCTCAGAAGAGATCTCCACCCCCTCGTACTCTTACGGATCTACGGACGGCCCTGTAGGTCAGTTCCCTCCAGCACTACTTCAGACATTACTCGATTCCTTGCCACGTCGTGCTCGCGGGGGCCCTACACGGTATTAGGCACTCGTACCAGTTTCTTTTGCTCTTCAGTGTCGACGTAGTTGGGAGCGTCTGGAACCTTCCATGTGGGATCGGAGTGGCGCTTGCCAGTTGGGCAGCTCCCAGCTGCTCCGTCCCACCGTGGGATGGAGTGACGTCGTATGGCACGAGCGGCGGGCGCCACGTTTGAAACTGCCGCTCCAGCGTCCCTACAAGCGTCAAACCTACGTCAATACTTTCGCTCAATTTCCGAAGCCCGCACCCACTGGTCTATGTTAAAACTGTTAGTTTTTATTCGAATTTCGGGCATAAAATACAATTTGGAAAAACGAAAGTTTTGTCTCTGACCACATAATACTCGGAGGCTGTTATCAAAGAAGCGGCCGCAATTTTATTGAGGCTTCGTAATTATATCAAATTATGTTTGGTTTGTGGGGCGCTCAACTGCGCGGTCTTCAGCGCCCATACAAAGTCCCAGTTTTTACACCGTCCAATTTGTGCACAATCAAATCTAGCCACTGTCAAGAATGATGATGATAAAATGATGAGGACAACACAAACACTCAGGCGCCGGCCAGAGAATTTCCCCAATACGGCCGAGAATGGAACCCGAAACCCCGTGATCCAGAGGCAGCAACGCTAGCCACTAGTCCACGAGCTGCTGACAGTTATATCAGAGACAGCTTTGGACAACAAGCGAACAGAATGGATGTTGTTGTTGTTGTGGTCTTCAGTCCTGAGACTGGTTTGATGCAGCTCTCCATGCTACTCTATCCTGTGCAAGCTTCTTCATCTCCCAGTACCTACTGCAACCTACATCCTTCTGAATCTGTTTAGTGTATTCATCTCTTGGTCTCCCTCTACGATTTTTACCCTCCACGCTGCCCTCCAATACTAAATTGGTGATCCCTTGATACCTCAGAACATGTCCTACCAACTGGTCCCTTCTTCTAGTCAAGTTGTGCCACAAGCTCCTCCTCTCCCCAATCCTATTCAATACCTCCTCATTAGTATTATGATCTACCCATCTAATCTTCAGCATTCTTCTGTAGCACCACATTTCGAAAGCTTCTATTCTCTTCCTGTCCAAACTAGTTATCGTCCATGTTTCACTTCCATACATGGCTACACTCCATACAAATACTTTCAGAAACGACTTCCTGACACTTAAATCTATACTTGATGTTAAAAAATTTCTCTTCTTCAGAAACGCTTTCCTTGTCATTGCCAGACTACATTTTATATCCTCTCTACTTCGACCATCATCAGTTATTTTGCTCACCAAATAGAAAAACTCATTTACTACTTCAAGCGTCTCATTTCCTAATCGAATTCCCTCAGCATCACCCTACTTGATTCGACTACATTCCATGATCCTCGTTTTGCTTTTTTTGATGTTCATCTTATATCCTCCTTTCAAGACACTGTCCATTCCGTTCAACTGCTCTTCCAAGTCCAGTACTGTCTCTGACAGAATAACAATGTCATCGGCAAACCTCAGAGTTTTTATTTCTTCTCCATGGATTTTAATACCTACTCCGAATTTTTCTTTTGTTTCCTTTACTGCTTGCTCAATATACAGATTGAATACCATCGGGGAGAGGCTACAACCCTGTCTTACTCCCTTCCCAACCACTGCTTCCCTTTAATGTCCCTCGACTCTTATAACTGCCATCTGGTTTCTGTAGAAATTGTAAATAGCCTTTCGCTCCATGTATTTTCCCCTGCCACCTTCAGAATTTGAAAGAGAGTATTCCAGTCAACATTGTCAAAAGCTTTCTCAAAGTCTACAATTGCTAGAAACGTAGGTTTGCCTTTCCTTAATCTAGCTTCTAAGATAAATCGTAGGGTCAGTATTGCCTCATGTGTTCCAATATTTCTACGGAATCTGAACCCAAGTTCCCCCGAGGTCGGCTTCTACCAGTTTTTCCATTTGTCTGTAAAGAATTCGCGTTAGTATTTTGCAGCTGTGACTTATTAAACTGATTGTTCGGTAATTTTTACATCTGTCAACACCTGCTTTCTTTGGGATTGGAATTATTATATTCTTCTTGAAGTCTGAGGGTATATCGCCTGTCTCATACATCTTTCTCACCAGATGGTAGAGTTTTGTCAGGACTGGCTCTCCCAAGGCCGTCAGTAGGTCTAATGGAATGTTGTCTACTCCCGGAGTCTTGGTTCGACTCAGGTCTTTCAGTGCTCTGTGAAACTCTTCACGCAGTATCGTATCTTCCATTTCATCTTCATCTACATCCTCTTCCATTTCCATAATATTGTCCTCAAGTACAACGCCCTTGTATAGACCCTCTATATACTCCTCCCACCTTTCTGCTTTCCCTTCTTTGGTTAGAACTGGGTTGCCACCGGAGCTCTTCATATTCATACATGTGGTTCTCTTTTCTCCAAAGGTCTCTTTAATTTTCCTGTAGGCAGAATCTATATTACCCTTGGTGAGATAAACCTCTACATCCTTACATTTGTCCTCTAGCCATTCCTGCTTAGCGATTTTGCAGTTCCTGTCGATCGCATTTTTGAGACGGATGGATAATATCTTGAAAATAGGTTGATTAACATCAAGGAAAGTAACATAAGGATAATTCATCTCTTCATTCATCATTCTACTGATTAGTTTGCTGCAGCCCATCTTGAATTCTCTCCTGGGCTACCAGTAATTCTCTGAACCTATGTCCTCAATTACTTCCTTGATGTTTTACAATCTCTATCTTTTCATATAGTGTTTATCTTTTACTGCTCCCTCCAGTACCATGGAAAAACAGATGTTATATCATCCTCTCCCTCCTTCTTATCAGTGTTTTCTATATGTTCCTTTCCACGCTCGAACTGCGGAGAACCTTCTGATTCCTTACCTTACCAGTCCACCTAATTTGCTACATTCTTTCGTAGCAATTCATCTCAAACGCTTTGATCATCTTCTTTTCCCATATTTTCATAATCCATGGCTCGCTTTCATACTATGCTGCATCCGAAGTTAAATTTTATTTCTCAAATTAAATCCAATGTTTGACAATAACAGACCTCTCTTGAACAGGAATTCCCTCTTTGCCTTTGTTAGTCTGTTTGTTTTTGTCCTCTTTGCTTTGCCTCTCAAATGTCTTATTGCTCCCAAGGTAACAGAATTCCTTTTGCTTCCAAGGTAACAGAATTCCTTAAATTCATCTACTTCGTGGTTCCCAATTTTGGTGTTACGTTTGTCGCTAATTGCACTTCTTCTACTTCTCATTACTTTCGTCTTTCTTCGGTTTGCTCTCAGTCCATATGCTGATCTCATTATATTTTTCAATCCATTCAATAGTCCCTGTAGTTTTTCTTCACTTTCAATGAGGATATTGACGTTATCAGCGAATCTTATCACATACATCCTTTCATCTTGAATTTTCATTCCACCCTTGACTATTTCTTTTATTTCCTCTATTGCGTTTTCGGTGTGTAGACTGCACAGTAGAGCTGAAAAAGATATGATGTTTAACTCGAGAACTGCGTTCTCATTCATCCATTCTCACTGTTCTCTCTTGGCTGTTGTACATATTGTACACTATGCGTGTTTCTCGATAGCTTACTCCTATTTTGCTCAAAATTTCGAACATCCTGTACTATTTCTCAATCTCGAACGCTTTTTCCAGACTGAGAAATCTTATGAAAATGTCTTGATTATTCCTCGGTCTTGCTTCCACTATCAGGCCTCTCTGGTGCGGTGCGGTTCCTAAAGTGAAACTTATTGTCCTCCGACAGAGTATGAATTTTCTTTTCCACTCTTCTGAATATTATTCTTGACAGCAACTTCACTGCATGAGCTGTTAAGCTGTTTGTTCGATAATTCTCGTACTTTCCTGTCCTTGCCATCTCCGGGATCGTGTGGACGATATTTTTCCGAAAGTCTGACGGAACGCCTTACATATCTACTGCTTCTTCTTCTATCACGTCTTCATACGGTTCCTCCCCCTCATACAGGCCTCGAGTGCTCTCTTTCCACCTAATCTCTCATTCCTCTGTGTTGAAACGTGGATTTCCCATGGCACTCATGATACTGACGCCGTTGCTTTTAATGTCACCGAAGGTTGTTTTGACTCTTCTGTATGGTGAATCTGTCCTTCCGATGACCATTCATTTTACGATTTCTTCAGATTTTTCCTGCTGCCATTTCGCCTTGGTTTTCCAGCTCTTTCTATATATTTCATTCCAGAGTAATTTATATTCCTGTATTTCTATCTTCCTGACATTCCTTTCGTACTGGTTCTTCCTGACGAGTCTGTTAAACTTTATCTACCCTTCATCATTGCTAAACTGTCTTCCGAGTCCCTGGGCATGCGTTACAATGCAGAATCTGATTTCAGAATCTTTGATCATGATGCAGTCCAGGTGGAATCTTCCCGTATTTCCAGGCCTTTCCAAACTGTCTTTTGTTCGTGTGATTTTTGGACAGTATGTTCGCTATTAGTAACTGAAATTTATTGCACAACTCAGTTAGTTGTTCTGTCTCATTCCTACTGCCAAGCCCATATTCTCCTTTAAATCATCCTTCTCTTTGTTCTCCTACAATAATACTCCAATCCCCCACGATTATTGGGTTATCATCTCCCCTTTCATACTCAGTATCCCTTTCAGTACCCTCATATACACTGAAAAGCCCAAGAAACTGCTACACCTGCCTAATATCATGTAGGGCCACCGCGAGCACGCAGAAGTGCCGCAACACGACGTGGCATGAACTCGACTAATGGCTGAAGCAGTGCCCGAGAGAACTGACGCCATGAATCCTGCAGGACTGTCCATAAATCCGTAAGAGTACCAGGGGGGGGGGGGGATGTCTTCTGAACAGCACGATGCAAGGCATCCCAGATATGCTCAATAAGGTTCATGTCAGGGAAGTTTGCTGTCCAGCGGAAGTGTTTAAACTCAGAAGAGTGTTCCTGTAGCCACTTTGTACCAATTCTGGACGTGTGGGGTGTCGCATTGTCCTGCTCGAATTGCCTAAGTCCTTCTGATTGGACACGGACATGAGTCAATGCAGGTGATCGGACAGGATGCTTAATTACGTGTCACCTGTCAAGAGTCGTATCTAGACGTATCAGGGGTCCCATATCACTCCAACTGCACATGTCCCACAACATTACAGAGCCTCCACTAGCTTGAACAGTCCCTTGCTGATATGCAGGGTCCATGGATTCATGAGGTTGTCTCCAAACCCGTACATGTCCATCCGCTCGATACAATTTGAAACGAGACTTGTCGGACCAGGCAACATCTCTCTAGTCATCAACAGTCCAATGTCGGTGTTGACGGGCCCAGGCGAGGCGTAAAGCTTTGTGTCTTGCAGTCATCAAGGGTACACGAGTGGATCTCCGGCTCTGAAACCCCGTATCGATGATGTTTCGTTGAGTGGTTTGCACGCTGACACTTGTTGATGGCCCAGCATTGAAATCTGCAGCAATTTGCAGAAGGCTTACACTTCTGTCACGTTGAGCGATTCTCTTCAGTCGTCGTTGGTCCCGTTCTTGTAGGATCTTTTTCCGACTGCAGCGATATCGGAGATTTGATGTTTTACCGGATCCCTGATATGCGCAGTACACACGTGAAATGGTCGTACGGGAAAATCCTCACTTTATCGCTACCTCGGGGATGCTGTGGCCCATCGCTCGTGCGACGACTATAACACCGCGTTCGAACTCAGTTAAATTTTGATAACCTGACATTGTAGCAGCAGTAACCGATCTAACAACTGCGCCAGACACTTGCTGTCTTATGTAGGCGTTGCCGCCCGCAAAGCCGTATTCTGCCTGTTTACATATCTCTGTATTTTAATATCTATGCCTACACAAGTTCCTTTGGCGTTTCAGTTTTATATACAGAGTGGTCCATTGATAGTGACCTGGCCAAATATCTGACGAAATAAGCATCAAACGAAACTCGTCTAGCTTGATGGGGGAAACCAGATGGCACTATGGTTGAACCGCTAGATGGCGCTGCCATAGGTCAAACGGATATCAACTGCGTTTTTTAAAATAGGACCCCCATTTTTTATTGCATTCCCCCTTCAAGTTAGACAAGTTTCGTTCTTTGTAGTTTTTTCGTTTGATACTTCTTTCGTGAGATATTTGACCCGGTCACGATCAATGGACCACCCTGTATATAGTCGAATCTGGTGCGAACAAATCTATGACTACACTGTTCACAGTAATACACTCTCTGCCCTATCTTTCTAGTCATAACGAATCCTACTCCTGTTACTTCATTTTCTGCTGCTGTTGGTATTATCCTATATTCGTTTGACCAGAAATCCTTATCTTCTGTCCATTTCACTTCACTTCTCCTCACAGTATCTAGACTGAGCCTTTGCGTTTCCATTTTGGAATTTCCTAGCTTCCCTACCACAATCAGACATCTGACATTTCACCTGGGCATTTCTTTCTCTGCTGTGTACAGTCAACATGTGGTTCACACGGAGCTGTTGAAAGAGAATCTTTTTCGCCCATCCTGCTGAAAAAATCCTTTGTCTATGTGATTATACAATCGAATCGTATTCGATGGCCGATGCGACCAGCACATTCTACTATGACTGAAGATTTCGCTACGAAGAGAGTGTCGGCGCAATTCGTGCCGAAGATGCTGGCGGCAGAGAAAAAGCAACTTTGTGCTTAAAGTCACAGAGGACACGGACTCCACAAATAGTGACTCCGACTTTGTGAATACCACAGCCACTGGTGACAAGTTCTGGCGGTACGGGTATGACCCGGAAGCCAAATCACAGTCGTCACAGTGGAAGCATTCCTCGTCACCCAGACCGAAGAAGGACCGCCAAGTGCGCAGCAATGACAAACTGATGCTGACTGCCTTGTTTGACTCCCTCAGTGTGGTACACCACGAGTACACACCACTGGGTCAAACCATCACTGAAGAGTGCTACAGGGATGTTGTCCATGACCTACGTGATGCTGTGCAGCGCAAGAGACCGGACTTGTGGTCAACAGAAAATTGGCGCCTCCATCATGACAATACTCCAGCACATTCCTCAATTGCTGTGCTTCAACAGGCTCCTTACTCTCTTGATATGGCCCCTTGCGACTCCTGGCTGTTCCCCAAACTCAACAGGCCATTGAAGGGAATGCGATTTCAGACAAAAGAGGACATTATGGTAGCAACGGCAGCTGAGCTAAACTCCATGCTTCCAACAATGGGGGCACCACTGGGAGAAGTCTTGGAGTCCCAAAGGGAACTAGTTTGAGGGTGATTATGTGTCCAATACTCTACATAAGCCAATTTTTCCCCCCTGGCCAAAGGTCAGATACTTTTCTAAGAGATCTTATACTTCATCGACCGTGCACCATGCAACATACGAAGATGTTTTACCGTAGAGCAGGTGATATTTGCAAATCAGTGGAGTTTATTTAATGTTCTAAGAATTTTATCTCTTCATCAGGAGGCTCATGCACGCAGCGACTGTTATTGACTTGTAAATAATAGATTTCAGCTCTCAGTCGTCCTGCTGAAATTTTATGGGCAGATCTAGATTTCAGCTAGCAACTAGCCATTCTCAATATTAAGAATACAAGAGGTACATAGTGAGATGACGTCACAAAAAAGTTGCAATTAATGGCTTTACTCATCTGGTTTGTATATTACATACCACTATCATTTTTCACCAATGCATGTAATGCCTGTTGGTCGGGCTTCGTCCACAGTTCATTGAATACTACTGTTTGCGGAAGGCGGGCTGTATGGAGAACACATCGGTTGGTTACATGGCGCCATCTATGTGAACTTCGCATAAACCTCAAGGGAAGTAAACCACTTCAAGTTTAATTACATAAAATGAAACATAAGTAAAATTCTTACACAGTCGTCCGACTTATTTCATATTTATCAAGTAATAAAATTTCCATGTTCACTCCTCGTGAGTCCGTTATTATTATTATAACATTTAAATTACGTCAGGTGAGTAAAACTTAAATTTTTTAAAAACATTTTTTTAAAATTTGTAATACACTAGAAGACACATGCTGTATACATCTATTAGTTGATATGGCTTGAATATATTTATTTTTATATTATATCTCCCTTTATTAAAGCATGCTAAGTATATTGTTCGTCATATTTACTAAATAGTTCATAGAGGTTTATACGTAGTTCACATAAATGGTGCCACGTAACCAACAGATGTGTTCTCCATGCAGCCCACCTTCCACAAACAGTAGTATTCAATGAACTGTGGACGAAGCCCGACCTACAGGCATTACACGTATTGATAAAAAATGATAGTGGTATGTAATATACAAACCAGATGAGTTAAGCCATTAATTTCAACTTTTTTTTGACATCATCTAACTATGTACCTCTTGTATTCTTAGCACTCAGAATGGCTAATTGCTAGCTGAAATCTGGATCTGCCAATAAAATTTAAAAAGGACGACTGATAGCTGAAATCTATTATTTACAAATTTTATCTCTCTTGAAAATGGAACTTGGTGTCAGTTTCCTGTAGCTTTTATTTGGAAATGCATTTAACTTGTAACTAGTTTTTCATACTACTACTTCCTAATTTGATATTACTTACTGGTTATTGCTATGTAGTACAGGGTGACTATTATTGAACTATGTGAAAAAAACGTAAATTAGTTACAAACTACGGCATGCACACACTCTATGCAACATGTTAACGTCACTATAGATATTCGGATTTAGGTTATGACATGTTTCGTATGCCTTCCGTCATTGGCAATGATGTGATGCAGACAAACAGTGTAAATCTGCATGACCCACTGGAGTGTTGGAACATCGCTGCTCTCGATGACCTCCTGAATGACTGTTTTCAGCTCACTAATGGTTTTGGGATTAATGCTGTAACCTTTTCTTTAATATAGCCCCACAAAAGGAGTCGCATGTGTTCAGATTTGGAGACTGTGCCAGCCAATGGAGGGACATGCCAGTGGCCTCTGCGTACCCCAGAGCCAGAAATGCGATTCCCAAAGTGCTCCTCCAGGACATCAAACACCCTCTTGCTTCGATTGGGTGAAGCTCCATCTTGCATGAACCACATCTTGTCGAAATCAGGGTCAGTTTTTGATAATGGGGATGAAATCATCTCCCAAACTCTTTACGTACTGTTTGGCAGTCACCGCGCCGTCAAGGAATATCGCACCCATTAGTCGGTGACTGGACATGTTGAGGATGGGGAGACTTCTCAGTCCCACAAATGACCTAATTTTGCTTATTGATGAGCCCATCCAAATGAAAATGGGCTTCGCTGCTCAACCAAACCATATGCACATACTAATTCCCATCATGCCCTGCAGCCAACCATGCAGTTTGAACTTCCTAATGTGAACCGTTCAGAAGCTATGACGATTTTATTTCATATCGTTTAATAATTGTCACCCTCTGTATTAATAATACAGCACATAGAAATTAAATATGGTATTGAAAAGATTTTCTCGGTTGCAATACTTTTAAATCTAAACAAAATATTTGTTCCTAGGCACATAAGTATGTCATATATTGGACCATGTTTTCTCATTTGCAAAAATCTTAATTTTTATGGATAATTTTTGTATCTTATTCTTAAACAGGAAAAAATTTTCCTAATGTTCTGCAAAATTGTATGTACTTGGGAACGAACCAGCTTCTGGCTTCTTAGACCATCGTTAGGTGACAACTGAATGTCGCAAATACAGATATTGGGTGGTTATAATTGGTCTGATGGTGTTTCGAGTGCAGCAGTATGGGCTGGATACATCATAGGAAACTGAAACATTGTAGGTACCTGTATGTTCACTAATCGATGGACTCACGTAGTATTCTGAAGAAAGCAATAGTTCACTTTTCAGCCACCAGGTGAAAATACGGCACTGCAAGTAGTCACAATGTAAGATGTTTCCTGTATTGACAGCAGTATGGAGTTCGTCACTCGGCGATATTTGCTGATTTCTTATGTGAAGTGATTGTTGATGGAAAACGGTTAAGAGGGTTGAACTTTTCTGTACGAAACGCCATAGCTAGTGAGAAGAAAACCTGTCACTGCTGGTAAAGTTACTTTACCAGAATGGCAGCATTAGCAGCGCTGCCTCGCGGGAATATCGCCGACAGAAACAGCTGCGAAGAGACCCCTTCTTAATAAATGGCCTAAAGAAGAGGACCAAGAAATTTGGAGAAACAGGTGAATTAGGTGGTGCAGCAGGGCGAGGGAGATGGCCTACTCCAATGGCACTTGTTGATGGAGCTGCTGCAGCTACAGCCGAACGTGCAGCACATGCCTCAGATTCTGAAGCCACTACTCGAGATGTGACAGGGTAATTATCTGTCCACTGGTCAAGGGTTCGAAAGATTTTGGAGTGCATTTTACACTGGTATTCCTGCAAGATTCAGAATGTGCACCAAATGGAGCCCCAACATGGGCTACATCGCTGTGACTTTGTCCTTTGTTTGTTTGGCACCCAATGAAATGAATGACATTTTACTCTGCATAGAGCCAAGAACGTACAAAATTGTAGCATATGGAGTTCTGCTCCACCATATGTTGTGCAGGATTATCCATTGCACTCAGGATATGTGACTGTGTGGTCTGGTTTCACAAGCTCCTCCATTCTCGGTCCGTTTTCCTTTGAGGAGATGACCCCTTGCAGGCTTGTTAAGTGTGGAGTGACATCTGCATGTTATCAGGACCTCCTTATGGAACATGTTGCTGCAGTTTTCCAAGATTGCAACTGTATCCACACCACTACTTTCATGCAAGATGGGACGACTCTACATATCGCTTACCATGTGAAAGGTTTTCTTTGAGAAACCTTCAGTAGTGACCGAATCATCTCTAGACAGTTTCTTGATGCGTGACTTTCCAGATACCCTTACTTAATTACACACATCAAAAAAAGTTTTGCATCATCTCGGTTCCAAGAGCTATGGAACATGTACAGAAAATTGGAATAGAGATCAAAATAAACATCATTTTGGTCCTTTTTATTGCTCATGAAAACCACACATTGCATGTTTTACTACCATACAGCGAGACGTTCAGTGGTGGTGATCCAGATTTCTGAACACATCGGTACCTCTAATACCCAGTAGCACGTCCTCTTGCACTGATGCATGCCTGTATTCGTCGTGGCATACTATCCACAAGTTCATCGAGACACCATTGGTCCAGATTGTCCCACTCCTCAACGTCGATTCGGTGTAGATCCCTCAGAGTGGTTGGTGGGTCACGCCGTACATAAACAGCCATTTTCAATCTATCGCAGGCACGTGCGAAAGTATTCATGTCTAGAGAACATGCTGGCCACTTTAGTCGAGCGATGTCGTTATCCTGAAGGAAGTCATTCACAAGATGTGCACGATGGAGGTGCGAATTGTCGTCCATGAAGACGAATGCCTCGCCATTATGCTGCCGATGTGGTTGCACTATCGGTCGGAGGATGGCATTCACGTATCGTACAGCTGTTACGGCGCCTTCCGTGACCACCAGCGGCGTACGTTGGCCCCACATAATGCCACCCCAAAACAGCAGGGAACCTCCACCTTGCTGCACTCGCTAGACAGTGTGTCTAAGGCGTTCAGCCTGACCGGATTGCCTCCAAACACGTCTCCGACGATTGTCTGGTTGAAGACATATGCGACACTCATCGGTGAAGAGAACGTGATGCCAATCCTGAGCGGTCCATTCGGCATGTTGTTGGACAAATCTGTACCGCGCTGCATGGTGTCGTGGTTGCAAAGATGGTCCTCGCCATGGACGTCAGGAGTGAAGTTGCTCATCATGCAGCCTGTTGCGCACAGTTTGAGTCGTAACACGACGTCCTGTGGCTGCACGAAAAGCATCATTCAACATGGTGGCATTGCTGTCAGGGTTCCTCCGAGCCACAATCCATAAGCAGCGGTGATCCACTGCCGTAGTAGCTCTTGGGCGGCCTGAGCGAGGCATGTCATCGACAGTTCCTGTCTCTCTGTATCTCCTCCATGTCCGAACAACATCTCTTTGGTTCAGTCCGAGACGCCTGGACACTTCCCTTGATGAGAGTCCTTCCTGGCACAGAGTAACAATGCGGACGCGATCGAACCGCGATATTGACCGTTTAGGCTTGGTTGAACTACAGACGACATAAGCCGTGTACGTCCTTCCTGGTGGAATGGCTTGAACTGATCGGCTGTCGGACCTCCTCCGTCTAACAGGCGCTGCTCATGCCTGGTTCTTTACATCTTTGGGCGGGTTTAGTGACATCTCTGAACAGTCAAAGGGACTGTGTCTGTGATACAATATCCACAGTCAACATCTGTCTTCAGGAGTTCTGGGAACGGGGGTGATGCAAAACTTTTTTTTCATGTGCGTACTTGTGACTTCTGTTTGTGTGGTTCATGGAAGATTTTATCTATCAGTGATTCATCCAGACTCTTACTAATCTGAAGCATAGCACACGATGACGTATCACACTGATTAAACAGATATGCCACAAACAACTGTCGAACATGCCATGTTACGGATGCAGCATCTTAATGAGTTGTGGGATCATACTGAATGCATATTGTAACGTGTGACCATATGCTAATATGTGAGCCAGAACCACCGTAATCACAGCAGTTCCTTCCCTTTTCCTGTACCCACACGACGTTCTGACTACCTACCGCGCGATATTTTCACCCGTCGCCGGGAAGTGAAACTATTATTTTTTCAGCATACTGCGTGAGCGCACCGATTAATGAGCATACGTTCGACATATCAGCATCCGCCATGTATACAGCCCATACTGCAGCATTCGCAACACCGTCAGTTTCATTATAACCACGCGATATAATGATGTTGATTCTGAGGGAGTTCAGTCGTCGATTTTTGTTTCCATGGCAACAGTAAAGATATTAGCACCTGGAGAATTTTACGTAACACTTTCATAAAAATCACATTCTGGGATGAGGTAATCCCTCCAACTTTCCAGCACCCATACGGCTACAAACACACAGCTCTCCATTCGACGGCGCATCGCCTCATATCAGTTCCATTATCTGAATCTACATTTCAGATATAACTACAGACTATCATCTCTGGTAATGGCTATAGCTCTTCCCTGACTGATAACGTTCTAGGAAAAAAGGAAATGCGTGAAATTGCACCACTTCTGTATGTTGGTCAACAGGAAGTAGTTAGTAGTTTTAGAAGCTGGTGCAATCCCATACACTGTCAAGACTTCTGACAACGCAGCGAAAAAATTTGTATTGCAACTACAGTACAAACCTTAAGTTTGTACTAGTAATAGCAGACTATATTTTTATTCTATAGTAAAGACATGTTTAGAAGTTAGCAGGATTGGTGGAGATGTTTGTTACTTGGAGATTTATTCTACCTAATTACCATGGAAACTAAACCAAATGCTGTAATATATTTAAAAATAAATTTGATTGTCGTTGGTAGGTATCGTTAGCAGTGGTTAGTCACTTGAGAGCAGGGATGCCAAAGAAATTACATTAATTAGGGCGTGCAGTGCCCCAACGGCCACCTGACGTTTGTTAAGCGTTTATACTTCACGAAGACATGTTGCCCTCAAAGATAGTGCTCGACGTTCCCGCTATAATCTCTTGTGGGAAGAAACAAATAAACAAAGTAATTTGGAAAGTGGAAAGGTTCGTTGTAAATCAGAAAACGGATATACCATGATAACTGAAATCTAAATTAGAGGCACATTGTCCTCTAAGGAAACACATGCTACATCTGCAAGGGATTGCTATTGTAGTAATACTTGGCACCTATTGTTAAATCAGAGAGCACACGAATGACAGTCTCAGACTTATGTCTTTCCTTCCGCCGCATATGATTACACAGCCACCATTCATGTTCGTATAATTCTTCACTATCTGTCAGGCCCTACTACTTACATAAATTTGATATATGCCAGCCACTTCTAGAACAATACATCTGTACTGGAAGCACACAGAATTTGGATACTGGGTTCACTCAGAGTAATCACAAACAGTTAATTTTGCACTGCCAGATGGGTCTTTTAATAATGAAACTACAGTCACATTAATTCGCCCACACAAACGCGAAACAATGAAACGGAAGTCTGTTGTCTGCACTCTCCCAGACGGCCACCCTACGTGCAGTACTTTCGAAGACATGTCGGAATTTCACACAAGCGCCGAGTCGTCTATGAAATCACTTGCCTGTGACGATGAGGCAGCAACTTGATTGCGGCACGCGGCTCTATCGTCGTTCTAAAGTTTGTCACAGTTTAATGAAATCTTGTACTACGCAAAGCTACTCCCTCACGTACACGTTTATTAGTGGGTATTAATAGCGGAATAAACTGTCGCTACTCAACTGCTGTTCCATACGCTCAGAGCAGTGCTTCAGTGCTTTGAAAGTACTTTACGACCGCATACGAGGTCTGTTAAAAAATACCAGAATATTGTCCGCAAAATTTTTCCACGCTTAGCTTTTACTTATTATGCACGGTCACCTTCGAAATACTCTCCTCCACAATTGCTACACCGCTCCTAAAGCCGTTTCCACTTCCGGGAGGGGGGGGGGGGGGGGGTCGTTGTAGCCTCTTGCTGGATCGCGCGAAGCGCCGTCTGCGAATTTTCTTTTATCTCGTCTAAGGTTGCAAATCTTCGTCCTTTCAAGGAGGTTTTCAACTTTGGAAAGAAAGTCCGCAAGGGACAGGTCTGGAGAGTACGGGGGAAGTGGCAGCACAATGATTTCATTTTTTGTGTAATAGTTACGCACCAACAGGGATGAATATGGGAGTGCGTTATCGTGATTCACGGGCGATTAATTGTCTCGCCACATTTCAGGCCGGTTCCTCACATTTTCTCGCAGGCGTCACATCACGTCCGATTTTTTATTTATTTATTTATTTACACGTCAAGTTCCGTAGGACCAAATTGAGGAGCAAATCTCCAAGGTCATGGAACGTGTCAGTACATGAACTTACAACATAAAAGTAATAACAGATAAAAATAAATGTTCATGAACCTACAAGAAAATCAGTCCATAAGTTTAGGTAAACGCTATCAGCCATGGCAGCTCATTGAAAATGGATGCAGCAGTATACTGCACACCTTTTCGCACAAGAGTTAAGGAAGTCCGATCCAAATGCAGCTTTCATTTCTGCCGAGTATTAACCGAGTGAAAGCTGCTTATTCTTGAGAATAAACTAATATTGGTAACAAGAAACGACAACAAGGAATATAGATATTAAGAGGCCAATGTCAAAATACCCAGATTCGTGAACAGAGTTCTACAAGAGGTTCGTGAACTCACACCACTTATTGCCCGAACCGCCCGTTTCTGAGCCAAAAATATCCTTTTAGAATGGGAAAAGTTACCCCAAAATATAATACTATACGATATAAGCGAATGAAAATAAGCGAAGTAGACTAATTTTCGTGTCGAACGATCACTCACTTCTGATACCATTCGAATAGTAGAAATGATAGTATTAAGTCTTTGAACAAGATCCTGAACGTGGGCTTTCCACGACAACTTACTATCTATGTGAACACCTAGACATTTGAACTGTTCAGTTTCACTAATGATATGCCCGTTCTGTGAAATTAAAACGTCAGGTTTTGTTGAATTGTGTGTTAGAAATTGTAAAAACTGTGTCTTACTGTGATTTAGCGTTCGTTTATTTTCTACAAGCCATGAACTTAGGTCATTTACTGCACTATTTGAAACCGAGCCAATGTTGCACACAACAGCCTTTACTACCAAGCTAGTGTCATCAGCAAACAGAAATATTTTAGAGTTACCCATAATACTAGAAGGCATATCATTTATATAAATAAGGAACAGGAGCGGCCCCAACACTGATCCCTGGGGCACCCCCTACTTGACAGTACCCCACTTGGATCCCACATCGCAGCCGTTATCAACATTGTGAATAATGACCTTTTGCTGCCTGTTGCTAAAGTAAGAGGGGAACCAATTGTGAGCTACTCCCTGTATTCCGTAATGGTCCAACTTCTGCAGCAATATTTTGTGGTCAACACAATCAAATGCCTTAGTTAAATCAAAAAATATGCCAAGCGTTCGAAACCATTTGTTTAGCCCATGCAGTACCTCACAGAGAGAAGAGAATTTAGCATTTTCAGTTGTTAAACGACTTCTAAAGCCGAACTGTACATTTAATAACAAATCGTGTGATATAAAATGATCACTTATCCTTACATACACAGCCTTTTCAATAACTTTTGCAAGCACTGGTGGCATAGAAATAGGTCTAAAATTATCTGTATTATCCCTTTCTCCCTTTTTATAAAGTGGCATTACTACTGAGTGCTTCAATCGCTCAGGAAACTGACCATTCCGAAAGAAAAAATTACAAATATGGCTAAACACAGGGCTAACATGAGCAGGACAGTACTTTAATATTCAATGGCACCATTGATAAACAGTTTGTCTCTGTGGCACGAATTTATGATGAACTAATCCTTCAGGGACAAAGCTTTGACACTTGTCCTGGCCTGACGAGGTGAAGGTCTTTCCGGTTATGACTCACGAGTCGTGGGACGAACTTAGCGGTAACACGATGCATCCCAAAATGCTGCGTCGGGATTTTCTGACATGATCCCACTGAAGTGTTACATTCTTCTATAATCTCTCGTACAGTCAGTCTTTGATGGCACGCACAATTCCGTTGATGACCCTGACACGAGCGCCGACTGTAAACGTCGAAGGGCGTCCTGAACGAGGATCATCTTTAACTTCTGTCCGGCCATTTTTAAACCGTGTTAACTATTCGCAACACCGAGTACGGCTTCAGACTCATCACTGTAGGCTTCCTACATCATTTGGTGTATCTCTGTAAAGGTTTTCTTGAGTCTGGCGCAAAATTTAATGCAGACACATTGCTCCTCTAACCCTGCCATCTCTAAATTCGCAAATTGTGCGACACAACGGTCTACGCAATACAGCACTGAACAATAACTAACAGACATACAACAATGAAACTTCGGGCAGTTACACATTGAACACAGGCGTGCGCAGGAATGTCAACAGCGTTTCGCTCCAAGACGCCATTGGCGTGAAATGACGAATGTTCCGGAATTTTTAAACAGACCTCGTACATTGAATATTTTAGCGGAGCGATCAAATACGGATATGATATCAATGATGACCCAAAAATGGCTTTCTGGATTGAGCACGCCAGCCTCTAAGCCGGCACCCCTCCACCTATGAGTCACTCGATTTTGAAACTAAATCAAACAATATGAAATCTAAGTTTCCTCACGCACTGTCCTCAACTTCTTTAGATAATTATTAAATTACAATAAATGAAAAACACCAGTTTGCTTTTGTTCTACAGTATTACTTTTATTGGTAACCGGTTTTCGGCTTACAAGGGCATCTTCAAAGATTTATTGAGTATCAGACCAAAGGAGTTACAATGTTTGCAAACGACATTAGAAGAGAAGTAACACATATAGACTGAAGTAGAAACATACGGTAAGTAACATCTTTTCAGTGAAAAAGTAAAAATTGAACAGTACATAAATAACAGTGGAGTAGACAGGAAAACCTTTAGCACAAAATAGGAATAGTATGCCTACATAACAGTTTCTGTTAATAAACAAAATTAATAAAATAAAATAAAATTAGTACTAGACAAGGCTACACCAGGAGGTATGAAACATGGAAACTGTAGTTACATTCATAATTGTCTCTTCTTTTAATTGGTTTGTGTATCACTCTCCATGTTTCATGCCTCCTGATGTAGCCTTGTCTAGTACTAATTTTATTTTATTTTATTACTTATGTTTATTAATAGAAACTGTTATGTAGGCATGATATTCCTATTTTGTGCTAAAGGTTTTCCTGTCTACTCCATTGTTATTTATGTACTGTTCAATTTTTACTTTTACATTGCATTACCACCACAGTGTCAAAATGTTACTAACTCTATGTTTCTACTTCAGTCTAAAAATGGTTCAAATGGGTCTGAGCACTATGGGACTTAACATCTGAGGTCATCAGTCCCCTAGAACTTAGAACTACTTAAACCTAACTAACCTACGGACATCACACACGTCCGTGGCCGAGGCAGGATTCGAACCTGCGACCGTAGCGGTCGCGCGGTTCCAGACTGAAGCGCCTAGAGCCGTTCGGCCAATCTGGCCAGCCTATTTCAGTCTAGACGTGTTACTTCTCTTCCAATGTTGTTTGCAAACAAAGTAACTTCCTTGTTGATAATACCCAATAAATGTCTGAAGATGGCCTTGTAAGCTGAAAACCGGCTAACAACAAAAGTAATATTGTAGAACAAAAGCAAACTGGCGCTTTTCATTTATTATAATGTTGTTCTACCAAAAACCGACGGAAGATTCTGTTAACATATTAAATTATACTTTTATTAACCTGAGAGACTATTAGTAAGTGGGAGTATTTTGCCGATGATGACGATAACTGGCAATATCGCACATCAAAGTCGTATGGGCGTTCCCCGCAGAAATACCAACCCCGCTCGCTTTGTTACTACCGGAAAGGCATTCCTACGCTGGATTTGTTCTAGAAGCTACTACGAGGGGCATTCAAATTCTAAGGCCTCCGATTTTTTTTCTCCGGACTGGAAAGAGATAGAAACATGCACATTGTTTTAAAATGAGGCCGCGTTCATTGTCAGTATGTCCCGGAGATGGCAGCACCGTACGGCAGATGGAATTTTACCGCCAGCGGCGAGAATGAGAACTGTTTTAAATACTTAAAATGGCGACGTTTTCCTTACTTGAACAGCGTGCAGTCATTCGTTTTCTGAATTTGCGTGGTGTGAAACCAATTGAAATTCATCGACAGTTGAAGGAGACATGTGGTGATGGAGTTACGGATGTGTCGAAAGTGCGTTCGTGGGTGCGACAGTTTAATGAAGGCAGAACATCGTGTGACAACAAACCGAAACAACCTCAGGTTCGCACAAGCCGTTCTGACGACATGATCAAGAAAGTGGAAAGAACTGTTTTGGGGGATCGCCAAATGACTGTTGAACAGATCGCCTCCAGAGTTGGCATTTCTGTGGGTTCTGTGCACACAATCCCGCATGACGACCTGAAAATGCGAAAAGTGTCATCCAGGTGGGTGCCACGAATGCTGACGGACGACCACATGGCTGCCGGTGTGACATGTTGCCAAGCAATGTTGACGCGCAACGACAGCATGAATGGGACTTTCTTTTCGTCGGTTGTGACAATGGATGAGACGTGGATGCCATTTTTCAATCCAGAAACAAAGCGCCAGTCAGCTCAATGGAAGCACAAAGATTCACGGCCACCAATAAATTTCGGGTAACCGCCAGTGCTGAAAAAATGATGGTGTCCATGTTCTGGGACAGCGAGGGCGTAATCCTTACCCATTGCGTTCCAAAGGGCACTACGGTAACAGGTGCATCCTACGAAAATGTTTTGAAGAACAAATTCCTTCCTGCACTGCAACAAAAACGTCCGGGAAGGGCTGCGCGTGTGCTGTTTCACCAAGACAATGCACCCGCACATCGAGCTGAAGTTACGCAACAGTTTCTTCGTGATAACAACTTTGAAGTGATTCCTCATGCTCCCTACTCACCTGACCTGGCACCTAGTGACTTTTGGCTTTTTCCAACAATGAAAGACACTCTCCGTGGCCGCACATTCACCAGCCGTGCTGCTATTTCCTCAGCGATTTTCCAGTGGTCAAAACAGACTCCTAAAGAAGCCTTCGCCGCTGCCACGGAATCATGGCGTCAGCGTTGTGAAAAATGTGTACGTCTGCAGGGCGATTACGTCGAGAAGTAACGCCAGTTTCATCGATTTCGGGTGAGTAGTTAATTAGAAGAAAAATCGGAGGCTTTAGAACTTGAATGCACCTCGTAGAAGCTTTTTACTTTCCCGCGCACTTGGGACTCCGTAATACTTCGCGCCATGTGAACCAGTGCGCCTGCCTGCTCTGTGTAATTCAGAGCTTCTCCACAAATAGTTCTGGCGTACGACTGCCCAATGTCATCGGAGTACTCTCCCTTACATTTGTTTGGATAATAAGGCAAATAAAACAGTGCATGTCGCCATATGGTTAGCGTGAATTGATTCAGTTAATTATGGGTGAAACCGTTATGCTTTTATTATTATAAATATTGCTCTTGAAGTTTTTAAAAGAAATTGAAAATGAAAAATAGAGGTGGTACATTTACACAGTACTACGTAACGTAGTTGCTATGTTGCAAGTTGCAGCCTTTGGAAACACTGACTGGTGCGTATATTGTTGTTGTTGTTGTTGTTCTTGTGGTCTTCAGTCCTGGGACTGTTTTGATGCAGCTCTCCATGCTACTCTCTCTTGTGCAAGCTTCTTCATCTCCCAGGACCTTCTGCAACCTACTTCCTTCTGAATGTGCTTAGTGTATTCATCTCTTGGTCTCCCTCTACGATTTTTACCCTCCACCCTGCCCTCCAATACTAAATTGGTGATCCCATGATGCCTCAGAACGTGTCCTACCAACCGATCCCTTCTTCTAGTCAAGTTGTGCCACAAACTCCTCCTCTCCCAAATTCTATTCAATACCTCCTCATTAGTTATGTGATATACCCATCGAATCTATGGCATTCTTCTGTAGCACCACATTTCGAAAGCTTCTATTCTCTTCCTGTCCAAACTATTTATCGTCCATGTTTCACTACACTGCATACGAATACTTTCAGAAACGACTTCCTAACACTTATATCTATACTCGATGTTAACAAATTTATCTTCTTCAGAAACGCTTTCCTTGCCATTGCCAGTCTACATTTTATATCTTTTCTACTACGAGCATCATCAGTTATTTTTCTTCCCAAATAGCAAAACTCATTTACTACTTTAAATGTCTCATTTCCTAATCTAATTCCCTCAGCATCACCCGACTTAACTCGACTACATTTCATTATCCTCGTTTGCTTTTGTTGATGTTTATCTTATATCCTCCTTTCAAGACACTGTCCATTCCGTTCAACTGCTCTTCCAAGGCCTTTGCTGTCTCTGACAGAATTACAATGTCATCGGCAAACCTAAAAGTTTTTACTTTTTCTCCATGGATTTTAATACCTGTTCCGAATTTTTCTTGTGTTTCCTTTACTGTTTGCTCAATATACGGATTGAATAACGTTGGGGAGAGGCTACAACCCTGTCTCACTCCCTTCCCAACCACTGCTTCCCTTTCATGCCCCTCGACTCTTATAACTGCCATCTGGTTTCTGTACAAATTGTAAATAGCTTTTCGCTCCCTGTATTTTACCCCTGTCACCTTTCAGAATTTGAAAGAGAATGTTCCAGTCAACATTGTCAAAAGCTTTCTCTAAGTCTACAAATGCTAGAAACATAGGTTTGCCTTTCCTTAGTCTTTCTTCTAAGATACGTCGTAGGATCAGTATTGCCTCACGTGTTCCAACATTTTTACGGAATCCAAACCGATCTTCCCCGAGGTCGGCTTCTACCAGTTTTTCCATTCATCTGTAAAGAAATCGTGTTACTATTTTGCAGCCGTGACTTATTAAACTGACAGTTCGGTAATTTTCACATCAGTCAACACCTGCTTTCTTTGGGATTGGAATTATTATATTCTTCTTGTAGTCTGAGGATATTTCGCCTGTCTCATACATTCTGCTCATCAGATGGTAGAGTTTTGTCAGGACTGGCTCTCCCAAGGCTGTCAGTAGTTCTAATGGACTCGACTCAGGTCTTTCAGTGCTCTGTCAAACTCTTCACGCAGTATTGTATCTCCCATTTCATCTTCATCTACATCCTCTTCCATTTCCAGAATATTGTCCTGAAGTACATCGCCCTTGTATAGACCCTCTATGTGCTCCTTCCACCTTTCTGCTTTCCCTTCTTTGCTTAGAACTGGGTTTCCATCTGAGCTCTTGATGTTCATACAAGTGGTTCTCTTTTCTCCAAAGGTCTCTTTAATTTTCCTGTAGGCAGTATCTATCTTACCCCTACTGAGATAAGCCTCTACATCCTTACATTTGTGCTCTAGCCATCCCTGCTTAGCCATTTTGCACTTCCTGTCGATCTCATTTTTGAGACGTTTGTATTTCTTTTTGCCTGCTTCATTTACTGGTGCGTATGAAGCTGCGGAAAAAATATGCTGGTCTGTCAAGAGTTAGGTAGTCTGAACATTAGAGAGATTGGAGATAAGGAAGACGGAGTCATTCTTTGCTGAACGTCATGTTTTAGCAGGAAGCAAGGAATATAATGTAGACTATGAAGTTTTACATGTTGTCGTGAAGAGCAGAAAGACGGCCTTGATGGAAATAGTTGACAGAGAATACCACCTTGATATTAAGTGCCTAAACTCAATTTCCTTTTTCCTCACAGCTAATTTAAGTTTTAATTGCACAAATATTACACTACAACTGCAAACTGAACTATATTTATCATCTGATTTTAAATGTAACGATTTCCACACAAAAGACTTTATTTTTCGTTTTTTATTACATGGAACTGCTTTTGCATGAAAGAAAAATGTTAAATTTTGATTTGTAAACACTCTTGTATCATTTGTATCTTCTGTATAAGCAATGTCTGCGTTAAGTCGCACGTAATTTTATTTGCAGTTGCGATGTTCGCTTGTCACATAACGATGGCCCAAGAAGCAGAAAAGTGAAATGTGAACAAAGAGTCATAATTTTCCATAAAATTAGCTGTTTCCTACAACATATTGTTATCACATCTTGCCAAACACCGTCGGCAAATTAATGTTATGTGTGTTAGTCTGTTTTCGTCAAATATTATCTAAAAATTTTTCTCTGTGACATTAGCGTATTTGGAGTTTTGCTGGTAAATCCGACATCTCGGACGGAATAGTTTGGTTGTAAGTGCATCTGGAATGCTTCTTTTGAATGTTCAGCATTACTGCCCAAATTCCAATAATCATAAGAAGTAATTAGTGACGCATCTTGGTCGTTTGTTTCAGGGAGACCATACAGGGGAGACTTTGGATACGAAGGAGAACATGGTGAGTTATTTTTCAGCCTTCCTGCTCGGAAGACCATACGACATATTCAAGATTACAATACATTAGTTCACCTTAGATTAGATTAGACACAATAGACGACTTTGTTCCACAAATCAATATCTCCATATGCGAGCAAAATATCGGAAAAATGCGATGTAGAACACCTATTTGACACACAAAATAATATGTATTTATGCACATATTTAAATTTCTGTGGCGACTATCCTGTCAACACGGGGGAAAAAGTTGTTTCTCCTCTTTACTCGTGAGGAATACTTTAATAGGAACGTATGAAATGAGCACAAAGGCTACACACATTATTTTATATGCGAAAAATGTGTTCTACACCACGCCCACGTGAAACATTCATCATTTTCAAATGCAATTAAAGAGAACTATGACTCACAGATGCTTGCGATTTGTGGCACCATGTAAACTAAGTCAGATAGTTTAGGGTAAAAAATTAATACATTTCTAGATGGGCTACTTTTGTAACCCATTAAGTGTCTAGAGTTCTAGACGATACTCTGTCTAAACCCATGTGCATTCAAGAATTTGAAAAGGGAGGGGAGGGGGGGGTAAACAATTGGAATACTTAGCGCCTACTGTTTCCCATATGCCCATATGAGTTCCTCGCCAGGATCGTCCTGTGAAAGGTGTGATCTAGATTTTAATATGCCTTCTGTCAAGAATAAACACATGTGAACCCAAGCGCTGCATAAAGGGATTAATTTGTAGGTAAATGCAGGTAAGTGTGTACGTTTTGAAACATCCCCTTAGAAAAATTAGTTTGCCACAGTGCTGATAAACCTCGTACGTCATTTGATTTTCAAACAGCTGAGCAGAACTGAACGTACCCAGACATTTCTCTCTTTACTTATTCTGATCAACACTAAACTGACTCACAATATTTTTAGCGCAACGCAATCTGACTTTCAATAATCCCCACAAAAGAATGGCCCTGACTAACAATAACCTATACCTTTCATGAATCACTTACCTCACAAAAATCTTCGTTATTCGAGCTACTGCAATACAGCGAGCGCCAATACCGCCAGCTAAATAAAAGATTCTAACTACTGAAGGCACTAACTACTGATAGACATAGTTAGCAAATGAAAGATTTTGACAGAGAACAAACAAAGTATTTACCTTAATAATGTCAAAAGTCATTATATATATATATATATATATATATATAAGTTCATGATATCCAGTATTACAAATTTTCTCTTTCTGATGGACACACGTCCAGATCGTCCACTCTCAGAATTCTACCATCTCTCTCCCCACATCCACCACTGCTGGCGGCTCACCTCCAACTGCGCAACGCTACGCGCTGTCCACATCCAACTGCCAAACACTACAATAGCGAATATTCTAACAATGCCGACCAGCCACAGGCTGTACACAGCACAGTCAGTGATTTTCATACAGAGCGCTACGTGACGTTACCAACATAAACACCTAAACAACCTACTTACAGTTTCTCGTTATATCTCGTTGTTTGTAATCTGTAGAATGATAACGCCACGTACGTGACCCTACAAGAAAGATAATCTACTATTTAGCACGATGGATAATGCAAAACTAGGCAAGCATGTCAGACAAGGCAAGATAATTGAAATCGTACTGAACTGTATCACATTTCGTATTACTCATTCTGGTCATTTCTTTCTTTAGATCTGTTCCCTTCGTATTGATCATTCAGAAATGAGTGGATGTGGGAGGATGAAAAGCACCAATGGGTGGTTGGAAATTATTTACGGAGACAGCGAGATTCTTTCATCATTGACAGTGGCGATTTATTTAGATAAATACATGGGGTAGTCACCGGTAACACTCTGAAGCACATTAATTAGGGGAAGTTGATGGTTCCAGTAAGAGCAAAGGTCATAACAGGCATTAATCGGGGATCCTAAATTAGTGTTACCTTATGAATGTATGGCTGGAAGGATAACTGAGGTTGGATTCAGGCTGCCATCAGAAATAACAAAGTTCCCAACTAACTTGCGAAAGAATAACGCAGTTTTATGCACATTCTACCCCCTGCTACTACTAAGAGAAAACACTCCGTCCTCAAACCACAAGGGACCCATCGGGACCATCTGACCGCCGTGTCATCCTCAGTTGAGGATGCGAATAGGAGGGGCGTGTGGTCAGCACACCGCTCTCCTGGTCGTTATGATGGTTTTCTTTCACCAGAGCGGCCACTATTCGGTCGAGTAGCTCCTCAATTGGCATCACGAGGCTGAGTGCCCCCCCCAAAAAATGGCAACAGCACATGGCGGCCCGGATGGTCACCCATCCAAATGCCAGCTACGCCCGACAGCGCTTAACTTCGGTGATCTGACGGGAACCGGTGTATCCACTGCGGCAAGGCCGTTGCCTTCACTGCTGGGACAAGCAGACAGAAAATAGGAAGATCAGTAGCCACCATTGCCTTAAGTAGCCACAGTGTCATGTATTTTCTTAAAAATCAGAAAACCACATTTATCACTCGATGTAGAGGTTCACTTGGGACAGAATCTCATGGACTACCAAATGTGCAGCAGTGTTGTGCAAAAGCTGCATCACAAACACATCGATTGCTAGTGGACAAAAGTCACGATATTAAACGCAAGTAATAACCAACTAAAAATGGTATAAACTCCACACAGAACCCTCCATACAATAAGTCGGTTGTTAATAAAACACACTTAATAAAAATTGAGCTCACAGTGATTAAGGCACAAGACACTGGGCATGCTATGTGATAGCATGCTATGTGATAGTTCAAACAAAGCATTGCCATCAGACTAGTCTCACACTCGAAATTAAGTGAAAGGAACGTAATATGGGTTATCGAAACGTTTGGATATCATAACTGTTGTTGAAACAGACCAGATTAAACACTCCAGCATGTTAAACTAGTACACTCAAACACAGGGTGGGGCAAATAAAAGTGGCCCGGAGAACAGTGTTCCTGGGTACAGAGGAACACAGCACAGGAAAGGAAATGCAGTGCTAATCTGGCTATAGCAGATGTTGAAAGTGACCACTATTCATCTCTTGGCAATTACGAACCTTCTTCAGCAAGTTGCTGAAGGTGGGTCGAAACTGGACTGCTGGAATTGCTGCAACCTCATTCGAAATGTTATGGTGCAATTCTTGAAGACTATGAGGGTCGAAACCGTGATCAAAGTTGAATAAACCTGTATTTTGCAACTGGTTGGCTGTTATTGCTAATCTATAAGTAGGTGGTTTGCTTCTGGCTGTCACTGACTGAGCGAGGTGGCACAGTGGTTAGAACACTGCATTCACATTCGGGAGGACAACGGTTCAAACCCACATGCGGGCATCCTGATTTAGGATTTCTGTGATTTCCCTAAGTCGCTTCAGGTAAATGACAGAATGGTTTGCTGTGAAAGGGTACGGCCGACTTCCTTCCCTGTCCCCCTCTAATCCGATGGGACAGATGACTTCACTGTTTGGCCCCCTCCCCTGTATCAACCAATAAACCATCAATCACTGATGTTGTTCGCCAGTCGGTGTGACCAAGCTGCTCTAGGCGCTTCAGTCTGGAACCGCGCGGCAGCTACAGTCGCAGGTTCGAATCCTGCCTCAGGCATGGATGTGTTTGATGTCTTCCGGTTAGTTAGGATTAAGTAGTTCTAAGTTCTAGGGGACTGATGACCTCTGATATTAAGTCCCACAGACTCAGAGCCATTTGAACCATTTTTGAACTGATGTTGTTCACGTATCTTCGAAAACATTTTGGCAAAACAGCGATCAGTTTCACAATTGTACTTAGAAAAACAGTCGAAGTCGCTCAAATCACATCTATTGGTAACTGATTTCAGTCAAACGGCGGTCCATTTTCAGATCATACTCCAAAGTTGATGCGAAGAGACAGATCCACATAGAAGGAGCTGCAGATGTCTCCAGGTGTTGTCAATGTCTCAGAAAATAACTGTGCTGGCATAAGTTGTTGCCAACACAATGGTTGACAAAGATGGATCGAGAAGATCGATATTAGGCGCTTGATGAGACATGCCTGTCACGAGAGAGGCCAGAGACAGACTTGCAAGCAACAAGCCAACAACGCCGCTGCACGTGTTCAGGCCACCACTGCTGACCGGAGGGCCTCAGTCAGTCACTAGCTCAGTCACTCTCACCGACTCATTCTAGTTGGCATCTGTCATTCATTTGCAGAATGGGTTTAGGCTATGACATGACATAGTGTAATGGTGACGTCTGCCACCGAATCTATCAGGATGACCAAATGTAGCGGGAAGACACCAAATGTAGTAGGTGGTTGCCAGGAGTTGCTGTATTATAACTCGGCGAAAACGCTTGGAATGATTTATTTGTTTCCACTACAGTACCCCGTTCACCCTGGTCCGCGTCGCAGGGTCCCGCAATGCTCTGCTGTGTGTTGGCCTTGTAGGACCACGTCATCAGCTGCAGCCAGCTCAGCGGTCTTCTTCCCGATGACTCAGCACTGCTCCGCTGGGAGCAGCCGAGCGGCCTGCTGCTTCCTTCCTCACTGGTGTATCTGAGATAGCGGCGACCGCAAGCGCCTGCGATCCGGCATCCGAATCTGCGGCCCTCACCTTGGAATGTCTCCAACGTGTGTCGGGACCTGAGACTACTGCTGGCGGTAGCGAGCCATGGAGTGGCCTGCCGCTGGCTGGCTGCGGACACCACGCCAGCCTCCGAGGGTCGAACCAATGACTCGCCATGGACTGGGACACTGGCGCCCCAGCTGTTGCTTCATGTAGGCCGGAGGTGTGACATGCACCGCCATCCAGGAGAGCTGCCACACTTGAATCAATCTCATTAGGAAACGACACCTACACTCCTGGAAATTGAAATAAGAACACCGTGAATTCATTGTCCCAGGAAGGGGAAACTTTATTGACACATTCCTGGGGTCAGATACATCACATGATCACACTGACAGAACCACAGGCACATAGACACAGGCAACAGAGCATGCACAATGTCGGCACTAGTACAGTGTATATCCACCTTTCGCAGCAATGCAGGCTGCTATTCTCCCATGGAGACGATCGTAGAGATGCTGGATGTAGTCCTGTGGAACGGCTTGCCACGCCATTTCCACCTGGCGCCTCAGTTGGATCAGCGTTCGTGCCGGACGTGCAGACCGCGTGAGACGACGCTTCATCCAGTCCCAAACATGCTCAATGGGGGACAGATCCGGAGATCTTGCTGGCCAGGGTAGTTGACTTACACCTTCTAGAGCACGTTGGGTGGCACGGGATACATGCGGACGTGCATTGTCCTGTTGGAACAGCAAGTTCCCTTGCCGGTCTAGGAACGGTAGAACGATGGGTTCGATGACGGTTTGGATGTACCGTGCACTATTCAGTGTCCCCTCGACGATCACCAGTGGTGTACGGCCAGTGTAGGAGATCGCTCCCCACACCATGATGCCGGGTGTTGGCCCTGTGTGCCTCGGTCGTATGCAGTCCTGATTGTGGCGCTCACCTGCACGGCGCCAAACACGCATATGACCATCATTGGCACCAAGGCAGAAGCGACTCTCATCGCTGAAGACGACACGTCTCCATTCGTCCCTCCATTCACGCCTGTCGCGACACCACTGGAGGCGGGCTGCACGATGTTGGGGCGTGAGCGGAAGACGGCCTAACGGTGTGCGGGACCGTAGCCCAGCTTCATGGAGACGGTTGCGAATGGTCCTCGCCGATACCCCAGGAGCAAGAGTGTCCCTAATTTGCTGGGAAGTGGCGGTGCGGTCCCCTACGGCATTGCGTAGGATCCTACGGTCTTGGCGTGCATCCGTGCGTCGCTGCGGTCCGGTCCCAGGTCGACGGGCACGTGCACCTTCCGCCGACCACTGGCGACAACATCGATGTACTGTGGAGACCTCACGCACCACGTGTTGAGCAATTCGGCGGTACGTCCACCCGGCCTCCCGCATGCCCACTATACGCCCTCGCTCAAAGTCCGTCAGCTGCACATACGGTTCACGTCCACGCTGTCGCGGCATGCTACCAGTGTTAAAGACTGCGATGGAGCTCCGTATGCCACGGCAAACTGGCTGACACTGACGGCGGCGGTGCACAAATGCTGCGCAGCTAGCGCCATTCGACGGCCAACACCGCGGTTCCTGGTGTGTCCGCTGTGCCGTGCGTGTGATCATTGCTTGTACAGCCCTCTCGCAGTGTCCGGAGCAAGTATGGTGGGTCTGACACACCGGTGTCAATGTGTTCTTTTTTCCATTTCCGGGAGTGTATTTATACTCGGCTGTGCACCTCTGTTTCGCTAACGCGCTGCTCTGAGTCATGTACGCACAACACTTGGGCTGTGCCAGTGGGCCCCTTCTGCCTGTTGGGACATGCAGATCGCTGTGTTTACTCTTTTCAGCTGTTCAACGGCCCTGCGGCCTCCATTCTGCTTCGCAACTGGTGGCATGCATAACTCACTGCAATCTGGCCCGCACCTGGCTGTGACTTGCGCTCGGAATATCGCACAAAACTTTCCCTATCCTAAATGGTGGTGCCGCTACAATATTGTCATATTATAGCCAGATTATTGATATTGTCTGCAAGAGGACTATTACGGAAGAGCTTGAACCGCCGGCCGGGGTGGCCAAGCGGTTCTAGGCGCTACAGTCTGGAACCGCGCGATCGCTACGGTCGCAGGTTCGAATCCTGCCTCGGGCATAGATGTGTGTGACGTCCTTAGGTTTGTTAGGATTAAGTAGTTCTAAGTTCTAGGGGACTGATGACCTCAGCAGTTGTCTCATAGTGCTCAGAGCCAGTTTGAGCTTGAACCACAACACATGGCCTGTATTGAAAATAAGTAGCTTGCTGTTCATGTAAATAAAGAAACCTGTTAGTCTACATGTGCAGTTGTGTTGCAAAAAGAGGATACCAGCCACAAGACAACCCCCTCTTCCTTGCTTACTGGTACAAAACTTTACAGTGGCGACGAGGGCACTACAGTTGCGACAAGGATACTACAATAACTTCACTAACTGTAACAAAAAAGAAAGTTTCATTCTCATCCATTAGTCAATTAATAATCTATGTCATTAAAATTACATACACTATTTGAAAATGAGAGGAGAAACATTACCACTGAAGACATTCAGAATTCTTACATCACTCTTAATGCAGAGACTATTGCAGTTCCTGCTCCATGGAGCCATCTCCACACATCAACTTTGGAGTATGGTCTGACGATGGTCGAGTTTTGGACTGAAACGAATCACCAGTAAATGTGATTTGTGTGATCAGGACTGTTTTTCTAAGTGCAATTGTGTTCTTAATTACAAATGTTAACTATTTTATTAACTGATGGGAAAAAAATACTAATGACAGTAGATCAATTATGAGTAGCATATGATATGGACCAGTCTGACAATAGACGGGTACTTATCGGTGAGGACTGCAAGGGAATTTTATGAGAGAAGTAACATAACACATTCGTTCAGACCTTCTCCAGAGTCTGCTGAAAAACCAAGTAACGTAAAGTGCATCGTGAGAATCATGCGAATGAATTGTGGGTGTGAGATTTATGGAACGACTCTGATCGGCCCATTTTGACATGTCTGGGGTAATAAAGGCTACCGCACCCACAATTCGAGCATACATGATGTCTTTCATGTAAGCCAGCAAGAAGAAATCCAGAGCACAGTCTGATGAAGGCAGTGGCCTATTGGTTTGTCCATCACTTCCTATCCATTGCTATGGAAATGTTCAGTCCTGGAGGTCACGAACATGTTAACTCCAGAGCGGTGGTGAACCACCCTGGTGGAAGATCACATTTGGAAGAACAGAAAGAAACCGAGGGGCAGCAAATTGCTCAGGGATGTCCAGACAAACAGTTCCTGTTACTGTTTCTTAGGTGGGGGTACTGGTGCAGCTACGCTGCCTTTGATCAGCGCACTTGACATATTTACCTTTTCGCTGTCTCTCATATATTTCTGAAACAATGATAGTTAATTGAAACACTCAGCTGCCAACAGGTATTGTTGATATACCTCGATGCGGGCAGCTGAAAATGTCTGCCCTGACCGTGACTCGAACCCAGGATCTCCTGCATACACGGCAGACGCTCTATCCATCTGAGCCACCGAGGGCAGTTACTATCTTCATATATATAGTTAAAGGCTACCCAGCCATTGACCTTCGTCTGTGCGAATGCGCACTGGTTGCCCGAACTCTTACAGGAATCGTCACCGTAGTGTGCATGAGTGGATGTGCAATGGATCTATTAGGAACATTATGTATGTAGATGGTGGACAGTTGGGAATGTGGGTCTCACCGGAAGCGCGCAAGGGATAAGTACCTGCAGTCGCACTACTCATCTGTGTTCTCGGTGGCTCAGATGGATAGAGCATCTGCCATTTAAGCAGGAGATCCCGGGTTCGAGTCCCGGTCGGGGCATACATTTTCAGCTGTCCCCATCGAGGTACATCAACAACACATGTCGCCAGCTGAGGGTTTCAACTAATTATCATTTATTCTACAGAAGCTGCACGGTCATCAATGGTATCTGTTCTTTCGAGAACAGTTATTATCTTCATATATATGTTTCTGAAACGTCTGGAGATTTTTGGAACCCCAGATACGAATATTGTGCCGATTGATGTTCTCACTTGTATGGAACGTTGCTTTGTCAGGAAAACGAGATTTCCTAGATGCCAGGGGTTTTGCCTGATCCACTCCAGCGTCTCAATAGCAAATTCGTGGCGAAGCTGCAAGCTTCAATGACTAGCCATTTCAGTTCAAGAATTTGTAAGCGTGCAAGAGAAGCTGTTTATGCAGCACCTTGTGAACTATAGAGTGAGGGATGTTTAGCTCTCGCGATGATTGGAAAACTGACTTTGATGGGGTTCCTTTGGAAAGTTTCTCTGATCTCCTCTACCATTTCACCACAGATTTGTTTCCTGCCAGAACCTGACTGCCTGTTTACGCTCCAAGTAGCTAGAAATTTGTCACAATAAGTCTTAATCATCTTAATATCTGACGCCTCCCTTTGAATTTCATGTCGGAAATCTCATTGTACAGCACTGGGTCATTTCGTTCTCACTTACCACATCACACCTTGTACTCTCTGTTGAGGTGTTGCCATTTCTGGTAATTATTTAACAGTAGTTATTTAAGACCTGAAATAAAGAAAAAGAAATCTAATAAATGTAGACAAAACTTACTGAACTGCTTTGCATGATGGAGCCAACAACGAGTATCTACACTGTCATATTTACTAGGGTCACTCCTAAGAAATGCACATTATTTTTTATTCTACATGTTTGAAAGTTTTACAGTGTGTAGATACATCCTTTAGGAACAATATTTTCATTTCTCCACATAATTTCCATCTTACGCCATCGTGGAACTGGCGCCTCTATACCCGCATGGTAAAATTCTGGACCAACCTGTTTCAGCCACTGTTTGGCAGCGTGCAATGTTCCACGAAGAGAGTCTTTCAGTTTCCCAAGGAGGTGATAATCACATGGAGGCAGGTCAGGACTGTAAGGCAGGTGTTTCAGTGTTGTACATCCGAGTTTTGTGATCGCTTCCATGGTTTTTTGACTGACATGTGACCGTGCATTGTGCAACAGCAAAACATCCTGCTTTTGCCAATGTGGTCAGTCGAGCTTGAAGTTTCTTCACTGTCGTCACATATGCATCAGAATTTGTGGTAGTTCCACTTGGCATGATGTCCACAAGAAAAAGTCCTTCGGAATCGAAAAACATCGTAGCCATAACTTTTCCAGCAGAAGGTGTGGTTTTGATTTTTTTTTTCTTCGGTGAATTTGCATGATGCCACTCCATTGATTGCCTCTTCATCTCTGGTGGAAAATGATGGGCCATGTTTCATCACCTGCCACAGTTCTTCCAAGAAATTCATCTCCACCATTCTCATACTGTTCCAAAAGTTCACTGCATACCGTTTTTCTTGTTTCTTTGTGAGCCACTGTAAACATCCCGGGAACCCACCTGGCACAAACCTTTCTTAATGCCAACACTTTCAGTATTCTGCAAACACTTCCTTCCCCTGTCCTATCGTAGCGTGACAATTCGTTCACTGTGATGCGTCTGTCAGCAGTCACCCATTCGTTAACTCTCTGCACATTGTCTGGAGTGTGTGCAGTACGAGGCCTGCCGCTCCGAGGACAATCCTCAATATTGCCGTGCCCACTTTTCATCACGTAACCTGCTTGCCCACCCACTAACTGTACTGCGATCGACAGCAGCATCTCCATACACCTTTTCAATCCCTTGTGGATGTTTCCCCCTGTCTCGTTTTCACAGCACAGGAATTCTATCACAGCACGTTGCTTCTGAAAAACGTCAAGTGTAGCAGCCATCTTGAAGACATGCTGTGACGGCGCCACTCACGGGAACGGGTTGAACTAAGTTTGAAAACAACGGGAGGGATGTATCTACACACTGTAAAACTTTCACACATGCAGAATGAAAACTGTATTTTTACAAAAATAGTGTTTGGAGTGACGCTCGTACATTGATGTGACCACCTGTCAAAAGCCCAAATAACCATATTTTGCTGTGCGGACCATTGCGACGCGTGTATGAAGGGTGTCAGTGAGGTTGTGAGAGGCACCGACAGGGATGTGGTGCCAAGCCAATTCCAGTTCCGTTGCCAGCTGCGACAGGTTTCTAAGTCGAGGAGGTTCAAATCCAGAGGCGTTTGGTGGCCGGGAGAGTACAGTAAACTCATCCAGGTGCTCTTAGAACCACGCACGTACACTGCGAGCTGTGCGACACGTTGCGTTGTCCTGCTGGTAGATGCCATCGTGCCAAAGAAACACAAACTGCGTGTAAGGGTGGAAATGGTCCCAAACGATAGATGTATACTTGTGTTGATCCACTGTGCCCTCAAGAATGACGGCATCACCTGGGAATGCCACGAAGACGTTCCCCAGGCCATAACTGTTGCAGACTTTGACGCTGTACACGGCAATGGGCATCTGTCCGATGGAGCATAAAACGTGAGTCATCTGAAAAGGCCACCTGCCGCCACTCGGCGGAGGTCAAGTTGTGATATTGGCGTGCAAATTCCAGCCTTTGTCACTGACAAACAGCAGACAACAAGGGTGCATTAAACGTCTACTTTATATGTCCTCCACTGCTAGTGCTGCTAGCTGCAGTATGTGATTGTTTATTTACGTTTCTGTCGAGCATAAGCATTGTTCACATTAGTGTTGTAAGGTTGGGTGGTCTCCTGACCTATATTTCTTACATATTCCGATCTCACCATCGTATTCTGTGTATCATGACGCTTCATTCGAGCCCAAACTCGATATGGTAGAGTCAATTTTACATACACTCCTGGAAATTGAAATAAGAACACCGTGAATTCATTGTTCCAGGAAGGGGAAACTTTATTGACACATTCCTGGGGTCGGATACATCACATGATCACACTGACAGAACCACAGGCACATAGACACAGGCAACAGAGCATGCACAATGTCGGCACTAGTACAGTGTATATCCACCTTTCGCAGCAATGCAGGCTGCTATTCTCCCATGGAGACGATCGTAGAGATGCTGGATGTAGTCCTGTGGAACGGCTTGCCATGCCATTTCCACCTGGCGCCTCAGTTGGACCAGCGTTCGTGCTGGACGTGCAGACCGCGTGAGACGACGCTTCATCCAGTCCCAAACATGCTCAATGGGGGACAGATCCGGAGATCTTGCTGGCCAAGGTAGTTGACTTACACCTTCTAGAGCACGTTGGGTGGCACAGGATTCACGCGGACGTGCATTGTCCTGTTGGAACAGCAAGTTCCCTTGCCGGTCTAGGAATGGTAGAACGATGGGTTCGATGACGGTTTGGATGTACCGTGCACTATTCAGTGTCCCCTCGACGATCACCAGTGGTGTACGGCCAGTGTAGGAGATCGCTCCCCACACAATGATGCCGGGTGTTGGCCCTGTGTGCCTCGGTCGTATGCAGTCCTGATTGTGGCGCTCACCTGCACGGCGCCAAACACGCATACGACTATCATTGGCACCAAGGCAGAAGCGACTCTCATCGCTGAAGACGACACGTCTCCATTCGTCCCTCCATTCACGCCTGTCGCGACACCACTGGAGGCGGGCTGCACGATGTTGGGGCGTGAGCGGAAGACGGCCTAACGGTGTGTGGGACCGTAGCCCAGCTTCATGGAGACGGTTGCGAATGGTCCTCGCCGATACCCCAGGAGCAACAGTGTCCCTAATTTGCTGGGAAGTGGCGGTGCAGTCCCCTACGGCACTGCGTAGGATCCTACAGTCTTGGCGTGCATCCGTGCGTCGCTGCGGTCCGGTCCCAGGTCGACGGGCACGTGCACCTTCCGCCGACCACTGGCGACAACATCGATGTACTGTGGAGACCTCACGCCCCACGTGTTGAGCAATTCGGCGGTACGTCCACCCGGCCTCCCGCATGCCCACTATACGCCCTCGCTCAAAGTCCGTCAACTGCACATACGGTTCACGTCCACGCTGTCGCGGCATGCTACCAGTGTTAGACTGCGATGGAGCTCCGTATGCCACGGCAAACTGGCTGACACTGACGGCGGCGGTGCACAAATGCTGCGCAGCTAGAGCCATTCGACGGGCAACACCGCGGTTCCTGGTGTGTCCGCTGTGCCGTGCGTGTGATCATTGCTTGTACAGCCCTCTCGCAGTGTCCGGAGCAAGTATGGTGGGTCTGACACACCGGTGTCAATGTGTTCTTTTTTCCATTTCCAGGAGTGCATTTCCATTTAATCTATATGCAAATATAATAAATAAATGGCAAGTGCGCACCGAGATTAAAAAGTCGAGGCTGGCGTACACAAACATTCAAGACATGACGGCCACAGGTGTTTTTGTTCGGCGGAGGCAACCACCCCCGCTGGAAAGTGCATAGGAGGGTGCGTTAGCATGCAGCTGCACCAGCCATCTGACCACCCACTGACTAAAACAGTTTTTTGCCAGAGAAAAGGGATAATGGCCTGCGTGTTCACCTTAAAAGCAAATCCCGCTGTATTGTTTGGGAGAGCCCCAGCATACGCATTTTTTTGATGGACCTAGTGCGCTGTTTCAGAGTTCTCACAAGTGGACAGTAAAAGCCTAACGCAGATACTATATATTTCCGGATTGGTCGGCTTAGCCATTCTCCCATTTGTAAGAGTAACGCTGATTGGTGGACTATTTCTGACGCAATGAGCCAGAGGAGTGAGGAAAAGACAGCGGACCATTCTCCCATTTGTAAGAGTAACGCTGATTGGTGGACTATTTCTGACGCAATGAGCCGGAGGAGTGAGGAAAAGACAGCGGATGATATACCCTTTCACTTTTTTGCGTGGAGGGAAGTCGTTCCGGTGACGCTCTTGTAGCAGGAACACGTAGTGGGAGCGAGTTCGCTCGTGCGTGTACACAGAGAGCGAGGAACAAAGTCTCTGCTCAGTACTGCACTGAGGGAGCACCTCTGTTGCCAGTGAATCGGAGTGATACTCTGTACTGAGTCGCTCGCGATTGAGCATTTGCTCACTGTGTTGACCGTGACACTTAATGTGCGGTGTGAACACAGACAGAGTATTAGTTAGTGCCTGCGAGCGAACATTGAGTGGCACTGCGGTGGACTGGTTATCTGACCGGTGTACCACGCCAGTAGTTAGACTAGGGGCAGATAGGAGTCCTTGACTTCATCAAGGCGTACTGAGAGGCCGATTGGCGAAGGTCAATCCAGATAGAAAGAGACAGTGTTGTTTTTCAGCGGCGAACGACGCAGGCAGCAGTCGTCGCAGCTCATGGTATTGTGCACTACAGCGTAGGCGAACCCCATCTTTCCTCTATTAGAAATAACATACTTTATTCACGTCACTCCATTACATTTCTCACGCGATAGCCTCGACCGTACTTAGGAAAATTCAATCGGATAATTATTTAAGTTGAGTAGGCACGGCTTTCAGCCATTCTGCCGAGTAAATAACATTCTTAAAGAAAATGGATAAAAGAGCTTTCCCACACTTTGTATATAAATGTCATTAACAGGATTCCTATCCACAAGAGGTAACCTCCAATTCCGAAAAGAACCCGGTATTTTGTGTATCAGTTTATAAATAAAAGTTTCACTTGATTTTCGTAAATTTTGCAATAAATAATATTTTCCGTTCGTTCAATTTTTTTTACACTAACTAGCAATACTGCAGTACCCAAGTATCCCACTAGTTACGTAAGAAAATAGAATATTTTTGTGACTTTTCCTTACAGCGGACGACTCCAGAAGATATTTATTGCTGAAAGTTTTTCAGGCATTTCTCTTTGGTACGTTAGGAGCGTCTATCTGACTTCTGTAGTAGTGTGGAGAGGAAATTGCTTCTTGCAGGAGCCGAAGGGTACTTGTCAGATCAGTCCGTTGCGCAACTCAGCAACATAACACCCACACACTGACAGTGTGTGCACATTCTTTATGTGCTTAGTGAAGTATTTCTCACGAAGAAAGAGGAAAACGATATTCATTTTCATTTTCAAGTTGGTAGGATAGCCATCACACAAATCTAAATATATGCATGTACAATACATGACACACTTCCTTCTTTTTGTTGCAGCCTTGTCTGAGAAGTCTCCGTTTTTTTTATTTTTTTACTGGTATGCCTGCTTTGAAACTGACGAAAATCATTGTTGTCCATGTTTTATTACTTTGTTTCAGTATAGAACTGTCTCAGTTGTGAAGCCATGGCTGACGTGAGTATGCATTGGTACACTGTTGAGCATGTGTGTCGACGCAACAACGCCACAGATAGGGTTAACAGTGACAGTGACGGGGTGTGTCTAAAGGTCCCTTTGGCGAGGTACCAACTTGCAAAGCAGCCCTGTCCGACTGGGACAAACGTGCTTTTGTTTCAGCCAGTGTTGAAGGCAGACAGCATAGAGGGCGTAAGAGAACGTTTGCAGCAGTAGCTCGACTAATTGGCAGTCTCTAATGAAATACATTCGCGAAACAGCAGCTCATCTTCAAGTACCTCGGTCGGAAATGCATGACGGCATTTAGAAATTTTGTGGAAACGAAAGTATTTGCACTGATTTTTGTGAACTAATTATCTGACAACGATGTGTAGCATGCAGGAGAAATCTTTGAGTGTCGCCATCTTTAAGCTGGAACTGTCACATGACTTTCGGATAATGCTGTTTGTTTACGCTTTCTGCAGTGATCGAAACTTTAATATTACGCGTATTTGCTGCAGTTTTACCATTTGTTTATTGGTAACAGCAATGGCGGATTACGGATATTTGAACGTATAGGATATATATAATTTATTTTGAAGTACCACACACATTATGTTTGTGTTGTATAACTACGTAGATGTATTCTGCTGGTTGGAGTAAATGTTTTCAGTCTATTATTATATGTGCAGAATGGCAGTTTGCACACTAGAGAAGAAAAATGGTGTGTGTGTGTGTGTGTGTGTGTGTGTGTGTGTGTGTTTAATAACAACTCTTTAAAGTGCAGAAAACTGTAAATAAATAAAAAATTACACTTGTACTAAGAGCAATGTGAAATAAAAATTTGCTAACTATTGGTAAATGAAACCTTGAAAATGTGGAAAACTCTATTGGCCGAAATTTCAGCATGTACCTTAGATTTCGTTTTCGGCAGAAGTCTGGTAAAGAATGCTTAATTTATTTATTTTTATTGCACCATTGGATACCTCAAATAAATCAGTAATAAATCAACAGACTGAGAATGAATGATAACTTTTAGGACAAAATCTGTGGCTACGGTGGATTTTTCCTTGAGCTTATTGTCTTCACCATGTGATAAACAAGTATTGGTATATGAGATGTCATGTAATCCCTTAATGTGTGTTTTCTCCTATTGATGCTATTATATTGGTCTGTGACTCAATAGACAACAGTTCAGGCTCTGTGTGTGTGTGTGTGTGTTTGTGTGTGTGTATCAGTAACCAAGACAACCAAATTATTGAATGAATGTTTTAAGAGCAACTGTTTCAACAGTCATGACAGTTTACACAAAACATGAAAAGACATCATCATGCAAACGTGATAGTAGGCGCAAATCAGAGCCAAGTAACAGAGATCGTCGTACGCTAACACGAATTGTGTCAAAACGAACGCAAAACTATGGCGGCTAAAGTGTCTACAGAGCTCAATGGCCATCTTCAAGACCCTGTATCTATCGACACTGTCCACCGAGAACTCCATAAAGTGACTTTTCATGGACGAGCTGCTATACCGAAACCTTTAGTGACGAACACCAACGAAAAGAATCGCATAGCATGATGCCAGGAGCATAAATCCTGGACGGCTGATCAGCTGAAACACAACGTACGGTCTGACGAGTCAACGCTTTCGTTATTTCCAACATCGGGCCGGGTTTATTTCTGGAGAACGTCAAAAGAAGCCTAGAATCCTGATTGCCAGATTCCAGTGGTTAAGCATGGTGTGGGTATTCTGCTGGTCCCATCATTACTCTCAAAGGCCGTGTTACAGCCAACGATTATGTGAACATTTTTGGTGATCATGTGCACCCCATGATTCAAATGTTGGTCCCCAACAATGATGCCATATTTCAGGACGATAATGCACCGATTCACACAGCCAGGGCAGTACAGTCGTGGTATGAGGAGCATGCAGCGTCTTCCCTGGCCAGCACAGTCCCAGGACTTGGACATTATGGAACCCTTGTGGGCAGTATTGGAGTGCAGACTCTGGGGCAGATCTTTGTCTCTCCCTTGTCACTACAAGAGTTAGAAGAGGTTGTGACCAAAGAGTGACATAACATTCCACTGGAGAGTATGCAAACATTATACACCATTATCCCAAGAAGACTCGCAGCTGTCTTATGGGCAAATGGGGATCCAACATTTTATTAATAAACCACTCTCAAGTAAGTAGAGGGGTTCACATTACTTTTCAACCCATATATATATATATATATATATATATATATATATATATATATATACTCCTGGAAATGGAAAAAAGAACACATTGACACCGGTGTGTCAGACCCACCATACTTGCTCCGGACACTGCGAGAGGGCTGTACAAGCAATGATCACACGCACGGCACAGCGGACACACCAGGAACCGCGGTGTTGCCCGTCGAATGGCGCTAGCTGCGCAGCATTTGTGCACCGCCACCGTCAGTGTCAGCCAGTTTGCCGTGGCATACGGAGCTCCATCGCAGTCTTTAACACTGGTAGCATGCCGCGACAGCGTGGACGTGAACCGTATGTGCAGTTGACGGACTTTGAGCGAGGGCGTATAGTGGGCATGCGGGAGGCCGGGTGGACGTACCGCCGGATTGCTCAACACGTGGGGCGTGAGGTCTCCACAGTACATCGATGATGTCGCCAGTGGTCGGCGGAAGGTGCACGTGCCCGTCGACCTGGGACCGGACCGCAGCAACGCACGGATGCACGCCAAGACCGTAGGATCCTACGCAGTGCCGTAGGGGACCGCACCGCCACTTCCCAGCAAATTAGGGACACTGTTGCTCCTGGGGTATCGGCGAGGACCATTCGCAACCGTCTCCATGAAGCTGGGCTACGGTCCCGCACACCGTTAGGCCGTCTTCCGCTCACGCCCCAACATCGTGCAGCCCGCCTCCAGTGGTGTCGCGACAGGCGTGAATGGAGGGACGAATGGAGACGTGTCGTCTTCAGCGATGAGAGTCGCTTCTGCCTTGGTGCCAATGATGGTCGTATGCGTGTTTGGCGCCGTGCAGGTGAGCGCCACAATCAGGACTGCATACGACCGAGGCACACAGGGCCCACACCCGGCATCATGGTGTGGGGAGCGATCTCCTACACTGGCCGTACACCACTGGTGATCGTCGAGGGGACACTGAATAGTGCACGGTACATCCAAACCGTCATCGAACCCATCGTCCTACCATTCCTAGACCGGCAATGGAACTTGCTGTTCCAACAGGACAATGCACGTCCGCATGTATCCCGTGCCACCCAACGTGCTCTAGAAGGTGTAAGTCAACTACCCTGGCCAGCAAGATCTCCGGATCTGTCCCCCATTGAGCATGTTTGGGACTGGATGAAGCGTCGTCTCACGCGGTCTGCACGTCCAGCACGAACGCTGATCCAACTGAGGCGCCAGGTGGAAATGGCATGGCAAGCCGTTCCACAGGACTACATCCAGCATCTCTACGATCGTCTCCATGGGAGAATAGCAGCCTGCATTGCTGCGAAAGGTGGATATACACTGTACTAGTGCCGACATTGTGCATGCTCTGTTGCCTGTGCCTATGTGCCTGTGGTTCTGTCAGTGTGATCATGTGATGTATCTGACCCCAGGAATGTGTCAATAAAGTTTCTCCTTCCTGGGACAATGAATTCACGGTGTTCTTATTTCAATTTCCAGGAGTGTATATATATATATATATATATATATATATATATATATATATATATATATAGCTGGTTATTTTGTGTCTTATCTCTTAATTTTGTTTCAGAAGACATAAATATTGAGGATACGTTCCAGTAAAATTTTTAGATTGTTCTTTTCACTGGAGGTTAAGGTACATAAGTTTTGCTTATTTAACCTTGACTGCATTGGACCTGCAAGCTCCCCTTAACAAGAAAACTGTTGTCAATGGTTGAACACAAGGGGGAGTTCATAATAACATGACAAAGTAGTGTATACAGAGTATAGTTACTGATGAACCTATTTGTGAGTTGCGACAACTGTGGTAGAATCGGTGTAAGAAGATAACCTGACAACTGGCAGCAGCAGAAGGAAGAAACAACAGTCATCTACAGAGCTGTGACATCACTGAGGCATTACATTGGAGACATGTACAGAATCGCATTACGTGGTTGGTTGATGTAGATGTACGAAGTGACTGCTCCATGCCCACGGTAGCTGTCAGGTATCTTCTTTCACTGACTCTGCTATTGACTCATCGTGATGCCCGAGTTGTGCCCTCCATTTGGCAGGTCCTGTCAACTGGCCGAGTACGTTCCCTGAATGCGGTGGCAGAGCGCAGAGCCCTTTGGACATCCCCATGAGTCAAACCGAGTCCCTCGATATCCAGACACCCCTGGAGGTCCCAGATTTCATGTGGTCTTCATATCGATTTAAGATATTGAATAATGGCCACACAGGTAAGTAACCTCTTCTTACTAAAGCCTTGTTGACACAGAGACGCTGCTGTGTGAAACTGAGTTCCAAAGCCGTACTGTTAGCCATTGCGTCTGTAATTCTACAACTAGCCCAAAAACGAGAAAAATTTAAGTAAATGTAGATGAGTAACAAAAACAAACCTATAACGTTTGAATACGGCATTAGTGGTGTACTGCTTCACCAGTCACATCGTTTAAATATCTGAATGTAATGCTACAAAGCGATACGCAGCGAAATCAGCATGTGAGAATTGTGTATATTTGGAGCATTTTGGGAAAGTGTCTAAACGACACCACACATAGGACGCAAGTGGAACCTGTTCTTGAGTAATGCTGGAGCGTGTGGGATTAGCATCAGGTTGGAATCAGGCGAAGACATGGAAGCAATTCAGAGGCGGGCTCCTAGATTCGAACAACACGCGAGTACTGAGGAGATACTTTGGGAACTCAAATGGGAACCCCTGGAGGAAAGATGACATTCTTTTCGATGAACGCTGTTGAGAAAAATTTAGAGAACCAGCTGACTGCAGAGCTGCCATCAACATACATTTTGCGTAAGCTCCGCGAAGATACCAGAACTCAGGGCTTGTACAGAGGCATAAGGGCAGTCGTTTTTCCCTAGTTCTGTTTGCTAGTGGCTACAGTCTGGAGCCGACCGACCGCTACGGTCGCAGGTTCGAATCCTGCCTCGGGCATGGATGTGTGTGATGTCCTTAGGTTAGTTAGGTTTAATTAGTTCTAAGTTCTAGGCGACTGATGACCTCAGAAGTTAAGTCGCATAGTGCTCAGAGCCATTTGAACCATTTTTTTGTTTGCTAGTGGAACAGGAAAGCAAATGACTACTAGTGGTACAGGGTACCCTCCGCCACGCACCATACGGAGACTTGTGCGATATGAACATAGGTGTTGATGCAGATGTACATATGCACGGCCTGCAGTGGCGAATGTCATTGCCAAAACTACTTAGTTCCACTACTTTCCATCTGTCACGACACAGAACGTATCAGTTGTATACACTATGTGATCAAAAGTATCCGGACACCTGGCTGAAAATGACTTACAGGTTCGTGGCGGCCTCCATCGGTAATGCTGGAATTCAATATGGTGTTTGCCCTCCCTTAGCCTTGATGACAGCTTCTACACTCGCAGGCATACATCCAATCAGGTGTTGGAAGGTTTCCTGGGGAATGGCAGCCCATTCTTCACGGGGTGCTGCACTGAGGAGAGGTACCGATGTCGGTCGGTGAAGCCTAGCGCCAAGTCGGCTTTCAAAAACACCCCAAAGATGTTCCGTAGGATTGAGGTCAGAACTCTATGCAGGCCAGTCCATTACAGGGATGTTATTGTCGTGTAACCACTCCGCCACACGCCGCGCATTATGAACAGGTGATCGAAAGTGTTGGAAGATGCAATCGCCATCCCCGAATTGCTCTTCAACAGTGGGAAGCAAGAAGATGCTTAAAACATCAATGTAGGCCTGTGCAGTGAAAGTGCCGTGCAAAACAATAAGGGGTGGAAGCCCCCTCCATGAAAAACACGACCACACCATAACACCACAGCGTCCGGACTTTACAGTTGGCACTACACACGCTGGCAGATGACGTTCATCGGGCATTCACCATACCCACACCCTGCCATCGGGTCTGCCACATTGCGTACCGTGGTTCGTCACTCCACACAACGTTTTTCCACTGTTCAATCGTCCAATGTCTACGCTCCTTACGCCAAGCGAGGCTTCGTCTGGCATTTACCAGCGTGATGTGTGGCTTAAGAGCAGCCGCTCGACCAGAAATCCAAGTTTTCTCACCTCCCGCCTAACTGTCATAGTACTTTCAGTGGATCCTGATGCACTTTGGAATTCCTGTGCGATGGTCTGCATAGCTGTCTGCCTATTACACATTACGACCCTCTTGAGCTGTCGGCGGTCTCTGTCAGTCAACAGACGAGGTTGGCCTGTATGATTTTGTGCTGTACGTGTCCCTTCACGTTTCTACTTCACTATCACATCGGAAACAGGGGGCCTAGGGATGTTTACGAATGAGGAAATCACGGGTACAGACGCATGACACAAGTGACACCCAATCACCTGACCACGTTTGAAGTCTGAGTTCCACAGAGCGCCCCATTCTGCTCTCTCAGGATGTCTAGTGACTGCTGAGGTCGCTGATATGGAGTACGTGGCAGTAGGTGGCAGCGCAATACTGCTAATATGAAAAACGTATGTTTTTGGGGGGTGTCCGGATACTTTTGATCATATAGTGTATGTTAATGGGTTACACCACGAAAAATTTTTGGTAGGACGTTAATGGTAATCATTACAAGAAGGAAGTCTGGTGCAGTGCTGCACTTGAGACAATTCTTCTTGGTATGAGCTCTGAACGATTGAGTATGTCGGCGTTGCTGACCAAAATATACTCTCTGATCAGAAGGCTCTGGACAACTATTAGTGAGCATTAATGTGGGGTGTGCGGCTACCCTTCGCCACTAGGACAACTTGAACTCTGCTAAGGACTCTTCAGTGAGGTGTCTGAATGTCTACAGAGGAATGGCAGCCCATTCTTCATCAGGGGCCAAAGCTGGAGAAGATATCGATGTTGGACGCGACCATAGGAGCGAATTCGACGTTGTAACTCACCCAAGAAGTGTTGCATTGTGTTCAGATTGGGGCTCTGGTCAGGCCAGACCATTTCAGGAATGTTACCGCCTACAAATCGTTGCCACGCTGCTGCATGGCAGGCGCATTATCATGCTGAAAGAAACAAACATCGTATCTGAACTGTTCCTCTACTAAAAGCAGTACATACATCTGTAAAACATGTTCATATTCCTCCTCATCCTGCTTTTCCTTAAGCACAACAAGAAGACCACTCCATAATCATGAAAAACGCCCCCATACTGTAACATCATCTCCTATTTATTTCACTGTTCTCATTGCACGTGACAGCATATAACATTCTCAAGGGACCGGTCGAACCTAGCCGGCCGCGGTGGCCGAGCAGTTGTAGGCGCTTCAGTCTGGAACTGCGTGATTACTACGGTCGCAGGTTCGAATCCTACCTCGGGCATGGATTCGTGTGATGTCCTTAGAGTAGTTAGGTTTAAGTAGTTCTAAGTTCTAGGGGACTGATAACCTCATATGTTACGTCCCATAGTGCTCCTAGCCATTTGAACCATTTGGTCGAATCTAAGCACTTCAGTTTCATTGCTGCAGGGTATAGTGTGATTCACCACTGGAAATACTCGTTTCCTGACCGCTGGCGTCGCCCTTTGCACCACCTCAAACACCGCTTGACGTTGACTACAGAAACATACGTGTTACGAGGAGTTGCTCGACCACTGTGCCACATTCGTTTCAACTCCCTACGCTCAGTCATTCTGTTAGCTGGACTGCTGGCAGCACTTTGAAACTCACGAGTGGTCCCTCGCGCTGATTCAGTCTAGAACAACCCTCTGGAATGCTCAACACTCCCTGTCCGTCAGTGTGTGCCCGGTCTTGGCTCAAATGTGGTCGTTCCTTCCCGTTTCTACTTCACAACCACATCACCAACAGCAGAAGACTTTGGCAGCTTTAGTAGGGTTGAGATGTCCCAGACAGATTTGTTACTCAGATGACATCCAATGACCAGACCATGTTCCAAGACACTCAGCTCTCCTGATCCACCCATTCTGCTGTTTTCGCTTCTCTGATGACAATACAATACTCCCCGCCACCTTCTCTACTGGCGAGTCCGCCTCTCATCCCAACTAGAAGCAGTTCTGCCTTCCACAGGGGTATCCAGAAACTTTTAAATAGGGTTGTAGAATCTGTAAGAAATAATAAAACTTACAAGTTTAATGAAGATTCTTTACAGCATTTCAAAATTTTTGCAGATTCTCCTAAGTCAGTGTGAAGCCATACTGAAGACTGACTTTAGTGAGCTGTCCAAATGCAGAAGCTGGAGGAAGTGAGGTGGTACAGTCGTTAGAACACTGGACTCGTATTGCCGCAGGGGTGTGGGGTTGCGAGATGGGGTTCAAATTCGCTTCCGGCAATCCTGATTCAGGTTCTCCGTGGTTTTCCTAAATCGCTCCAGGCACATGTCAGAGTGGTTCCTTTGAGGGGGCACAGCCGACTTCCTTTCCCCACCCTTTTGTAATATGAGCTTGTGCTCAGACACCTCGATATCAAAGTGACGTGACACTGTAGTTATCTTTCTGCATCTTCCTTTGTAGAAGCTGCCCAGAGAATACAATAGGGTATTAACAGTGCAAATCCGAGGGGCACTCCAAAAGAAATGCACACTATTTTTGTAAAAATACAATTTTCATTCTGCATGTGTGAAAGTTTTACGGTGTGTAGATACATCCTTCCCGCTTGTTTTCAAACTTAGTTCAACCCGTTCCCGTGAGTGGCGCCGTCACAGCATGTCTTCAAGATGGCTGCTACACTTGACGTTCATCAGAAGCAACGTGCTGTCACAGAATTCCTGTGCTGTGAAAAGGAGACAGTGGGAAACATCCACAAGAGGTTGAAAAAGGTGTATGGAGATGCTGCTGTCGATCGCAGTACATTTAGTCAGTGGGCAAGCAGGTTACGTGATTAAAGCGGACACGACAGCATTGAGGATTGTCCTCGCAGCGGCAGGCCTCATACTGCACACACTCCAGACTCTTGCTTGTGGACATCATGCCAAGTGGAGCCACCATAAATTCTGACGCATATGTGACGACACTGAAGAAATTTCAAGCTCGACTGAGTCGTGTTCGCCCACATCGGCAAAAGCAGGACGTTTTGCTGTTGCACGACAATGCACGGCCACATGTCAGTCAAAAAACCATGAAAGCGATCACAAAACTCGGTTGGACAACGCTGAAACATCCGCCTTACAGTCCTGACCTGGCTCCATGTGGCTATCATCTCTTTGGGAAACTGGAAGGCTCTCTTCGTGGAACAAGGTTTGAAGATGATGTCTCCCTTGTGCACGCTGCCAAACAGTGGCTCCAACAGGTTGGTCCAGAATTTTGCCGTGCGGGTATACAGGCGCTGGTTCCAAGATGGCGTAAGGCAGTTGAGAGGGATGGAAATTATGTGGAGAAATGAAAACATTGCTCCTAAAGGATTTATCTACACACTGTAAAACTTTCAAACATGTAGAATAAAAGATGGATTTTTTTTAAAAATAGTGTGCATTTCTTTTGGAGTGACCCTTGTAGCAAATTTGATATTCACAAAGCAAAAAGGTTGATTAGTGGTTGGTTGGTTGATTTTTGGGGAGGGGATCAAACAGCATAGTCATTGGCCCCATTGGATAAGAGTAGGATGGGGAAGGAAGTAGGCCGTGCCCTTTCAAAGGAGCCATCCTGGTATGTGCCCGAATCGATTTAAGGATGTCAAGTAAAACCTAAATCAGGATGGCCAGACCCGTATTTGGACTGTCGTCCTCCTGAATGTGAGTCCAGTGTGCTAACCACTGCGCCACCTTGCTTGGTGCTTAACTTCGAGATGTTGTAGAGGTTGTCTTGAGTAACAAATCGAGGATAGGAACCTGTGTCTGGAAACATCATCCAGTGGCGCTACAGAGTGTCGAAGTTACAGGCGCTGGCGCGTGCTATTAGGCTACCCTGTCGACTTTAAACGTGTCTTTGTGTGTGGACGGACAATAGGCAGGAAGTCTCGCAATGCTGTTTGTTGTTGAGTGATCAGGAATGGTTGCCACAATCACAAGTGAAGAAATGGAGATAGCTACTGCATAGATAATCGTGGACTTTGGAATGTAACTGGATACTACAGGGAACAGGAATAAAAATCTTTACTTGCCAAAAAGGACCCTGTGTGTTCTTCATTTTAAATTTCAGAGAATGACTGCGCGAAAACTTCAAGGCATACAAGAGTCTTGACACATGTCACTGGTAAGAGCATTTTTCCAAGTGTCAAATTGTAATACTCGTAGTGACGTGGTTGGAGATCCTACATCCAGAAGACAGTCGTGAAACCATCCACTCCGTACTGTCGCTCGAAGTATCTACCTGCAGACAGACAACTCTGATCACAGATTTCCAAAGTGGGCTGTTGTCGCATCTTTCCAGGTTCTCCACACATAATGACGTTTGTCACATCCCAAACTGTGTCCATACTCAGGACCCATAGAGTGCGTCAAAAACTTGAGGACATGCTCTAGCCACTGATATGTGTCTGCTTTCTGCATGTCTCATAGTTTCTGCGCAATCGTCTTCAGAAACTCAGGATGCATTTATGAATGACCTCATATGAAGCATTAGATGATTTTCCTGGAAATCGCTTGTAGTCGAGTTGGTACTGTGTTAATTTACAAGTCTCTGGTTCCGTTCTCACAAACAGCATTTTTCCCTCTACTTTAAATTCTGTGTGTACTTGTATTATCAAATCAGTGTGTTAACAAACAAATACGGTGTAATTTTTTAAAATAACGGTAAAATATTTTTATTTTTTAATTACTAATGTTATGGAAATATGTGAATACACTATCAGTTGCAATTTGGTGCAAAAACGTGAAACATAAAAGAGTATATAAAGTATTGTTTTTATTTCTACAGAGGGTGTTCCAGAAATGTTGCGACAAACTTCGAGAGGTTGTAGAGGTTGTCTTGAGTAACAAATCGAGGATAGGAACCCGTGTCTGGAAACATCATCCAATGGCGCTACAGAGTGTCAAAGTTATAGGCGCTGGCGCCAGCTACTAGGCTACCCTGTCGACAGCAAATGTGTCTTTGTGTGCGGACGAACCATAGGCAGAAAGTCTCGCAATGTTGTTTGTTGTTGAGTGATCAGGACTGGTTGCCACGATCACAAGTGAAGAAATGGAGATAGCTACTGCGTAGACATGCCTTGTCTCTTACAAATATGATGCACTGTTGCCTTGGTGGATCACAGTTTCAGATAGAGGTTTCCATCTACAATCAGTTTTTCTCCTGGAACCCTCTTAAATCTCCAGTATTTTTCGGCACAAAGGAGAAAAACAACTGCAAATGGAAACTCGTGTCTGAAACTGTCATCCACTACCGCGTCCATATGAGACAAGATCTGTCTACGCAGCAACTATCGCCACCTTCTCCACTTGCATCGTGGCAATCAACTACAATCACTGAGTAACAAACAACATTGCAAGACATTCCCCCTATGGTCTGACAGCGTATAAAGTCACGTTTGCTGGCAAAGGGATGGCCTAGCGGCAAGCGTCGGCGTGTATAACTTCGACGCTCCATAACGTCATTGGAGGACGTTTCCAGATTAGGGTTGCTGTCGTCTACTTGTCCCTAACGACATCCTCTACAGCCTCTGGAAGTTCGTCGCAACATTTCTGGGATGCCCTCTACAGGGTGAAAAGTCTTTAAACCGACAAATTCTGGGAGGTTATAGGGGACATCAAAACAAATATTTTTCCCTAATGCCATTTTTTCCTATGAGGATTATTTAAACTGGTGGAGGCTGTATTACACTCTTCAGTTGGTAGAGGCCGTATTACGATCTGTAGTTGTTAGAGGGCATATTACGCTCTTCAGTTGTAGGCAACTGCTGTCACCAGTGTAGTAGTGCATTGTTTCTGTTTACTAATGGAGTGATACACCTGGAGTGAGTACACTGATATGGTTGGTGCGTACTACATAGCGCACCATAAGGGACGAGCTGCACAGCAGGTTTATCAACAACAATATCCTAATCGCTGTATCCCGCATCATACGACTATTGCTGCTGTGTACCAACGTCTGCGTGAGACCGGGTCATTTAGCAGATTACCTGGACAGGGACGCCGTCGCACGGCAAGAACGCTGCTATTTGAGGAAGCTGTCTTGCAGCATGTGGAGCGGGATCCTTCAGTCAGCACTCGTGCAATTGCACGTAACATGGGGACGAATCAGACGAATGTAGTAACAGTCCTTCGAGAGCAATTGTTACGTCCATTTCACTTACAGCGTGTCCACAACCTGGAACCAGTTGATTATCCACCCAGAGCACAGTTTTCGCAGTGGTACCTGGAACAGTGTGAAAGCGTCCTACATTTCCATCCTCTGTGTTGTTTACCGATGAAGCAACGTTAGGGCGTGATGAAGTCTTTTAACATGCACAATTCGCATGTTTGGAGTGAGGACAACCCACGTGCCACAGTTACTAGCCCTCATCAAGTGCGGTTCTTCGATAATGCATGGATCAGTGTTGTTGGGCACTGTTTAATTGGGCCGTATCTGCTACATAGCCCATTAAATGGCAGGCACTATTACAATTTCCTCGCCAGAGCATCGCCAGAATTGCTGGAAGACGTCCCGCTCCCTACAAGACAACGCATGTGGTTCCAACATGACGGGGCGCTGGCACATTTCGGTCGTCGTGTGCGTCGATTCCTGGACCGACGGTTCCCAGAAATGTGCATCGGCAGAGGCGGTCCTGTACCTCGATCCCCAGATATGTCCACTCTGGACTTTTTTGTGTGCAGAGAGATGCACAACCTTGTTTACGCAACTCCTGTTGCATCAGAAGAGGATCTGGTTGCCCGGAGCAGCAGGAACAATTCAGGATACTCCTGGGGTTTTTCCATGTGTCAGACAGAACATGATCCGATGGTGTAACCTTTGTTTACGTGTCAATGGTGGCATTTTTGAAAATCTACTGTAATTGAAATTGGGTTGTGTTAATGTGTTGTCTCTTGGTCATAGAAAAAAGGAAAAGTGTTTGTTGGTTTAATTAATTTGCCACCAGAGAAATCTTCCTCTACCAGTTTAAATACTCCTCATAGGAAAAAATGACATTAGAGAAATATATTTGTTTTGATGTGCCCTACAAGCTCCCAGAGACTGTTGGTTTAAATACTTTTCACCCTGTATACTGCATAGTATTATTGGTGTATATTGTTGTTGTATGTGAACCGGGGACCAAGAAACGACGGAGAGGCTCTGTCCCCCCCGCAGCCACAGTGGTCCACAACTCCACGATGACTACCGCAGTCCACATTCACCCCTCTACTGCCCCAGACCGAACCCAGGGTTATTGTGCGGTTCATCCCCCGGTGCCCCCCCCCCCCCCCCCAGGGAACATCTCACACCAAACGAGTGTAACCGCTATGTTTACATGCTAGAGTAATGGTGGTGTATGCGTACGTGCAGCAATTGCCGACATAGTGTAGCTGAGGCGGAATAAGGGGAACCAGCCCGGAGTTGCCGAGGCAGATGGAAAACCGCCTAAAAACCATCCAAAGACTGGCTGGCTCACCGGACCTCGACACAAGTCCGCCGGCGGATTTGTGCCGGGGACCAGGCGCTCCTTCCCACTCCGGAAAGACGTGCATTAGACCGCTCGGCTAACTGGGTTGGCATGTATACAGTTTGTTTCTTAATAGTGACGGGTGTTGTATGCCTGCATCAGACTGAAATTTATTTCCTAGTGATTATAGAATGCAGCACATAATTAAAAGTAAAGGATGCTATTTTGATTGAAAAATTTTGACACAATTCTTGTTAATTAAGGGTATACGGAATGCCCTATGCTTACAATGTTAAACTGAGCTAAAAGTTAGGAACATTGTCTCATTTGTTATTTGGACGATACTCTTGATTTTTTTCACAGAACGCAGAGATATGTTCTGCCTTTATGCTGAATTCTCCTTGCATCTGCAATGCTTGGAAAGTATTGCCACATCAACTACCTTACCAGTGTCCACACTTGTAGCTGTTACTACACCATTCAGAGATGTGTGGCCTCTCTTCTGCCAGCTTCCATCAAAAGCTATGGACAAGTCTCTGCTATTATTATTTTCAACAACTGCTTCCTCAACAGCATCTTTCATGTTTTCCTGTGTCACATCTTCTACAGCAGAGCTTATTGCAATTATGTGTTTGTTAAATTGTGAAGGTGGAGGAGGGAGGTTCATCACACCACACAACATGGCACCTGCAGCCCTGCCCTTTCCTATACACCGTAATCCATAAACTAGTCTAATTTTTATATCGTATAGTTTACCTGTATCTGCAGTAACATGTGATGAATTGAAGAAAGTAACACTGTGTTTGCAATAACTGCACATCAACTCTAATTCACAAGCAAGTCCTACATGTAAGTTTGTTTCCAATGAAACACCACATTTTCCACATTGTTTGCAGCGCACATTGTTCTCTAAAACGTCTGATAATAAAGAGACGTTAATTACCTCATATTTTGTAGTCCCAGCATTTACTTTCTTGTATTCTTCTTCAATTCCAGCTAGTTTTCTTCTTGAAGCACTTTCTGGTGTAGTGGCAGCAGCATCACTAAATGTATCACTACCAGTGTTGAGGTTAGTCGCTACTGGGACATCAGATACTGATGAAGATGAATCAGACGAATTTTTAGTACACTTTACTTTCTTGCGCCAATGTACACGCTTTCTAAATACCTTCAGACTAGGTTTTGGCATGTTGAAGGAAAGAAAAGTCAATGACTTCTCCACATACGACTTTCACAACAATGACATGGATGTACTCACAAAGGAAACAATACAAATGGTGCAGAATCTATTGTCAACTGTCTAGCAGTGTAGCCAACAGAAAAGCTAACTCTCTTGTGCTCAATCATATCTCTGGCAAGGCTGTCTATATCAGGTATATTTCGCGTCTCATATACAAGGTGCGGAACATCGTGTGTCGAAATTATTTTAAAAAATTATTTAAAATAGTTCTATTCACGTCATCCAAATATTTTATACAGGGTATTAAACGGGAGAGTCTAAATTTTTCGAAAATGCATTTACCCAAAAATCGATTTTTTCATCGAAAAACTCATTCCGTATACCCATAAGCTTTTCATTTGATAAAAAGTATGAATAAAATAAAATAAAAATAAAAAGAATAGGTATTACTAGCGAGAATCGAACCATCATGTTCGTGTTTACTGAACTAGTGAACTACTGAGTCAGATATCGCCAATTTCATTTTGTATGTCAAATGCTTTCTGTTCAGCAGCACTCGAACATACCCTAATCTCTGTAGGTGATATTTCTGAGGCCTTTTGAAGAATATGTCATACTGCTGTAGGAAACTGATGCCTGGATACTGTCACGAGTGTGTGGCCTTCTGCTTCACAGTGCAGCTGCAGCCAGTGGATCCAGCCTCTGTGGAGAACACGCTCCTGCGAGGTGGTCCACTGGCAGGCGAGTACCAGTTTCTCCAGCTGCACTTCCACTGGGGGGAGAGCGACGACATGGGCAGCGAGCACGCTCTTGATGGCTCCTAGTAAGTGGCAGCGCCAACAGAACCTTCACATACGCTGATCAGCCAAAACATAATGACCACTGACCACGGTGACGTTGGATGCCTCGTGGTGGCGTTGCAGGCACGTGACGCGGTAACAAGAGTATGTAAGCGGAGCAGGCACAGATGGGGGATCACCCTAGCGAAGACATGGATTGCAAATGCTTAAATCCACTGAGATGGGCCACTTTGACAAATGGCAGATTATTATTATACAGGGTTATTACAAATGATTGAAGCGATTTCACAGCTCTACAATAACTTTATTATTTGAGATATTTTCACAATGCTTTGCACACACATACAAAAACTCAAAAAGTTTTTTTTAGGCATTCACAAATGTTCGATATGTGCCCCTTTAGTGATTCGGCAGACATCAAGCCGATAATCAAGTTCCTCCCACACTCGGCGCAGCATGTCCCCATCAATGAGTTCCAAAGCATCGTTGATGTGAGCTCGCAGTTCTGGCACGTTTCTTGGTAGAGGAGGTTTAAACACTGAATCTTTCACATAACCCCACAGAAAGAAATCGCATGGGGTTAAGTCGGGAGAGCGTGGAGACCATGACATGAATTGCTGATCATAATCTCCACCACGACCGATCCATCAGTTTTCCAATCTCCTGTTTAAGAAATGCCTAACATCTTAATGGAAGTGCGGTGGAGCACCATCCTGTTGAAAGATGAAGTCGGCGCTGTCGGTCTCCAGTTGTAGCATGAGCCAATTTTCCAGCATGTCCAGATACACGTGTCCTGTAACGTTTTTTTCACAGAAGAAAAAGGGGCCGTAAACTTTAAACCGTGAGATTGAACAAAACACGTTAACTTTTGGTGAATTGCGAATTTGCTGCACGAATGCGTGAGGATTCTCTACCACCCAGATTCGCACATTGTGTCTGTTCACTTCACCATTAAGAAAAAATGTTGCTTCATCACTGAAAACAAGTTTCGCACTGAACGCATCCTCTTCCGTGAGCTGTTGCAACCGCGCCGAAAATTCAAAGCGTTTGACTTTGTCATCGGATGTCAGGGCTTGTAGCAATTGTAAACGGTAAGGCTTCTGCTTTACCCTTTTCCGTAAGATTTTCCAAACCGTCGGCTGTGTTACGTTTAGCTCCCTGCTTGCTTTATTCGTTGACTTCCGCGGGCTACGCGTGAAACTTGCCCGCACGCGTTCAACCGTTTCTTCGCTCACTGCAGGCTGACCCGTTGATTTCCCCTTACAGAGGCATCCAGAAGCTTTAAACTGCGCATACCATCGCCGAATGGCGTTAGCAGTTGGTGGATCTTTGTTGAACTTCGTCCTGAAGTGTCGTTGCACTATTATGACTGATGTGAGTGCATTTCAAGCACGACATACGCTTTGTCGGCTCCTGTCGCCATTTTGTCTCACTGCGCTCTCGAGCGCTTTGGCGGCAGAAACCTGAAGTGCGGCTTCAGCCGAACAAAACTTTATGAGTTTTTCTACGTATCTGTAGTATGTCGTGACCATATGTCAATGAATGGAGCTACAGTGGATTTATGAAATCGCTTCAACCATTTGTAATAGCCCTGTATAGAGCCTACGAAGGAGTAGCTCGAAAACGGCGAAGCTGATCGAATTTTCACGTGCTAATGTCGTGAGGATCGATGAAAAGAGGTAGGAGGACAGTGAAACTATCACTAGGCGCTGAATGGTTGGGCGTCTACTGTGTAAGGTAGGATACAGTGTGTTAACTGTAAGACGGCAGAGTTGTGAGGGGAGTGCGGGGAGAGGAGGAAGCAAGCATTGGCTGCCGAGGGGAGGGGAGCCTGTGGGTAGGAGGGGGGGGGGACAAGGCACGCCTACCAGTTGCAGTGCTGGCACTACAAATTGCGCGTCATGCTTACACGAAAGCAGACGAAAGGCTTGGAAGTAAAACTCGCTTTAAATGTTGTTCGTAAACGAAACTGAAAACGTCATGTACATTAAAATCTGTATACAGGGTGAGTCACCTAACGTTACCGCTGGATATATTTCGTAAACCACATCAAATACTGACGAACCGACTCCACAGACCGAACGTGAGGAGAGGTGCTAGTGTAATTGTTTAATACAAACCATACAAAAATGCACGGAAGTATGTTTTTTAACACAAACCTACGTTTTTTTAAATGGAACCACGTTAGTTTTGTTAGCACATCTGAACATATAAACAAATTCGTAATCAGTACCGATTGTTGTATTGTAAAATGTTAATTACATCCGGAGATATTGTAACCTAAAGTTGACGCTTGAAACCTCCGACGTTCAGTTGCGTGTTGTAACAAACACGGGCCACGGTCGGCGAGCAGCATCTGCAGGGACATGTTTGCGATGGCGACCGTGTTTACGAGTGTGGCTGTAGTGCACTGTTGTGGTTTGGTCTATCTGTCGCAGTGTCCGCATGTAGCGCTTGCTGCTATTGTTATTCTGCATTCGTCTCTGCACGCAGACCAACTGTAGTACACTGTGTTACCAGACGTCTGTGATAGTGTAGTGTTGTAGGAACTGTGACCATGGTGTATTCGAACTATGAAAAGGCGGAGATGATATTCATCTATAGCGAGTGGTTACGAAATGCAGCTGAAGCCTGCAGGGTGTATGCAGATCGGTACCCGGACAGAGAGCATCCAACGTGCCGCACATTGCAAAACATCTACCGCCAACTGTATGCAACAGGTATGGTCGTCGCACGCAAACGGGTCCGTAACAAGCCCGTCACAGGAGAAGCGGGTGCAGTTGGTGTGTTAGCTGCTGTTGCCATGAACCCACACATGAGTACACGGGACATTGCGAGAGCCGGTGGACTGAGTCAAAGTAGTGTCATGCGCATACTGCATCGTCACCGCTTTCACTCGTTTCATGTGTCGCTACATCAGCGATTACATGGTGACGACTTTAATCATCGAGTGCAATTCTGTCACTGGGCATTAACAGAGAATGCGTTGCAGTTCTACCTGTTTACCGATGAAGTGGGTTTCACAAACCACGGGGCAGTGAATCTACGGAACATGCATTACTGGTCCGTGGACAATCCTCGCTGGCTCAGACAGGTAGAGCGACAGCGACATTGGACTGTAAATGTATGTTGCGGAATCATTGGCGGTCACCTCATTGGTCCTCACTTCATTGCAGGGGTCCAAACAGCTGCAGCATACATCGCGTTTCTACAGAATGATCTGCCAACGTTGCTCGAAAATGTCCCACTGGAAACGCGTCGACGTATGTGGTATCAGCATGACGGTGCACCTGCACATTCCGCAATTAACACTAGGCTGACCCTTGACAGGATGTTCGACGGGCGTTTCATAGGACGTGGAGGACGCATAAATTGGCCAGCCCGTTCTCCTGATCTTACACCTCTGGACTTCTTTCTGTGGGGTACGTTAAAGGAGAATGTGTACCGTGATGTGCCTACAACCCCAGAGGATATGAAACAACGTATTGTCGCAGCCTGCGGCGACATTACACCAGATGTACTGCGGCTTGTACGACATTCATTACGCCAGAGATTGCAACTGTGTGCAGCAAATGGTGGCCACCACATTGAACATCTATTGGCCTGACATGTAGGGACACACTCTATTCCACTCCGTAATTGAAAACGGAAACCACGTGTGTACGTGTACCTCACCCCTCATGGTAATGTACTTGTGCGTCAGTGAAAAAGACCAATAAAAAGGTGTTAGCATATGGACGTAATGTGCTGTTCCAGTCTCTTCTGTACGTAAGGTCCATCACCGTTCCCTTTGGATCCCTACGTAATTCGGTGCTCTCCGATACACACGATCAATCAGCGGAGGAGTGGTAATCAAGCGTCAACTTTAGGTTACAATATCTCCGGATGTAATTAACATTTTACAATGCAACAAACGGCATTGATTACGTATTTGTTTATATGTTCAGATGTGCTAACAAAACTAACGGGGTTCCATTTAAAAAAAACGTAGGTTTGTGTTAAAAAACATACTTCCGTGCATTTTTTTATGGTTTGTATTAACCAATTATACTAGCCCCTCTCCTCACGTTCGGTCTGTGGAATCGATTCGTCAGTATTTGATGTGGTTTACGAAATATATCCAGCGGTAATGTTAGGTGACTCACCCTGTATATAAAAATGAATGTATGTATGTTTGTCTACTATGCGCTCAGAAACCATTCATACGATTGCAATGAAACTTTGGTGAGTTGTTCTCCGAACGCCCGAAAAGAGTAATGGACAATGTTTCAACAATTACGTCAGTATAGCATGCGTAGCGCAATTGATTAGGTAAAGGCTCGTCATGCATTGAAGCCGGGTTCGATTCCCACTGCTTGCAACTTTTTTCATTTTATTTGATTCCCCGCAGTGTTAAACTATTAATTATAAAATTTAAATATATTTAAACAGGTCATGAAGTATAACGTAACTGTGAATCTCTATATATAAAAATTAATGTATGTATGTCTGCCCTCTGTGTGTTCCCAAACCATTCATCCGATAGCGATGAAATTTTGGCGATTTGTTCTCCGTACGCCCACGAAGGTTCCTAGGCGGAAAAAAAAGAAATAAGACACATTCTTGAGGAGATATGACGTCATAAACAATGAGATGCCACCGCGGGAAAATACCCAGATTTATGCATCCACTATTTGAGAATGAGAACACTTAGCGCCTAGCAACAAACGTTACATACAATTTCAAACCTTTAGGAAAATTTTTCTCGCTGACACCCGCCACAAAATAATGAAAGGAAAAAAGGTTGTCGCGTACTACATTTTCTCAGTACATACCGTAAATCTGCCGCAGTAGGCGTGGCGTTTTAATGTATTATTTCGTTACTATTAACTCTAATCGTAAAATATTTCGCATACAGTATCCACATATATCAGTAAATTCGCCAGCAAATTTATGTCTCTTTACGACATGTAATTCAGGAGATATGACGTGGTAAACATCTAGATGCGTGAAAAAGTGCCGCAACAGGCATGACGTTTTGTTCTATTATTTCTACACTACTAACACTATTCGCAACACATTTCGCAAACGTGATAAAAAAAAGTATATAAAACCACGGGCGTATTCCTAAAAAACTCCCGAGATGGCCCAGGAACTGCCTCTTCACTCATTTTGATAATGTTTAGCACAACTGCACAATAAAAACACGCAGAACAGTACAGCGCAAAACAATAACGAAGCAGACGACAATGGCTACCTTGTACAACACAGTCAGCTACGTAATGTTGTCAGCAGTCGAAACTGCGTGCCTACCGAAGCCTCCCGACGTTTACCGACTTCTACCGATTCAGGACTAGGGAGAGGTCTGCCACACTGTAGAAGGTGATCTGTGGCATCTCTGCCAAAAGAGCACAATGCTGGTGCATTGGGTGAATAACATACACTCCTGGAAATGGAAAAAAGAACACATTGACACCGGTGTGTCAGACCCACCATACTTGCTCCGGACACTGCGAGAGGGCTGTACAAGCAATGATCACACGCACGGCACAGCGGACACACCAGGAACCGCGGTGTTGGCCGTCGAATGGCGCTAGCTGCGCAGCATTTGTGCACCGCCGCCGTCAGTGTCAGCCAGTTTGCCGTGGCATACGGAGCTCCATCGCAGTCTTTAACACTGGTAGCATGCCGCGACAGCGTGGACGTGAACCGTATGTGCGGTTGACGGACTTTGAGCGAGGGCGTATAGTGGGCATGTGGGAGGCCGGGTGGACGTACCGCCGAATTGCTCAACACGTGGGGCGTGAGGTCTCCACAGTACATCGATGTTGTCGCCAGTGGTCGGCGGAAGGTGCACGTGCCCGTCGACCTGGGACCGGACCGCAGCGACGCACGGATGCACGCCAAGACCGTAGGATCCTACGCAGTGCCGTAGGGGACCGCACCGCCACTTCCCAGCAAATTAGGGACACTGTTGCTCCTGGGGTATCGGCGAGGACCATTCGCAACCGTCTCCATGAAGCTGGGCTACGGTCCCGCACACCGTTAGGCCGTCTTCCGCTCACGCCCCAACATCGTGCAGCCCGCCTCCAGTGGTGTGGCGACAGGCGTGAATGGAGGGACGAATGGAGACGTGTCGTCTTCAGCGATGAGAGTCGCTTCTGCCTTGGTGCCAATGATGGTCGTATGCGTGTTTGGCGCCATGCAGGTGAGCGCCACAATCAGGAGTGCATATGACCGAGGCACACAGGGCCAACGCCCGGCATTATGGTGTGGGGAGCGATCTCCTACACTGGCCGTACACCACTGGTGATCGTCGAGGGGACACTGAATAGTGCACGGTACATCCAAACCGTCATCGAACCCATCGTTCTACCATTCCTAGACCGGCAAGGGAACTTGCTGTTCCAACAGGACAATGCACGTCCGCATGTATCCCGTGCCACCCAACGTGCTCTAGAAGGTGTAAGTCAACTACCCTGGCCAGCAAGATCTCCGGATCTGTCCCCCATTGAGCATGTTTGGGACTGGATGAAGCGTCGTCTCACGCGGTCTGCACGTCCAGCACGAACGCTGGTCCAACATAGGCGCCAGGTGGAAATGGCATGGCAAGCCGTTCCACAGGACTACATCCAGCATCTCTACGATCGTCTCCATGGGAGAATAGCAGCCTGCATTGCTGCGAAAGGTGGATATACACTGTACTAGTGCCGACATTGTGCATGCTCTGTTGCCTGTGCCTATGTGCCTGTGGTTCTGTCAGTGTGATCATGTGATGTATCTGACCCCAGGAATGTGTCAATAAAGTTTCCCCTTCCTGGGACAATGAATTCACGGTGTTCTTATTTCAATTTCCAGGAGTGTATTTGCTATAATGCGTCGACGGTCGTCTCCAGAAAAGCCATCATCGAGACGAACAATGGCTCGAAACGTGCAGCGCGCCACGGTAACAGGCTGGTCGGAGCAGTATTATGCTATGGGAGACATTCTCCTGCGCTTGTATGGGACATGTGGTAGTAATCGAAGACACGCTGACAGCTGCAAAGGACCAGCATCCGTTCGTGCTTGATGTATTCCCCGATGGCGGTGTGATCTTTTAGCATTATAATACCCTCGTAGGCAGAACTGTGCAACAGTGGTTTGAGGAACATTATAGTGAACTCACGTTCATGTCTCGACGACGAAATTCACCTGACGAAAATCGTGTGGAAGCCATCTGGGTCGCATTCAGGCGCCATCACTGCCTACACAGATCTGCAGCCCATTACTTACGCGAATTATGTGACCTTTGTACAGACATTTAATGCCACATACCTCCACAAACCTACCAACAAACAACCGGTCTCTTGTACACAGAATCAGTGATGTTCCAGAGCTATCAAGCAGGCGGTCATTAGGTCTTGGCTTATGAGTGTAATAGCAGTGGGCGCCTGAACATGGAATGTTGTGGTCTTCAGTCATAAGACTGGTTTGATGCAGTTCTGTATGCTACTCTATCCTGTGCGAGTCTTTTCGTCTCCAAATAACTACTGCAGACATCTCTTGTCTGAACTGTTTATCATCCACATTTTACTTCCACACAAAAAGATAACTTCACACATACACTTTCAGAAAAGACTTCTGAATCTGCTTATTCTATTCATCTCTTGATCTCTCTCTACGACTTTTACTTCCCACTTTTCACCCCAATACTATATTGACGATTCTTTAAGGCGTCACTATGTGTTGTATCAACCGACTCCTTCCGTTAGTCATGTTATGCAACAATTTTCTTCTTTCCCCAAAGCAGTTTAGTATCTCCTCCTCAGTCATTTGATCAATCTATCAAATCCTAGGCTTTATTATGTAGCAACTTATTTCGAAAGCTGCTATTCTCTTTTTGTCTGAACTGTTTATCATCCACATTTTACTTCCACACAAAAAGATACCTTCACACATACACTTTCAGAAAAGACTTCCTATCACTGAAATTTATACCCGATGTTAACAGATTCCTCTTACTGTAATTACCAGTCTACATTTTATATCCTCTCCACTTCAGCCACCGGCATCCTCTCATTTATTTCGATTTCACCGACAGTGCTGCAAAATGGTTTGAGTCTTATGTAACTGACAGGAAACAAAGGGTGTCATTGCGAGATATCTGTGCAGTAAGCAGTCACTCTTCATCTAATTGGGAAGTAATTACATGTGGTGTTCTTCAAGGTTCAATCTTGGGTCTGTTGCTTTTTCTTGTATGCATTAATGACCTCTTATCTGTTACATTGACAGATAATAAATTTGTTTTGTTAGCATGTGATACAAACATTGAAATACGTAGCAAATGGCTGCTAATCAAATTTTCGCTGGCATTAATAAATGGTTTAAAGCTAATTAACTGTCATTAAACTTTGAAAAGACCCACTATATGCACTTCAGAATGTGTAAGAGATTTCCTTCCAGCATGTGCATAACATATGATGACATGCAGATTGGAGAGGTTGACAGCATTAAATTTCTGGGACTACAAATCGCTAATAGATCAGTTGGGAAGGGCATATCAGAGAATTGCTGTAATGCATAAAGAAGTCTGTATTTGCAGTGAGAATGAGGTCAGATGCAGGAGATATAAATATAAAAAAAACTTGCATACTTTGCTTACTTTCATTCTATTATGTCATATGGGTTCATATTCTGAGGTAACTCATCAAACCGAGCAAAAGTTTTTAGCGTACCAAAACGTATAATAAGATTCATTTGTTTCGTAAATTCAACAACATCATGTAGAAAGCTCTTCAAGGAACTTCGTATCCTAACCATTGCTTCTCAGTATGTTTATTCTTTAACGAAATTTGTTGCACGTGATACATGTCTATTTCCAAGCAATAGCTCAAAACATGCTATCAACACTAGGAATAAGAACAATCTATGTAAAGACCTTGATCCAGAAAGTGGTCCAATATGCAGGAACACACATTTCCTATAAATTGCCAGCAACCATTAAAATTTCGTTTCAGATAAAGCACAGTTTTAAAAGAGTTTAAAAGACTTTTTGATAGGCAGCTCCTTCTACTCTATAAATGAATATCTTAACAGGGACACTTTACGTAAAACTGTTGGTTATATTTCAGTTTTGACAGCACTTGGTCACAAAAGTCAAGATCAGATATTTTGTGTATGATAAATTTATTAAAAGTGCATAACTATGTTTCATTCTGACAGTGTATTAATTCTTTAAATATTAGCCGTTCCAGTTTACTGTAATATATTTACCTACTTTGACATCTCCTGACAAATGATCATGGCAGTGAGCAGTATATACAAATATTTTATGTTTTTTTAATTATTCTAGTTTTACTTTGTTTCAAGACATTGTTGATTCTGTTCAGCTGTTATCCGAAGTTCTTTGCCACCTCAGACACCATTTCAGCGTCATTGGTAAACACCAAATGGCTATAACTACATAATATTTTTTATGTGTTCAGTACAACTCCTCCTGGTCACACGGACTATATCTAACAACATGCCAAGGATACTAAAGGATATGTGCAGTTATCGAGTCAAGAACATTAAAAAGGCATATTTTGCGTCCTTGAACTGCTTTTGGAAAAGAATGCACATACACAAGGTCTTTTACATTACCACATATAAATAGTCCCATAGGTAACCAGTAGCAGAGACGCAATTGTTTGGAAGATGTTCATTTAAAAACGTCCAAATCTTCATACCCCAATGTTCAGGTACTGATCATGGTCAGAGAGGTAATCTGTGGAACTCAGATCTACCTGTGGCACCATTTATTGGTCAAGCACGTCTGTGTAATTGTTTGTTGAAACCTTTAGCTCAATGAAGAAAAATGAACCATACATGTTTCAGTGCTGACACCGCTTCAAACTTCAGACAGTTATGCTGATGCTCAAAAACACACACTCATAGGGAAAAGTACGAATCTAACTTATTGGAACTTAGTTTGACGAGTTTTGTTGCTCAGCTACCGACCTGATTATAAAGTTAAAGGATTGATACTATGCAAGAAGTGTCACAATACCCACTTAACATCCATTCATATTCCACTACTGATGGAATTATAACAGTTTTGCCCAGATATAAGTTTTATCTATGTCAGTAAAATGTTTGATGTTACACAAATTACACAAATTGTTATTTTTAACTCTGGTGTTTTTGCAAAATCTAATAATCTCGCAGCTATACAGAGTCCGACAGAAAAATGTGTACACCCTTCGTCGGTCTCTATCGATGTTGTCGTTCGATTTGAGTTACGAGTGTGTTGTAGTATGGTCTTTGGTTCAACAGATATTAGTACTTTCATCTCAGTATTGGGAAAACAAGATGGCTGGAGCACGATTGACATTCGAACAACGAAATTGTAATGTGAAGTGGTTTTTTAAGTTTGATAATGCCGCTGAAGTGCAATGTCAGTGGAGGCGGGAGTTTGAAACAGAACCGCCAACCCTTCTACAATTAAATGCATCAATGACAAGTTTGAATTGCATGGAACGATCTGTGATATTCACAAAGGAAGGTCAGGAAGACAACTTAAGAGTGTTGCTTCCCCGGCTCTCGTGTTGGAAACGTTTGTTAATTCTCCACAGAAGTCTGCTACGCAATGTGTACATGAAATAGGGGTTTGCAGAACAAGTGTACAAAGAATTCTGAAAGCTGCAACGTTGAAAGTTTACGTTCCACGATTACCTCACGCGATTAATGACGACAATCCTGATCGCCGAAAGCAATTGTGCGAATGGTATCAGCAAATGTTTACTGATGACGAACAATTTGTGACGAAGGTAGTTTGGAATGACGAGGCACAATTTAATCTTAATGGCACTGTGAATCGGCATAACGGTATGTGCTGGGCACCGGAAAAACGGCATGTTTATGTGGATAAAGCGGTCAATCTACCAGGGGTTCATGTGTGGTGTGGACTGTCATCTAGGGGCTTTGTAGGACCCTTTCTCTTTGGTGTTACTGTCGCAGAAAGAGTGGCTGAAAATGTTATGCACATCAATTTTGCCTGGTGTATGTGCGCTTTATGGAGCTGACGAAGAGGTCTTCTACCAACAGGACTGGCCACCACCACACTACCACCTAGCCGTAAGAATTTTCCTGGATGACAATTTTCCAGGCCATTGGATTGGACGAAGAGGGCCCATTGAGTTACCTCCACTGTCACCAGATCCAACACCTATCGACCTTTACTTGTGGGGAGCTGTGAAAGATAACGTCTATCGACGTAAGCCACACATGCTGGAGGAACTTCGCCAGGAGATTTCAGCGACATGTGCAGCGATCTCCACTGTAACATTGACTGACATATTTGGGGCGCCCGCTCGTCGTTCTGTAACGTGTATAGCCGCCTACGCTGAATATTTTGAACATTTGAAGTAACCATGTGCTAAGCTGAAGGTTCTACAACATGTGTCATCAATTATTAAATGTAAAATAAATACATAAGTAATACTTTGCGTTCCTTAAAGTATGTATACATTTTTCTGGTGGTTATGTATTTTAAAAAATACAAAACATGAAATGAAATATTCAAAATGGTCATCACATATTTAAGTGATGTCGAATATTTTATTTTCTCTCTTCGTCATCAGCTTTCTTATGTCATTGAATTTGGGTGGTGAATCCTCTTCAGGTTGACATTCCCAGGTATAAGCTTTTGCGTTACAACAGTGGAATCTCTTTCAGCAACAGAACCCAGACTGACACAACCACATGCAGAATATTTCATCTCATTAGACTTGGAAGTGACTGACAGATTGGGTTTTTATAGCTAAATGAGGCAGAAAAAGGGATACTGTGATCCAATTCCTCAGATGAGCAATAAAATTTTGTAACTGGTGTGGTACAACCCCCATCAGTTTGGCACACCGGTTTTTACAATAATTTACAAAATGTAAGGAATTCGTGAGTGAATTATTGACACTAATCAAAGGGTAAAAAAATGGGAGCTAGTTTATGTGTTACAATCAATTCATTAGCACATTCTTAGAAATATAAAAGTAAAATTGAAACTCTGAGAAATCATATTCTAGTAGACAAATAAACAAATATGAATTAAATGAGAATTGTTCAGACAGTGCAGATATTGATCAGTTGTGTACTTCAGGTAAATTGTGTTCAAAATTAAGGTTTGGGTGAGATCTTCTAAAATGTTTATACTTAATGCCTTCTTGTATACTACAATTTGTTTCATGAATGTAAAATTGCTTACTTTTACTCATAGGACTAATATAATTATGCCTGAAGACTAATGTTAACCACATAAAAAGTAAATGTGATTTGAGTAAGAGCAGGAATAGATGTGCACATAATATACAGGGTGTTTCATTAAATGTGTTTGCCTCTGTAAGTTATGAAGTAATAGGCGACGGAAATATCTATTGCGGTAGGTCACCATAAGAAACTTAGACTGTCTGTGGAGCAATGAACGTAGTTTATTGTGTTATTATCCAAAGAGTTACACCAAAAAAATACATTTTTTAAATGGAACAATAGTTGTTTCTATCATGCAGTGGAATCAGTGACACCAGTTGTGTATGCCGGCTGGAGTGGTTGAGAGGTTCTAGGCACTTCAGTCTGGAACCGCGCGACTGCTATGGTCGCAGGTTCGAATCCTGCCTCGGGCATGGATGTGTGTGATGTACTTAGGTTAGTTAGGTTTAAGTAGTCCTAAGTTCTAGGGGACTGATGACCTCAGCTGTTAAGTCCCATAGTGCTCAGAGCCATTTTTGAACCATCTATGTATACATCAATTTAAATTACATTCCTATCACTTTTAGTTTGGGAACTACAACCCTTCAGAGTTTCAGGGGCAGATACCACACATGCTGTGCTAAACGCAATGCACCTTCTAAATGTGATGTGGCCGAGTTGTAACGTCGCCAGTGTCATGGAGCAAGAAGCTTCCTCAGTGCGCTGTTAGACTGCTGACTGTCGCCACACACAGCCGTATACCCAAGAGTCGAGCCACACAAACAAGTGGGGCTCAATATACCAGTGTTACTGACACCAGATTAAGATGGCATACGCGAACAATGACTACGTTGAGATGTTGCTGATGCTCGGCGAGTGCTGACACAATGCAGGCAGCAATGCTGACACAATGCACAATGCAGGCAGCTTTGTTATGAGCTGCAGTAACAGATGAAGTACTGCAAGAAGTGAGGAGACGGAGGTGTTTGTTTTAGCTGCAGTACACCATAGTCCTCATGTCAGCTTATGAGCTGTTGCTGCCGTCGCTGGTGTCAGTCTCACATCTGTGTGGCGTATAGTACACAGCCAGGTGGTCTATTTGTGTATGGTGTGGAATCCTTGGAGATGCATTCATCAGTCCACACTACTTCCCAGGTACACTGACAGGTGAGTTATATCGCGTGTTTATAGTCAACAGTTTGGGTGGTCTCCTTGAACATGTGTCTCTACACAGGAGAGTCCATGTGTGGATGCAGCACAAAGGTCACCCAGCCAGTTCTGTGTGTGCTGTTGTGGAAGAACTAAACAACAGGGTTTGCAGGAAGGTGGTTGGGGTGCCATGATGCTCATTCATGGCCTGCAAGGTCGCCCAATTTAACACCATTAGAATTCTTTTTGTTGGGATATCTAAAGGATCGTGTTTATGCCACTGAGCCCACATCCCCAGCGGATCTAAAACGGCGCATTGAGGACGCATGTTGCTCTATGACAGCGGTGATGTTACATCTCGTGCGCAGATCCTTTAGAAGGCACATTGCATTGTGCATTCAGGAACATGGACACACATGTGAACATCTCATTTAAATCAACTTCCCACCGCCAGAACATCCATCACCCACGACACAGCCATGTATTATGTACAGTATGTGGTATCTGCCCCTGAAAGTTTGAAAGGTTGTAGCACCCAAACTAAAAGTGATAGGAATGTAATTTAAATTGATGTATACACAGCTGGTATTACTGATTCCAGTGCAGATAGAAACAACTATTGTTCCATTTAAAAATTGTATATTTTTGCTGTAACTCTTTGGATAATAACACAATAAACTATGTTCATAGCTCCACAGACAATGTAACGTTTCTTAAGGTGACCTACCACAATAAATATTTCTGTCGCCTGTTACCTCATAACTTACAGAGGCAAACACATTAAGTGAAATACCCTGTATATACATATATAAAATTTGAACTCCTTTGGGAGATAAAATTTTTAAGAAGATGTACATAAATCATGTACACACAAACTTATGGAAGAACATTGGTGTAGCTTACAAGAATAAGCAGCTTTGCTGAAAGCGACAGTGATTAAAGCAATAAATTAGTATACATAAAAACTACTATGTTTGTTGAAAACAAGATATGCTTTTTTCTCAATGTTGTGTTCCTTATTCTTGCTAAAATGTAGAAGTAAGGTTTAAATTTGAAATTTCCATCCACTATATTCTAATTACATAATACTTTTATGCACAATATATATTTTTAGCACACATCAATAAATTCAGAAGACAAAATTTCAGTACTCTGCATATTGTGTTTGCAAGCATTTCAACTGATTAGCACTCCCCTGAGTTACTATGTCTGCAAAAAGCTTTGCTTTAGAGCTTTTTCCACAAATTTGCAAGGTATGTCATCATCATACTCCTCTGTTCTATCACACTGCATGTCATTAACGTCAGTTTCTTTATTATTACTATTAATATTAGATACACTTTCAGCTGGTTTAATATTCACTTCAAATTTTGTGATTATTCTGCTCTTGGCTACTATTTTGAAACAGAATCTCTACATTACTTAAATTCTGGTTACTATTACTCATATTTTCTTTAAAATAGTTATAAAACATATTTTTTATACTTTTTCTACCACCATGGATGCAGTTACCTGATTATTGCAGTCAGTCTTTCACAAAAGAACTTAATAAGATATGTTCCTAAATTAGTCCAAATACTGTAAAGAAACCTGTGGTGTCACCGCCAGACACCACACTTGCTAGGTGGTAGCCTTTAAATCGGCCGCGGTCCGTTAGTATATGTCGGACCCGCGTGTCGCCACTATCAGTGATTGCAGACCGAGCGCCGCCACACGGCAGGTCTAGAGACACTTCCTAGCACTCGCCCCAGTTGTACAGCCGACTTTGCTAGCGATGGTTCACTGTCTACATACGCTCTCATTTGCAGACACGACAGTTTAGCATAGCCTTCAGCTACGTCATTTGCTACGACCTAGCAAGGCGCCATTACCAGTTACTATTGATGCTGTAAAACATGTACCGTCAAGAGCGATGTTCACCATTTATGGATTAAAGTTAAGTATTCCACAGCTACGTCCTTTTTTGCTAGTCTAATTTCCTTGTCCTGTTCCAGACCTCACGCCAGCCTGCGTGAGCTAAAACCTCTCAAAACCGGGTTGGCTCTTTTGCCAATGCACAACAAAACCTTTCACCTTCTCCCATACCAACAACTGAATTTACACATTTTGAACTTTGCTCAGTATTTAATTGATCTCCACCTCCACTGCTATAAGAAACATGATCTCAATTAGGCGTTTTTAATGTGACAAACGTCAAATAACACACATTTCCTTAGAATCCCCTACAGAATGTAACAGCTTTACAATGTCTAAGACATCATTTTCTTCATCTACTAACGTTATTTCTTCACTGAACGAACACAATAACCCAGTTCTTCTTCATCTTCAAGTGTCAGCTCTTCAGCATCTTTATTTACCAAATTATCTTTCAGAAAAGCGTTAGTTAACTTATTGTCTACTTTGTCCTCAGCTCTCTGCTCAAATATAAGTAATTCTCGACTGGCTTAATTGTTCTTTCCAAAACTTACTCCAATAGTTTCCATCAATGGTAACTGCATACATTTAAAAGATATCCACTACACTGGCATCATCATAATTCTGATTTTAACATTGCTCATTGTCAGTGGTCCCTGCATTATCACATCAAACTCTCACATTGTAGACCACCAACACAGAGTCTTGAGTTTTAATAGGCAATTCTTTGCACCATTAGGTATGAAAGGTTGTTGTGGCTGACTGTACTCTTGCCATGATATACCTCTATTATCAAACACTTGGTTACTATTCTATCTAAAATTTAGTCCTGATTACCTCACATCTGTTCTCTCTCTGACTGGGAATTCCTGTAATTATTGCCACCCCTTCTACCTTCGTTATTATTAATGTTGTGATGACTGTTATTACCCAAGTTAGGTCTCCCATAGTCAAAGTTTTGTGTAGCTGTTCTCTCAGATAGCTCATTCAATTTCTCTACATGCCTTAGGAATTGGACAACAGAATCGTCATGGGTGTAAGCCAAGCCATAATAAGTCCTTTCAGGTAACCTCCTCTGGCTACCAGTCTGATTATAAAGTGAGAGGATCAATATCATGTAAAAAGAGTTACAAGGTGCAATCCAGGGTCGAAGTTCGACAAGCAGATAGGCGTGACTGCGATGGAATTTACTAGGCTGGGTCACATCTGTCTGCCTGGCCTCATTGTTGTGAGCAGTTTGCTCCACATCACATTCTGCATGCGCCCCTGAAGGCGATTGTCAGTCACGATTTGTAATACCTCTGAGCCTCTATCGATGTTGCACATTGACAGGGATATTAAAAATACCAATTATATAAACTATGCATTCCTGAACATTCAATTTTGTATTTTTTGTTTACATTATGTATTACAATTTTTACTGCCCAATTTCTCCAAAACTCCTTTGGACTATAGTATTTATTTCCAGAAACTGTTTACTTGCTTGCTATTGTCTTTGATTGTGCTATCCACATATTCTCTAATGATGCCCCCACATGATGGGCAGTACGAAAAAAAAAACTAGTAGATTGTAGTGGCAAAGTTAATGTTTTCGCCAGTTTATCTTAAAAATCATGACAAGCCAATATCTTTCTTCTAATTTCAGCTATGCTATGGAGATGCATATGGTATTTTCAAGAAAAGCAGCACGTGGCAAGCAGAATAACTATAGGGAACATGGTGATGCAGCAGTATTGGCGGTCTTCCTGGAGGTATGACTGTATATTATTAGGTGTGGTGTTCTGGTGTTCTTTCTACAGATCCGTAGTGAGGTGATGCTCATCAACATAGAACATCATAAATGTGCAAATCTATTTTTATTCAGAGATCATCACAAAGCCTGCACGCACACACACACACACACACACACACACACACACACACACACACACACACACACACACAATAGAGAGGGAAACATTCCACGTAGGAAAAATATATCTAAAAACAAAGATGATATAACTTACCGAACGAAAGCGCTGGCATGTTGATAGACACACAAACAAACACAAACATACACACAAAATTCAAGCTTTCGCAACCAACGGTTGCTTCATCAGGAAAGAAGGAAGGAGAGGGAAAGACGAAAGGATGTGGGTTTTAAGGGAGAGGGTAAGGAGTCATTCCAATCCTGGGAGCGGAAAGACTTACCTTATGGGGAAAAAAGGACAGGTATACACTCGCACACACACACATATCCATCCACACATACACAGACACAAGCAGACATTTGTTTTGAAAATTCTTTGCCTTTACAAATGTCTGCTTGTGTCTGTGTAAGAGCAGATGGATATGTGTGTGTGTGCAAGTGTATACCTGTCCTTTTTTCCCCCTAAGATAAGTCTTTCCACTCCCAGCATTGGAATGACTCCTTACCCTCTCCCTTAAAACCCACATCCTTTCGTCTTTCCCTCTCCTTTCCTCTTTCCTGATGAAGCAACCGTTGGCTGCGAAAGCTTGAATTTCTTGTGTATGTTTGTGTTTGTTTGTGTGTCTGTCAACATGCCAGCGCTTTCGTTTGGTAAGTTACGTTATCTTTGTTTTTAGATATATTTTTCCCATGTGGAATGTTTCCCGGGTGTTTCAAAAATGACCGGTATATTTGAAACGGTAATAAAACCTAAACGAGCAGCGATAGAAATACACCGTTTGTTGCAATATGCTTGGGACAACAATACATTTTCAGGCAGACAAACTTTCGAAATTGCAGTAGTTACAATTTTCAACAACAGATGGCGCTGCGGTCTGGGAAACTCTATAGTACGATATTTTCCACATATCCACCATGCATAGCAATAATATGGCGTAGTCTCTGAATGAAATTACCCGAAACCTTTGACAACGTGTCTGGCGGAATGGCTTCACATGCAGATGAGATGTACTGCTTCAGCTGTTCAATTGTCTCTGGATTCTGGCGGTACACCTGGTCTTTCAAGTGTCCCCACAGAAAGAAGTCACAGGGGTTCATGTCTGACGAATAGGGAGGCCAATCCACGCCGCCTCCTGTATGTTTCGGATAGCCCAAAGCAATCACACGATCATCGAAATATTCATGCAGGAAATTAAAGACGTCGGCCGTGCAATGCGGCCGGGCACCATCTTGCATAAACCACGAGGTGTTCGCAGTGTCGTCTAAGACAGTTTGTACCGCCACAAATTCACGAAGAATGTCCAGATATCGTGATGCAGTAATCGTTTCAGATCTGAAAAATGGGCCAATGATTCCTTTGGAAGAAATGGCGGCCCAGACCAGTACTTTTTGAGGATGCAGGGACGATGGGACTGCAACATGGGGCTTTTCGGTTCCCCATATGCGCCAGTTCTTTTTATTGACGAAGCCGTCCAGGTAAAAATAAGCTTCGCCAGTAAACCAAATACTGCCCACATGCATATCGCCGTCATCAATCCTGTGCACTATATCGTTAGCGAATGTCTCTCGTGCAGCAATGGCAGCGGCGCTGAGGGGTTGCCGCGTTTGAATTTTGTATGGTTAGGGGTGTAAACTCTGGCGCATGAGACGATACGTGGACGTTGGCGTCATTTGGACCACAGCTGCAACACGGCGAACGGAAACCCGAGGCCGCTGTCGGATCACCTGCTGCACTAGCTGCACGTTGCCCTCTGTGGTTGCCGTACGCGGTCGCCCTACCTTTCCAGCACGTTCATCCGTCACGTTCCCAGTCCGTTGAAATTTTTCAAACAGATCCTTTATTGTATCGCTTTTCGGTCCTTTGGTTACATTAAACCTCCGTTGAAAACTTCGTCTTGTTGCAACAATACTGTGTTCTAGGCGGTGGAATTCCAACACCAGAAAAATCCTCTGTTCTAAGGAATAAACCATGTTGTCTACAGCACACTTGCACGTTGTGAACAGCACACGCTTACAGCAGAAAGACGACGTACAGAATGGCGCACCCACAGACTGCGTTGTCTTCTATATCTTTGACATCACTTGCAGCGCCATCTGTTGTTGAAAATTGTAACTACTGTAATTTCGAAAGTTTGTCCGCCTGAAAATGTACTGTTGTCCCAAGCATATTGCAACAAACGGTGTATTTATATCGCTGCTCGTTTAGTTTTTATTGCCGTTTCAAATATACCGGTCATTTTTGAAACACCCTGTATATATATATATATATATATATATATAAATATATATATATATATATATATATATGTGTGTGTGTGTGTGTGTGTGTGTGTGTGTGTGTGTGTGTGTATGTATGTAATAATATATGTGTGTATGTGTTAAACCTACAACTAAATTTGTCATAGTGATATGACGATTAGATTTGAGAACATTTATAGAAGAATTTTCCATTCTATAAAAAAATAATACATTGATAATTAGCCTCAAACATTGTATATTATTATCCAGGTTGGTCATAGAGATCGGTGGGGGGGGGGGGGGGAGGAGGCTGATATGCAGGTCAAAGAGTGAGAGGAGCAAGGGAAGGAGAAACAGATAAACCTGGGCAGGTATATTCGAATATCAAAAGTTTTGGGGTGGAAGGGAGGACAGAAAGGGGGTAAAGATTATTATCAACATCAGTAAGATGTGGAAGAGAAGAGTATCTATCAGGTGACATAACATTTGTATATCCATTTTGTAAGAAGTTTTGGGAGTTGCTTCTTTCTAAGCTCCACTTGATATTTGAGTAACTCACTGCTCTTCTGTTCAAGTAACTGTAAATATCCATTTCCAGTGAGATGTTCATTAACGGTTCCTTATGGCTAAAATATAAAATTTCATGATTACTTCCTATCTCTTGTATCATATGCTCATTTTAAATAATGTTATTCCCAAAGGTAACTTTAGTTGTCCCTACAGAATGTTCTTCAAACTTCGTGTCGCATTTGCCCAGTATGAAAACTGCTAGACTCATTATAAGGTATTTCGTAAACAACTGCAGTTAAAAACCTTTCTACGAAATAAACTCTATGTGAAATCATGTTATATAAATATTTTTAAAAATTAACTCTGAAAATCCTAGGTTCACATGAAAACATGAATTTAGTTAGGATCGTGGAACACATGCATTCGACTTCACCGATTTTCGAAATAAGTCAGCTTAAAATTTTTTTACTAGTGAAAGTATATTATTTATCACAAACGAAGATAGTTACTGACATTTTATTTTTCAAATATATGCAAAAAATTTAACCATGGAAGGGTTAAATACAGTCAATACACTATTTCAAGTTTGAGATCCATGAAGAAATTATGAATGTAGGAATTTTCTTATTACTTACTGCCATAAAGTACCACCAAGATTAGGACATAAAGAGTAGATTTAAATGTCACATAAGCCAATTGAAAAGATCAGTTTTGTGAACTTCTCCAAATATTGAGACCCTCAATATAGCCTCTCGTAACAGCATGTTTCATACAAATCCTTGGGAGGTTTGTGAGCTTCGAACATGGTTTGCTTCCCCTCAGCTATGAGACTACTACCATTTTCGCAGTTGATGCTTATGAGAATAAAAACATATTGTATGTAACCTCACAAATCATTCAGCATTATAGACACATCTCTTTCTAGCAAGAAAAATATCCAGCCAAAAGCAAACTGCCGCAATGTAAAATCGAACAATTTGCCTGGGACGGGAAGTGGCAACGGAAATGTGTTATTTACAACACTGGCCTACTTTCAGATACTGCGTTCTTGCAGTCCAGCTGCACATTCTCAATGTGTCAAACCTGCCTGCCTTCATATGAGACGCAGTTGTTTTTAATCTGCACTCCCATGTGCACATGTAATTGAACCTTGCATGAATCCAATAGCAACTCTAAAAAAGGTTGGAACACCGATAAAGAAAGAACAAACTAAACAGGTAAAGTCAAATATATTACTGAGGGCACTTCTCCTGCAATGAAGTTGGTGTACAGTCGTTACAACATTTATGCAAAGCTGACAGTAGCACTCATCAGAATTGAGGGAACTTGCAAGACTAAAATCAAATCCGATTGAGAAGATAATCCCTCCATATCAAATTAGTTACTAGCAGCTTGAACCACTTTGCTGCCCTGCCACACAGGAATAAATACAGACCGCCGGGGCAGTTTTAGAATCAGCGTGCAATAAGTCACACGATTAGATGGCAATCAGCGACGATCTACAGCAACTCTGAGCTACTACACAATCATAAATTAGCAACATCCAACTTACTGATACTGGGTTGACTGACAGCATACACACATCAACAACAGTTTTGCATCAGCCTTATTTCGGAATTCATGGCACAAAAACAAAAACTGACTCCCAAGCATGTGTATATATTCATTCACAGTGTTACAGTTCACCAAATGAAAAACCGAAATCACTTACATAACGACAAAATCGTAGGATTCCCAAGGGGGGGATTGTGTCCTTGGAGTCTTTCACGACCGTATACACGAATAAAACGTTCTCGGTTTTGAAGCCGGGTCAGTTCGAATAAAATCCTCGAGCTTTCGATGACCATCCCCGTCATTGTCATCAGGAGTTCACTGACTGCCGGGGCTGCTTTTTTTTTTTTTTTTTACTTTATTGTTATTTTGACACCTGAGCAAGCAGGTAGGCTGGCAGCAGCACAATACGCTGCTCTTCAGCCGAAGAGAGTACAAGGAAATAAACAGAGAAGAGACATCACTTAGAGAAACGGCGGGAAAAAACAGTAGACTCATGAACATAAAAACACAAGAAGCCGTTCACACTCGAAGACAATCCACACTACGAACTGTTGACACGACGCACAAACACTGAAGAATACAATGGCACTGGTGAACAATGGAGCGTGACGGCGAAACTGGACACTAAACACGACGGCACACACGATACACTGATGGCGATGACCTCCGGCGCGCGAATGTTCACTCAGCGTGTACGAGTCCGGAGACCTGCCAAGAGTGGAGGTGGAGGAGGAGGAAGGGGAGATGGGAGAGGGGAGAGCAGAGATGCCATGGGCAAAGGAGAGAGGGAGAGGGAGGAAGGGGGAGGGGAAGCCCGGAGGAGAGGGTAGGAGGGAGGGGGGGAAAGGAAAGAGAAGGGAAGGGAAAGGGGGGGAGGGAGGGTGCCTAAAGGAAAGGACACAGGAGGTGGGGGGGGAGGATCAAAGTTGATAGGTGGGGTAGATGCAGGGGAGGAGGACATCATCAGGGAGGGGGAGCTGGCGGAAGCCACCTTGGGAGAGGGTAAGGAGGGTGGAGAGATGGAGACCAGGTGGGATGTGGGAATACAGGCGCGGCAGCGGGCGGGGGTGGGAGAGGATCGGGGACACGAGCGGGTGAGGAGGATCAAGTTTACGGGAGGTGTACAGGATCCGTATCCTTTCAAAGAAAAGGAGGAGGTGGGGGAAGGGGATGAGATCATACAGGATCCGCGTGGGGGAGGGGAGACGGATGCGATAGGCAAGGCAGAGAGCATGGCGTTCAAGGATTTGGAGGGATTTATAGAAGGTAGGGGGGGCGGAGATCCAGGCTGGATGGGCGTAACAAAGGATAGGGCGGATGAGGGATTTATAGGTGTGGAGGATGGTGGAGGGGTCCAGACCCCACGTGCGGCCGGAAAGGAGCTTGAGGAGACGGAGTCGGGAACGTGCCTTGGCTTGGATCGTCTGGAGATGGGGAGTCCAGGAGAGCCGGGGCTGCTCCGGTTTCTCGCTTATATAGGCATGGTGACATCATCAGCAGCCAATCAGACAGACCCAATGTGGCGCACGCGCGTAAGTCGACCCGGGCAGCTAGCGGCGCTGTTGCCCGTGGCAGCACCGGCGACGTCAGGTGGCGCCAGGGGCAGGCGCCACGTTTGAAATGCCGCTCCCGCGTCGCTCATCTGTCTTTGCTTTCTTTCGATGTCCAACGCCCGCTCCCATGCCCTGCTGAGTGTGTTTCCCTGATCTCTGATGAAATTGTTATTGTTTAAACGAATCTCGGCCACTTCCTTTATAATGGAGTCCCTATATGTAGCTACATGAGCCAAAACTTTTGTATTTTCTAACTATATTTTATGTACATTTATGCATGAGCCAACACTTTTGTATTTTCGAACCGTATTTTATGTCCGTTTATGCATCTACATATTGGGACTCTGTTATAAAGGAAGGGGCCTAGATTCGTTTAAACAACAACAATTTCCAGAATGAGATTTTCACTCTGCAGCGGAGTGTGCGCTGATATCACACTTCCTGGCAGATTAAAACTGTGTGCCGGACCGAGTTTCGAACTCGGGACCTTTGCCTTTCGCAGGCAAGTGCTCTACCATCTGAGCTAACGAAGCACGACTCACGCCCCGTACTCACAGCTTTACTTCTGCCAGTACCTCGTCTCCTACCTTCCAAACTTTACAGAAGCTCTCCTGCGAACCTTGCAGAACTAGCAATCCTGAAAGAAAGGATATTGCGGAGACATGGCTTAGCCACAGCCTGGGGTACGTTTCCAGAATGAGATTTTCACTCTGCAGCGGAGTGTGCGCTGATATGAAACTTCCTGGCAGATTAAAACTGTGTGCCGGACCGAGTTTCGAACTCGGGACCTTTGCCTTTCGCGGGCAAGTGCTCTACCATCTGAGCTACCGAAGCACGACTCACGCCCGGTACTCACAGCTTTTAACAACAATTTCAACAGACACCAGGGGTACACACTCAGCAGGGCATGGGGCGACGGGCGTCGGACGTCGAAAGAAAGCAAAGACAGATGAGCGACGCAGGAGCTGCAGTTTCAAACGTGGCACCTGCCCCTGGGGCCACCTGACATCGCCGGTGCTGCCACGGGCAATAGCTCCGCTAGCTGCCCGGGTCGACTTAAGCGCGCGCGCCACATTGGATCGTTCTGATTGGCTGCTGATGATGTCACCATGCCTATATAAACGAGAAACCGTAGCAGCCCCGGCAGTCAGCGAACTCCTGACGACGATGGCGGAGATGGTCATCGAAAGCTCGAGGATTTTATTCGAATTGACATGGCTTGAAAACCCAGGATGTTTTACCTGTGGGGTGTTTTTCACAACATTCCCGAGCAACTTCAGTATGTGGTGGAGCGTTCCATCGCAGGCTTGAGTGCATTGTGGAATAGCATCGATGAGATCATAGAGCCAGCTCTGTTCCAAATTGTCCCACTCTTCAGCAGCGATGAGCATACGCCACATGGAGTAGGTGATCTTTGTCGATGTCCTAAAAGAGTTTGTTTCAGTGACTTGGGTTCATCTCCTGGGAACAAGCTGGCCCCTCCATTCCGGTCATGCAAACATAGTGAAGGAATGTGTTCGCAAAAACGATGAGAAGACGTGTTACCTCCCATTAAGCTGAAACTGTCACTAGAACTGTCAAACTAGTGCTTGCAGAATTTCGTCCCTGAGTGAGATGGGCCTCAACAACCATGAGAGGCATACGGTGGCCCCGTTTAATGCCATTCAACAATACCACATTACACCACCTTGTTGCACATCTGGCACACAGTTGTGGAGGCTGTCTCCAAACACGTTGCCTACGATTATCAGGGTAGAAACACACCATAGTTTCGTCCCCAAACAAAACCCAACACCAATCCTGGGGCATCTGTTCTGCGTGACTTCTTGTAGATGTCTAACGCACTCCATGGTGTTGTGGTGTACGACATGATACTTGCTATGTCAGTGTTACGAAAATTCGCACCTTGCAGTCGTCTCCTAATAATTTGATGCGATACATGACATCCTGCAGCTTCTGCAAGAGCCAAATTCCATTCTGGATCGTTCATCCCATGGTTCCTTCGACTAGAAAAGTCGTAGATAGTGATTGACCTGTGCATTTCTCGACCGTGGACGACATGCATGGCTTAAGTCCTCAACACTACCTGTTGTTGTTGTTGTGGTCTTCAGTCCTGAGACTGGTTTGATGCAGCTCCTCATGCTACTCTATCCTGTGCAAGCTTCTTCATCTCCCAGTACCTACTGCAACCCACATCTTTCTGAATCTGCTTAGTGTATTCATCTCTTGGTCTCCCTCTACGATTTTTACCCTCCACGCTGCCCTCCAATACTAAATTGGTGATCCCTTGATGCCTCAGAACATGTCCTACCAACCGATCCCTTCTTCCGGTCAAGTTGTGCCACAAACTTCTCTTCTCCCCAATCCTATTCAATACTTCCTCATTAGTTATGTGATCTACCCATCTAATCTTCAGAATTCTTCTGTAGCACAACATTTCGAAAGCTTCTATTCTCTTCTTGTCCAAACTATTTATCGTCCATGTTTCACTTCCATACATGGCTACACTCCATACAAATACTTTCAGGAACGACTTCCTGACACTTAAATCTATACTCGATGTTAACAAATTTCTCTTCTTCAGAAACGCTTTCCTTGCCATTGCCAGTCTACATTTTGTATCCTCTCTACTTCGACCATCATCAGTTATTTTGCTCCCCAAATAGCAAAACTCCTTTACTACTTGTCCTTTACTACCTGTCAATTGGAATTATCCCACGCCCGCATCACATCACTTTGACTCTGGTGCACACTTCGAGCAACTTTCCTGGTTGACAAGCCGTCTGCATGCATAATGATGATGCAGACACAATCAATGGTCGCAGTTGTCGTCCATGGCGCGATATTCAGCTTATTGTTCCACAGACGTCTCTAATGCGTCCCTATTGGTGCGTTACCTTCAACTGAAATGCTGGAATCCATCGTAGTGCGGCGTTCTACCCCACTCGTGATAACTATGTATGTTTCCAAAAAACGTCAACATTGACCTTCCTAACGCAGTATCAAGACATCTGCAGGACATCCCAGGGTGAAGCAACACTTTAGCTGATGTGTATTGACGCATTTTAAGCTTTGTTCAGTTAACTTATCTGTGTTTAAGTTTATAGGTATTGCAATTATCTGAAATATACTTTGAAGTATTTATTTACAATCAGACATATTTAAAGTCTAATGAACAAATACAGGGCTTATGATGTGACTAAAGTGGACTGCCATCTGACATACCCTGATCATGTCCATTATAATTATCTGGGCTGTTATGCCGTGGTCAGTTGATGAATTCTGTGGTGATTCCCAACGTTTCGTCTCCGACTGTGGGAGACATCTTCAAGGGGGTCCGTTGGGAATCACCACAGAATTCATCAACCGACCACGGCGTAACAGCCCGGATAATTATAATGGACATGATATTTCCGGCCGTGAAAGTCTACATTTTAGTATACCCTGATCACCCGAGACATTATGACCAACACCCACGGCTACGTCGGATGCCGCCTGGAGTCATTGCGAGAATGTACTCGTAAGTGGTGTAGACACGGGTGAGGGGATCACCCTAGCGAAGGTATGGGCTGAAAGTGGGGAAATCCATTGAGATGAGCGACTTTGGCTAAGGGCAGATTATTATTACACAGACACTGAACGACTATCTCGAAAACATCGAAGCTGATCGAATGTTCACGTACTACTGTCGTGAGCATCTACAGAAACAGATAGGGCAGTGAAACTACCACTGGCAGCTAAATGGTTGCACGTCCACGACTGTTCACTGAACGTGAGGTTCGGAGGCCTGTCTGGTCTCTAACGTAGGACAGGTGGTGGCGTGTGGCATCTCTGCCGAGAGAGCACAGTTCTGGTGCACGAACAAAAGTTTGGGAGTACACCATTCATAGTACATCGTTGAACATGGAGCTCTGCAGCAGATCACCGCCACGCATTCATGTGCTGGCTCCAACGAAATAGAGATGGGCAAAACTGTTCTTTTCAGAGATCGGATCAGAACTGTTCACTCCCTGAAATGAATTAGCTCTTTTTCATGACTCACCACTCATTTACAATAGAAAATACATGGAAGGCACATTGCCCTTTAAACTTGGTTTATTCTAGTACTATACCTGTATTTTGATCTTATTTGATCCTATTTTGAAGTAACACAGATAATGAGTAAGAATTTTGTATTGTTTATTGAAATTTCCACGATATGACAAAGTTTTTGATTATTGATTTATTTTGCACTATCGTGGTTTTTTGGGTGATCGGAAAATGTTGTAACTTGAGATTTACATTAACAATATATTTGGCTATAATGTATTAAAATTTCATTAACCTCATACAAATACATCGCAAGCCATATATTTTTAAAGTGAACGTTTCCTTCCGAAGACGCCAAAAATCGCAAAATCCGTACCAGAATAAGAAAAAAATATATAAATTTGACTGTAAAACGAAAGTGCTGCATATAGCCTTACGCAGAATAAGACAAGGAAAATATTGGTGTATCACATTTTGCGATATGTTTATCGGTTCGCTCGTAATTAAAGTGTAAATTCGAGTGTCCATAATAAAAATCCTATAGTAAGAGGAGTCATCAGGAACCTAATCTAATCAGTTTAAACAAATAAAAATAAAATAAAAACAAATGATGTATATATAACATAATAATGTAATATGCATAGCGGTATTACTACGAAGAACAATATCCAGTAGAGACGAACTCCAATGCAGAAGCACTGAGTCGAGCAGGTCGAGCTGCGAGCTGTATTACTGCGTGAGATAAGACCGCAGAGACCAGAGTGACACCTGAGTCGCTTTGCTCAACGCTCTGGCTAGAGTCGAGAACGGTGGGGTGAGCGTTGAGCGGGCGAGTTCCGAGGGTGGGGGGAGCGGTGAACTCACCCGCTCCGAGACAAATCGTCCGTTCCCTTGCGAGCAGGTTGTTGCAAGTAGTTCCTATGTTATCCGCTAGGTGGCTCTCTGTCCTGTTGCTCGCATCAGCTGCCCAGAGGGCAGGACGTGCGACTGAAACGATCGCCGACAGAGTGCGATGCAAAGTTACGCTGCGCCAGACACTGCACGCGGCAGACGACGCACAGAGACGGCACGGCATATGTGAAACACAAAATCCAATGGGGCACTGCACAATGCAGGCAGCCAAGGTAGAAGCAGGGCAGAGGCCGGCGCTGGCTGTGTTGTGTGGCGTGCACTGTGCTGTGACCAGCAGAGGCGCTGCTGATATGCTCTGTCTCTCTCTCTCTCTCTCTCTCTCTCTCTCTGCCGTGGGAAACGTTTGGAGCTACCGTTCTTTTTTTCTGAATCACTGATTGTTCACTCCTTTGAAAGATTCAACTCTATGAATCAGTTCAAGAGCGCATCCCCCATCTCTACAACGGAACCGTGAGTTACGATTGCAGTGGGAATGGGACCATCGGCATTCGACCGCCGATCAATGGAAACGTGTGGGTTGATCCGGTGAATCACGCTTTTGCTACAGAAGGTCGCTGGTCGTTTCCACAAACACCATCATCGAGGTGAACGGCGGCTCGAAACGTGCAGCGCGTCACGGACACAGGCTGGTGGGATCGGTGTTATGCTGTGGGAGACATTCTCCTGGTCTTTCGTGGGGCCTGTGTTTATAATCGAAGACACGCTGGCAGCTGCGAACCACCTGCACCCCTTCATGCTTGATGTCTTCCCCGGCGGCGATGTCATCTCTCAGCAGTATAATTGTCCGTCTTTCGGAGCCAGACCCGTGCTACAGTGGTTTTAGGAGCATTATAGTGAACTCACGTCGATGTTTTGGCGATCAAATTCGCCTGATGGAAATCCTATGTAACTCATCTGAGTCGCTATACGGTTCCATCACCTCTTGTGCAAATCGCTGGCCCGTTATCTACGGGAATTACATGACCTGTGGGTAGACACCTGAAACTACATACCTCCACAAACCTACCAACAAACTGTCGGATACCAGATACTCAATATCAGTGATGGACCAGAGGGACAAACAAGCTATGAAACAGGTGGTCATAATATTTTGGCTCGTCAGTGTAAGTCCAACATAAGCGAAGTATCAATACGTTCGCACCTACAGAAAGGTCTGTTGCTCCTGCTTATAACTTTTGTGACTTGTATGAGATCTGACAAGCCCTTTGCCGATGATTTTACTACCAAAACTATAATGTTCTTCGTCGCTTCCTCCAGTGGCAAAATCTTCTGAAATACAAGGTGAGTCAAATGAAAACCTTAAATATTTTTTAAAACATTATTTATTGTGCAGAAGTGGTACAAAGCTGTATCACTTTTCAACATAATCTCTCCCACTCTCAATACAAGTCCTCCAGCGCTTACAAGGGCATAAATGCCTTTAGAAACAAATTCTTTTGGTAGTCCGCGCAACCACTCATGCAGCGCGTGCATCAGAACGGAGCTTCTTTCCTCCCATTGCGTCTTTGAGTGGTTCAGACATATATAAATCACTTGGGGCAAGGTCTGGTCAGTATGGTGGATGAGGAAGACACTCAAAATGCAGGTCTGTGATTGTTGCAACTGTTGTAGGGCAGTGTGGGGCCTTACATTGTCATGTTGCAAAAGGACACCTACTGACAGCAATCCACGTGGCTTTGATTTGATCGCAGGCCGCAGATGATTTTTTTAGGCGATCTGTGTATGATGCACTGGTGACAGTGGTCCCTCTAGGCATGTAATGCTAAAAAATGACACCTTTTTCTTCCCAAAAGAGAGTCAGCATAAGCTTTCCTGCTGATGGTTCTGTTGGAAACTTCTTTGCTTTTGGTGATGAGGAATGGCGCCATTCCTTGCCAGCTCTCTTCGTTTCCGGTTGGTGGAAGTGAACCCAGGTTTCGTCCCCTGTAACGATTCTTGCAAGGAAGCCATCACCTCCTCGTTCAAAGCGCCGAAGAAGTTCTTCGCAAGCATCAACACGTCGTTCTCTCATTTCAGAAGTCAGTTGCCGTGACACCCATCTTGCAGACACTTTGTGAAACTGGAGCACATCATGCACAATGTGGTGTGCTGACCCATGACTAATCTGTAAACATGCTGCAATGTCATTCAGTGTCACTCGGCGATTTTCCTTATGCTATGGCTTCACCTGCTGCAATGTTCTGTGGAGTCACAACTCGTTGTGCCTGACCTGGACGAGGAGCATCTTCCACAGAAGTCACACCATTTGCGAACTTCCTACTCCATTCGTAGACTTGCTGCTGTGACAAACATGCATCACCTTCATTCGTCGATGAATTTCTGTAGGTTTCACACCTTCACTATGCAAAAACCGAACAACAGAACGCTGTACTTCCTTGGTAGAAGTTGCAAGTGGGGCGGCCATCTTTATACTGATACTGCGACGGTATGTGTGAATCTGCACTATGCTGCCACCTACAGGCCATTCTGCACGCTGTTTATAGCACGCTTACCAACTTACAGGATAACGGCGCGAAATTTCGATTTGTTATTACAAATTTAAGGTTTTCATTTGACCCACCCTCGTGTTTCTCAGTTTATTTATACTCCTATAAAATGTGTTTTTATAATGGACTATTTTTCTTTTGTTGGTCGTCCATTCTTTGGACTCGTTCATTTGCGTGTCGCCAAGGGATGTCTGCCTGAGAAATTGCGTCCAACTTTTAGACTGTGCATTCCGTACTCTTCTGCTGGCTTTGTGTAAACTTTCCATCGACATGTGCAAACCCTGCTATGACGACTCACCATACCTGAAGGGCTTCTGCCTCCCCACCTGACGACAATGTTCGCCTCCTGCCTCTGTATGGTACCACGAATTCTGCTTTCAGTACTAAATTAAAACTGAAATATCTCATCTTCTATGACTCTGAACACCACGTGGTTTACATGAAAGCCTCTTAAATAATAGACCACACCCATGTACCTTGTGTTCCAGTCTCTTTCTCCTGTTACTTGACTTTCACGCTTGCAGAAAAGTACGTCCACAATGGGCGAGGACATCGGTTGCACATGCACAGTTCGTTCCATACGTAATGCGACCAACTTTTTTTTTCTGACGCAAAGGTACACCACAGCGGGTTGTAACCGGCTGGGCTAAGTGGTGGGGGGTGTTAGCTTCAAAACGCTCTTTGTCTCATTCGGCTGCGAGCTGCAGGAGAGTCAGGACGTGCGTTTCAGTCAACCCCACTTTGAGTTTATGTAACACGGCACAGTGGATCATTCTGTAGAGCAACGGTACGCTATCAAATTTTGCGTTAAACTTGGGAAATCCGCCACCGAAACGTTTCCATTATTTGAGCATGCCTTTAGGACTGATAGCTCGTCCAAATCACAAGTTTTCCGATGGCGCAAGTCGTTTGTGGAGGGCCGAGAGGAGATCAGCGACGAACCTCGCAGTGGACGGCCATCAACAGCACGAGTCGACGAAAATGTGAAGCGTGGGCGCGATTGTTTGGACTCTGACAGACGGCTGAGCCTTCAATTGACAGGACAAACTCTAAACATGAGCCGGCCGCTGTGGCCGAGCGTTTATAGGCGCTTCAGTCCGGAACCGCGCTGCTGCTACGGTCGCAGGTTCGAATCCTGCCTCGGCATGGATGTGTGTGATGTCCTTCGGTAAGTAATTTTAAGTCTAGGGGACTGATGACCTCAGATGTTAAGTCCCATAGTGCTTAGAGCCATTTGAACTATCTAAACATGTCAAAAACAACCGTTTTCCGCATTGTGACCGAGATTTTGAACATGAGAAAGGTGTGTGCCAACCTCATCCCAAAAGGGTTGACCGACGAACAGAAGCACATGCGAGTGCTTCAGTGCCGAGAAATGTTGGAAATGTGTGAAAATGATCCTCATTTTTTAAACTCAGTTATCACTGGTGATGAGTCGTGGATTTTTGGGTATGACTCTGAGACAAAAAGGCAGAGTTCAAAGTGGCACACCCCATCGTCGCCCCATACCAAGAAGGCACGCATGAGCAAGTCCAGGACCAAAACCATGCTCATTGTCTTCTCTGACGTCAGAGGCATTGCGCCGACACAAATTCGTACCTACCGAGAGTACAGTGAACTCAGCTTTCTACTTGGAAGTGCTCAAAAGACTGAAAAGGAGGGTCTCGGGCTGCCGAAGCGACATCAAGGACACGTGGAAAGTTCACCACGACAGTGCGCCGAGTCACAGCGCCTTCGTTGTCAATGACTTCCTGGCCAGAACCAAGACCCCAGTGTTTCCCCAGCCTCCCTCCCTACAGTCCTGACCTGGCTCCCACTGACTTTTTTTTGTTTCCTCGGTTAAAATGAATCATGAAAGGAAAACATTGGGACACGATTGAAAGCATCCAGGAGCATGTTACATCAGCTCTAAAGGACATTCCGGAAAAGGCATTCCAGGATGCCTTCCAGACATGGAAAAACTGCCTCTAGAAGCATATCGACGCAAGAGGGTGCTAAGTTGAAAATGTTTGATTATTTGTACGAACATATTCAATAAATGATTTTTTATGGATTTGGTCGCATTACTTATGGAACGCACCCAGTATCACTGCCACATTCCAAACTGTGAGGAAGAGAGGAGGAAGTGCCATACCATCAGGGGCTCAACCGTACACTTGGGCGCTACTGGTACAGATGAACATGCAGCTATAAATGCGATCACAGACTGTCAGCTGACAATTGTGTAGTAATACATAGCCACTATACCATTTGGATCTGGATATTACTTCAACATATATTATTCTAATATTGTGCACAGTCATTCTTGTTTGGTATATCCATTGTCAGATGGATGTTTTACAGTGGTACGGACAATGTACAAACTATGGATGAAATCGTAGCAGCTTAGATGAGCTATTCTGCCTTTAATGTCTTGTTACAGTGAGGTTGCTTAATCATAATGTTTTATTACATGTCTTCTTACATTCCATATTTTACATGATTTTTATTTTAAGATATTGTTATTCTTTTTAAGAAACAATGGGCGTTATTAACACTTTGTTTTCTTAACGTCTATATAAAGCACAGCATTGACCTTTACTTTAAGCATATGTCACGTCTACTTTGGTAAGCAAACTTGACGACTCAGTGCCATGGTTAAACGGCTACCTATATTTTAAGGTTGTGCTTTGCACGATGGTTCTGCTGTCCTAGGCTAAAAATATTATGTAAACGTTTCTCAAAGAATGTTTTAAGTGTGTACTATCTTCTTTTGGCTGAAGCGTGGCCTGATGATCGTACAGAAACTGGTAGTCAGTACGCTAAATAAAATAGCGACTGTAGACTAGTATGCTTCTCATGTCCTCTTTGCTTTGTCCGTCATGTATTACTTTGCATCCAAAGTTAGCAGAATTTCTTCACTTGGTCTACTGCATAGTCGTCGATTTTGGTGTTAAATTTGTCGCTATTCTCATTTGTGCTATCCCTCATTACTTTCGTCGTTATACAGTTTACTGTCTATCCATATGCTGTGCTCATTAGACTGTTCATTCCATTCGAGAGATCTTCATCTCCACTGGGGCAACGTCATCAGCAAATCTTATCATTGATATCCTATTATCCTGAGTTTTAATCCTTCTGCTGGATCTTTTTTTTTGTTTCCGTCACTGCTTCTTCGCTGTAAAAATTGAACGGTGTGGGAGAAACGCTAGCTTATACTCGTTTTATCCGAGAACTTCATTCTTGGTCTTCCATTCATGCAGTTGCCTGTTTGTTCTTATACATGCTGCATGTTACCCATCTATGCCGACACCTTACTCTTGATTTTCCCGAGTGTTTCAAACATCTTGCACCATTTACTTTGTCGATCGCTTTTTCTAGGTGGCCAGATCCTACGAAGATACCTTGCTTTTCCTTAGTTATAGCTTCTATTATCAAACATAACGTCAGGGCTGCCCCTCTGGCCCTTTCATCTTTCCTAAATTCAAATTGATCGTCATCAAACTGACCCTTTGTTTTCTTTTTCGTTCTTCTGTATATTATTCTTCTGAGCAACTTGGGTGCACGTGCTTGCTGAGCTGGTTCTCACACTTATCTACTCTTACTATCTTCAGAATTGTGTGAATGGTATTTTCCCGAAAGTCTGATGGTATATCTGTGGATTCATTAATTGTAAAAACCAACTTGAGTAATCTTGGTTGTCAGCCCCCCTCCCCCCCCCCCCAATTATTTTAAAAATTCCGAAGGGATGTGACACATCCCTTCCGCCTTATTTAATTGCACCCATTTCTAGGTTCTGTTTAACTCTCACTCTAACACTGCATCCTCTCTGTCTTCCATGTTGACTTCTATTTCTTCTTCTATCACATTATCAGACAATTCCTCCCCTTGGTAGGTAACTTCGATGTACACTTTCCATTTTCTACTGCCTCATATGTGCTTAACAGTAACATTCCTCTTGCACTCTTAATGTTGACGACCTTGTTTGCAATTTCAGTGAAATTTATTTTGCTTTCCTATACGATGGATCAATCCCTGTGACGCCCATATCTCTTTCAGTCTCTTCTCATTTTCTCTGCTTGGCTTCCATGAACTGCCTATTTACTTCATTCCTAAGTGATTTTTATTGCTCTATTTCTGTACTTTCCTGAATATTTTTGTACTTTCCCTCTTTGTTGATCAACTGAAGTATTTTAGTGACAGTAAGAAGTACATTGCTCTGTGACAGCTCCAATCAATAACGAAAAAAATAGCTGGATGAATGTAATGGCTTTCATCTCCACAAGATATATCCGTTTCGGAATATGACTAGACTGAGTGTAGCTACCTTTTGTTGTTTTGTGGTCCCTGTTCCCAAGTCTTTACTGATGCAGCTATCCATGTTGTTCTATTCTGTGTGAGCATCTTCAACTCTTTTTAACTACTGCAGCCTACATCGTCTGAATCTGCTTACTGTGTGTTCAGGTCTTGGACTGCCTCTAACAGCTTTTATCCTCCACACTTCCCTTCATTACAAAATTGACGATTCCTTCATGCTTCAGAATACAACATATCAACTATTCGCTTCTTTAAGTGAAGTTGTGTCACAAACTTCTTTTCTCCCCAATTCAGCTCAGTAGTTCCTCGTAACTCCTTTCAAAACCTTCTACTCTCTTCCTGACTCAACTGCCTATCTCCCACATTTCACTTCCGTACAAGCCAACACTACAGACAAATACGTCCAGAAAAGACTTACTAACGTTTGAATTTATCTGATATAATTAAATATTCCTTGAGACACATGAGTCTCAACATTATCTAGGACAATGATAAAAGATGAAGAAATGAATTATATTTGTTGTATTTGTGCGACTTGTAGCTAGGCCTCCTTCACACTAGGCAGACGTGTTAGCTACTACAACACCATAACAGTATTGGTAACACAGCTGCACGGATTATCCTAGTCCAATGACATCCCTAGCACAAACTTCAGTTCACACCTTCAGCCTATTTTCTCTCTCTCACACAGTCAGTATTGCCAAGGCAGTCCAGTATTAGAGCAGCACTCCAGCTTTGATGTGATGGTGAAATCCTGTCCGTACCTGAGCAAGACTGACGATTTAAGAAGTGGAAAATAGGCTGAAGTCGTCAACTGAAGTTTGTGTTAGGGAGCGCGCTGGAACTGGGTAGTCCATGGAGACATGTTAACTGTGCTGCTACGGTGGTGTAATGGCTAGCCCCATCTGCCTAGTAAGCACAAGACATAGGTTCAAGTCCTGGCCATAACACAGATTTTAATTAATTTCTTCAGCTTCTCTCATTTTCATAGATAAAGTTGCGACTCATATGTCTCAGGCAATACTTAATTACACTCCTGGAAATGGAAAAAAGAACACATTGACACCGGTGTGTCAGACCCACCATACTTGCTCCGGACACTGCGAGAGGGCTGTACAAGCAATGATCACACGCACGGCACAGCGGACACACCAGGAACCGCGGTGTTGGCCGTCGAATGGCGCTAGCTGCGCAGCATTTGTGCACCGCCGCCGTCAGTGTCAGCCAGTTTGCCGTGGCATACGGAGCTCCATCGCAGTCTTTAACACTGGTAGCATGCCGCGACAGCGTGGACGTGAACCGTATGTGCAGTTGACGGACTTTGAGCGAGGGCGTATAGTGGGCATGCGGGAGGCCGGGTGGACGTACCGCCGAATTGCTCAACACGTGGGGCGTGAGGTCTCCACAGTACATCGATGTTGTCGCCAGTGGTCGGCGGAAGGTGCACGTGCCCGTCGACCTGGGACCGGACCGCAGTGACACACGGATGCACGCCAAGACCGTAGGATCCTACGCAGTGCCGTAGGGGACCGCACCGCCACTTCCCAGCAAATTAGGGACACTGTTGCTCCTGGGGTATCGGCGAGGACCATTCGCAACCGTCTCCATGAAGCTGGGCTACGGTCCCGCACACCGTTAGGCCGTCTTCCGCTCACGCCCCAACATCGTGCAGCCCGCCTCCAGTGGTGTGGCGACAGGCGTGAATGGAGGGACGAATGGAGACGTGTCGTCTTCAGCGATGAGAGTCGCTTCTGCCTTGGTGCCAATGATGGTCGTATGCGTGTTTGGCGCCGTGCAGGTGAGCGCCACAATCAGGACTGCATACGACCGAGGCACACAGGGCCAACACCCGGCATCATGGTGTGGGGAGCGATCTCCTACACTGGCCGTACACCACTGGTGATCGTCGAGGGGACACTGAATAGTGCACGGTACATACAAACCGTCATCGAACCCATCGTTCTACCATTCCTAGACCGGCAAGGGAACTTGCTGTTCCAACAGGACAATGCACGTCCGCATGTATCCCGTGCCACCCAACGTGCTCTAGAAGGTGTAAGTCAACTACCCTGGCCAGCAAGATCTCCGGATCTGTCCCCCATTGAGCATGTTTGGGACTGGATGAAGCGTCGTCTCACGCGGTCTGCACGTCCAGCACGAACGCTGGTCCAACTGAGGCGCCAGGTGGAAATGGCATGGCAAGCCGTTCCACAGGACTACATCCAGCATCTCTACGATCGTCTCCATGGGAGAATAGCAGCCTGCATTGCTGCGAAAGGTGGATATACGCTGTACTAGTGCCGACATTGTGCATGCTCTGTTGCCTGTGTCTATGTGCCTGTGGTTCTGTCAGTGTGATCATGTGATGTATCTGACCCCAGGAATGTGTCAATAAAGTTTCCCCTTCCTGGGACAATGAATTCAGGGTGTTCTTATTTCAATTTCCAGGAGTGTATATCAGATCTATAGATCACCTATGCCTGAGGTACGGGCAGGGTTTCCCCATTACTTCAAAGCTGGGGTACTACTTGAGTTCAAATTTATTTTCTGTGTTAAAAGGTTTCTCTTTTTAGATAAGCTTCACTCGCTCTTCTCAGATGGCATTGTATTCACCGTGTAACGAAATGGTAAGGCCAAGCTTCCAGGAAACATTCCTCACGTAGAGGAATAAAATACGATATATGGGGATGTGTCTGTAAATGCTTTATTTCCATGATAGAGTTCATTTTCTATAATCCTTCATATACACATCAATCATGGGAAACGCACAGAAACAGAACGTACCAGCATGACATGAAATGTTTTTCTTGCACGAAATGTTCAAAATATCCTTTTGGCTACGTTTGCTTAGGCTGTACAGTTAGTGGTCATGCTTAGGTTCACAGCCAGTTTATGCTGTTCCAATTGAAGGGAGGTAATGTTGACATGTGGCTCACTTCATTGCATGTGTTGACTTGGGATTGACTCCATTGCTCTACTAGCACCAAGCACAAGGGGATCAACAGTTTTATGTTCGTCTCGGACTTGGTTTCTGGTACAGTGCAATGGAAGTGTACTCAGTGTGTGATCTGAGGTTTTCCCGGCGTACAGAAATCTTGAAAATTTCTCGGGTATTCGGCCGGGTAGCGTCTTCCAAAAGGCGCGATATTTCGGCAAGCCGACTTCTTGCCATCTTTAGGCGTTCTTGGTGTCTGATTCATCTCTAATGGATGCCGACTTTACGAGGTGCATTCAAGTTCTAAGGCCTCCGATTTTTTTTCTAATTAACTACTTGCCCGAAATCGATGAAACTGGCGTTACTTCTCGACGTAATCGCCCTGCAGACGTACACATTTTTCACAACGCTGACGCCATGATTCCATGGTAGCGGCGAGGGCTTCTTTAGGAGTATGTTTTGACCACTGGAAAATCGCTGAGGCAATAGCAGCACAGCTGGTGAATGTGCGGCCACGGAGAGTGTCTTTCATTGTTGGAAAAAGCCAAAAGTCACTAGGAGCCAGGTCAGGTGAGTAGGGAGCATGAGGAATCACTTCAAAGTTGTTATCACGAAGAAACTGTTGCGTAACGTTAGCTCGATGTGCGGGTGCGTTCTCTTGGTGAAACAGCACACGCGCAGCCCTTCCCGGACGTTTTTGTTGCAGTGCAGGAAGGAATTTGTTCTTCAAAACATTTTCGTAGGATGCACCTGTTACCGTAGTGCCCTTTGGGACGCAATGGGTAAGGATTACGCCCTCGCTGTCCCAGAACATGGAAACCATCATTTTTTCAGCACTGGCGGTTACCCGAAATTTTTTTGGTGGCGGTGAATCTGTGTGCTTACATTGAGCTGACTGGCGCTTTGTTTCTGGATTGAAAAATGGCATCCACGTCTCATCCATTGTCACAACCGACGAAAAGAAAGTCCCATTCATGCTGTCGTTGCGCGTCAACATTGCTCGGCAACATGCCACACGGGCAGCCGTGTGGTCGTCCGTCAGCATTCGTGGCACCCACCTGGATGACACTTTTCGCATTTTCAGGTCGTCATGCAGGATTGTGTGCACAGAACCCACAGAAATGCCAACTCTGGAGGCGATCTGTTCAACAGTCGTTCGGCGATCCCCCAAAACAATTCTCTCCACTTTCTCGATCATGTCGTCAGACCGGCTTGTGTGAGCCCAAGGTTGTTTCGGTTTGTTGTTGCACGATGTTCTGCCTTCATTAAACTGTCGCACCCACGAACGCACTTTCGACACATCCATAAATCCATCACCATATGTCTCCTTCAACTGTCGATGAATTTCAGCTGGTTTCACACCACGCAAATTCAGAAAACGAATGATTGCACGCTGTTCAAGTAAGGAAAACGTCGCCATTTTAAGTATTTAAAACAGTTCAGATTCTCGCCGCTGGCTGTAAAATTCCATCTGCCGTACTGTGCTGCCATCTCTGGGACGTATTTACAATGAACGCGGCCTCATTTTAAGACAATGTGCATGTTTATATCTCTTTTCAGTCCGGAGAAAAAAAACCGGATGCCTTAGAACTTGAATGCACCTCGTATATAATCTCCACTCCTCTCCCGCAGCCTTTGTCTGGGCGCTTCTGAGTGGTCCGCGGCCGGTGGTGGGGGAAGGGCGTCGCTGGGTGGTGGGGGAAGGACGGCGCTGGATGGTGGGGAAGGGCGGTGCTGGGTGGTGGGGGAAGCGTGGCGCCCCACGCCCCGCTCAGAAAATATAATGTCAACTGTGTGTTCTTCCCTCCATCCAAAACGAAAACAGTATCAGGATCAGTCAAGGAAGACTTAAGACTCCAGAAACCGGGAGTTTACAGCATCCCTTGCCAGTGTGGGAAAATGTATATAGGCCACACCATCTAGATGGTACACGAGAGATGTAGTGAACATAAACGCCTCACAGACAACGCACAGCTGACCAAGTCTGCCATGGCAGAGCACTGCATCTCACTTGGACATGACATGAACTACAATGGCACAAAGGTGTTACAGCAATCGAATACCTTCTGGGACTGCATCCTCAGAGAGACAGTGGAGATCTGGCTGTATGATGAACTAAGCAAAGCCTGGGATCCAGTTTTGAGTATGATTAAAACACAGCAACAGTCTACACGGAAATCCACTTCTGTCAGGACACCTGAAGAAGAAGAAGAAGCATTGTCACCACGACTTCAGACTTCCGCAAGCGGCCGTAGCCACGGAAGGACTGCAGCCCACGATGTGTCGCGGGGCGCCGGCCTTCCCCCACCACCGGCCGCGGACTACTCGGAAGCTCCGAGACGGAGGCTGCTGGAGAGGGGTGGAGATTATATAAAGTCGGCATCCATCAGAGACCAATCAGACACCAAGAACGCCTGAAGATGGCAAGAAGTCGGCTTCCCGAAATATCGCGCCTTTTGGACGACGCTACCCGGCTTAATACCCGAGAAATTTTTCAAGAAGAGTACTCAGATGCGGAGTTGCCTGGTGCCCATGATTTTCAGAACGACGGTGCCCAGACGGGAGGAAGATAGAAGCAATTGATCGTCGTCCTTTAAGCCTGATAATCGCGACGCGACTGAGGGTTGCCTAAGAGGACGAGGACACCTCAACTGGATGAGGAACTTCTTCATGCAGTTGACGACAACTCATAGTGTCGGAGTAAGAAATTTAGATGAAACAAATAATGTTGACCGTATGACTGTCTGGAGAGTTCTGCATGAGAACCAACTGTATCTGTATGAATATGGTGTCCGAAAGAGCAGACACCATTGGTGATCTGCAGCTCTCGCAGAATGAAATTACAGTGACATCCAGACCTTTGTAGCTGCTTACAGGCGTTGATAAATACCAACGGGGACAGCTGAAAATGTGTGTCTCGACCGGGACTCGAACCCGGGATCTCCTGCTTGCATGTCAGACGCTCTATCTGACTGAGCCATCGAGGATACAAAGGATAGTGCGACTGCAGGGACTTATCTCTGGCAAACTCCCCATGAGACCTACATTTCCAACTTATTGTCCACACACTACATTTGTAGTGCCTCTGTTCACTAACCTCTGTGTCCTCGATGGCTCAGTCGGACAGCGCGTCTGTCATGTAAACAGGACATCCAGGGTTCGAGTTCCAGTCGGGGCACACATTTTCAGCTGTTCCTGTTGATATTTATCAACACCTGTAAGCTGCTACAAAGGTCTGGATGTCACTGTAATTTCCTACTTCGAGAGGTGCAGATCATCAATGGTGTCTGTTCTTTCGGACACCATGTAGATGAGGCTTACCAGCCAGTGATCATCTGCAGTGTGGACGCACTCACATGGCTCAAACTCTAACGGGATTCGGTAGATTGACTGCCGAGAGTAATGAGTATAGTGGGCAGGGGAACTACAAATGTAGTGTGTGGACAGTAAGTTGGACATGTGGGTCTCACGGGGAGCGTGCTGGAGATAAGTCCCTGCAGTCGCACTATCCTCTGTGTCCTCTATGGCTCAATCAGATAGAGCGTCTGCCACGTAAGCAGGAGATCCCGGGTTCGAGTCCCCGCTGGGGCACACATTTCCAGCTGTCCCCGTTGATATTTATCAACGCCTGTAAGCAGCTACAAAGGTCTGGATTTCACTGTAATTTCGACTGTATCTGTACCATGTACAACATGTGTAGACACCATAACCAGTAAATTTTCCTGCACTTCCGCGAATAGTTCATCCAACAATGGGTCAGCTCTCAATTTCGTGCAAGTGTGGTGTTTACGGATGAGGCTTCATTTCACTATCGTCAGATTTTAAATTTTCACAATCAGCACATATCGGTTGCCGAGAATACTCACGAAATTGTGGAATCACGTCACCAAAATAGATTTTTTGTCGACGTTCTTTCACCCAGACTGAACAGAGAAACTTGCCATGTTTTCTTAGAGAATAATCTACCCGCTCTGGTAGACCAATTGCCTGAGTGCGACAAAACATGTGCTTTATGCAAGCAGGAGCTCCACCTCGTTTCATTGTCAACGTTTGTAGGCTTCTAAATAACAGATTCATTGGCAGGTGTATAGGCAGAGGCGGACCAGTTCCCTGGCCCCCATGCTGTCCAGGCCTAAATGGACTACACATTTATTTGTTGGGACATTTGAGGGGTCCTGTGTACAGAAGCATGGCACAAGGTGTACAGAATCTCAGTGCCCATATTGTGGAAGGCTATGAAATATGTGATTCTCCAGGGATACGTGCAGGAAATGAGCGTTTCTGGACCCAAGTCTGTATAACGTGTGAGGAGTGATTCCCGCAAGTTTGGCCACCTCTTTTTGTTACAACCTGCAATTCGTCTTGTTACATCGTGCGTTACAGTCTAAGACAAAGAAAAGACGCACCGCGAACGAATTATCCAAATGGAACGGAAATCGGTACGTGTTATGTGCATGCACACACGGACAAATGAGCACAGTTTCAGAAAAATGGAATCATTTATTCAGGAGAAAGAACTTCAAAAATTGCACAACTTAATGTGTTGGTCCTCCTCTGGCCTATATACAAGCAGTTATTCGGCTTGGCTTTGATTGACAGATGTGCTGGATGTCCTCTTGAGGCATATCGTGCCGCATTCTGTCCAACTGGTCCGTTATGTAGTCGAAATCCCGAGCTTATTGGAGAGCTGTGTCCATAAAGCTCCGAACGTTCTCAACTGGCGAGAAGTCTGGCGACCTTGCTGGCCAAGGAGGTGTTCGGCAACACGAGTAAAAACCAGCTGTCATGTTGTGCGGGCAGGCATTATCTTGCTGAAATGCTAGCCCAGGATGGCTTGCCATGAAGGGCAACAAATTGGGGCGTGTTATTTTGTCGACGTACTGCTCTGCTGTAAGGGTGCGATGAATGACAACCAAAGGGGTCCTGCAGCGCAAAAAAATGGGACAGGCATTCTGCTCTGCGGTCATGTGACTTTTGATTTTCCAGCAACACGGGCCTAGTAATACTAGGGCCCGTGTTGCGCTCTCTCTCACACAATCGAGCAACTCCATTTCCCCCCCGGGCTCGCTCAGCGGCTAAGTCCGCTTCAAGGTCATGCGCCTATACGGCGACACACACAGCCATGAATTACCTGGTACAACTTCATTTGTTGTACAAGAGAAATTAATCTTACAGTGAGAGAGACTTGTCTGTTGTAAGAACACAGGTACCATAATTCCTGTCAGCAACTACTCCAATTGCAAATGTTCTATAACAGATAAGGTCTCTGTTATAGTACATGGCTGTGTGTGTCGCCGTATAGGCGCATGACCTTGAAGTGGACTTAGCTGCTGAGCGAGCCCGGGGGGGAAGTGGAGTTGCTCGATTGTGTGAGAGAGAGCGCAACACGGGCCCTAGTATTACTAGGCCCGTGTTGCTGGAAAATCAAAAGTCATGTGACCGCACTATCTTATCGGGACTTCTGGCGCTTGGTGCTGGGGTCTCCGCGCACAGGCAGCAGCATGCTCAGTCGACTCGAGGCAGCCGCACGGAGCACACAGCCATGCCGTACCGTCGTAGAAGATATGCAAGGAGGAGCAGAATGCCTGTGTACAAGACTGTTATCAGTTTTGATGAGACACCAAATGATGTCGCTCAACAAGAAATACTTAGTGGGCCAATAACTTTTGTTGGCTGTAAGATTAATTTCTCTTGTACAACAAATGAAGTTGTACCAGGTAATTCATGGATGACCATTGCTGTAGTGAGGGGCGATGAGAAGCCTAAAGCTGGATTGGAGTCGTACTATGACAGAGATTAATTTCTCATGGTTGTCAGACCGTACTGCAGACGATAGGTAGGTCGGTATTGCACTACTGCCCAGAGTGTCTCCAAATACGTCTTTGGCGTGGAATCTCATTGAGTAGATGAGAATTGTCTTCACTGATGAGGCACACTTCGAACTGAGCGCCAATGACCAGCAAAGATGTCTCTGGCGACGCCTCAGACAGTGGAGGGGGGGGGGGTACCAATCCTACTATTGCCTGCTATATGGCCCGACAATCAGGAGTTGATGATGACGATATTTGGTTTGTGTGGCGCTCAACTGCGAGGTAATCAGCGCCCATACAAAGTCCTAATTTTTACACAGTCCAGTTTCTACACAGTCCCATCTAGTCACTGTCCCGAATGATGATGATGATGATGATGATGATGATGATGATGAAATTATGAAGACAACACAGACACACAGTCCCCGGGCAGAGAAAATCCCCAACCTGGCCAGGAATCGAATCCAGGACTCCACCATCTAGTGGTGGCAACACTAGCCACTAGAACTTGAACTGCCGACTCACACACAACCAGGGGTGATGGTCTGGAGTGCCAAGTTCTTTTCTTAGCACGACCCCTTTCGTTATCATCTCTGGCATCCCTACACCACAGTGATGCATCAACGACATTCTGTACCCAGTTCTGTTACCCTTCAAGGCAAGCCATCCTGTGCTTAGATTTCAGCAAGATGACGCCCACTCGCACACAGCGAGAGCGTCTACTGCTTGTCTTCGTCCTTTCCAAATACGTTGGCCAGCAAGGTCGCTGGACCTGTCCCAGTTGAGAAAGCTTGGAGTATTATGGGCAGGGCCCACCAGCAGTCTTGGGGTTTTGAGGATTTAATATGTAAAGTATACAGAATTTGGCATGATATCCCTCAAGGCATCTAACAGCTCTGTCAATCAGGACCAGAGGTAGACCGACGTAATATTGACTTGCTCAGTTTCCCTTTTGAAAAAAATCATTTAATTTTTGTTATACAGTGCAGTTTCGTCCTCTGTGTGTGAGGAACGTTTCCTGTACATTTGGCCATCCCTTGTATTTCCTCTCTTTAGTTGTTGCTTTGTCAAGTATTTTTCTGTGTATAAAGGCAAACAATAGACTAAAAGTGAAATGCCATGTTAAATAGTACATTATTGCTTACCACATTCCAATGTCCAGAACTATTAGTTACTAGTGTTACACTTGCATTTTGGTGTCTCAAGTAGTGCTGCTGTATCCTTTCAAGGAACGTGCTGATGCCGAGCCGGCTGTTGTGGCCAAACGGTTCTAGGCGCTTCAGTCTGGAACTGCGCGACCGCTACAGTCGCAGGTTCGAATCCTGCCTCGGGCATGGATGTATGTCATGTCCTTAGGTTAGTTAGGTTTAAGTAGTTCTGAGATCTAGGGGACTGATGACCTCAGATGTTAAGTCCCATAGTGCTCAGAGCCATTTGAACCATTTGCTGAGAGCGAGCTTGTTTGTCCCAACAGCTGGCTGACGATAACAACCCTACACTAAGGCCCGTGGTGTCACACCTGCGACAACTGCAGGAGGTGGACTCCGAGGTGCAGCCACAGATGTCCATGTCTACCGCAAAACTGGTCCCTGAAGAGCGGGGCAGCCTGCTGGTGTACAATGGGTCGCTCACCACGCCACCGTGCTCGGAGACCGTCACCTGGATCATCTTCCGTCAGCCAATCACTGTCTCTTCCAATCAGGTACTGCAGCATGTGTGGAATCGCCAAGACTGTTAGCCGAATGTGGCAGGTCACGACAGGAGGCACAGTGCGGAGGTGCCTGTAGACTGAGTTTTTTCCATCCAGGTTGCAGGGGAACAGTAGCACAACCATAGACAGTATTTTTATTCATTGTTCGTCACTAGATGGGCATTCTGTTAGTAAATGGGTGAGTTGCCTGTCAGGCCATGATATACAAATTTTATCACTAAAAGGCTTTTGTATTCAAACAAATGTCACAGATAATTACCATCAATGTAGGAAAGCTAACCGAACAGCAATAGAGAGCTTTTTGAGAGTTTTTCATTAGAATGTTCTAAACGGGGTACTAGCAGTAATAGGCAGCCTGGGTGACTGACTAGAGGGATAAGGATATGATGTAGAACAAAGCGAGAACTACACCAAAACGTTAGAAGTAGCCCATTACAAACAGTATTGTAAGGTGCTTAAAATGTTATTAGGAAAGCCAAAAACATGTAGTACGCAAACAGAATAGCTACTTCACACGATAAAATTAAAACCAAATGGTCAGTTGTGAAGGAAGTGTCTGGTCAGCAGCACAAGGTCGACGATATAAAGTCAGTTCACAGTAATAATATTTCTGTTACTGATAAATCAGATATATGTACATCATTTAACAATCATTTTCTGAGCATTGCTGGTGAATTTAATAAAAATTTAGTTTATACGGGGAATCGTATAACTCTCTTGGCAAATGCCTTTTCGGGATTGATGTTTGAAATACTCCTCTGTGATACAGAAAAGGGGGAGATTGGGTCAATAATTAAATCACTGACGACTAAGGACACTCATGGATACGATGGAGTACCCAACAGAATATTAAAGTACTGTGCTGCACATGTTAGCGCTGTATTTAGCCGTATTTGTAATTGTTCCATTGGGAATGGTCAGTTTCCTGAACAATTAAAGTACTCAGTAGTAAAGCCGCTTTATAAAAAGGGAGAAAGGGATAATGTAGATAATTTCAGACCTATTTCTATGCCATCAGTGTTTGCAAAAGTTATCGAAAAGGCTGTGTATGTAAGGTTAATTGATCATTTTATATCACACGATTTGCTATCAAAAGTTACTGTTCGGCTTTAGAAGTCGTTTAACAACTGAAAATACTATATTCTCTTTTCTCTGTGAGGTACTGCATGGACTAAACCAAAAGGTCTTGAACGCTTGGCATATTTTTTAATTTAACTAAGGCATTTGATTGTGTTGATCACAAAATATTGCTCCAGAAGTTGGAACAATACGGAATATGGGGAGTAGCTCACAATTGGTTCACCTCTTACTTTAGCAAAAGGCAGTAAAAGGTCATTATTCACAATGTTGATAACGGCTGTCATGTGGGGTACTGTCAAGTGGGGGGCGGGAGGGGTGCCCCAGGGATCAGTGTTGGGGCCGCTCCTGTTTCTTATTTACATAAATGATATGCCTTGTAGTATTACGGGTAACTCTAAAATATTTCTGTTTGCTGATGACCCTAGCTTGATAGTAAGGATGTTTTGTACAACACTGGCTCTGTTTCAAATAGTGCAGTTCATGACGTAAGTTCATGGCTTGTAGAAAATAAACTAACGCTAAATCACAGCAAGACTCAGTTTTTACAATTTCTTACACACAATTCAACAAAACCTGACGTTTTAATTTCACAGAATGGGCATATGATTAGTGAAACTGAACAGTTCAAATTTCTAGGTGTTGAGATAGATAGTAAGCTGTCATGGAAAACCCTTGTTCAGGATCTTGTTCAAAGACTTAATATTGCCATTTTTACTATTCGAATGGTATGTGAAGTAAGTGATCGTTCGACACAAAAATTAGTCTACTTCGCTTATTTTCATTCGCTTATGTCGTGTGGTATTATATTTTTGGGTAGCTCTTCCCATTCTCAAAGGATATTTTCGGCTCGTAAATGGCCAGTTTGGGTAATAAGTGGTGCAAGTTCATGAACCTCTTGTCGACCCCTGTTCAAGAGTCTGGGTATTTTGACATGGGCCTCTCAAAATATATATTCCTTATTCTCATTTCTTGCTAACCCCTTTTCAGTAATCTAGGTATTCTGACATTGGCATCTCCAATATATATATTCTTTACTGTCGTTTCTTGTTAACAGTGTCAGCTTATTCCCAAGAGTTAGCAGCTTTCATTGAGTTAATACTTGGCAGAAATCCAATCTGCATTTGGATCCGACTTGCTTGACTCTTGTGCAGAAGGGTGTGCAGTGTCCTGCTGCATCCATTTTCAATAAACTACCACAAGAATTCAAAAAACTTAGCAGTAATCCACCACTTTCAAATCGAAAATGAAGAGTCTCCTCATGGATCACTCCTTATATTCTGTTGAGGAGTTCTTTGAAAAATTAAAGCTGATTCCTATGTTGTATTATTGATCGCGTTTACTGAAACTTATGGCTTGACTTTTTTGGGTTTATAAACATTTCATTTTATCTGTTATTAATTTTATGTTGTAATTTCATGTACTGACACTTTCTATGACCTTGGAGATTTGCTCCTGAATTTGGTCCTATGGAACTAGATGTGTAAATAAATAAATACATAAACACTTTACTTTTAGGCCTACTGGCACAATTAAACTTCTTTTACTGGATAATGTTAAGTAGAAATTGATAACTGGACGATGTGATAAGGAATTAAAAGTGCATGAATCTACTACTACGAATGTCCCAAAAAATAACTGAAGAAGAAGCTGAAAACTAGAAACATGGATCTGAAAACATATGGGATGACAGCATAATGAATTGCAAGTGCATGTATCCATTAATAATCAGCTGAAAAACATCACCTCAGGAGACGTCAGATGTTGCGTATGGAGGAGGGGGCACAAATAAGGTGATGTGGTAAATAATTAAAAGTGCATGCATCTACTAGTACCAATCTTCAAAACCTCACCATAGAAGAAGCTGAATACTGGCATTAGAGATATAAAAACGTATGGGATTACAGGGTAATGAACTGTAAGTGCACACCTTAAAACATGGCCTCAGGAGGAGCCAGAAGTGGCGCATGGGGGAGTGGCCACAGATGGGGTGTAGTGATGAAATATTTAAAGTACGTACTTTCACTGCTATCCATACTAGAAAACCACAGTAGGAGAGGCTGGCAGTCACATATGGGGTTAGGGACACACATGGAATGATGGGGTAAAGAACTGGAAGAAATATATCCACTACTGCTCATTGTAAAACCATTAGATCAGGAGAAATTGATAGCAGCATATGGGAATGGAGGCTTGCATGGGATGATGAAGAGAAGAATTGGCTGTTCATGTGTCCACTGCTACTCACCTTGAAACTGTCACTTCAAGAGATGCCAGAAGCTTCATACATGGATGGGGACACACAGGGGTGACATGGTTAAGAACTGGAAGTGTGTATGATCATTACTACTCATCTTAAAGTTTCGATCACAGGAGAGGCTAGAAGCTACATAGGATGGTGGGATCAAGAATTGAAAGTGCATGTGTCAAAAGGATAAATTAGAAGATGCAAATGGGATGACAGTCTGAAGACTTGGAAGTGCATGCATTCACTACTAACCATTTTAGAGAAATCACCTCAGAAGAAGGCAGAAGCATCATAGGAGAATGCATAGGAGAATGCATAGGAGGATGAGGTAAGGAGCTGGAAGCGCATGCATCCACTTCTGATCTCCAGTACATCACCACAGGAGAAGCTGACAACTGGAAATTGAGATCTGAAAACACGTGAGTTGACAGAGTAATGAACTGTAAGTACATGCATCCACTACTAACCATCTTAAAAGATCTATGAAACTGTCTGCAGATGTTGTTGTCTATAACGAGATCGCAATGCCTGAAGAATGTAGCAAAATAAAGGCTGACTTCCAGAACTTCTCCTATCAAACACTGTCTACTTTAGTCAGCTAGGATATAACTCAGACAAAAGCAAGTGAATTCACTGCTGTTAGATTTCGGTTGAAGTTCCCATTTATAAACGTACTGAAACATTACACTTATGTCTTCTATTAACATGTCTTCAGTGACCATGATTTGTTTGTGCTGTGCTGCTATAACCTACTAATCAGCTTAACCAAACTTCCTGTACTGAGTGGGTGGCATATCTGCAATAATATACAAGCTAAACAGCAGTGGCGCTAGGACTCAGCCTTGAGGTAATCCATTGTTGAGGGTTTTCTGGTTACTAATGGTATAGCCTAAGGGTACCTGAAATGGTCTATCAGCCAACATACTGTTAAGAAGCTTTATTATTCTTCCGCAAAACATTACATGGAGCAGATGATACACAACACCCTGTCTCCACATGGTATAGTAAGCTGAAGACAGCTGAATAAATACAGCAGAGATCATTAGTTGTTTCTGGAATCCAACTTCTGTGTAGATTGTAAATGAAAGTACCTGATTCACACAGCTACTGTTTGGTCAGAATCCGGCTTGTTTGACAGGCATCGTTCAAAGTATCTCCATATGTATTCTGTTATACAGCAGTCTCTGAAGTAATTTGCACATGTAACTGGTAGTGTCAGTCTATGACTACAGCTTCCAGTAAAGGTCTCACCCTTCCAACATACAGATTTTTTGTGGAGATTTTTAAAACCATAATATCTCAACCTCTTTTTTTTTTTTGGCTAGAAGCAGTTTGATACATACTCCAATAGCACACCGTGCGATTTTTGAATATCCCTGCAAAATGTTTGTGTGGAGTGTACATAATTTTTAATCTAGGTGACTTTCGAATTTCCCAATAATTTTTCACTATTATTTAAAGGATATGTTTCACGCTTTCATTTTCAAATTACCTTTCCACTTTAACCCAAGTAACGTGGCCTGTGACTATAGTGCCATCGCAAACAACACAATATTGGTAGAAATCGGAACTACTATTCTGCACTTCATGTTAAGCAGCCGAACGATAGTATACTATGTGCAACTCGCTCCAGTGTGACGAGGTGACTGGAGGGAGCTACAGTGGAGCTCTCGTGACGATGGTGATGGCTGATCGGCTCTCCACTGTGTGGAATTTCCTTAAAAATAAAGACACCATATTCCTATCCATTACTAACATAACACAAGTGGACAGGTCCAAACTTTGGGGAACTGCACTTAGGAGGAGCAGCAGGTGTGTGATGTCAGTGGCTATCTTTAATTCTGTAAGCGACCTGACTATTAAAAACAGCCACACTGGTCTGAGTGAATAATAACTTGCAGGAAACGTGTTAAGTAGGTCAGCAGACTGGATAGTACATGTAGGGTGAATAACATGTTTATTCCGCCAACATGCATAGACTGGCAGGCATGACACACATGGCCCTGCAGAGGAAACGAACACCTTTTGTTTTGACTCTGAATAGCAGGCAGGCTTGAACCTGCATGGGGGAAACCCATTATTTGTCTTTGGTGAGACAATGTTCTTTGTCCTAGAACTGATATAGGGGAACAAAACCAATTGTCCTAGAACCGCATGCTTATACTGGCAACAGGAAAACATCATTTGTCTAATAGGCAGGCTTGGACCTGCATGAGAAACAAACGTAGTTTTGTTTCAGGTGTGTGATGTCAGGGGAAAACTGACGAAATCTGACAAGAGTGCAGACTGTGCATATATTAGAGAGTCTGTTGTCCTGAATTCCAACAGGATATTGCATCATCGTGGATTTCCCACTAATATTTAGGGCACTGGTCCTACTTCCACAGTGATGTCATAGGGGTGGGGGAAGATGCATTAGCATAATTGCGCTATTTTTTAATTTCTCGTTAAATTTTGAATTTCTGACCAAATTTTGAATTCCTGTCAATTTTTTAATTTTCCAGTGTTTCATACGTAGGGCAATTGGCCAGTGTCAGACGGGAGGGGGGAAATCCATGACACAGTAGTGGAGAGGCGGGGGAAAATCTGGCAATAATGCGATCTGTTCCCCACCTAGAGATGGATGAAGAGGCACATCAGCACTGCCTGCCGGGATATAAACTGAAGTTATTCTACTACTCTGGAAGTAAAATAACACGTGATGTAAGAAAGAAGAAGGGCTTAAAAAGGAGACTAGCATAGCAAAGAGGACATTCCTGGCCAAAGGATGTCTATTGGTGTCAAGGCAAAAATCAATGAGTATGTATGGTTGGGGCACAGCGTTCTATGGAAGTGAATCGTGGGAGTAGGAAACCGGAAAAGAAGGGAATCAAAGCGTTTGCGATGTGGTGCTGTAGAAGAATACTGAAAATCAGATGGACTTATAAGATAAGAAATGAAGAGGTTCTCCACAGAATCAGCGAGGATAGGAACATGTGCGAAATATTGACAAGAAGAGACAGGACGTTAGGACATGTGTTAAGGTCTCCTCCTCATTTAACTTGTGACATACGTATATGTAGGACTTTACCAGTAATAACAATAAAATATATAAAATAACTGCAACAACTAAACCTGAGAAAACGTTCGTCGATCCGATACTTCATGTAAAAATTTGCAATTGTGTCTGAAAGGAAAATTATATTATACTTCTACAATATGCTACAATGTTATAGGTGATACAATTTAATATGTGTATTTCACTAACTTTTTCATGTTGTTTTCAAGACTCTTCGATTTTTTCTTCTATGACGTACAATTTTCTTCATAATGAGATTCAGTTTATTTTAGTTGGAGGTATTTCATTGGAACCGAAAGCTGGCGACTGAAAATGCACTGCTTTTATGTGAGTCCGATAACTGGGCAAAGGCGAAGCGCTGGAAGGTAAAGGTTTTTGCCAGATTGTAGACATTTCGTGCCTTGCGCCTAGGACCGAAATTAGCTAGTGGAGGGAAAAAATGCTTTCCACCCCTATAGATCAAATTGAGATTAATAAAGCCCTTTGCAGGCGCTCTTTTATGAAGTGGATACTAGTTTAATTACCTTCGTATGTAGATTTCCCTTAATCAGTCAAGAAACACTAGAAGCACAAATTGTTATTGGTCCTCAAATTTTTAAACTGATGAAAGATCACGAATTTGAGAATACCACGAATGTTGAACAAAAAGATGCATTGACTGCCTTCAGGCCTGCTAGTGAAAACTTTCTAGGGAATAAAAAGCAAACAAATTTAAAGAACGTTATTAAAACCATTTTGAAAAATGGGGGGGAGTTGGGTTGTTAACACATTCAAATATTGACGACTTCTTTGAAAACGTAAGGCGTTAAAGTGGAGAGCAAGGAGAAAGCGTCCACCAGGAGCATAGGGAATCGTAAAAGAGGTAACAGAGAAGGTGGAATGAACGTATGACATCAGACTACTGCTGGATTTTGAAGAAGGACAGTAAAGGTCAAAGTTCTGCGAAGATATGAGGAAGAGAAAATTTTACAAATCAGTGTTGCTAACGAAACTATTGGTAGTAATTTTAGTATATGCCTCATCTTCTTGTTCTTCTTTTTCCTCGCCTTTGAAGCGATTTTCCAGACCAGAAGCATCATGAAGTCTGAAACAAAAGGATCCACTCGAAGAAAGGAAAACTGCAACTACCCTCTTTTGTAACTGAAACTGTTGTGAATGCTAATTATTTTTGCTGTAAATGGAATCATATTCATTGACTTTATTATAATAAATGAAAACGAGCTCCCAGCGGAAAGGTCATTGTTGGTTAATAGTGCACTTGGTGACGATCGATCGTGTACGTAGCTAATGTTCTTACAAAAGAAATTATTCTATAACAATTAAAAAACTACCAATAGAGCGCATAACGCACTCGATCATTGCTTCACCAACCAAGTCGCTTCCAGCTTAAGTTAAAGTGCCAGAAATTAATTGCATGATGTATTCAAAACAGGAGAATTGAGAGGTTTTTCGCTTTACTGAGAAAAAAATGAGGTATTGAACAGAATTGGGGAGGAGTTTGTGGCACAACTTGACTAGAAGAAGGGATCGGTTGGTAGGACATGTTCTGAGGCATCAAGGGATCACCAGTTTAGTACTGGAGGGCAGCGTGGAGAGTAAAAATCGTAGAGGGAGACCAAGAAATGAATACACTAAGCAGATTCAGAAGGATGTAGGCTGCAGTAGTTACTGGGAGATGAAGAACCTCGCACAGGATAGAGTAGCATGGAGAGCTGCATCAAACCAGTCTCAGGACTGAAGACCACAACAACAACATGAGAAAAAAATGTTTAAAACGCAATATTCCAATTATTATTAGCAAACAAACACAGCGAGTACAACTTAACATCCTTTTCGTGTCGATACAAGAACATGAAGAAGGAACAATCGAGTGCCTCATTTATCACAAAGAAAATAATTACAGTTATTAGAGAAGAAAGATTGGTATAACATATTAATTTTTTCAAGACGTTGTTTTCTCGTAAGTACTGCCAAAAGAAATAGTTTTTGCAGTTCTCTCAATGGAACAGATATAATCTACCAAAAACTGCAAATTAAAAAGTATTAGTAACCGTTACTTCGCACTCCACAAGTAGGAATATCGCTTGACATTGTTATTATCAAGCCCCTCTTAGGCACCAGAGTTCATCCTCGTGTTTTTTTATTAAAAGACATATCATATTTTATCCCACGTCTGCATGGGATCCACATGTTAATCTAGATTTGGCAATGTTAGTGGCAGAGGGTCACCAGATGCCCTTCCTGTCTCAGTCCCTTCTCCAACCCAGACGAGATGTGTGTGCCCATTCTGTCTAAATCTGTGAAAGTTTGAGAACGTTTCCTAAATGTTTGTGAATCATGTAGCCGATGCGGTAAATGAGTAGGGTAGACTGGGGCGAAACGTTCGCTTGGGGCATAATGGTCACACTCTCTGTCTTCACAGTTAGTGCTGCCATGAAGCGGACAATTCGTGAATTAAGAGCTCGCATGAGTCTAAGGATACACCAGTGATATGGTTCCGCCGTGTGTTCTGCAACAAGATTTACAGAAGAAAACTTCGTTTTATACACTGATGATCTAAGGTAAGTTCTAAATCTGTAATTGTTTATGTCCCGCTGTAAGCCTCTAAAGCGAGTCAAAAATATTTCAGCTTTTAACGCAGTTTGTAAGGAAGTTGTATTCGCGTTGTTGTTAGCATACAAGATGGCGTTCTCCTGCAATGTTGTTGCTGTTGCAGGACGAGGGTTTGGGGCAAAATGATCATGTAGAGGGGACCATTATACCTCGTAGGGACCATATTACCCCATTAATAATTTAATAGGAATAATTTAATAGGAATAATTTAATAGGAATTTTAATGTCCCTAGAATGGCACTAAAAAGAAGAGTAACAGGAAGAAATACATCTGCTGTGCAAGATAAGAAAGTCTTAGAAAATTATAAACCTGTTTTCACTCAATGCCAAGAGGAGGAACTGGTTAAGCATATTGTGGATATGGAAACAAGATTTTATGGTCTGACAACAAAAGATGTGCGCCACTTAGCAGTGAAAAATGGTATACCACGTCCTTTTAACACAGAACTGGGTATGGCTGGAGAAGATTGGTTAGCTGGCTGTCGACGACGACATCCAGATCTCTTCCTCAGAGTTCCAGACTCAACATCAGCTGCAAGAGCTCGTGCATTCAATCGGCCTGTTGTGACGAAATTACTCAAAATCTTGGGGAAGTAAATCCGATCGGCCATATCCTCCTCACAGAACTTTTAACGTGGATGAAACTTCTATTGGAACATTTTCATCTAGGAATTCGCGAGTTTTGGCGAAGAAGGGTCTACTACAACTAGGGCGAATTGTGTCTGGGGAGCGTGGTGAGTCGACTACAGCTGTTTTATGCATGTTTGCTGGAGGAACATTCATACCACCGAATCGATGCTCATATTTCCCCGAAAAAGGATGAAAGCATAGTTAACTGATGGAGCTCCGCCTGGAACTATTTTTGTCTGCAACTCTAGTGCATGAATGAGACTCGAGGTGTTCGAGGATTGGTTTCAGCATTTTGTGTAACATGCAGAACCATCAAAGGATGATCCAGCACAGCTAATAAAGGGTGGACACCTCAGCCACACGAAAAATTTGGATGTGATTGAAGCTGCCAGAAAAAACTTTGTTACCATCATATGTTTACCTCCCCACTGCACACACAAGCTCCAGCCACTAGATAAGTCAATAAGTTTCCTTCAAGGACACATTATGACAAGGCTATGGAGAAACGGCTTAACAACCACTCAGGGAGGGTACTCACACTTTTCCAGATAAGTCAGATGTTTGGGGAAGCTTACCTCAAAGCATGCATACCCATGAATGCTATAAATGGATTTAAGAAATGTGGGATATATCCTTATGACCCAGAAATCTTTACTGATGCAGACTTTATAGCTGCAGAAACTTCCGACCAACTAGATCACTCAAATTGTGTAGCAATGGAAACTGGAAGCAGTTCTAAAGCCTTAACTGAAGAATGCATACCACATGCACAGTCTTCTGTCAATAAGGAATCAGGGTCTCCAGAGCCTACAGCACATGGAAATCACTCAACAATCACAACTTTTATTGAATCTGATCTCCCACGTTTAGATATTTCCCAACCAGGACCAAGTGGAGTGGGTGGATCTTTATGTAGGAAAACATCATTCGGTACAAGATTGCCAGCCCAAATCATTCCAGTTCCCAAAATGAGTGGACCAAGGTCTGCTAGGAAGAGGCAGAGGGGTGTCGCAACAATACTGACTAGCAGTCCATATAAAAATGCCTCAGTGGAGGAAAAAAGAAAAAAGGATGACTTACAGAAAGGGAAATGCCTACAAAGACCTAAACGTAAACAAGTTCATGTAAAAACATCTGATGGCTCTTTGCAGAGAAGAAAAGAAACGTCTAAGAAGACGGGAGGGTCATACATGCTAGAGAGTTGTGAGAATTACGAGGATGTCGATGGTAACCCAGAGTGTATTTACTGCAAAGAAACATTTCTATCTTCGTTAAGTGGTGAAGGTTGGATTATGTGTCAGGGCTGTAAAAATTGGGCTCATGAGGAATGTGCTGGAGTTGACAATGATGATAATGACTCCATTTGTGATTTTTGTAGAAACAGAAATGTTCTGCCAAGTAAAAGGAAGTTGAATATGTAAACAGCTTTGTATTCTTTTTGTTCAATTTGTATTTTAAATGATAACGTTGAATATTTCATTTTTTAACTTTGTGACAGTGAATCAAAATTTCATTTCCTCTTAACTAAATGCATTTATGTAAATTAATACGTTATCTAAGTACATTGCGCAGTAAAAGTTGAATAACATATGCATTTAATTTACTAAAAGAAACAAATTTACAAAGAATGGCAGTAAAGTGCAAATTCTAAGCCAGGGGATCATTTTACCCCAAAGACCAGGGGCAGAATAATCCTTTACATATAACAAGTAAAATATGTGCAAAACATATATCCAATGGATTTTATAAAATATTTTGTATGTTAGCCAGAGTAAATGGACGGACTCCTTAAAGGGATCGTTTTGCCCTGGTCTCCCCTACCAGCACAGTATTCAGCCTGTCAGATGTGGGAAACCGCCTAAAATCCAAGTTGGCTAGCACACCGGACGTCGATGTTAGTGTACCATGTAGATTCTGTCCACCTCCAGCTTGTATCCCCGAATCTTGGAAGCGGGGTGGATATCCAGACAGATCAAGTTTAGAATTTGTCTAAAAATTAAAGCAATAGTTACGAAGATATGGACCTTGATTGAACTTTTAGTGCAACGTTTGAGCGTCAAATTCTTAAACCTTTAGTTAGTTAGCTAAGTGTTCCATAGATCATTTGAAATTATGTAACTACACTTAAAAACAAGTTTGCTTTTTTTTAAGAGGTATCGGTTTTCAAATAGAAATTCATCATTGGAGCACAAGTAGTTGTCAAGGAGAAATGATTTTAGGTAACATTTAAAACTTACTTCGCTACCCATCAGATATTTTATGTTATTGGGAAAAATGATCAAGAATTTTTGCTGCACATAAGGAACTCCTACTGAGCCACTGACGGCTTTGATTATGTATAATAAGGGTTATGTTTTTCTCTGGAGTTGTAGGTACGGACGTACCAATCCTCGTGAAACTGCAATGGATTATTTACGATAAATTTCACTAGCGAATATATGTTCTGTGATGGCGCAGTTAAGATGTCTTGATTCTAGAAGATTCTTGACATGACGGCTGTAGATCATAATGAGATTCATTATTCTTTCTGCTCGCTTTCGTGGCACCAAATTTTGTCTCCAAGAGATGAGAACACCAAAAAATTAGTTATCGATGAAACATTATTCAGTGTTAATACGCAAAGTATCTCAGGAGGTTAACTCGTTTGTTTCCAAGATTAGCAAAAGCACCCAAAATTTGTTTGAAAAGCTCAATATGTTCACCCAAAAATTTGGAGAATTCTGCCCTGTTTACTCACTCCCGCTCACGTGCTACATCAATTGTTAATATAAGTCAGTTTGTTGTATGTAACTGAATATAGTGCTTTTTCTCACAATTTTGGGTTAGTCCATTTTCAAAGAACAACTAAACAATTCATTTTGAATGAAACCCGCACAACACTAGTGAAATATTCTTCAATATTTATTATTTGTTACACGAACTGGTTTTCGGCTGTTACGCCATCGTCCACTTAACATCTTTGTACCTGATGATGACGCAGAATATTACACTGTGTTGTGAGAGTTTCATTCATAATGTATAAAATATTCTACCAAGAATGGACGGAACAGTCAACCAGTGCAACTAAACAATTCTTTATAAAACGACATTAACATTCTCTTCTGTTGCTTTCTTTTTAATGGGTTTTATTACAATGCTAATACTGCATACAAAAAGTATCAGTTCTTCTTGTTGACTGTTAAGTGGGAGGTCATTCATATATATGCAGGGTGGTTCATTGATCGTGACCGGGCCAAATATCTCACGAAATAAGAGTCAAACGAAAAACTACAAAGAACGAAACTTGTCTAGCTTGAAGGGGGAAACCAGATGGCGCTATAGTTGGCCCGCTAGGTGGCGCTGCCATAGGTCAAACGGATACCAACTGCGTTTTTTAAAATAGGAACCACCATTTTTAATACATATTCGTGTAATACGTACAGAAATATGAATGTTTTAGTTGGACCACTTTTTTCGCTTTGTGATAGATGGCGCTGTAATAGTCACAAACGTTTAAGTACGTGGTATCACGTAAATTCCGCCAGTGCTTCGTGATACATTACCCATGTTAAAATGGACCGTTTACCTATTGCGGAAAAGGTCGATATCGTGTTGATGTATGGCTATTGTGATCAAAATGCGCAACGGGCGTGTGCTGTGTATGCTGCTCGGTATCCTGGACATCATCCAAGTGTTCGGACCGTTCGCCGGATAGTTACGTTATTTAAGGAAACAGGAAGTGTTCAGCCACATGTGAAACGTCAACCACTACCTGCAACAAACGATTATGCCCAAGTAGGTGTTTTAGCTGCTGTCGCGGCTAATCCGCACATCAGTAGCAGACAAATTGCACGAGAATCGGGAATCTCAGAAACGTCGGTGTTGAGAATGCCACATCAACATCGATTGCACCCGTACCATGTTTCTATGCACAAGGAATTGCATGGCGACGACTTTGAACGTCGTGTACAGTTCTGCCACTGGGCCACAAGAGAAATTACGGGACAATGACGAATTTTTTGCACGCGTTCTATTTAGCGACGAAGCATCGTCCACCAACAGCGGTAACGTAAACCGGCATAATATGCACTATTGGGCAACGGAAAATCCACGATGGCTGCGACAAGTGCAACATCAGTGACCTTGGCGGGTTAATGTATGGTGCGGCATTATGGGAGGAAGGATAATTGGCCCCCGTTTTATCAATGGCAATCTAAATGGTGCAATGTATGCTGATTTCCTATGTAATGTTCTACCGATGTTACTGCAAGATGTTTCACAGCATGACAGAATGCCGATGTACTTCCAACATGATGGATGTCCGGCACATAGCTCGCGTGCGGTTGAAGCGGTATTGAATAGCATATTTCATGACAGGTGGATTGGTCGTCGAAGCACCATACCACGGCCCGCACGTTCACCTGATCTGACGTCGCCGGATTTCATTCTGTGGGGAACGCTGAAGGATATTTGGTATCGTGATCCACCGACAACGCCTGACAACAGGCGTCAGCGCATTGTCAATGCATGTGCGAACATTACGGAAGGCGAACTACTCGCTGTTGAGAGGAATGTCGTTACACGTATTGCCAAATGCATTGAGGTTGATAGACATCATTTTGAGCATTTATTGCATTAATGTGGTATTTACAGGTAATCACGCTGTAAGAGCATGCGTTCTCGAAAATGATAAGTTCACAAAGGTACATGTATCACATTGGAAAAACCGAAATAAAGTGTTCAAACGTACCTATGCTCTGTATTTTAATTTAAAAAAACCTACCTGTTACCTACTGTTCGTCTAAAATTGTGAGCCATATGTTTGTGACTATTACAGCGCCATGTATCACAAAGCGAAAAAAGTGGTCCAACTAAAACTTTCATATTTCTTTACGTATTACACGAATATGTAATAAAAAATGGAGGTTACTATTAAAAAAAACGCAGTTGATATACGTTTGACGAAGCTAGACGAGTTTCGTACTTTGTAGTTTTTTCGTTTGATGCTTATTTCGTGAGATATTTGGCTCGGTCACTATCATTGGACCACCCTGTATATATTACGAGTAGAAGTAGACCCAAAATTGAGGCCCAGTCACTAAAATTTTCTGTGCCCTAAACACATTGTCTGAATTAGTCAGCAAAACATTTTCCATTCTCTTTGTTAAATAGGATTCACACCAATTGGGTGAAAATCCATCAATTAATAAAATTTGAGTTTTTACAAAATTTTAACATCATCTACACAATGAAACGCCTTCCGAAGATAAAAAGATACCCACTGGCGATATTTTATTATTTAAGGCTTGAAATATTTGATGAACCAATTTACATACACGAGCCGAAACATTATGACCACGTACCTGGTAGCTCGTTGGAACGAAACGCAACACTGTTTCTGTGTATAAGGGATCCGACAATTGGGTGGTAGGTTTGTGGAGCTATGTGGCATTAGATGTCTACTCACAGTTCACGTAATTCGCGTAAATAAGGGGCCGCTGATTTGCGTACGCGGTGATGGCGGCCGATAGCGACACAGATGGGTTCCACAGGATTTGCATCAACGTAACTTCACTACTGAGCAAGCAGTAAAGGAAACAAAAGAAAAATTCGGAGTAGGTATTAAAATCCATGGAGAAGAAATAAAAACGTTGAGGTTCGCCGATGACATTGTAATTCTGTCAGGGACAGCAAAGGACTTGGAAGAGCAGTTGAACGGAATGGATGGTGTCTTGAAGGGAGGATATAAGATGAACATCAACAAAAGCAAAACGAGGATAATGGAATGTAGTCGAATGAAGTCGGGTGATGTTGAGGGTTTTAGATTAGGAAATGAGACACTTAAAGTAGTAAAGGAGTTTTGCTATTTGGGGAGCAAAATAACTGCGTCGAAGTAGAGAGGATATAAAATGTAGACTGGCAATGGCAAGGAAAGCGTTTCTGAAGAAGAGAAATTTGTTAACATCGAGTATAGATTTAAGTGTCAGGAAGTTGTTTCTGAAAGTATTTGTATGGAGTGTAGCCATGTATGGAAGTGAAACATGGACGATAAATAGTTTGGACAAGAAGAGAATAGAAGCTTTCGAAATGTTGTGCTACAGAAGAATGCTGAAGATTAGATGGGCAGATCACATAACTAATGAGGAAGTATTGAATAGGATTGGGGAGAAGAGAAGTTTGTGGCACAACTTGACTAGAAGAAGGGATCGGTTGGTAGGACATGTTCTGAGGCATCAAGGGATCACCAATTTAGTATTGGGAGGGCAGCGTGGAGGGTAAAAATCGTAGGGGGAGACCAAGATATGAATACACTAAGCAGATTCAGAAGGATGTAGGTTGCAGTAGGTACTGGGAGATGAAGAAGCTTGCACAGGATAGAGTAGCATGGAGAGCTGCATCAAACCAGTCTCAGGACTGAAGACCACAACAACAACAAACTTCACTACAATGCTCCTCAAACCATTGTAGCACAGTTCTGTCTTCGAGACAGGTACAATTAAACTGCTGAAGGATGACATCGCTATCGGGGAAGACCTCAAGCATGCAAGGATGCAGCTAGTTCCCAGTTGTCAGTGTGTGTTACCACAGGTTCCGTGCAAGTGCAGGAGAAGGCCTCCCATAGCACAACACTGATCCCACCAGGCTGCGACCATGGAGCATGTATCGTGGCGCCGTTCACCTCGACCACGGCTTTTGTGGAGACGACCATCGACCTGGTATACATCTACGTCTACGTGATTACTCTGCTATTCACAATAAAGTGGCTGGCAGAGGATCCAATGAACCACCTTCATGCTGTCTCTCTACCGTTCCACACTCGAACGGCACGCGGGAAAAACGAGCACTTAAATTTTTCTGTGCGAGCCCTGATTTCTCTTATTTTTATCGTGATGATCATTTCTCCCTATGTAGGTGGGCGCCAGCAAAATGTTTTCGCAATCGGAGGAAAAATGGAAATGTCGTGTGGCTAGGGCCTCCCGTCGGGTAGACCGTTCGCCTGGTGCAGGTCTTTCGATTGGACGCCACTTCGGCGACCTGCGCGTCGATGGGGATGAAATGATGATGATTAGGACAACACAACACCCAGTCCCTGAGCGGAGAAAATTTCCGACCCAGCCGGGAATCGAACCCGGGCCCTTAGGATTGACAGTCTGTCACGCTGACCATTCAGCTACCGGGGCGGACGCAATCGGAGGAGAAAACTGGTGATTGAAATTTCATGAGAAGATCCCGTCGCAACGAAAAACGCCTTTGTTTTAATGACTGCCACTCCAATTCACGTATCATATATGTGACACTATCTCCCCTATTTCGCGATAATACAAAACGAGCTGCCCTTCTTTATACTTTTTCGATATCATCCGTGAGTCCCACCTGATGCGGATCCCACACCGCACAGCGGTACTCCAGAGTAGGGCGGACAAGCGTGGTGTAAGCAGTCTCTTTGGTAGACCTGTTGCACCTTCTAAGTGTTCTGCCAATGAATCGCAGTCTTTGGCTTGGCCTGGTGTAGCAAAAATGTGATTCACCTGAAGAGCCGACACATTTCCATTGATCGATGGTCAGTTCGCTCTGCAATCATAATCAGCGATATCTTCGGATCAATATGTGACATACCGAGCGGGGTGGCGCAGTGGTTAGACACTGGACTCGCATTCGGGAGGACGACGGTTCAATCCCGCGTCCGGCCGTCCTGATTTAGGTTTTCCGTGATTTCCCTAAATCACTCCAGGCAAATGCCGGGATGGTTCCTCTGAAAGGGCACGGCCGACTTCCTTCCCAATCCTTCCCTAATCCGATGAGACCGATGACCACGCTGTTTGGTCTCCTTCCCCAAACCAACCAACCAACCAACAATATGTGACATTTGGGATGGTCTGCTGTAGAGCTCCATGTTCAATAATGTACAATGAATGGTGTGCTCCAAAACCCTTGCGCAGGCACCAGCACTGTGCTCTTTTGGAAGAGATGCCACAGATCGCCGTCTATCGTACTTCACAGAGCAGACAAGCCTCCGAACCCCACGTTCTGTGTAGAGTCGTGGACGTCCAGCCATTTAGCGCCTGGTGGTGGTGGTCCCACTGTCCTCCTACCTTTTCCTGTTGATGTGTAACAATACGAGTCAAGATAGATGTAACGCAACTTGAATAGCGTATTTGCCTCTATTGGTTACGGTAGAGAGATCGATCTTTCGGTCCCGTCTGTATATTTATAAACAGGGCTATTACGAGTACAAATGATTGAAGCGATTTCATAAATTCACTGTAGCTCCATTCATTGACATATGGTCACGACACACTACAGATGCGTAGAAAAACTCACAAAGTTTTGTTCGGCTGAAGCCGCACTTCAGGTTTCTGCCGCCAGAGCGCTCGAGAGAGCAGTGAGACAAAATGGCGACAGGAGCCGAGAAAGCGTATGTCGTGCTTGAAATCCACTCACATCAGTCAGCCATAACAGTGCAACGACACTTCAGGACGAAGATCAACAAAGATCCACCAACTGCTAACTCCATTCGGCGATGGTATGCGCAGTTTAAAGCTTCTCGATGCCTCTGTAAGGGGAAATCAACGGGTCGGCCTGCAGTGAGCGAAGAAACGGTTGAACGCGTGCGGGCAAGTTTCACGCGTAGCCCGCGGAAGTCGACGAATAAAGCAAGCAGGGAGCTAAACGTACCACAGCCGACGGTTTGGAAAATCTTACGGAAAAGACTAAAGCAGAAGCCTTACCGTTTACAATTGCTACAAGCCCTGACACCCGATGACAAAGTCAAACGCTTTGAATTTTCGGCGCGGTTGCAACAGCTCATGGAAGAGGATGCGTTCAGTGCGAAACTTGTTTTCAGTGATGAAGCAACATTTTTTCTTAATGGTGAAGTGAACAGACACAATGTACGAATCTGGGCGGTAGAGAATCCTCACGAATTCGTGCAGCAAATTCGCAATTCGCCAAAAGTTAACGTGTTTTGTGCAATCTCACGGTTTAAAGTTTACGCCCCCTCTTTCTTCTGCGAAAAAAACGTTACAGGACACGTGTATCTGGACATGCTGGAAAATTGGCTCATGCCACAACTGGAGACCGACAGCGCCGACTTCATCTTTCAACAGGATGGTGCTCCACCGCACTTCCATCATGATGTTCGGCATTTCTTAAACAGGAGATTGGAAAACCGATGGATCTGTCGTGGTGGAGATCATGATCAGCAATTCATGTCATGGCCTCCACGCTCTCCCGACTTCTTTCTGTGGGGTTATGTGAAAGATTCAGTGTTTAAATCTCCTCTACCAAGAAACGTGCCAGAACTGCGAGCTCGCATCAACGATGCTTTCGAACTCATTGATGGGGACATGCTGCGCCGAGTGTGGGAGGTACTTGATTATCAGCTTGATGTCTGCCGAATCACTAAAGGGGCACATATCGAACATTTGTGAATGCCTAAAAAAACTTTTTGAGTTTTTGTATGTGTGTGCAAAGCATTGTGATAATATCTCAAATAATAAAGTTATTGTAGAGCTGTGAAATCGCTTCAATCATTTGTAATAACCCTGTATATAATATTGCATGAGTAATGGCTGGGCGAGTGTAAAGCTATCGTTAAAACCGCACGCCGCGCGATTTGGTCCGTCATAATAATAATAACATGCATTTGAATACAATTAAAATATAACGGCGATACCTGTTTAATGTTATTGGAAATAATATGTAGTAAATTAATGAGTAAGGTAGCCGATCCTATAAGAAGAGGTAAAATTGGGCATATTAAGGTGTTTTGCTTTATATCGACGAAGCCGATGATACGGCGTCATTTTTTTTCTTTTACTCTTAGATATAAAACAAGTAAAGAAGTGCTAATTGTGCGTAGTGAAAAAAATATAGAGGCGAGTTTTAAATAACTACGGTATACAATCAGAGTAACAAAAGGACATTTAGTTACACGAAATCGCGGATAGCGAAGTGTGGTCATGAAACTGAGTACACCTACAGGGCGGTCAATTCCGGGATAAATCTATACGCATCTCACGAGGGACGCGGTACTGAGACCGTTTTTTTTTTTTTTTAATTATATCGCTCCAATTTACGAAACGGAGAAAAACTTTAACTTTCACGCGAACTCATAATAATTGCGGATCGGAGAGAAAAGTGTGTAATTGTCTTACGCCTAACAAACATTCGTGGAGGCGGTGGCTAAACTAGAAGAGTCAATTACAAAATACTGTATCATTATCATTGACTGTTGGTGTCGAGCAACCAAGACTGTTCATCAAAGGGTTTCCATGGAACTTGAGAGTCAGGGTTCAGGCACTCACATATACTCCACATCAAGAGTGTGAATGAGTGGTGAATGCGAAATGAAACTGTGAACAAAGTTACGTTAAATAAAACAGAAGAAAGAAGACGTTTGGTCGTATCTGTTATTATTCCATAAACTGTAACATTTCTTATCGTTGTACAAAGCCTTTATAGACGATCGTTATGACAATTTGCTTCGAAGGGATCTCGTTACGAGTTAAATTCTGGGGACCTGGTCAAGAGGGGGTAGTTCGTAGATCCTAACTACTGCAGCTGTTCTGGAATCAGGTGCTACCGTGACCGTTGTGTGTTGTCAATGGCTTAAGGTTACCACATCTCATGCTCTAAGATCGACGCGCCTTTCCACTTGGTATAACGGTGCCTCACGGCATCAACGACAACGCCGACGACGAAGGAAGATACGGTAGAGATGCTCACGACAGTAGCACGTGAACATTCGACCAGCTTCGCTGTTTTCGAGACACTCGTTCACGGGCTCTGCGTAATAATAATCTGCCCTTTGTCAGGGTTCATATCTCTGCTAGGGTGATCCCCCGTCCGTGTCTGGTTACATAGTTTTGTTACAGCAACGCCACCAGGCAGCATGTAACGTCACAGTGGGCAGTGGTCATAATGTTTTGCTGATCAGAGTATAAGTAGCACTACAATAACATCAAAAAAAAAAAAATTCTTATTCTGTGAATAATTCTGACGTTTCAGAAGAGAATCAGAGTAGTCTTTAGAATCAGGATTACAAATTGATTCTAGGACACCTACTTTTGAGAAATGATGTGAATATTTTTTAAGTGCATGCTTACGATATTATAAGTATTTAGATGAGAAGCATTTTTGGAGACGTGTGACTCACGCTGATCCTCTCCTCTGTGGCAGGTGGCGGCCTTCAGGAGGGTGAAGTCCCCACACGGACTGCTGAGAAAGAACAGAAGGCCGGTGCAGCCGCTGAACGACCGGACCGTGTACGCTGTGTATCCGAACCGCAAGTTCACGGAGAGTGCCACAGCTCGCAATGTGTCTCCAGAACCCAGGTTCAGGGAGACCACCACACGATCCAGGCTGTTCTTCCTGTGTGCGCTGCTACTGCACTCCATGCACTACCTCTAGCAAAGAACTTCAAAGAAGTAGCCAATAAAGATTACGTGCTGAGGCTCACAAAAACTCAGTTTCTACAGTGCAGTCTCCTAGGTATCAGGGGTACTCCTCTCGACAATATTGCCCACCATCAATCACTCAAGGCAGCGACTGTGCCTATATGACTAATAGATATCTAATCCGATAAACTGCTCGAAGAGAAAATAGGACACCCTTTTAGAGGTTTACAAGTCACTCAAAATACACTCCTGGAAATGGAAAAAAGAACACATTGACACCGGTGTGTCAGACCCACCATACTTGCTCCGCACACTGCGACAGGGCTGTACAAGCAATGATCACACGCACGGCACAGCGGACACACCAGGAACCGCGGTGTTGGCCGTCGAATGGCGCTAGCTGCGCAGCATTTGTGCACCGCCGCCGTCAGTGTCAGCCAGTTTGCCGTGGCATACGGAGCTCCACCGCAGTCTTTAACACTGGTAGCATGCCGCGACAGCGTGGACGTGAACCGTATGTGCAGTTGACGGACTTTGAGCGAGGGCGTATAGTGGGCATGCGGGAGGCCGGGTGGACGTACCGCCAAATTGCTCAACACATGGGGCATGAGGTCTCCACAGTACATCGATGTTGTCGCCAGTGGTCGGCGGAAGGTGCACGTGCCCGTCGACCTGGGACCGGACCGCAGCGACGCACGGATGCACGCCAAGACCGTAGGATCCTACGCAGTGCCGTAGGGGACCGCACCGCCACTTCCCAACAAATTAGGGACACTGTTGCTCCTGGGGTATCGGCGAGGACCATTCGCAACCGTCTCCATGAAGCTGGGCTACGGTCCCGCACACCGTTAGGCCGTCTTCCGCTCACGCCCCAACATCGTGCAGCCCGCCTCCAGTGGTGTCGCGACAGGCGTGAATGGAGGGACGAATGGAGACGTGTCGTCTTCAGCGATGAGAGTCGCTTCTGCCTTGGTGCCAATGATGGTCGTATGCGTGTTTGGCGCCGTGCAGGTGAGCGCCACAATCAGGACTGCATACGACCGAGGCACACAGAGCCAACACCCGGCATCATGGTGTGGGGAGCTATCTCCTACACTGGCCGTACACCACTGGTGATCGTCGAGGGGACACTGAATAGTGCACTGTACATCCAAACCGTCATGGAACCCATCGTTCTACCATTCCTAGACCGGCAAGGGAACTTGCTGTTCCAACAGGACAATGCACATCCGCATGTATCCCGTGCCACCCAACGTGCTCTAGAAGGTGTAAGTCAACTACCCTGGCCAGCAAGATCTCCGGATCTGTCCCCCATTGAGCATGTTTGGGACTGGATGAAGCGTCATCTCACGCGGTCTGCACGTCCAGCACGAACGCTGGTCCAACTGAGGCGCCAGGTGGAAATGGCATGGCAAGCCGTTCCACAGGACTACATCCAGCATCTCTACGGTCGTCTCCATGGGAGAATAGCAGCCTGCATTGCTGCGAAAGGTGGATATACACTGTACTAGTGCCGACATTGTGCATGCTCTGTTGCCTGTGTCTATGTGCCTGTGGTTCTGTCAGTGTGATCATGTGATGTATCTGACCCCAGGAATGTGTCAATAAAGTTTCCCCTTCCTGGGACAATGAATTCACGGTGTTCTTATTTCAATTTCCAGGAGTGTGTATCGTTGTAACAGTTGATATGGAGTGCATGAAATGCTGCGACTTGCATATCAACAGCACAATCAGTTCTGAGTTACCAGGTATAGACCTACACTGAAACACCCATATTAGCACATGGTGTAGCCTCCAAGTGCAGCAATGCAGGTGCTGACTCTGACATCAATCGATCATACAGATGCTAAATAATGGCTTGGGTTACGTTATTCCATGCCTGCCACACCTGTTCATGTGGTTCTGTGAGACGTGTTGGTTGACGAGTCACACAAGTCACATCTCGTCCTATCATATCCCACAAGTGCTCTATTGGACATAAGTCCGGAGATCGTGCTGGACAAGGAAGTTGCTGCCCATCTTGCAGAGAGAATGCTACATTTCACCGGCAGTGTTTGGATGAGCACTAAGCTGTTGGAACAATCCATTACCTTCCTGTTGCAAGAATGGCAGAGGAGATGGCTTGGGATACGTTATTCCATGCCTGCCACACCTGTTCATGTGGTTCTGTAAGACTTGTTGGTTGACGAGTCACACAAGTCACATCTCGTCCTATCATATCCCACGTGTGCTCGATTGGACACAAGTCCGGAGATCGTGCTGGCCAGAGAAGTTGCTGCCCATCTTGCAGAGAGAATGCTACATTTCACAGGCAGTGTTTGGATGAGCACTAAGCTGTTGGAACAATCCATTACCTTCCTGTTGCAAGAATGGCAGAGGAGATGGCTTGGGATACGTTATTCCATGCCTGCTAGACTTGTTCGTGTGGTTCTGTGAGACGTGTTGGTTGACGAGTCACGCAAGTCACATCTCGTCCTATCATATCCCACAAGTGCTCGATTGGACACAAGTCCGGAGATCGTGCTGGACAAGGAAGTTGGTGCCCATCTTGCAGAGGATGCTACGTTTCACCGGCAGTGTTTGGACGAGCACTATGCTGTTGGAACAATACATTACCTTCCTGTTGCAAGAATGGCAGAGGAGATGGCTTGGGATACGTTATTCCATGCCTGCCACACCTGTTCATGTGGTTCTGTGAGACGTGTTGGTTGACGAGTCACACAAGTCACATCTCGTCCTATCATATCCCACAAGTGCTCTATTGGACATAAGTCCGGAGATCGTGCTGGACAAGGAAGTTGCTGCCCATCTTGCAGAGACAATGCTACATTTCACAGGCAGTGTTTGGATGAGCACTAAGCTGTTGGAACAATCCATTACCTTCCTGTTGCAAGAATGGCAGAGGAGATGGCTTGGGATACGTTATTCCATGCCTGCCACACCTGTTCATGTGGTTCTGTGAGACGTGTTGGTTGACGAGTCACACAAGTCACGTCTCGTCCTATCATATCCCACAAGTGCTCTATTGGACATAAGTCCGGAGATCGTGCTGGACAAGGCAGTTGGTGCCCATCTTGCAGAGGATGATACATTTCACCGGCAGTGTTTGGACGAGCACTATGCTGTTGGAACAATACATTACCTTCCTGTTGCAAGAATGGCAGAGGAGCGGCTCTAACAACATTCTCCGTGTACTGAACGCTGGTTGGCATCCCCTCCAGAAACACCAAAGGTGAACGAGAATTGCAGCTTATCGCACCCCTGACCGTAAGGCCTGGGGTCGGACTAGTGTGGCTGTGATGGATATACTCTACCAGACAGCAGTCACCACGTCTACATCGTATGTGCAAACACTGAACGCTTGCATGCACACAGAATATGCTGTCATCACTGAAGACCAAGGCGCGCCATACCTTCTCCCAAGCGATCCTCTGATGACACCTGTCTTCCAAGCGGTCAGCACCAGTCGACGCCGTGGCGCGAGTGAAAGACGGGCCAGAGATGTGGGTGCCAGTAGTCCCATTGCTACAGCTATTTTGTAACAGTTTGTGTTGCCTTGTCTGGGCTCGCAAGCCCTCTTATCTGTGCTGTGGTAGCTGTACGATCTGCCACTGCCGTTCTTACAGTACAACGACCCTGGCGGGTGTCTGCACTGTGTGGACATCCGGAACCTCATTATGGGTGTGATAATGTTTTCGTGACCACTTATACCAGCACCATTGCGCAACTGGCACAAGATGTCCAACTTGCGTGACAGTTCTCCGAAAGAACCATCCGGCCGATCAGAAGGCCACAATTTGGCCCCTTTCAAACTCACTCATTTGGTTGTAGGAAGCACGAGTGTGTCTTCGTGGCATGTTTGCCTGCTTGCTTCACACGTTTCCACCACACTTAGCCTCCTCACTGTGAGTATTTCCTACTAAAGGGTAGACACAGATGGCGCCCCGGTAGCTACGTCACTGCGGTACCTGTTGGCAGACGACAATCAAACCGGTATCAGTACATCTACCACCACCAGGTGGCACATGTCGTCATTGGATCAAAATCGACGTCACCTTGCTAGGTGTACTAATTTCCATGTATGGCAGTGTATGCAAGGTGATCCATTGATCGTGACCGGGCCAAATATCTCACGAAATTAGCGTCAAACGAAAAACCTACAAAGAACGAAACTCGTCTAGCTTGAAGGGGGGAACAAGATGGTGCAATGGTTGGCCCGATACTTGGCGCTGCCATAGGTCAAACGGATATCAACTGCGTTTTTTAAATAGGAACCCCCATTTTTTATTATATAATCATGTAGTACGTAAAGAAATATGAATGTTTAAGTTGGCAACTTTTTTCGCTTTGTGATAGATGGCGCTGAAATAGTCAGAAACATGTAGCTCACAATTTTAACAAACAGTTGGTAACAGGTAGGTTTTTTTAAATCAAAATACAGAACGTAAGTACGTTTGAACACTTTATTTCGGTTTTTCCAATGTGATACATGTATCTTTGTGAACTTATCATTTCTGAGAACGCATAGTGTTACAGCGTGATTACCTTTAAATACCATATTAATGCAATAAATGCTCAAAATGATGTCCTTCAACCTCAATGCATTTGGAAATACGTGTAACGACATTCCTCTCAACAGCGAGTAGTTCGCCTTCCGTAATGTTCGCACATGCATTGACAACGCGCTGACGCCTGTTGCCAGGCGTTGTCGGTGGATCACGATAGCAAATATCCTTCAACTTTCCCCACACAATGAAACCCGGGGACGTCAGATCCGGTGAATGTGTGGGCCATGGTATGGTGCTTCGACGACCAATCCACCTGTAATGAAATATGCTATTCAATACCGCTTCAACCGCACGCGAGCTATGTGCCGAACATCCATCATGTTGGAAGTACATCGCCAGTCTGTCATGCAGTGAAACATGTTGTAGTAACATCGGTAGAACATTACGTAAAAAATCAGCAAGCATTGCACCATTTAGATTGCCATCGATAAAATGGGGGCCAATTATCCTTCCTCCCATAATGCCGCACTACACATTAACCCGCCAAGGTCGCTGATGTTCCACGTGTCGCAGCAATCGTGGATTTTCAGTTGCCCAATAGCACATATTATGCCGGTTTACGTTACCGCTGTTGGTGAACGATGCTTCGTCGCTAAATAGAGCGCGTGCATAAAATTCGTCATTGTCTCGAAATTTCTCTGGTGCCCAGTGGCAGAACTGTACACGACGTTCAAAGTCGTCGCCATGCAATTCCTCGTGCATAGAAATATGGTACAGGTGCAATCGATGTTGATGTAGCATTCTCAACACCGACGTTTTTGAGATTCTCGATTTTCGCGCAATTGTCTGCTACTGATGTGTGGATTAGCCGTGACAGCAGCTATAACACCTACTTGGGCATCGTCATTTGTTGCGGTTCGTGACTGACGTTTCACATGTGGCTGAACACTTCCTGTTTCCTTAAATAACAAAACTATCCGGCGACCGGTCCGGACACTTGGATGAAGTCGTCCAGGATACCGAGCAGCATACACAGCACACGCCCGTTGGGCATTTAGATCACAATAGCCATACATCAACACGAAATCGACCTTTTCCGCAATTGCTAAACGGTCCATTTTAACACAGGTAATGTATCAGGAAGCAAATACCGTCCGCACTGGCGGAATGTTACGTGATACCACGTACTTAGCCGTTTGTGACTATTACAGCGCATCTATCACAAAGCGAAAAATGTTGTCCATCTAAAACATTCATATTTATTTACGTACTACACAAATATGTAATAAAAACTGTAGATTCCTATTTTAAAAAACGCAGTTGATATCCGTTTGACCTTTGGCAGCGCCATATAGCGGGCGAACCATAGCGCCATCTGGTTCCCCCCTTCAAGCCAGACGAGTTTCGTTCTTTGTAGTTTTTTCGTTTGATGCTTATTTCGTGAGATATTTGGCCCGGTCATTATCAATGGACTACCCTGTATAACGACAATAATTTTCTCAAGGTCCATGAAATCGGAACCACAGTGATAATCAAAAATATTTTATTTGCAACAGTTAGCTACACCTTCCAACTACTTCTCTACACAGTCGCTGCTCCCAGCTTACACATTTGTGATAGCGTGGTGCCAACTTTCCAATGTCCAAAAGGTTCAGCAACTTTTGCAGTCAGAATAATTGATAATTTTGAGGATATAGAAATTAGCAAGCTGAGATACTTTGCATACTTTCACTCTCTGATGCCATACGGAATAATATTTTGTGGTAATTCAATACGTAGGCAAAAAGTATTCAGTGCTCAAAAGAAAGTGGTTAGAATAATGTGTGGGGTTCACAGTCGCACATTTTGTAGGGATCCGTTTAAAAGGTTAGGAATTCTTACAACAATCTCACAGTACATTTACTCAGTAATAAAATTTGTTCTCAGCGGCATGGACCAGTTTAAATACACCAGTGACATTCATGATCATAATACCAGAAAAAAGAACCTATCTTTGGCACAGATAGAAGTAAAATATGCTGGTGTAAAACTTTTCGATAAATTACCGGATAATATAAAATGTCTGACAGACTCAAGCGAAAGTTTTAAAAACAAATTGAAATCATATCTCCTTGACAACTCCTTTAATACCATAGATGAATTCTTTAATAGGTATAAATAAATCTATAGGTGTAATATATGCATTTTGCGCCATTTAAGGGAATGGGTAGGTGATAAAAATTTTAAGCTTAAAAAAAAATTAAAAAAACCTGATTCATGTGTGCATTTCTTATGCACTTGACACGTTCCACATCGTAACGGTTACTGTGAGAATGTGTGGGGTTCACAGTCGCACATTTTGTAGGGATCCGTTTAAAAGGTTAGGAATTCTTACAACAACCTCACAGTACATTTACTCAGTAATAAAATTTGTTCTCAGCGACATGGACCAGTTTAAATACACCAGGGTTGTAGCCTCTCCCCGATGTTATTCAATGTGTATATTGAGCAAGCAGTAAAGGAAACAAAAGAAAAATTCGGAGTAGGTATTAAAATTCATGGAGAAGAAGTAAAAACTTTGAGGTTCGCCGATGACATTGTAATTCTGTCAGAGACAGCAAAGGACTTGGAAGAGCAGTTGAACGGAATGGACAGTGTCTTGAAATGAGGATATAATATGAACATCAACAAAAGCAAAACGAGGATAATGGAATGTAGTCAAATTAAGTCGGGTGATGCTGAGGGAATTAGATTAGGAAATGAGACACTTAAAGTAGTAAAGGAGTTTTGCTATTTAGGGAGTAAAATAACCGATGATGGTCGAAGTAGAGAGGATATAAAATGTAGACTGGCAATGGCAAGGAAAGCGTTTCTCAAGAAGAGGAATTTGTTAACATCGGGTATAGATTTAAGTGTCAGGAAGTCGTTTCTGAAAGTATTTGTATGGAGTGTAGCCATGTATGGAAGTGAAACATGGACGATAACTAGTTTGGACAAGAAGAGAATAGAAGCTTTCGAAATGTGGTGCTACAGAAGAATGCTGAAGATAAGGTGGGTAGATCACGTAACTAATGAGGAGGTATTGAATAGGATTGGGGAGAAGAGGAGTTTGTGGCGCAACTTGACTAGAAGAAGGGATCGGTTGGTAGGACATGTTTTGAGGCATCAAGGGATCACAAATTTAGCATTGGAGGGCAGTGTGGAGGGTAAAAATCGTAGAGGGAGACCAAGAGATGAATACACTAAGCAGATTCAGAAGGATGTAGGTTGCAGTAGATACTGGGAGATGAAGAAGCTTGCACAGGATAGAGTAGCATGGAGAGCTGCATCAAACCAGTCTCAGGACTGAAGACCACAACAACAACAACTGTGAGATTCATGAATGGAACACGTAACTAACTCCTCGTCATAGAAGGCAGGCATCTGTGCTCTCCACCAATTCTGTACACTTGTGAGCAGTTCGGTGTTTGTACCAAAATGCTACTAGCCAGCGGTTCATGAGAACCGAAATGAAAATCAGAGGGAGCAAGGCTGGGCTTTACTGTGGGCGATCGAACACTTCCATTGAAAAGACTGCTGGGGCGCTTTCGCTGCAGCTACAGTATGTGGCCGAGCATTGTCATGATGAAGGGTAGGTAGTCCGCAGCTCGTGATCGTGCGGTAGCGTTCTCGCTTCCCACGCCCGGGATTCCGGGTTCGATTCCCGGCGGGGTCAGGGATTTTCTCTGCCTCGTGATGACTGGGTGTTGTGTGCCGTCCTTAGGTTATGTCCTTAGGTTTATGTGGTTCGAAGTTCTAGGGGACTGAAGACGATAGATGTTAAGTCCCATAGAGCTCAGAGCCATTTGAACCATTTGATGAAGGGTAATGGCTCGTGACAACATTCTTCTTCACGGTGTAACTTTTCTTCTTGAACTCTGTTTGTGTATAGTATGTAAGCGCACGTAACTAATTTCTGAAAAATACACTCCTGGAAATTGAAATAAGAACACCGTGAATTCATTGTCCCAGGAAGGGGAAACTTTATTGACACATTCCTGGGGTCAGATACATCACATGATCACACTGACAGAACCACAGGCACATAGACACAGGCAACAGAGCATGCACAATGTCGGCACTAGTACAGTGTATATCCACCTTTCGCAGCAATGCAGGCTGCTATTCTCCCATGGAGACGATCGTAGAGATGCTGGATGTAGTCCTGTGGAACGGCTTGCCATGCCATTTCCACCTGGCGCCTCAGTTGGACCAGCGTTCGTGCTGGACGTGCAGACCGCGTGAGACGACGCTTCATCCAGTCCCAAACATGCTCAATGGGGGACAGATCCGGAGATCTTGCTGGCCAGGGTAGTTGACTTACACCTTCTAGAGCACGTTGGGTGGCACGGGATACGTGCGGACGTGCATTGTCCTGTTGGAACAGCAAGTTCCCTTGCCGGTCTAGGAATGGCAGAACGATGGGTTCGATGACGGTTTGGATGTACCGTGCACTATTCAGTGTCCCCTCGACGATCACCAGTGGTGTACAGCCAGTGTAGGAGATCGCTCCCCACACCATGATGCCGGGTGTTGGCCCTGTGTGCCTCGGTCGTATGCAGTCCTGATTGTGGCGCTCACCTGCACGGCGCCAAACACGCATACGACCATCATTGGCACCAAGGCAGAAGCGACTCTCATCGCTGAAGACGACACGTTTCCATTCGTCCCTCCATTCACGCCTGTCGCGACACCACTGGAGGCGGGCTGCACGATGTTGGGGCGTGAGCGGAAGACGGCCTAACGGTGTGCGGGACCGTAGCCCAGCTTCATGGAGACGGTTGCGAACGGTCCTCGCCGATACCCCAGGAGCAACAGTATCCCTAATTTGCTGGGAAGTGGCGGTGCGGTCCCCTACGGCACTGCGTAGGATCCTACGGTCTTGGCGTGCATCCGTGCGTCGCTGCGGTCCGGTCCCAGGTCGACGGGCACGTGCACCTTCCGCCGACCACTGGCGACAACATCGATGTACTGTGGAGACCTCACGCCCCACGTGTTGAGCAATTCGGCGGTACGTCCACCCGGCCTCCCGCATGCCCACTATACGCCCTTGCTCAAAGTCCGTCAACTGCACATACGGTTCACGTCCACGCTGTCGCGGCATGCTACCAGTGTTAAAGACTGCGATGGAGCTCCGTATGCCACGGCAAACTGGCTGACACTGACGGCGGCGGTGCACAAATGTTGCGCAGCTAGCGCCATTCGACGGCCAACACCGCGGTTCCTGGTGTGTCCGCTGTGCCGTGCGTGTGATCATTGCTTGTACAGCCCTCTCGCAGTGTCCGGAGCAAGTATGGTGGGTCTGACACACCGGTGTCAATGTTTTCTTTTTGCATTTCCAGGAGTGTATGATTACTTAAGCCCTGTATTGCGCACTCGAGTGAACAGTGGTGTATTGCCTGAAGTCATAGTAGGGAGTTTTCAACATCTCAAATATACACCAACATAAAAGCAATAAAATTTATACATGAGATGAACTACTAAATGTAGTCTGAATAAATCATCCAAATTTCTTTAATAAGAGGCCACTGCAGATTTACGTACCTAACTTGCGAGACCAAACTCAGAATACAAAAAATGTTTCACACATGGATATATAAGACTCTTCACTGAAATATACTTTGTATAAAAAGAAAATAACTTCCGAACTGAATGTAAGCTGTCTGACCTAACAACTGAGTAATGACCTTGTTCTGTGTATATAGTGCAACTATACGACTGCAGCCCTGAACTTTCTTGCAGTACAGTAAACGTTCTCTCGAAAGTGTAGCACAGCAAGCAGCGCCACAGCAAAGCTAAATTAAGATGGTGAACTGTACATGACATTCAAAAGAATGTCTACCGTCACGTGTGATGTGCAAGCAAGGATCACAATATTTCTTGTGTGGGAATAATTTTTAGTGCTGAGGCTCTACACATGATTTTTCTGAAACTATTTTACAGCAAAGAATTACTTTACAGCTTGACTTTCAAGATCGTGAACAATATTGACTTTATACAAAAATGACTGTTTTTTTACAGGTTGATTATTCAAAACTTTTACTTTACGCAAAATGATCTCTTCTTTCACAAAAATGTATATGTGGAGGAGGAGAAGTAACTTCTCTTGCTGTGAGCAATCCATGAGATATGTTTCAACCAAATTTCGGTACGACATTTACAACAGAGTGTTAACTCCGCATAAGCATGCAAAGCTGAAAATTTATCTTAAATCAATTCTTCACAAAACTGCTTTTAAAATCCACTCGCGTCATTGTCTCATTCAATCATTCCTATCAGATCTGTGTTCAATATTTAACTGCTCAATTCCAGATAAGAATATCCTAGCGATTCAGTTCCACATGTGCTTCTCAACGCACTTCTAATAGTAATGCTCTCTGTGGACGCCCAACCAAAGATCGTGGATCAACATAGCTTTTTCTCAGATGTGTGCATATCGATATATGAAAGTAAGAAGTTAACAATTCTATAATGACCAAAATGAAATTGTGTTGTTTTTAGTAAGTATGTTGTTGTGTTCAGTTCTGTACGTCAAGAGCTGTGCTTCAATTGTGTGTACATGTGCAGTTTATCGAAGTGTATGATTTGAAGGCACATATAGTTACACATCAAACGACGCCACACACACTAAAGTGACAACACAACTTATCACAGGCAAATTACACAATCTTTTTTTATAGAAATATTATTTGAAGATTTAATGCCCGCAATATGAAACACACAAAGAATAGTGTGAAGCACTGTACTATCTCGTATGTTAACAAAATATCTCAGGTTCGTTTTGCATTGCAGTTTCATTGAGATCAATACTGTTTTAATCTCATGGGTTTCTGTAGAGAAATGTAAGTGTGTGGCATATTTATCACTCGTCATGTTGGAGTAAGTTAATTTCTGTGAAGTTACGTAGCTGAGACCAAAGATGGCCATTATGCAGCAGCCATAATAATTTAATGAAAAATGCTATTAATCTTTTGCAAATAAATTAAAATGACACTTAAGCTGAATAATTTAATACAATGCAAACCTTGTAAGTTATTTCCGCGGCTCTGTGCCGTTTAATACTGGCAATATTCAAATAAATCGTTGCGGCCGTGCAAATGGACAAAAACAATAATCATAGGCTAGCGCTGTACTGCACGTTCTGATACTCTGAGAAACTATCGTCCAAATTCCTCGACATCGATTTGTCTTATAATCTTAGAAAATATCATGTGCTCAAACATAATGAGGTATCTTGAACAGAATGACTTACTCAATGCCAACCAGAAAGGATTTGGAAACATCGATCGTGTGAAACCCAACTTACACTTTTCTCACATGATGTACTGAAAGCCTTGGATAAAGCTAACCAGGTAGATGCAGTATTTCTCGATTTCCGAAAAACATTTGACTCAGTACAGCAACTACACTTACTGTCACAAGTAAGATCATATGGGGTATCAAGTGAAATTGGTGACCGAACTGAGAACTTCTTGGTAGGGAGCACACAGAATGTTATCTTGGATGGAGGGACATTACCAGATGTAGAAGTAACTTTGCCTGCCCCCCCTCCCCCCCCCCCCCCCAGGGAAGTATGTTGAGACCCTTGCAATTCATGTTGTATATTAACGAGCTTGCAGATAACATTAATAATAAAATCATGCTTTTTGTAGATGATGCAGTTATATGTAATGAAGTACTATGTGAAAGAAGCTGGATAAACATTCAGTCAGATCTTGATAAGATTTCCAAATGGAGCAGGTTTTGGCAACTCGCTCTAAATGTTCACAAATGTAAAATTTTGCACTTCACAAAACGAAAAAAACGTAGTATCCTATGACTATAATAGCAATGAGTCACTGTTGGAATCGGCCAACTGATTCAAATATCTGGGTGTAACATTTTGCAAGGATATGAAATGGAATGATCACATAGGTTCAGTCGTGGGTGAAGCAGGTAGTAGCCTTCAGTTTATTGGCAGAATACTCTGGGAGTGCAATCGATCTACAGAGGAAATTGCTTACAAATCACTCACGTGACCCATTGTAGAATATTGCTCAAGTGAGCAGGACCCACACCAGATAGAACTAACAGGGGATATTGAACAAATACAAAGAAGGGGAGCGCGAATGGCCAAAGGTTTGTTTAATTGATGGGAAAGTGTCCCAGAGATACTAAGTGGAAGATTCTTGAAGACAGACGAAAATTATCCTGAGAGTCTATTAACAAAGTTTCAAGAACCGGCTTTTAATAATGACTCTAGGAACATAAGAGGGTGAGTCAAATGAAAGCCTTAAATCGAAATTTCGCGCCGTTATCCTGTAAGTTGGTAAGCGTGCTACAAACAGCGCGCAGAATGGCCTGTAGGTGGCAGTATAGTGCAGATGCACACATACCGTCGCAGTATCAGTATAAAGATGGCCGTCCCATGTAGGACTTGCACCAGTGAAGAACAGTGTTCTGTTATTCGCTTTTTGCGTAGCGAAAGTGTGAAACCTATTGAAATTCATCGACAAATGAAGGTTCAGTACGGTGATGCATGTTTGTCACAGCAGCAAGTCTACGAATGGAGTAGGAAGTTCGCAAATGGTGTGACTTCAGTGGAAGATGCTCCTCGTTCAGGTCAGGCACAACGAGTTGTGACTCCACAGAACATTGCAGCAGTTGAAGCCATAGTGAAGGAAAACCGCCGACTGACAATGAATGACATTTCAGCATGTTTAAAGATTAGTCACGGGTCAGCATAACACATTCTGCATGATGTGCTCCAGTTTCACAAAGTGTCTGCGAGATGGGTGCTACGACAGCTGACTCCTGAAATGAGAGAACGACGTGTTAATGCTTGTGAAGAACTTCTTCGGCGCTTTGAACGAGAAGGTTATGGCTTCCTTGCAAGAATCAATACTGGGGACGAAACCTGGGTTCACTTCCAACCAATGGGAAACGAAGAGAGCGAGCAAGGAATGGCGCCATTCCTCATCACCAAAACCATAGAAGTTTCGAACAGAACCATCAGCAGGGAAGGTTATGCTGACTCTCTTTTGGGACAGAACCTGGATTCATTCGAAAAAATGACGATTTGTCATTCGTGCACCCAGGTTCGTCGTTGACTACACCATCGCAGGCGCTCCTGTCTGTGATGCAGCGTCAAGGGTAACCGCAGCCGTGGTCTCAGAGCTGATAGTCCATGCTGCTGCAAACGTCGTCGAACTGTTCATGTAGATGGTTTTTGTCTTTCAAACGCCCTCATATGTTGACTCAGGGATCGAGACGTGGCTGCACGATCCGTTACAGCCACGCGGATAAGATGCCTGTCATCTCGACCGCTAGTGATACGAGGCCGTTGGGATCCAGCACGGCGTTCCGCATTACCCTCCTGAACCCACCGATTCCATATTCTGCTAATAGTCATTGGATCTCGACCAACGCAAGCAGCAATGTCGCGATACGATAAACTGCAATCGCGATAGGCTACAAACCGACCTTTATCAAAGTCGGAAACTTGATGTTACGCATTTTTTCTCCTTACACGAGGCATCACCCCCACGGCCGCCGGTTCGACTTCTTGAGGGATCATCGTCACTCGACCCTTCCATCGCGCTCTTGGGCGTCCGCTGGGCGTTTTCCCGTGGGTTGAGAGTTGAGTACTCTCTCAGGAAGGGATCCCTCCGCTCGTAAGATGTGTCCAAACCATTCATCAAATGTGTGGCTTTCCAAATCTCTGGTACAGGTCTCCTTTCTTGCTTCTTTCCCATTTACTTCCATGTTATTGTAGACAGGACCATAGATCTTCCGAGATACCTTTCTTTCAACCGCACACGTCTCGTTGTTGATGTCACACAAGTTTCACAACAGCATAAAAGTGCTGGCCTCACAGGTGTAGTGTTCAGATGGGATTTGAGAACAAAGGTATCAGACGAGATTTAAAAAGATTGTTCAAACCAAAGAACACGCGATGAGCACTTGTTATGCGTTGATGTACTTCTTTCGTCACTTCACTTTTGTTGGTTAATGTTGAGCCCAAGTACCTTAACTCTTCAACTCGTTCGTAGGTATGCCCCTCTACAACAATGGAAGGAGGGAGAACTCGACGACTTGAAACCACAAGATGTTTAGTTTTGTCCTCGTTCACCTCCAGCCCAATTTCCTTTGCATTTTGGAGGAATCGGGAAGTATCAGCACACATTTGCTCTAGAGTGTCGCCAAGGATCACGACGTAGCCAGCAAATGCCACAATTGTGTCTGCTCCCACCATCTCCATTTCTCCGGTTCGGCAAGTGCCACAGCTTACTTTTTCGAAGGCAAAGTTGAATAATATTGGCGCCAATAGATCTCCTAGTTTCAATCCATTTTGGATAGTGAAAGGTGATAGATGGTTGCCAAACCGTACTTTAGAAGTTGACTGGGAGTAGCAAGCTGCAATTAAATGAATGTATTTCAATGGGATGCCAAGTTCGTCTAACATTTCCTATAATGTGATGTGGTCAATGTTGTCATAAGCTTGCCGAAAATTGAAGAAGATGAGGTGTAGTTCCCGACTGACCTCACAGAATTTTTCTGCCAGCTGCCTCAAAATAAATGTGTCAATGGTAGACCGTCCAGGGACGAACCCACATTAATATGTGCCTACAATTCGTTCAGTCAGTGGCTTCATTCGGTTTGGCAGCAGAGTTGTAAAGCCTTTGTATCCAATTTCAAGAAGTGAAATTCCTCGGTAGCTGGATCCTTCTTGAAGATGCGACATATAATTGGTGCCTTCCATTCTTCAGGAGTTTTTTCTGCTGCCCAGATGGTGGACATCAATGGTTTCAGTGCATCCATCAGTGGTTGTCCTCCCAAGCGAAGCATCTCAGCTGTGAAACCACTACCTCCTGGGGCCTTGTTGTCCTTGAGTAGTTTTAGGACAACACTGATTGCAGGTTTGCATGCTTTTCTGGCAGTACCACTTATCACAGTATACGTGTATGTGTGTTTGTATGAGGGTGTGGCCATTTTACCACGGGATAATTATATATTTTTTATTTTTATAATTATATTTTTTATAATTTTGGTTGGGGTGGCTGTAATGTCTCTTGCAGCGGTCTCTCCGCGATATTTTCAGAAATTTTATAGATTATATAACTCAGTACATATCTCGAAATATCTCTTCTTATCTTACCGATTATCAGTGCAAAGTAGTTTCAAGCCCAATTATTCCTTGGAGCGTCCATTTACTCCATGGAATAGCTTCTCTGCTATCTATGTTTTCTCTTAGGAAAAGAATGAGGACTTCTTGCTGATTAGTCGTGAAAGGAGGATGTATATGTATGTATTGTTGGGCTAGTCGCCATCTTGATGAGATTCTGTATGAGAAGGAATTTAATACTTGAACTAAACTAAAGTAAGTGTGTTCGCGTATTATTTAACTGATTATTATTGACAGTGTCTGCTTACTACGCTGTGTTGCACGGGATCAGTGGGGAACGTCTGATTTACGCTGGACGAACCTGCCGTTTTGTACGCTCAAGATATCCAGTTTATTACTTTCAATAAATGGGCTAACATGGTCTTACCAGCAGATCTCCGGTCTTCCCCATGTGATCACCGAAAGTTAATAATTATTACAAATGTTTCCAGGAGATCGACTGACAATTTTCGTCGCACCGAGACTTCGAAATTGCTTCACTGCCTTATGGAATATAAGTTAAGCTCAATTTAATCAGGATAGAACAGTATTGAACTGTGTGAATGTGATAAGCCTGCTTTTTCAATGAAAATTCCCTTAATATACGCATGTTTTTACTATCCTGATCAGTGAAGCTAAATCAGGCCGGTGTGAGAGGTTTTTAAATTTTTGATTCCACACAAAAAAAATATTAAATGGCTTTAAATATTGTGGGCTAGCATGAGACCTTTAATTAACTTATACCGTGATAACACTCGTACGGACATCGGCTGCCCTGAAGTACGTACGATATAAAATTTTTTAAACACAACGCGCGAATCACCGCCTTCTAATAAATAGTTTGCGTGAGCTCTGCTACTTAGAAAAGAAAATATGCGTATTCTTACGCAAACTGTAATTATTAATATGGGTCTCAGGGGCTACTGGTTATTTATGTACCAAACTACACAAGGTTAACTGAGATATTGCGGAATGTAATGATTTTCAATATTTATTGTTCATTATTTGCAAGGCAAAACTGGAGAGAATCTCGTCTGCTGTTAAGCGGTCAAAATGAAACATACTGAACTCATACAGTATTCTAAATATTAATAAACGAAAACTATTTTTACTCTCTTTACTCTGAAACTATTGTAAGATCATGGTAAAGAAACCTCTCACATTTACATATAGTACTATGACATGTAATTTTAATTAAATAATACAGTCAGCGTAACGGCCGACTAAATCCTACTAGTGGAGATGAGCTCCCTGCACAACGAAGTTCTGTAAAAACGTCGTTAATTATAATTAATGGTAGCGATCATGAGAGGTGACAACTAAATCAATAATACACACTTTGTAATAACAATTATATTTTACTAAACTTTACCAAACCTACATTAAATATTATACAGCGCTACAATGGCGGCCTTCCGCTAGACGAAACAAAAGCAGGAGAGTTTTCAATAAAGCAATAGTCTCTGGTCATGTTCATTTTCATTACACAGATAAAAAGAAAGTCTTTTATTTTTATTTCTTATACATCGCGCACACGTACGCAGTCTTGAAATAATTTATAATTCACACGTGACAAAAGCAAAAACCTTTTTTCTTTTACTAAAATGTCAATTTACGTGACGTACCGTCACACACTTCACCCGTCTCACTTGTTAGAACCAATGTAATTTGTAAGTAGACACCTCTGGCAAATCTTGAGGCCTGGAAACACGAGCCTGATGACTTTTCTTCTTCTGCTGCGTTCAACAGTCTGTTGGCAGTAAAAAATTAAAACTGGTTTGTGTTACTTTTGTCCTCACAGGAAAATACATTGGCAAACACACTGAAAAAAGTGTTTTCATTGTCCCATGCAACCTCCCACTGCTTGTAAGTTTCATCAATTTTCAATTTTCGTCCAGGGCAAATTCACTGTATCGGTTTCAAAAATCTTCATGGGAGAATATGACGTTAGAGAAAAAATATTTTTTTGGTGTTCCGCTCGAAGTCCCAGAGCTTCTCGGTTTTAACTATTGTCACCTTGCATGTAAAGATAAGGCTGTTTGCTTTTTATACTTTTTTTTAATTTAACGGACCAGAATAAAGCTCACGCACAGCATTGGCGGTCCTACAGAAGATACACTACTGGCCATTAAAATTGCTACACCACGGAGATGACGTGCTACATATGCAAAATTAAACCGACAGGAAGAAGATGCTGTGATATGCAAATGATTAGCTTTTCAGAGCATCCACACAAGGTTGGCGCCGATAGCGACACCTACAACGTGCTGACATGAGGAAAGTTTCCAACCGATTTCTCATACACAAACAGCAGTTGACCGGCGTTGCCTGGTGAAACGTTGTTGTGATGCCTAGTGTAAGGAGGAGAAATGCGTACCATCACGTTTCCGGCTTTGATCAAGGTCGGATTGTAGTATATCGCGATTGCGGTTTATAGTATCGCGACATTGCTACTCGCGTTGGTCGAGATGCAATGACTGTTAGCAGAATATGGAATCGATGGGTTCAGGAGGGTAATACGGAACGCCGTGCTGGATCCCAACGGCCTCGTATCACTAGCAGTCGAGATGACACGCAACTTATCCGCATGGCTGTAACGGATCGTGCAGCCACGTCTCGATCCCTGAGTCAACAGATGGGGGCGTTTGCAAGACAACAACTACCTGCACAAACAGTTCGACGACGTTTGCAGCAGCATGGACTATCAGCTCGGAGACCGTGGCTGCTGTTACCCTTGACGCTGCATCACAGACAGGAGCGCCTGCGATGGTGTACTCGACGACGAACCTGGGTGCACGAATGGCAAAACGTCATTTTTTTCGGATAAATCCAGGTTCTGTTTACAGCATCATGATGGTCGCATCCGTGTTTGGCGACATCGCGGTGAACGCACATTGGAAGAGTGTATTCGTCATCGCCATACTGGCGTATCACCCGGCGTGATGGTATGGGGTGCCATTGGTTACACGTCTGGGTCACCTCTTGTTCGCATTGACGGCACTTTGAACAGTGGACGTTACATTTGAGACGTGTTACGACCCGTGACTCTACCCTTCATTCGATCCCTGCGAAACCTTACATTTCAGCAGGATAATGCACAACCGCATGTTGGAGGTGCTGTACGGGCCTTTCTGGATACAGAAATTGCTCGACTGTTGCCCTGGCCAGCACATTCTCCAGATCTCTCACCAATTGAAAAGTCTGGTCAATGGTGGCCGAGCAACTGGCTCGTCACAATACGCTAGTCACTAATCTTGATGAAGTGTGGTAACGTGTTGAAGCTGCATGGGCAGCTGTACCTGTACACGCCATCCAAGCTCTGTTTGACTGAATGCCCAGGCGTATCAAGGCCGTTATTACGTCCAGAGGTGGTTGTTCTGGGTACTGATTTCTCAGGATCTATGTACCCAAATTGCGTGAAAATGTAATCACATGTCAGTTGTAGTATAATATTTTTGCCCAATGAATACCTATTTATCATCTGCATTTCTTCTTGGTGTAGCAATTTTAATGGCCAGTAGTGTATGGTCAAATATTCGTCAAATTTCTTTGACAAAGATCTTTGACAAAAGGGTATTACACGTCGTATTTTTCATCAAATTTCTAGATGGCGGACAACAATTTATTATTATGCGTTGCAGCTGCCAGTAACAGAATTGCAGTGTGTGTGTGTATTTGAAAGAAAAACGGCGGAGAAAAAAGAAACGCACTTGGATGAATCCATGGGTATTACGTAGAGATAGTAAAAGCATTCAGCAAAATTTGTTACGAGAGCAGCTAGTGGAGGACGTCACGTCTTATATATAAATTACCTACGAATGGATGAGAGTGTATTTCAGTATTTGTTCAGTAACGTGGCTTCTCATATTACCAAATAGAATACTCTCTAGAGAAATGCTGTGTGTGCAAAGGACAGGCAAACTGCGACACTGGGATTTTTTGATACAGGAGAGAACTACTCTTGTTTACAACACAACACTCAAGTACCACACCGCACATTAACCAAAATAATTCCAGAAACGTGTGAAGCGATTTATAGATATGCGAAAGTAAATAAATGTTTAGTACACTGTATTACCATTAAGAACTATTTTTATTTCTGAATAATGTGTTCCAAAACTACAAAATTAATAAAAAGTACGAAACAGATGAGGCAATTCTTAACTTGTGGCATCCAGAGTTCAAAAATAAACAAAGTAGTACGGAAAGCTAAGAAAGAACTTCTTATTTCCGATTATGAACACATCCTCTCCTTTGGCTTGCTGAAAATCTGCCAGTACGTTCCCAGATGTAGAGATGGATGGCTGTAGCTGTGATTGTGGACATGAAGTCGCCTGCAGCTTATTCGACCTGCCTATCAAATGGTTCAAATGGCTCTGAGGACTATGGGACTTAACTTCTGAGGTCATCAGTCCCCTAGAACTTAGCACTGCTTAAACCTAACTAACCTAAGGACATCACACACATCCATGCCCGAGGCAGGATTCGAACCTGCGACCGTAGCGGTCGCGCGGTTCCACACTGAAGCGCCTAGAACCGTTCGGCCACCAACGGCCGGCCGACCTGCCTATCAACATGCAATTAATAGCATGCACTGTGCCCCTTGCTAACCCTCCCAACCTAGTCGAACCAAGTTTATTAAAAAAGAAAACAGAGTCCCAAGTAACACACCAACTTTGAAGCCATGTTTACAAACACACTACACAGACGTCAAATAGCTGTAGCAGCGACGCCAGCGCTCCAAGCGGTTACATTTCACATTGCAGTGTACAGAAGACGAACGACTTTCATGATCAAATCTACGGCAAGGCCCTACATTTGATCATATTTATTTGACGACAGACGAGATTTGACAAAGTTCCCTATTACACCATCGAATTTCTTTGATATAAATAATTGACATATCGACTTTGACAAAGAAATATGGTAGTGTAATCTGACATAATTGACGATGTCGTTGGGTCAGCATGTGAACACGTGAGGGTGGTCTCCTGCGGAGCTCCTTGTTCAACAATGCACGATGAAAGGTGCCGTTTCGGCTCAACAGTGGATGCTGACAATCTTCGCACAATAGACGATCTGAGGTGGGACATGAGTAGAAGAATTATCAACATCACAACTGCAGAGATACAGCTTGTTGCTGGTAATATCATCAATGACTTCAACCATGTCAGTTCAGAGAGCTCGAGAACCTGTACAGAACATTGGAATAAAGATCAACATAAATATCATTTCTGCCCTTTATATTGCTCATGAAAACCACACATTGAATGTTGTACCCCCATATAGTGAGACCTTCAGAGGTGGTGGTCCAGATTGCTGTAGTACCTCTAATACCCAGTAGCACGTCCTCTTGCATTGATGCATGCCTGTATTCGTCGTGGTATACTATCCACAAGTTCATCAGGGCACTGTTGGTCCAGATTGTCCCACTGTTGGTCCAGATTGTCCCACTCCTCAACGGTGATTCGGTGTAGATCCCTCAGAATGGTTGGTGGGTCACGACGTTCATAAACAGCCCTTTTCGTCCATGCCAGGCATGTTCGATAGGGGTTCATGTCTGGAGAACATGCTGGCCACTCTAGTCGAGCGATGTCGTTATCCTGAAGGAAGTCATTAACAAGATGTGCACAACTGGGGGCGCGAATTGTCGTCCACGAAGACGAATGCCTCGCCATTATGCTGCCAATATGGTTGCATTATCGGTCGGAGGATGGCATTCACGTATCGTACAGCCGTTACGGCGCCTTCCATGACCACCAGCGGCATATTTCGACCCCACATAATGCCACCCCAAAACAGCAGGGAACCTCCACCTTGCTGTGTCTGAGTGTGTCTAAGGCGTTCAGCCTGACTGGGTTGCCTCCAAACACGTCTCCGACGATTGTCGGGTTGAAGGCATATGCGACACTCATCAGTGAAAACAACGTGATGCCAATCCTGAGCGGTTGGGTGAATTGTTTGGGGGAAGAGACCAAACAGCGAGGTCATCGGTTTCATCGGATTAGGGAAGGAAGTCGGACGTGCCCTTTCAAAGGAACCATCTCGTCATTTGCCTAGAGCGATTTAGGGAAATCACGGAAAACCTAAATCACGATGAGCGGACGCGGGATTGAACCGTCGTTTTGAGCGGTCCATTCGGCATGTTGTTGGGCCCATCTGTACTGCGCTGCATGGTGTCGTGGTTGAAAAGATGGACCTCGCCATGGACATCGGGAATGAAGTTGCGCATCATGCAGCCTATTGAGCACAGTTTGAATCGTAACACGCCGTCCTGTGGCTACACTAAAAGCATTATTCAACATGGTGGCGTTGCTGTCAGGGTTCCTCCTAGCCATAATCGGTAGGTAGCGGTCATCCCCTGCAGCGGTAGCCCTTGTACAGCCTGCGCGAGGGATGTCATCAACCGTTCCTGTCTTTCTCTATCTCCTCCATGTCCGAACAACATCGCTTTGATTCACTCTGAGACGCCTGGACACTTCCCTTGTTGAGAGCCCTTCCTGGCACAAAGTAACAATGCGGAGGCGATCGAAACGCGGTATTGACCGTCTAGGCGTGGTTGAACTACAGACAACACGAGCCTTTTACCTCCTTCCTGGTGGAATGACTGGAACTGATCTGCTGTCGGACCCCTCCGAGTAACAGGCGCTGCTCATGCATGGTTGTTTACATCTGTGCAGTTTTAGTGACACCTCTGAACAGTCAAAGGGACTACTTTTGTGATACAATATCTACAGTTAACGCCTATCTTCAGGAGTTCTGGGAACCGTGGTGATGCAAAACTTTTTTTCACATGAGTAGCATTATCAAAAGCTTTAAAAAAATTTCGTATTTTGTGAAAAATCCTGAGGCGTCAGAAGAGAATTAGAGTAATCTTTAGAATCAGCATAATAAATTGATTCTAGAACGTCTGAGTTTGAGAAATGATATGAATATTTTTTTAAATGGATGCTTACGATATTGTAAGTACACTCCTGGAAATGGAAAAAAGAACACATTGACACCGGTGTGTCAGACCCACCATACTTGCTCCGGACACTGCGAGAGGGCTGTACAAGCAATGATCACACGCACGGCACAGCGGACACACCAGGAACCGCGGTGTTGGCCGTCGAATGGCGCTAGCTGCGCAGCATTTGTGCACCGCCGCCGTCAGTGTCAGCCAGTTTGCCGTGGCATACGGAGCTCCATCGCAGTCTTTAACACTGGTAGCATGCCGCGACAGCGTGGACGTGAACCGTATGTGCAGTTGACGGACTTTGAGCGAGGGCGGATAGTGGGCATGCGGGAGGCCAGGTGGACGTACCGCCGAATTGCTCAACACGTGGGGTGTGAGGTCTCCACAGTACATCGATGTTGTCGCCAGTGGTCGGCGGAAGGTGCACGTGCCCGGCGACCTGGGACCGGACCGCAGCGACGCACGGATGCACGCCGAGACCGTAGGATCCTACGCAGTGCCGTAGGGGACCGCACCGCCACTTCCCAGCAAATTAGGGACACTGTTGCTCCTGGGGTATCGGCGAGGACCATTCGCAACCGTCTCCATGAAGCTGGGCTACGGTCCCGCACACCGTTAGGCCGTCTTCCGCTCACGCCCCAACATCGTGTAGCCCGCCTCCAGTGGTGTCGCGACAGGCGTGAATGGAGGGACGAATGGAGACGTGTCGTCTTCAGCGATGAGAGTCGCTTCTGTCTTGGTGCCAATGATGGTCGTATGCGTGTTTGGCACCGTGCAGGTGAGCGCCACAATCAGGAGTGCATACGACCGAGGCACACAGGGCCAACACCCGGCATCATGGTGTGGGGAGCGATCTGCTACACTGGCCGTACACCACTGGTGATCGTCGAGGGGACACTGAATAGTGCACGGTACATCCAAACCGTCATCGAACCCATCGTTCTACCATTCCTAGACCGGCAAGGGAACTTGCTGTTCCAACAGGACAATGCACGTCCGCATGTATCCCGTGCCACCCAACGTGCTCTAGAAGGTGTAAGTCAACTACCCTGGCCAGCAAGATCTCCGGATCTGTCCCCCATTGAGCATGTTTGGGACTGGATGAAGCGTCGTCTCACGCGGTCTGCACGTCCAGCACGAACGCTGGTCCAACTGAGGCGCCAGGTGGAAATGGCATGGCAAGCCGTTCCGCAGGACTACATCCAGCATCTCTACGATCGTCTCCATGGGAGAATAGCAGCCTGCATTGCTGCGAAAGGTGGATATACACTGTACTAGTGCCGACATTGTGCGTGCTCTGTTGCCTGTGTCTATGTGCCTGTGGTTCTGTCAGTGTGATCATGTGATGTATCTGACCCCAGGAATGTGTCAATAAAGTTTCCCCTTCCTGGGACAATGAATTCACGGTATTCTTATTTCAATTTCCAGGAGTGTATATAGATGAGAATCATTTTTCGAGACGTGTGACTCACGTTTCTCCTCTGGTCTGTGGCAGGTGGCGGCCTTCAGGACAGTGAAGTCCCCCAATGGACAGCTGACAGAGAACAGAAGGCCGGTGCAGCCGCTGAACGACCGGACTGTGTACAGGACGTCTTCAGTCCCCACGTTCAGGGAGACCGCCACACAATCCAGACTATTCTTCCCATTCATGCTGCTCCTGCACTCTGTGTACTGTTTGTAGTGGAGAACCTCACACAACCAGCCAATAAAAACTATGTGCTCGCAAACACTCAGCTCGTTCGGTGCAATCTCCTAGCTGTGAGGGCTATAGTTTGTGCTGGTATGCCTCTCGTCAACACCTGGCCACGATCAATAACCCTTGGCAGCGACTGTGCCGGTATGACTAATTGATATCTTATCCAATTTATTTTTTTATTTAGTCGCATGGCTAGGGCCCCTTGTCAGGCAGACAGTTCGCCGGGTGCCGGTCTTTCAATCTGACGCCACTTCGGCGACCTGCAGTCGATGAGGATGGTAGGATGATGATGATGACAGCACAACACCCAGTCCCTGGGCTGAGAAAATTCCCCGACCCAGCCGGGAATCGAACCCGGGCCCAGAGCATTGACAATCCGTCACACTGTAACCTCCCCCTCACTTATCGACCTTAATGACAGTGAAAAATTAGACCGCGTGTACCTAATGGAAATTTGGGAAAAGCAATCGTCACTGAAGTTAATCTGTCGGTAAAGAGGGAGGAAAGGGTTACATCTAAATGAAAGGAAAAGTGCTAATGAAACTGGTGGAAATTAATTTTGAAAAGGGGTAAAGTTAATAAAGAAAGTAAATGTGCAGCCGTTACGTTAACAATTAACTAGCGGTAATTAGGTATTTGAGATTTGAGGGAAATCACAGTCGCCAGTCCTAAGGACAATTACTATAGTAACTGAAAAAGAAAGGTTATTACACATATAATTAGCACTAGAAGCGTGGCAACTGAAGGTTGACAAGTGTAGTGTGAAAACTGAAAGTTTGTCAGAAGTAATAAATTTCGCTACACTCTGACTTAATTTAGCAAAAGAATTAATAAAACCGGAAAATCGAAAGTTAATTTAGTGACTGAAGTTAATAGTGAACCTTCTTTCTGAAGCACATCGAAATTCAGTAAAATACGGTTAGTCTTGGACTACCTCAACAATCATTTCAAAAGCTACTTGAATCTAAGCAATTTAGAAATAAGAGATTTAACTTTGAACTTGAATTAAATGATTCTGAACAATTAACAATAGTAAAATTTAGTACATACCAAGCTGAGCTGCAGTCACAGGTAAGCTAAAATACGGTAACAAAACTCGCACTCTTAATTCGTGCTTGTGTGATCTAAATATTGTAGCCAGCTATGAATACTTTAACTGAACTTTGAAATTAAAGCAGTGAAATACTATAATATTACTTTAATGCTGGCGTTTGAATTTCAACGACACTCGGGTTCATTCTGGAAAAGGAAGGGACCCTGCTTGGCAATGCAATTGGGACAATGAGCAACAAAGGATCATGCTAAGTTGCTGTAATTTTGTGATGCAACAATTTTAAAAGTTGGAAAAGCTGAGGTCTGCCATACAGTTCTAAAACTTTACGTGCTTCCAGTCTTCCTTGTTGGTTAATTGAAGGTTTTAAGCCGTCGATCGAAGAGGTGGCGACAGTCATTCATTGTCGGCCGTCGCTGTTGCAGAAGCTGGATGTTGGCGCGCCTTCTTCTCGACACAGTCACCAGACGAAACGGGCTCTTGATGTGCGCCAGCTAAAGCTTCCCGTCCGCGACACTATGTCAGAAAACTATCATCGCAAGTCGAGCGCAATTACACGCTGCCAGACCCAGAAAACGCGGCAACTCGCGGGAGCTTCACACAACACACCTGCTCCACTCGCTACTCCAGCCAGACTCTCTCTGCCCGCACTCCACGCGGCAGAGTTAACACTACCAAAGATCCTACACACTTTGATTCTTCACACGACCTATCGATGTAATCGTTCGATAGCAGTTTTCCCTAGGCAAGACCCAGCGTAAAAATACAAATAATATTTACGAAACAAACCAATTATACATCGACATAAATGCATATATATATATATATATATATATATATATATATATATATATATATATATATATATACACAAATAGTAAAACAATTACAATATGTAAAGACATAGAAATGTCATATATTCAGGTAACAAAAATAAGGAAAACAAATTTATAGTACAATAGATGGAAATAGGAGGATATGCATTTCCGGCGTTACAACACTAACCATTCAACTACCGGGGGAGGACATCTAATCCAATAAACTCCCACAAGAAAATAGTACTACACCCATTTAGAGGCTTCCAAGCCCTTCAAGGTTTATTGTTGCAACAGTGCATATCGAGTACATGAAATGATAAAGCCTACAGATCAATAGTGCAAGTGTTTCTGAGGTATCAGGTATCGATCCACGCTAAAACACCCATTTTAGTACGTGGTTGCTGTAACGCCTCAACGACTACCTTAAAGTCATTTAAGAAAGAACATGACTTAGGGAAAGCTATCTTGGCAGTTACGACATCTTTGCCGATGAGCTAACACGAAAGAGTTTTGTCAACAACTACATTGTACACCACTGAGCATATTTGTTAGCGAAAGAGAAAGAAGAAACATCGTTTTTCAGCAATGGACAAATATCCATGTGACAAATGTGAAATTAATATCTCAAAAGTTAAGTCCAAAGCAATGTCATCAGAGATAACTTTTATGTGGAAGAGAGTTGTAAGCGCAACGAAGAAATTCAATGCGCCTACAATGCTCTTCCACAGAAGAAGTCGCTTGCTAGAACTCATCCAGTGCAGACGTACGAGAGCAGTTCCGATCTGGATTATCGAGATTGCGAATCGTGACGATATTGTTTTCGAGTTTAGAAGTGTTTGTTGCGTGACGGGATTCACGACTTAAGAAACTGATTTTATGAACTGAGACAGGAACAGATAGACTCGTTTAACCGTGCACTACGAGTTAATTGAAATCTAATAACGGAATTAGTGAACATTGAACTTGACTTTAAATTAACTGGACCTTAAGGAGAAGTGAACATTCTATGAAAGAATACACGCAATTAGTCTTGAGTAGGACCCAAGTACATGACATTTTAAAGATAAAAGAATTACGTTAAAGTGTTGAGTTGTGGTGATTGCCAAAAAACTATAGCTCAATCGGACTGAGTTAACTAAACTATTCCGTGTGCGTGTGGTGCGGGAGTTATAAGTATTTAGCGACCAAATAACAATAAACTGTTCGTTACCAGTTAAATATCCGGTGTGGACTACATCATTAAATAGTTTGATAAATGACTAAATCAACGACTACTCATGAAAGACTATTTCATTGAAGTGCAAATATTCACGTCAGTAGTTGAGAAGTGAACTTTAAAATATTTTCGCATTACGATGCAATCTTACAAAGACTGGATCAAAGAGTATCCCTGGATCTCCCTGCATACCAGCACAACAATTCCATAGGAACGAGACAACAGCGTAAGAAAAAACTATTAACTAAAATATTTCCTCGCAATCAGTGGTGTGTGCTATGCGAACGAGAGAAGAATTAATAACTACTGCAAATCCGGGCAATCAACAATACAACATTAATAATAAAAGCACCAATTGTACGAGTTCGCATAAGTGGAAACGCTGCGGACTTGTAATTGAGATACAACGACTACGCGAGGAACGCCTTTTCGGAGGTTTTTCAGACTTTTTTTCCCGTTAACCTACGGGGACTGACGTTATATCGCATCGTGTCTCTACTCTGCCGCGAGAGCTGTGGCAGTAGCAGCTCTACGGCGTCGACTTCATCAGCATGCGGTTGGAGTCCGGGGGCACGCGCTACATTGCCTACACAGGCAGCAACGCAGGCGCTGACTCCGGCATCCAGTCGATCGTACACAAGACAAGCACTGTCCTAGTATAGTTGTTTATACCACGCCTGCTCGACCTGTTCACGTAGTTCTTTAAGACTTGTTGGCCGACGAGCGGTACGAGTCACTTCTCATCCCATCATATCCCAAATGTGCTTGATTGGAGACAAGTACAGAGATCATGCTGCACCTCTTGCAGAGCACGTTGTGTTTCATGGGCAGTGCGTGGGCGAACATTATGCTGTTGGAACAACACATCTCCTTCCTGTTGCTATAATGGCAAAAGAACAGCTCTAACAACATTCTCCACATACCGAGCGCTGGTTAGCGTCCCTTCCAGAAGCGCCAAAGCTGAACAAGGGTTGTACACTACTGGCCGTTCAAATTGCTACACCACGAAGATGACGTGCTACAGACATTAAATTTAACCGACAGGAAGATGATGCTGTGATATGCAAATGATCAGCTTTTCAGAGCATTCACACAAGGCTGGAGCCGTTGGCGACACCTACAACGTGCTGACATGAGGAAAGTTTCCAACCGATTTCTCATACACAAACAGCAGTTGACCGGCGTTGCCTGGTGAGGCGTTGTTGTGATGCCTCGTGTAAGCAGGAGAAATGCGTACCATCACGTTTCCGACTTTGATAAAGGTCGGATTGTAGCCTATCGCGATTGCGGATTATCGTATCGCGACATTGCTGCTCGTGTTGGTCGATATCCAATGACTGTTAGCAGAATATGGAATCGGTGGGTTCAGGAGGGTAATACGGAACGCCGTGCTGGATCCCAATGGCCTCGTATCACTAGCAATCGAGATGACAGGCATCGTATCTGCATGGCTGTAACGGATCGTGCAGCCACGTCTCGATCCCTGAGTCAACAGATGGGGACGTTTGCAAGACAACAACCATGTGCACCAACAGTTCGACGACGTTTGCAGCATGGTCTATCAGCTCAGAGACCACGGCTGCGGTTACCCTTGACGCTGCATCACAGAGAGGAGCGCCTGCGATGGTGTACTCGACGACGAACCTGGGTGCACGAATGGCAAAACGTCATGTTTTCGTATGAATCCAGGTTCTGATTACAGCATCACGATGGTCGCATCCGTGTTTGGCGACATCGCGGTGAATGCACATTGGAAGCGTGTCTTCGTCATCTCCATACTGGCGTATCACCTGGCGTGATGGTATGGAGTGCCATTGGTCACCTCTAGCTCGCATTGACGGCACTTTGAACAGTGGACGTTACAGTTCAGATGTGTTACGACCCGTGGCTCTACCCTTCATTCGATCCCTGCGAAACCCCACATTTCAGCAGGATAATGCACGACCGCATGTTGCAGGTCCTGCACGGGGCTTTCTGGATACAGAAAATGTTCGAATGCTGCCCTGGCCAACGCATTCTCTAGATCTCTTACCAATTGAAAACGTCTGGTCAATGGTGGCCGAGCAACTGGCTCGTCACAATACGCCAGTCACTACTCTGGTATCCTGTTGAAACTGCATGGGCAGCTGTACCTGTACACGCCATCCAAGCTCTGCTTGACTCAATGCCCAGGCGTATCAAGGCCATTATTACGACCAGAGGTGGTTGTTCTCGGGACTGATTTCTCAGGATCTATGCACCGAAATTGTGTGAAAATGTAATCACATGTCAGTTGTTGTATAATATATTTGTCCAATGAATACCCGTTTGTCGTCTGCATTTCTTCTTGGTGTAGCAATTTTATTGGCCAGTAGTGTAGCTTGTCGTACCGCAGACCATGAGGGCTGGGATGGGGCCACTTTGTCTCGGATGAACGCACAGTGCTAGACAGCGCTCACCATTTATTCGTCGCACGCGCAATGGACGGCCACTTGCGAGCAGGCAGAATCTGCTTTCATCGCTGAAGACCACGTCGCGCCATACAATCTTCCAAGTGGACCTCTGACGGCACCAGTCGAGCTGTGCTCGTCGATGCTGCGGCGTGAGTGGAAGTCGTGCTAGGGGTGTGCGTGCCAGTAGTCCCACTGCTAATAACCGATTCGCAATACTTCACGCTGACACATCTGGGCTCACAAGCCCACTTGTCAATGTTGTGGCAGCTGTACGATCTGCCACTGCTGCCCTTACAATACGACAATCCTGGAGGGTGTCTGTGCTGCGTGGATGTCCAGAACCTCGCCTTCAGTTTTGAGACTGTTCACGTGACCACTGATACTAGCATCGTTCCACAACTGACGTAACACGTCCAACTTGTGTGTCACTTCCGAAAGGGTCATCCCACAACCCAGAAGGCCACAATCTGACCCCTTTCAAACTCGCTCAGCTGGCTAGGAAGCACAAGTGCATATCTGTGGCATGGTGGCCATCTTTACATGTTTCCACCACGCTCAGCCTTCTCGCTGTGAGCATTTCCCATCAAATGGTAGGCACATATGCCGCTGTGGTAGCTATGCCACTACGCTGTTGGCGGACGACATTGCAACAATCATCAGTACGTCTGCTATCCCCCAGGGTTCAAATAGCTCTGAGCACTATGCGACTTAACATCTGAGGTCATCAGTGTCCTAGAACTTAGAACTAGTTAAACCTAACTAACCTAAGGACATCACACACAATCATGACCGGGGCAGGATTCGAACCTGTGACCGTAGCGGTCGCGTGGTTCCAGACTGAAGCGCCTAGAACCGCTCGGCCACACCGGCCGGCCGTCTGCTATCCCCCAGGTGGCCTGTTCCATCATTACATCAAAATCGGCGTCGTCTTCCCAGGTGTACTAAATCTTTCTGGCAGCGTATATGAGAGCAATAATTTTTGCAAGGACCGATCGGTCGCAGAATGGATACCACAGTGAAAATCAACAATCTTTTCTTTGCAGTAGTTAGTTACATCCTCCAGTTACTTCTCTACATAGTCGCCTCTCCGACTTCATTGGTTGGACGTCAAACGGACCGACTTGGAGCAGGAGAGTCACCACAGGACATTTTAATTTCTACTGTCTATACTTTTACAAATAAATTCGTAAAACTTTCTCACCATAACCAGGAAGGATTGAGGACTCACCCTCATCGCAGTGGAAGTTCAAAAACGTAGCAAAATACCTTTTTTATACATGTGAAATTTATCGTTTTTTCACTTATTACTGGCTGCATTTGTTGCTGTAGGTATACTTTTCTTCCTAAGTAAGAGATATTTTTCAATGAATTTTACAAACAGTAGTTACAGGTGTATGAAACTCTAGAATTTTCCAAACCTATTAAAAAACTGTAGAAAAATTGAGATAATTAACTATAAAACTTGAGGTTTTTCTATACATGAAGTTTAAAATGTAACAGTTCATTCATTTTTTCATAAATTAAATAACTTCTAGAGTTTCATACACCTGTAACTATGGTTTGTATGCTGTACAAAAGTCATCGAAGAATCTCTCTTACTTAGGAAGAAAAGTGTACCTATAGTAACAAATGCAGCCAGTAGTAAGTGAAAAAATGATGAAATTTCACATGTAAAAAATAAGTGTTTTGTTACGTTTTTGAGCTTCCACTGCTATGAGTGTGAATCCTGAATCCTTCCTGGTCATGCTGTTAACGTTTTATGAATTTATTTGTAAAGGTATAGACAGTGGAAATTAAAATGTCCTGTGGTGCCTATCCTGCTCCAAGTCGGTGCGTTTGACGTCCTACCCCCCTTAAGCATTTGTCATAGTGTGCTACCAACTTTCCTGTACCCCTTGGCACAGAAGGCAGCCACCTGTGCTTTCTGACAGTTCTCTACTCTGGTCTGCATCTCGCTCTCTGCGCCAAAAGTGCTGTCCTTTTCTCGTAAGCAAAGAGTTGAAAATCAGAGGGAGCCAAGCCCGAGCTGTAAGGTGAGTCATCAAAAACTTCCCATCGAAAACGCTGCAGGAGCGTCTGTGTTTCAGCTGCAGTGCCTGGCAAAGCACTGTCATGAATAAGGACAGTGCCTGGTGACAACATTCCTCTTCACATGTTCTGAATTGCTCTTGCTAGGCGATTTTCTCGAATGGCCTAATCCACTCCCTAAGCAACGTTATCGGTTGACACCCACTTTGTTCCCTCACTACCTTCATCATCAACGTCCCTATGACCCACTTGGAAGTTCCCGCATCAGTGCCACACTTCCTGTCACGCATGGCAATTACGTTATGTGGGTTGCGTGAAATCGGGTGGAAGCCCTCAGCATGAAGGAATCAAACAAGAGCACACACTTCAAACTTGGCAGTAGACTCTATTGTTGACGGCATCTTTACGTGCCCAATGTGCACTCAGAACTGAGAAGTGTGATGGGATGTCATCGAAGGACGTAGCTTACTAGAGACACTCCGCAACACACCTGAGCAAAGCTCCATCGGATTTTCATCTGTGATGTTAATTTCGCAATGGATAGTGCCTTGAAAAAATAGCCCTTGTATAGCATAAGAAAATTGAAAAATAAATTGGACAGATGTTTTGTGAAATAATTTGTCTAATAGTAAGAAATAGAATAGATTAGAAAAACGTTTATGCACCTTGTTTGCTGTACATTAGTTCAAGCATCATTCAGAGGTGCATCAGATCTATTTTGTGTCTTACCTTTAGTCAGATCGTTTCACAAAACATGTGACCGATTTCTCAATTTTTTTTTCTTTTCTTACTAGTTTTGAAATCTTAATCTTCTTGACACCCCATCTGCTTTCCTAGCGTCTTCTGTTCTCGAAATGTCCTGAATTTAGTACTTGATTCGAAATGTACCACTTTGGCAGATAAATATCACACTATTGTAACATTTTATACACAAAATAGTTAGGCCTTCAAGAGATGAACTTACTTCACATTTATATAGCTAGCACCAGCTTCTCGTCACATACTTTAATTTTCCCTTGAATTACTGTCAAGATAATTCTTAATTACCCTGAGTACCCTAAAGCAATTAAATACTTTTTTACAAAACTAGACCTCACGCTGGTCAGTTTAATACACTATTTGTACATTTTCCACTATACACATCTGGCTCTAAAAATTCGAACACAAACCGAATGTGTAATTTTATTTTCCGCTCCACTCGAGCATCTCACGAAAATAAATGACACGTCTAGTATCAAAACCGGCCAAGTCGCAAAATTTATGAAAATGAGTTAAAGTCATCTGTTTATAGGAGAAGTACGTCACTTTCAGGTAAAACAAGTAAATGCAAGAAAATCAGCCTTGTTTTCGTATTATAGAGCATTGAATTCTTTGTCGTCCAACAGAATGGGAAAAGACTTGCATGCAGCGAATTCATAATCAGCCAGGTCAAGGAACGAGCTACAATTTTCAAGGATAATTCTTTATATTGTATATTCCTTAAAGTCGTGATATTTCATTTCTTTGTTGCTTACACTAATCTTTTGCACTAATTTCGGCATTAACAGGCTTTTTATGGTCACAGCAATGAAAGGTAATTTTCGGAATTGCAGACAATGCTTGTAGACGAACTAAAAAGAAGCTAGGAGGCATGAAATACTTACAGACTGATACTGTCTGCAAAACAAAAGGCATAACAAATCTCCTGCAGAAACACTTTGGCCCAACATAGAAAGATCTTCAGCCGTTGCAGTTTTAAATAACCATAATATCAATTCGTGGAACAGCTTGCACTGGTAATGAGAAATCCAACGCAGTCGTCGAAGTCTGCGTCAATGGTCCATGTGAAATGCCTGATATTGTAATCCAATTGAGAGCAAACTGAAGAATTAATAGCATAATGTTACTCAGCTTGTGTGAGCTGTGTCCCCATAATAATAATAATAACATTCTGTTAATATGCTTGATTATTTTCATATTATTTTCTTTCTGTTATGTTCATGAACTTAGTGAACTAGAAACTTTTAGTGACAGAAATCCTAATTTGTAATTTCCTAAGATCTTTATTGTTATTCTTCATATGTTAGTATCCAATTTATGTTGAAATGGTTTCTTTTTATTGTCTTAAGGAAAAGTAATCACCACGTCACTTTATATTCATTTAATTCCTTTTTCCATGAGATTTTGAAACTTGGAAAGAGTACAGTTTTATAAAAAAAAAAGTAAAGTTACGTAAAACTGCAACAAAAGCGGACAAATCGAAATTGAAATTAACAAAAAAGTGGGTTCACTATGAATCAGATTTCAAAAAACAAAAAAACTTAAACAGTAAGTGCTTTAACTATGAAAGGGAAAACGTTTCTGACCATTGTTGTTTTGTGTCTGGAACTTTGTTATCCATACTGACAAATATTCTTTCAGTGACATGGCTGATTTGATACTAACACCTTAAATGTTTCTTATTCCTCCTCTACGCTTTCCTGTTCCAAGTATCCAATTATGATTAAATTTTGACTTGTGCACACGACCGTGAAGACTTCTATGAGGATAAGAATCACCAATACTTCATGGGGAGGGACTGGAAAGGGGGACACGTAGAAGCTAAGTCAAGACTAATTTTTGGCATATACATGCTGGCGGGCTTATAACACCGATTCTGTGGACTGCTACACGTAGTCACATTAGTTCCATTTGGTGGACCTCTGTCACATGGCTTTTCACGAAGTAGTGCCATGTTTATGCGGAAACTCTGTTGATGTTTACATTCACTGGCGATGTCTTGACATGAGCTCTTGAAGGAAGGTCGGCAGCCCACCTTGGTTGTCTGTTGTGTGGGAACTCTAACTGATTAGGGGCCGCTACGACATCCTATGATCACTCATATTTCAGTGGGTGCCCAGATATGGAAGTTTAATTATAATCAGGCCGCACAAGAAAATTTGTCTCCTTTGTATACGTTTGGGGAAGTTTCCATAATTTTTATACTATACACAGCTCCGACAGGAATTTCGAGTCTTTCAAAACAGAATTAATCAGACATATTTTGTCAAGGTTTCTTCAACCTTGAAACCCATGCATATGATAAAAGCATAAGTTTCATGTCTAGTAGAATTTTTTTCTTGACAGGTTGGACTATTGAAAAGTGTTTAGTTCAATATTTGTCATTATTATTTATCTGCCGAAAGACGTATGGAAAGGTGTAAAGCTCCACAGTCCACCCCTGACAATGTTAGTGTTCTGATTGAGGAAAAAAAAAAGAACACAAATTCATTATCCTTCTCATTAATATGAAAAGTCAAATTCTCTTGTATCTGACTGCGATTATAAAAATATTTTCTAAGCTCTCCTAGTAATTAATAAATACAATAACGCTCCTGCATGCAACATGCTCTCGTCTTGCCGCTGCAACTGAGTGAATATTCTGCATCCAGCAACATGCTACACTTGTTGTTGTGGTCTTCAGTCCAGAGACTGGTTTGATGCAGCTCTCCATGCTACTCTATCGTGTGCAAGCTTCTTCATCTCCCAGTACCTACTGCAACCTACATCCTTCTGAATCTGTTTAGTGTATTCATCTCTTGGTCTCCCTCTACGATTTTTACCGTCCACGCTGCCCTCCGATACTAAATTTGTGATCCCTTGATGCCTCAGAACATGTCCTATCAAACGGTCCCTTCTTCTTGTCAAGTTGTGCCACAAACTCCTCTTCTCCCCAATTCTATTCAATACCTCCTCGTTAGTTATGTGATCTACCCATCTAATCTTCAGCATTCTTCTGTAGCACCACATTTCGAAAGCTTCTATTCTCTTCTTGTCTAAACTATTTATCGTCCACGTTTCACTTCCATACATGGCTACACACCATACAAATACTTTCAGAAACGCTTTCCTTGCCATTGCCAGTCTACATTTTATATCCTCTCTACTTCGACCATCATCAGTTATTTTCCTATCCGAAATAGCAAAACTCATTTACTGCTTTAAGCGTCTCATTTCCAAATCTAATTCCCGCAGCATCACCCGATTTAATTCGACTACATTCTATTATCCTCGTTTTGCTTTTGTTGATGTTCATCTTATATCCTTCTTTCAAAGCACTTTCAGCTGCTCTTACAGTTCCTTTGCTGTCTCTGACAGAATTACACATATTCAAAAGAAATAAAAAAAATTCAAAATTCAAATGGCTCTAAGCACCATGGGACTTAACATCTGAGGTCATCAGTTTCCTAGACTTAGAACTACTTAAACCTAACCAACCTAAGGACATCACACACATTCATGCCCGAGGCAGGATTCGAACCCGCGACCGTAGCAGTAGCGTGGTTACAGACTGAAGCGCCTAGAACCGCTCGTCTACTGCGGCCCGACCAAAAGAAATACTCTGATCCATGGAGATTACAATGCATTGTTGTATATGGGGGACATAGAAACGATGGAGAGGCTTTGCCCTGCCATAGTCCTCAGTGGTTTGCAACCCCGCAACAGGCCACATCAGTCCACCCACCCCACCGCTGCCCCACACCGAACGCAGGGTTATTGTGCGGTTCGCCCCCAGTGAACACACCCTCCCCCCTGGGGACGTCTCATTCTAGACGAGTGTAATTGCAGATGTTTGCATCATGAAATAAAGATGATGTATGTATACGTGGAGACAGTGTTTCCGCAGCAATCGCCGACATAGTGTAACCGAGACGGAATAAGGGGAACCAGCCCGCATTTGCCGAGGTAGACGGAAAACCGCCTTAAAGACCATCCACAGGCTGGCCGGCACACTAGACCTCGACACTAATCCGTCGGGCGGATTCGTGCCGGGGACCGGCACTCCTTCTTGCTCGGGAAGCAGCGCGTTAGACCGCGCTGCTAGCCGGGCGGCTTACGCTGCATAGTCACAACTACTGATGCAACTACTGCTATTTTTGTTTGAAGAAAAATTAAATGATCGGGAGGGGTTACGTCAACAAGCCTTAAGCGACGTAAAGAAAATGAAAGAAACAATAAAAACTTTTAATGTACTATATTCTGAAGATTGACAGCTGACAAACTTTACTCACAAGGGGAGGCCGCCAATTGTGAAATTCAGATTCGATTGATACTGCGCATAATAAAAGCTCGTGGCCAGAGGTGTAATGTGGCAAAGCACCAAGATGCACTTCTCAGCCGTTGTCGACAAAATCGACAGTTAAAAAGAAACCGTTGCGGTGAAATACTCTCTACGATTTATAGTTTTCTACAGCGTCGTGGCGCAGCGGTAAGCGCTCGGGTTCGTAAACCGAAGGTCGCCGGATCGAATCCCGCGGCATGCAACTTTTTTTATTATTAGTTTTTTTAATTCAAATACTATATATATATATATATATATATATATATATATATATATATATATATATATATATATATATAAACTATTAATGAATTGCTTATGCATGTTGGTGAAGGCGGATCGCTCTCCAATTGTACCGCCTCCATTTTTCCGTTTGTTTAACAGGGTGTACCAAAGCTCTCACGTCCGCACTGATTTTCGACGACGTTATAAGTTGCGCTAGGGACCGCATCTACCTTCTTTCGAAGTTAGCAGGCTCGTTTCGGCCCATTCAACATCTGTCCATCAAGTAAAGCGTGCGAGTAACGGAGTTTATATTTGATACCTGCCACATTAAATTTGTGTTCGTGGGGTCTCTATTCTAATTCGAACGTTTGACTTACGCTATACGTATTCGTTTCGGAATATCGTTTCTACGACTTCCGTTAACTATACGTGGTAAACATTATGAAGACAATTAATATCATTTGTGAAATACAACCTTGTTTGCGGGAAACATAATGATGTTCGAAGTCGCCAGTTTTTCCACGACAAAAGACTTTCAACAACTTATTATTTGCGTAACTGTTGCAACTGATTGCCGGGAATTATATATATATATATATATATATATATATATATATATATACTCCTGGAAATGGAAAAAAGAACACATTGACACCGGTGTGTCAGACCCACCATACTTGCTCCGGACACTGCGAGAGGGCTGTACAAGCAATGATCACACGCACGGCACAGCGGACACACCAGCAACCGCGGTGTTGGCCGTCGAATGGCGCTAGCTGCGCAGCATTTGTGCACCGCCGCCGTCAGTGTCAGCCAGTTTGCCGTGGCATACGGAGCTCCATCGCAGTCTTTAACACTGGTAGCATGCCGCGACAGCGTGGACGTGAACCGTATGTGCAGTTGACGGACTTTGAGCGAGGGCGTATAGTGGGCATGCGGGAGGCCGGGTGGACGTACCGCCGAATTGCTCAACACGTGGGGCGTGAGGTCTCCACAGTACATCGATGTTGTCGCCAGTGGTCGGCGGAAGGTGCACGTGCCCGTCGACCTGGGACCGGACCGCAGTGACGCACGGATGCACGCCAAGACCGTAGGATCCTACGCAGTGCCGTAGGGGACCGCACCGCCACTTCCCAGCAAATTAGGGACACTGTTGCTCCTGGGGTATCGGCGAGGACCATTCGCAACCGTCTCCATGAAGCTGGGCTACGGTCCCGCACACCGTTAGGCCGTCTTCCGCTCACGCCCCAACATCGTGCAGCCCGCCTCCAGTGGTGTCGCGACAGGCGTGAATGGAGGGACGAATGGAGACGTGTCGTCTTCAGCGCTCCGCTTGTCAGGCCTTTCTCTACCTTGGACAGTTTGATTAGCAAAAAGTTTTATCATTCCACAATGACTTTAATCAATAATCGCGTATCTGGTCACAATGAAGACATACATATTAGTTTCTATCTATGAATATACAGACCTGGCAAAATCCCTCCAGTATGCAAGCAAGCAACAAAGACGTGCAGCAAAAAGGCATATTACCAAATATCCTCAATTAACACCAAAGTGTCCTCCGGTATTACTAGCACGGTCAGGGAGGGCTGCGACGTTATCTGTAGTGTGGCTCTTTTCACCGCACCCTGAATACTGCCACTTCCGACTCCGCTCGACAACTGTTCGCTCTCTACCTCTAACACTGGCGATAATAGTATCTCAGATTCAGAGTTTGTCTACAAACACCACGGGAGAATCAGTGGCTAACTTTCCAAAGAAACACACTACTGGCCATTGCTACACCAAGAAGAAATGCAGATGATAAATGTGTATTCATTGGACAAATATACTATACTAGAATTGACATGTGATTACATTTTCACGCAATTTGGGTGCATAGAACCTGAGAAATCAGTACCCAGAACAACCACCTCTGACCGTAATAACGGCCTTGATACGCCTAAGCATTGAGTCAAACAGAGCTTGGACGGCTTGTACAGGTACAGCTGCCCATGCAGCTTCAACAAGATACCACAGTTCATCAAGAGTAGTGACTGGCGTATTGTGACGGGCCAGTTGCTCGGTCACCATTGACCAGACGTTTTCAATTGGTGAGAGATCTGGAGACTGTGCTTGCCAGGGCAGCAGTAGAACATTTTCTGTATCCAGAAAGGCCCGTACAGGACCTGCAACATGCGGTCGTGCATTATCATGCTGAAATGTAGGGTTTCGCAGGGATCGAATGAAGGGTAGAGCCACAGATCGTAACACATCTGAAATGTAACGTCCACTGTTCAAAGTGCCGCAAATGAGAACAAGAGGTGACCGAGACGTGTAACCAATGGCACCCCATACCATCACGCCGGTTGATACGCCAGTATGGCGAAGACGAATACAAACTTTCAATGTGCGTTCACCGCGATGTCATCAAACACGGATGCGACCATCATGATGCTGTAAACAGATCCTGGATTCATCGGCAAAAATGACGTTTTGCCATTCGTGCGCCCAGGTTCGTCGTTGAGCACACCATCGAAGGCGCTCCTGTCTGTGATGCAGGGTCAAGGGTAACCGCAGCCACGGTCTCCGAGCTGATAGTCCGTGCTGCTGCAAACGTAGTCGAACTGTTCGTGCAGATGGTTGTTGTCTTGCAAACGTCCCCATCTGTTGACTCAGGGATCGAGACGTGGCTGCATGATCCGTTACAGGCATGCGGATAAGATGCCTGTCATCTCGACTGCTATGATACAAGGCCGTTGGGATCCAGCACGGCGTTCCGTATTACTCTCCTGAACCCACCGATTCCACATTCTACTAACAGTCATTGGATCTCGACCAATGCGAGCAGCAATGTCGCGATACGATAAACAGCAATCGCGATAGGCTACAAACCGACCTTTATCAAAGTCGGAAACGTGATGGTACGCATTTCTCCTCGTTACACGAGGCATCAGAACAACATTTCACCAGGCAACGCCGATCAACTGCTGTTTGTGTATGAGAAATCGGTTGGGAACGAACATGTCAGCACGTTGTAGGTATCGTCACCGGCGCCCATCTTGTGTGAATGCTCTGAAAAGCTAATCATTTGCATAGCACAGCATCGTCTTCCCGTCGGTTGAATTTCGCGTCTGTAGCACATCTTCGTGGTGTAGCAATTTTAGTGGCCATTAGTGTATTATCGTCCAACTTTCACTATCACCAATTTTATTATTGTATGTATTCATTTATTGTCAAGTTGCAATAAACCGACCGTTCTATATATTTACCGTTTTACACCGCAGTTGCTACACTCATCTGCTTCCCCTGTGCACGTTTTACACTGAAGAGCCAAAGAAACTGTGGAGAGGGTGACGGAAAGTTTCGAACACAGAACAAAAAGCAATCAACGGTCAGTATAAAACACTATAGTGTTCAAAATTCGTTGCGACTTTTGACAAAGCAGTACGGAGCGAATAGTGGGGGGCGCAGTTTCCGGCTCGCTTAACTGCGTGAACAGGAAGTGGCGAAAACCGAACTCTTTGGTAATAAACTCTGATTCTCGCACATGTTATAGCTTCATTCGTGAGCTTCATGCTGAACTGCCTATCATTTCGTTAATGCTCATAATTATTATGATATTTCTACACTCCTGGAAATTGAAATAAGAACACCGTGAATTCATTGCCCCAGGAAGGGGAAACTTTATTGACATATTCCTGGGGTCAGATACATCACATGATCACACTGACAGAACCACAGGCACATAGACACAGGCAACAGAGCATGCACAATGTCGGCACTAGTACAGTGTATATCCACCTTTCGCAGCAATGCAGGCTGCTATTCTCCCATGGTGACGATCGTAGAGATGCTGGATGTAGTCCTGTGGAACGGCTTGCCATGCCATTTCCACCTGGCGCCTCAGTTGGACCAGCGTTCGTGCTGGACGTGCAGACCGCGTGAGACGACGCTTCATCCAGTCCCAAACATGCTCAATGGGGGACAGATCCGGAGATCTTGCTGGCCAGGGTAGTTGACTTACACCTTCAAGAGCACGTTGGGTGGTACGGGATACATGCGGACGTGCATTGTCCTGTTGGAACAGCAAGTTCCCTTGCCGGTCTAGGAATGGTAGAACGATGGGTTCGATGACAGTTTGGATGTACCGTGCACTATTCAGTGTCCCCTCGACGATCACCAGTGGTGTACGGCCAGTGTAGGAGATCGCTCCCCACACCATGATGCCGGGTGTTGGCCCTGTGTGCCTCGGTCGTATGCAGTCCTGATTGTGGCGCTCACCTGCACGGCGCCAAACACGCATACGACCATCATTGGCACCAAGGCAGAAGCGACTCTCATCGCTGAAGACGACACGTCTCCATTCGTCCCTCACGACACCACTGGAGGCGGGCTGCACGATGTTGGGGCGTGAGCGGAAGACGGCCTAACGGTGTGCGGGACCGTAGCCCAGCTTCATGGAGACGGTTGCGAATGGTCCTCGCCGATACCCCAGGAGCAACGGTGTCCCTAATTTGCTGGGAAGTGGCGGTGCGGTCCCCTACGGCACTGCGTAGGATCCTACGGTCTTGGCGTGCATCCGTGCGTCACTGCGGTCCGGTCCCAGGTCGACGGGCACGTGCACCTTCCGCCGACCACTGGCGACAACATCGATGTACTGTGGAGACCTCACGCCCCACGTGTTGAGCAATTCGGCGGTACGTCCACCCGGCCTCCCGCATGCCCACTATACGCCCTCGCTCAAAGTCCGTCAACTGCACATACGGTTCACGTCCACGCTGTCGCGGCATGCTACCAGTGTTAAAGACTGCGATGGAGCTCCGTATGCCACGGCAAACTGGCTGTCACTGACGGCGGCGGTGCACAAATGCTGCGCAGCTAGCGCCATTCGACGGCCAACACCGCGGTTCCTGGTGTGTCCGCTGTGCCGTGCGTGTGATCATTGCTTGTACAGCCCTCTCGCAGTGTCCGGAGCAAGTATGGTGGGTCTGACACACCGGTGTCAATGTGTTCTTTTTTCCATTTCCAGGAGTGTATATTAGGTAAAGTTCTGCGGGAAATTCTTGATGTTTACAGTGAAAAACATGGATCGCTGTGAATTTGCTTTTGGTGCGTGTTACGTCCTAAGCAACTGCGCATGAAATTTGGATAACGTATTGAATTAATAAAATTTTCTCGGGCTTCCAGCCGCGTCAGGTGGTAAAAATCCCACGAGCTTTCGACCGACCTCTCCTCAGTCATTGTTGCTAATCCATGCATTCATACATAATGTATCGACTTATTCTTTAAACTTCGAAGGACCAGTGCCGAGAAAATGGAATGTATGTAAAGCGGTCCGTCACGAAAGCCACTGAATATGGCAGAATGAAATAGCCATAAATCCATCGGACGTCATAAACGGCATCAGATATGGAAACGAGTTTTTGGCAAATGATAGCAGGCAAAGAGGAGAGTATTTTCCCATGTGAGTGATATGTGAAACTTCAGTATCTAGCGCGATGTTCAAGCAACTACAGTTTTTTGGATGAAGTAATGTAACATTTAAGAAGCACCAGTAGCTGGTGAAACAAGATTTGCTGTCGGTTTTGCAACAATAGAAGTGAAGGAGATACACTTTTATTTTTATGCAGTGTGTGGGCCTTCACGTAACAATTAGCTGCCTTTCCCTCAGTTGTTTAGTCTAATAATAAACTGTTTTAGGAGTCTGTCACAGTTTCAACTGCATTAGAATGTTAGCGAGATGAATGTTCCTAAACTCTGCTGTTTTCAGGCATGGCACAAGAGAAGTTCGTATTACTCACAACTCGTCACAGTCCTTCATGAATACACATCTCTTCAACTATGTTCTGCGTAAGTCTGTGGTGTAGCATTTGCAGTGCCTTCTTTTGTCAGCATTTCAACCTCGGTGAGCGTAAATTTCTTCTTGTTTTTTGCCAAATTATTTTTCTCCTAGATCCATATATTCTCTGTCGGATTTAGCTGAGCACGATAAGGAGTAAACCTGATCAAATTATGCCCTTTAGCGTCAGCCAGTTAGTCGCCATGGTAAAGTTTTTAACCTCTACAGAGGTTTCATTATCTCCGCCTTGCACAATCTAGGTTCACCTTTATTTGAAGGAACATTTTTTCATACCCAGACCAAAATATCCACTTTCCTCCATACATTGTTGGACGTTTATCCATCACAACAGGCTGGTATGGCGCATTGTCCACTACTATTGTCGACATCGAAGGAATATTTTGGATGATCACTTTTACTGCAAATTTTGTGTTCCGACGTGCTGCACTGTTATTATTATAGTGCGTTTAAAATAAGTAGCGATTTTTGACAGATCGGTACGATGCGAGTAGAGGGAAGCGTAGTTGACATCGTGTGCTGGGCGCGTCAGCAGCTCGCTTGACTCACAGCGTACTGCGATCTTCCTCAAACGCGTTTTAGCCCTCCGCTACTCGTGCGAAAATTCGTGACATCGTCACTCGCGCGGATGGCTGGTGTCATCCACAAAGCAAGCGGTCTATTTTAGACTCTGAACGGTCTTTATGACTTGTTTTATGATTTTTTATTGAATCTAAATATAATACATTTAATACTTGTACACAGTATAATATATTCTGACGTTTGAAACAGTTTGACCATTCGAAGAACAATATATTCCACTGAATTATTGGCATTACATGGTCCCTCTTGTTGCTTACCGACGCACGGTTCTAGATTCAATGTGTAAGCTGTTTCTACATCAACCAAAGAAAACACGTTTAACCCATACTTTGCTGTATGCTAGGAATATATTGCCTGAACGGGCAGTGTCCTTTAAATGCCAAAAGCTGTTCGTCACCAGAAAGATATTCACTAGGTGAAAAATATTTCTGGCAATTGTTCGTGAATGGTTGAAGTACCTCTCTGATACCTCTGACAGCAGCCAACTTGTCGATCTCTCTGCGAACACCTATAACACGGACATTATCAAACCTCAGACATCTCAACAGAAACCTGAATCGGTTGATTCAAGTCCGTTTCCCTTTGAGTTATCCCACAATTTCGATATACTCTTCCTAGAACATCTCAAAGGTCCACATAGATATAACAAACCAATGAAAGCTCTGATCTCTATCGCATCTGTCTCTTTAGCGTCCCTTTCCCTAAAGAAGTTACCACGAACTTAATTTATATACACTCCTGGAAATTGAAATAAGAACACCGTGAATTCATTGTCCCAGGAAGGGGAAACTTTATTGACACATTCCTGGGGTCAGATACATCACATGATCACACTGACAGAACCACAGGCACATAGACACAGGCAACAGAGCATGCACAATGTCGGCACTAGTACAGTGTATATCCACCTTTCGCAGCAATGCAGGCTGCTATTCTCCCATGGAGACGATCGTAGAGATGCTGGATGTAGTCCTGTGGAACGGCTTGCCATGCCATTTCCACCTGCCGCCTCAGTTGGACCAGCGTTCGTGCTGGACGTGCAGACCGCGTGAGACGACGCTTCATCCAGTCCCAAACATGCTCAATGGGGGACAGATCCGGAGATCTTGCTGGCCAGGGTAGTTGACTTACACCTTCAAGAGCACGTTGGGTGGCACGGGATACATGCGGACGTGCATTGTCCTGTTGGAACAGCAAGTTCCCTTGCCGGTCTAGGAATGGTAGAACGATGGGTTCGATGACGGTTTGGATGTACCGTGCACTATTCAGTGTCCCCTCGACGATCACCAGTGGTGTACGGCCAGTGTAGGAGATCGCTCCCCACACCATGATGCCGGGTGTTGGCCCTGTGTGCCTCGGTCGTATGCAGTCCTGATTGTGGCGCTCACCTGCACGGCGCCAAACACGCATACGACCATCATTGGCACCAAGGCAGAAGCGACTCTCATCGCTGAAGACGACACGTCTCCATTCGTCCCTCCATTCACGCCCGTCGCGACACCACTGGAGGCGGGCTGCACGATGTTGGGGCGTGAGCGGAAGACGGCCTAACGGTGTGCGGGACCGTAGCCCAGCTTCATGGAGACGGTTGCGAATGGTCCTCGCCGATACCCCAGGAGCAACAGTGTCCCTAATTTGCTGGGAAGTGGCGGTGCGGTCCCCTACGGCACTGCGTAGGATCCTACGGTCTTGGCGTGCATCCGTGCGTCGCTGCGGTCCGGTCCCAGGTCGACGGGCACGTGCACCTTCCGCCGACCACTGGCGACAACATCGATGTACTGTGGAGACCTCACGCCCCACGTGTTGAGCAATTCGGCGGTACGTCCACCCGGCCTCCCGCATGCCCACTATACGCCCTCGCTCAAAGTCCGTCAACTGCACATACGGTTCACGTCCACGCTGTCGCGGCATGCTACCAGTGTTAAAGACTGCGATGGAGCTCCGTATGCCACGGCAAACTGGCTGACACTGACGGCGGCGGTGCACAAATGCTGCGCAGCTAGCGCCATTCGACGGCCAACACCGCGGTTGCTGGTGTGTCCGCTGTGCCGTGCGTGTGATCATTGCTTGTACAGCCCTCTCGCAGTGTCCGGAGCAAGTATGGTGGGTCTGACACACCGGTGTCAATGTGTTCTTTTTTCCATTTCCAGGAGTGTACATATTAGTGCATGTTGCGATAGTGCTTATTATGTTTTCATTCAAGAACAAATTCAGAATTTCTATTTCTGTCTTTATATACAAGCTTGATTTTTTTGTCCAGACAAATGCGTAATAAAATGGTTCAAATGGCTCTGAGCACTATGGGACTTAATTGCTGAGGTCATCAGTCCCCTAGAACGTAGAACTACTTAAACCTAACTAACCTAAGGACATCACACACATCCATGCCCGAGGCAGGATTCGAACCTGCAACCGCAGCGGTCGCGCGGTTCCAGACTGTAGCGCCTAGAACCGCTCGGTCACCCCGGCCGGCAATAAAATTACAAGATCTGCTTCTAAAAGTAGTAGAATATTTATTTTTCCTCCGTTTAGTCATTCCGTCTTTCCCTAAAAAATGCATCCTCTTGAGTTACTTCTTCCTGTGATTCATATTCATCATGTTCTGACACTTCTCGTTCTGTTCCTGAATCATGACCGCTTTCATGAACAGAATCTTCAGTCTCTGAGTCAGTGCTTTCACTGTGATCATCTTCATCACTCAGCTCATTGAACCATTCCAGCCATACATTAGGATCTCTACTAAACTCTGTCCGAGGTTTTTTGACTTTGACATTTCTTCCACAATTTAAAAATAAAGAGAATACTAGGTAACATGGAAGGTAACTGGAATTGGTTTCAATACGTCTAAATTTACGCACACGAAAGATCGATTGAATCTAGGAAAGCAATGAAGTTATACAGACCTACTTTGTTTCAGATTGTGGCAGCAGAGCTTGCCAAGTGTCCTCCAGACTATAATAATGTTTCATAAACAATGTATCTAACTGAAAGACAACAACGATTGGAGCTAACAGCCGGAGAGTTAACACAAAGGCACTGAAAATGGCGCGAACCCAATCCAGTCCTGTCAGACAAAACTGAGCGGGAAAGTCATGTGGATGATGATTGTCATCCGTGCGAGCAACGGAGGGTTAAAGAAGCCAGTAGGTAATAAACACTCATTCCCGCGCAGCTTAAGGTTTAATTAGCGAGCTTCATGATGAAACGCCTATCATTTCCTTAATGACCATAGTTATTGTGATATTTCATTAGTAGGTAACTAGTGCTAGAAATTCTTAGTTTTGCAGTGAAAAATAGGTGTCGCTAAAAATTTGTGTTTCGTGCGTGTTAGGTTACATATTGCTGCGTATTAAATGAAGATAATATATTGAATCATTCTTTAAACTTGGAGCGACATCACTGTTTCCAATCCCGAGAAAATGCAATGTATTTAAAGCGCTCCGTCACGAAATTGTGGCTCAGTGAAAAAATAAGTAGAATGAAATATTCATAAATTCCTCGTATTTCATAAACGGTCTGAGATATCGAAACACGATTTTGGCAAATGATAGCGCGCAAACACGAGAGTGTTTTGCCATATGACTAATACGCGAAACTTTCATATCTACTCCGATATTCAAGTACTACAGATTTTTTTATTGAAATAATGTAATTACTGAGGGCCATCGATAGGTGGTGAAACGAGAACTGACCTGTGTGTGGCCGAGCGGTTCTAGGCGCTTCAGTTTGGAACCGCGCTGCTGCTACGGTCGCAGGTTCGAATCCTGCCTCGGGCATGGATGTGTGTGATGTCCTTAGGTTAGTTAGGTTTAAGGAGTTCTAAGTCTAGGGGACTGATGACCTCAGATGTTAAGTCCAATAGTGCTTAGAGCCGTTTGAACTATTTTTTTGAAACGAGAACTGCTGTGGGATGGATGGATGAATAGGTTGGGGTTGGGTTGTTTGGGAAAGGAGACCAGACAGGGAGGTCATCGGTCTCATTGGATTAGGGAAGGACGGGAAAGGAAGTCGGCCGTGCCCTTTGAAAGGAACCATCCAGGCATTTGCCTGGAGACTGCTGTGGGTTTTGTGACAATATAAATGAAGAAGTTACACGTTTATTTTTATACTTGAGAATGGTCCACTTCACAAACTGTTGACCTGAATCGCACTCAGTTGTTATTTTAACAATACATTATTTCACGATTCTGTCGCAATTGTAACTGCATTACAATGTTAGAGAGATGAATTTTTTGAACCTCTAATGTGTTTCGACAAAATAAGAACATTTTAACATGGCGACAACAGAAGCTACGTATTCTTCAAAACTCGTTGCAGTCCTTAATGAATCAGTGTCTCCTCAACTGTCTTCTTGGTATGGCTAACAACTGAAAATCAGTCCTGCCGTGTAACATTTTCAGTGCTTCTTTCGTCAGCATTCCAACCGCAGTGAGCACAAACTTCTTGCTGTTTTTTGTCACATTACTTTTCACCTAGGCTCATATATACTCAGTCGGATTTAAAGGAGCGTAATACGGAGGAAGCGTGATTAAACTATGCTCTTTATCGTAACCCTTTTCGTCTACCTGGTAGCGTGGAGTTTTGACTTGTACAGCAGTAAAAGTTCCATTAACTGCGCCCTGTACATTCTAGGTTCAGCTTTATCTCGTGGAACATTTCTTTGCAAAATATGCACAGTCGTCCACTGCGTTGTCGGAGCTTTATGCATCACAACAGAGTGGTGCGGCGTTTCGTCCATTACTACTGACGAATTCCGAGGGATGTTTTGCAGCAAAACGTTATCTTGCCAGCCGGTAAATGTGTTCTTGGACGCCACTTTTATTGCAAAACACGTATTCAAATGTACTGCACACGTGAAACACTTGTTCATAATATCTGACGACTACAGAACACTTTAATGGCAGAACATACGACCTTACTACGGAGCTGACAAACGTTGATGCAGCTAAAGCGTGACACAACGTGGTACTGTTCATTCATGGTATGGTAACAGGGGCACTTTACCAGTAGAAATACAGGCGGCGCGTTAAGGAAAGCCAGCTCGCCATTGGTGTTACCTGGGCACAGGCGTCACGTCACCCTACAGTCAGCCAAACGTCAAAAGTCGCAACTACTTTTAAACGAACTACACTTACGCTCATAAATCAAGGATAACTGCAGAATGTGGTGCCACACAACGTGGCACTATACAAAACTGGTGCTAATAGCGTAGGCACATAGGGAACACACACGGCACAGATCTGTAAGTCCACGGTAGTGTTGATAAGTTGAGAAAACCGTCCCGAAACACGTGTGCTACAAAACGCCACTGTTTCCTGCGCATGTATCGCGACATCAATATGGGATATGATCACCATGCACACGTACACAGGCCGCACAAAGGGTCGGCATACTCTGGATCTGGTGGTCGAGCAGCTGCTGGGGTATAGCCTCTACCGAGAGCATCCTAGACATGCTCGATGGGGTTTAGGCCTGGATAACAGGCCTGATATCTTCTGTTTCAAGGTACTCCTCCACGATGGCAGCTCGGTGGGGCCGTGCGTTATCATCCATCAGGAGGAAGGGGGAAGCCACTGCACCCCTGAAATAGCGGACATACTGGTGCAAAACGGCGTCCCGATACACCTGACCTGTTACAGTTCCTCTGTCAAAGACATGCAGGAGCGTATGTGCACCAATCATAATCCCACCACTCACCATCAAACCACGACCTCTACACAGGTCCGTTTCAAGGACCTTAAGGGGTTGGTATCTGGTTCCTGGTTCACGCCAGATGAAAACCCGGCGAGAATCACTGTTCAGACTATACCTGGACTCGTCCGTGAACATAACCTGGGACCACTGTTCCAATAACCATGTACTGTGTTCTTGACACCAGGCTTTACAGGCTCTCTTGTGACCAGGGGTCAGTGGAATGCACCTTGCAGGTCTCCGGGCGAATAAACCTTTTCTGTTCAGTCGTCTGTAGACTGTGTGTCTGGAGACAACTGTTCCAGTCACTGCCGTAAGGTCCCGAGCGAGGCTACCTGCAGTACTCCGTGGCCGTCTGCGGGCACGGATGGTGAGATATCGGTCTTCTTGTAGTGTTGTACACTGTGGGCGTCCCGTACTGTAGCGCCTGGACACGTTTCCTGTCTGCTGGAATCGTTGCCATAATCTTGAGATCACACTTTTTGGCACACGGAGGGCCCGTGCTAACACCTGCTGTGTTTGACCAGCCTCCAGTCGCCCTAGTATTCTACCCCTCACAACGTCATCAATATGTGTTCTTTCAGCCGTTTTCGCCACACAGTCACCATTAGCACGTCTGAAAACGTCTGCACACTTACTCGCTGCCCCGTACTCTGACATGCACCAACACACGTCTGCGTATGTGGACTGCTGCCAGCGCCACCGTGCGACGACCGCAGGTCAAATGCACGGCATGGTCATACCCCGAGGTGATTTAAACTTGCAAACCGCCCACCAAATCGTTGTTTCACCATGTATCAGAATTATCCTTAATTTATGAGCATGAGTGTATAATGCGACGCCAACACAAAACACTGTTCACACTACGCGGTTACTGGAGAACATTTCAGTGCGAGAAGATACCACTTTACAACGAGAGCTGATGATCGTAGGTGCATCTACGATAAAGATGAAAGCTGAAGAAATGAATTAAAAATTGTGCCACGGCCAGGATTCGAAAGCAGGTCTCCATGCTTCCGAGGCAGAAAAACTGACCATTATAGCACAGCAGCAATATAGTCCAGACTGCTGCACGGACCACCCAGCTCCAGCGCTCTCCAACACAAACTTCAATTCATATGTTCTCTTTATTTTCCTCCTACATTGTCACTATTGCCGGGGCTCCCCTCCGGTGACCTAAATGTCAGAAGTCGCATCTAACTTTTAAGGGGACCACACCCTGCCTACCTAATCCATGTTAATTTAGGCAAGTATTTGACCCATTTCTGAAAAAACAATTTGATGCAGGGCCTTAATATTTTTACTGTATGTTACATGAAGCTAATAGAGTCAACTGTACTAAAGTCTACTTTATCCATTTTATAGTTTTTAATAAATACTTTAAGTTTATCAACAAAAAATATTAAGTTTTTCCTGCAGAAAATATTTTTTTGTGAACTTCCTAACGGGGGAATATTAGTGAATGTAGTATCAGAGGTGGTTTTTTATGTTATGCAGAGTCTCTGGTAATTTCTGATATAATGGGGCATATGTACTGAAAATTTTAGTTTGCGGGAAATTGACTTGAAAGAAAAAACTCTTGAAATTTGTTACTTACAGTTAATTGAAACTGTCCTGCTGCATATGATGGCCCTTCTTTGGCCTCTAGCAGGGCTTCCAGCTTCTTTTTCACCTTCCTGGATGTTTGTCTTGCTTTCTTGGCCATATTAGATACAGACCTGTCTGCATCGGCTATCCTCATTTTAACGCAGTGTTGCAGCCTAGTGATCATATTTTGGCCAGGATTAATTCCCAGCTTTATCAGTACCCAACACTTTCCAATATTACCACAATTGAATGTAATAGCAGCATCATGAACTACTAGTTTCATTGTATGCATGACTACAAATACAGTTTTAGGAAGGCGGTTCCAAATTATGCTATTGAAACATTCCTTTGGATTCTGTGTTTTCCCATGCAGACATTTCCTTAGAAGGTTAGGATGAGCCAGTCTCTGAGAATAGGTTTAATTGCTGTAATAACAGCAGCAGGAAGAGAATGCTGGTGAGAATAAGATTCTCCAGTTGCCTGAGCCCTATTGTATTTGCACCACAAATTTTCTCCCGATGGACACAATCCATGACATGGCTTATCATCAGTAGAGGACTTACGGAAGAATATGGCCCAAACATCTCTCTTCATTGCCTCCAGATTTTCTTTATTTCTCCTAATTGCCTGCCCATAGTATACCTCCAACTTTTCTGTAACAACTACTCGCAATCACACGTGAAAAAACTAACCGTGTGTTTGAAAGCGTGTTGTTTACAAACAGCAGAAACAAAAGAATACCGACTGTTGCATTGCAAGCATAGCCAACACACTCGGGGGTAAAAAAAAATCCCTAACGTGCAATGTAGGGGATATAAAGATCTAAAATATAGCAGAAAAGTGGGTGACAGAAAAGTGGGCGTGGCAAATAAACACACGTGGTAGGAAAATGCTCTTTAAATGATCGAAAAAAATTTTTTTTAGCGAAATCCTTTTCAGAGTACTTAAATAAAACCTTAATCTATCGAAATATGATGGAAACCAAAAATCGATTTTTTCGACCTGAACGCACTACAACTTGAAATACCGTAGCAAGTTGTGTGTAAGATATTACGACGACGGTTTCATTCCATACCATACCGTCTGCAGCTCGTGTAACAATTAAAACCGGAAGTTTATGACCGGCGCCTTCAAATTTGCATCGCAAAGCACGAAGCACTTGAGGATGAACATTTTGACTCCGAGCTGATATTTAGCGACGTGGCAACCTTCCAATTACCTGGAAAGGTTAATCGACACATTTTTTTTTTTAATATAGGGAATGTGGGACACTGAAAATACTGACGATATTGCGGCCCATGAACGAGATTCGCTGCATGTTAATGTTTTCTGTACAGTGTCACAGGCGGATATGGGCAGTTTTTCTTTTGTATGAGGACTGTGACGGGTATCTCGTACCTAGACATGCAGCAATAGTGGTTCTTTCCACAGCTGACAGCTGACGCCGAGAATTTCATGTCCCAAAAAGACGTGCCAGCCCCTCTTTGGAGCATCAGTGTTGGTCGCTCCCTAAATGGCAGACTCCCGCACACTAGATTGCGCGTAGAGGTGAAGATGGTGTAGTTCTGTCCCCTTGGCCACCCGGTCTTCCTACCTAACGCCTTGTAACTTTTTCCTTTGAGTATGCATTAAAGACCGTGCTTACGTACTACCACTGCCAAGAACACTGAAACAGCTCACATCAATGCTGCTGTGGTGACTACTGGCAGATTGTTGCCATACAAAATATGTGTAAGTAACTATTTCGGTATCGAACATGGTGAAACGTCCCCTTAGAACAATTATACACGACTGTGCTTAAACTGACACACAATATCTTTTAGCGCAACGCAATCTGACTTTCAAAAATCCCTACAAAAGAATGGCCCTGACTAACATTAACCTATACCTTTCACAAATTACTTACCTCACAAAAATCTCCGTTACTCGTACTACTGCAATACGGCGAGCGCCACTACTGCCAGCTAAATAAAAGATTGAAACTACTGAAGGCACTAACTACTGATAGGCATAGTTAGCAAATGAAAGATTTTAATAGAGAACAAACAATGTATTTACCTTAGTAGTCATCACAAGTCATAATATATACAGCCATGACATCCATTTTTACAAATTTCAAAACTCCGCCATTTCTCTCCCCACATCCACCACTGCTGGCGGCTCACCTCCAACTGCGCAACGCTACGCGCTGGTCACGCCCAGCTGCCCAACACTACAATGGCAGACAACAATGCAAACTAGCCACAGACTGCACACAGCACAGCCAGTGATTTTCATACAGAGCGCTATGTAACGTTGCCAGTAAGAAAACATAAACAGCCTACTTACATAAAGAAAACATAAACAGCCTACTTACATAGCCCAACATAAACAGCCTACTTACAATGGATACTGGTATATGTACACTGAAGCGCGGCCGGCCGTGGTGGCCAAGCGGTTAAAGGCGCTACAGTCTGCTACCGCGCGACCGCTACGGTCGCAGGTTCGAATCCTGCCTCGGGCATGGATGTGTGTGATGTCCATAGGTTAGTTAGGTTTAAGTAGTTTTAAGTTCTAGGGGACTGATGACGTTAGAAGTTAAGTCCCATAGTGCTCAGAGCCATTTGAACCATTTGAACACTGAAGCGCCAAAGAAACTGGTATAGGCACGTGTATTCAAACACAAGTGATATGTAAACAGGCAGAATACGGCGCTGCGGTCGGCAACGCCTATATAAGACAACAAGTGTCTGGCGTAGTTGTTAGATAGGTTACTGCTGCTACAATGGCATATTGCCGAGATTTAAACGAGTTTGAACGTGGTATTTGTTGTGTGTTGGCAGAAGAGCCAACACCGTGTTGCTAGAGGAGGCCGAAATGCACGCGTTTAAGCTCACGCAGACTGGCGTGAGTTCTGGAACAATGTAAAGTAGTTGAGTCTAGTAAGAAAAGAACGTAGTTGCTGGAATACTTAACTTTAATCCATAATGGATGTACATCGCTCTTGACGGTATATGTTTTACAATCTCAATATAAACTGGTAATGGCGCCTTGCTAAGTCGTAGCAAATGACGTAGCTGAAGGCTATGCTAACTATCGTCTCGGCAAATGAGAGCGTATTTGTCAGTGTAGCTTCGCTAGCAAAGTCGGCTGTACAACTGGGGCGAGTGCTAGGAAGTGTGTCTAGACCTGCCGTGTGGCGGCGCTCGGTCTGCAATCACTGACAGTGGCGACACGCGGGTCCGACGTATACTAGCGAACCGCGGCCGATTTAAAAGCTACTACCTAGCAAGTGTGGTGTCTGGCGGTGACACCACAGTATTATAGTCGGCGCACGAGTGATGGGAGACAGCATCTCCGAGGTAGCGATGAAGTGGGGATTTTCCCGTACAACCATTTCACGAGTGCACCGTGAATATCAAGAACCCGGTAAGACATCGAATCTCCGACATTACTGCGGCCGGAAAAAGATCCTGCAAGGACGGGAATCAATCAGCGTCACAGAAGTCCAACCCTTCCACAAACTGCTGCTGATTTCAATGCTGGGCCTTCAACAAGTGTCATTCAACGAAACATCATCGATATGCGCTTTCGGAACCGAAGGCCCACTCGTGTACCCTCGATGAGGGCACGGCACAAAACTTTACGCCTCGCCTGGGCCCTTCAACACCGAAATTGGACTGGTGGTGACTGTAAACATGTTGCCCGGTCGGACGAGTACCATTTCATATTGTATCGAGCAGTTGGAGACAACCTCATGAGTCCATGGACACTGCATGTCAGCAGGGGACTGTTCATGCTGCTGGAGGCGCTATAATGGTGTGGGTTGTGAGCAGCTGGCGTGATATGGGACCCATGATACGTCTAGATACGACTCTGACAGGTGACAAGAACTTAAGAATCCTGCGTCCATTCATGTCCATTGTGCATTCCGTCGGATTTGGGCAATTCCAATTGGACAATGCGACACCCCACACGTGCAGAATTTCTACATAGTGTGTTGTATCCCTTTTGAAATATTAAGGACAATACATTAGAAATGACTAAAAAAAGAGTCTTTGAATTACATTAAATGGACAGGAACGTCAAAAATTTATTATAAAAATTTATCAAATTACTTTCAAGGAAATATTATATCGGTCGTAATGTAAAAAAAGACATTATATGTAATGGATGAAATCGTAGTGTATAACGCACAGACGCAATCATTATGATCTTTGTTCTTATGTATAAACTGAAAAAAGACAACGAATTTTTCTTCTGCTGTTCGTCTGCTGTCTGTAAGGTACGATCGCTATTGTATTGGAGAGATTACGTATAGCGGTAGCATTTATTCTGTTTGTTCTCTTGCTTAGCGATTAATTAGAGTGTATGCTGTGCTTGGTGGAATATATATATATATAAGTGTGTCCCCCCAATGAACCATGGACCTTGCCGTTGGTGGGGAGGCTCGCGTGCCTCAGCGATACAGATAGCCGTACCGTAGGTGCAACCACAACGGAGGGGTATCTGTTGAGAGGCCAGACAAACGTGTGGTTCCTGAAGAGGGGCAGCAGCCTTTTCAGTAGTTGCAAGGGCAACAGTCTGGATGATTGAATGATCTGGCCTTGTAACAATAACCAAAACGGCCTTGCTGTGCTGGTACTGTGAACGGCTGAAATCAAGGGGAAACTACAGCCGTAATTTTTCCCGAGGGCATGCAGCTTTACTGTATGATTAAATGATGATGGCGTCCTCTTGGGTAAAATATTCCGGAGGTAAAATAGTCCCCCATTCGGACCTCCGGGCGGGGACTACTCAAGAGGATGTCGTTATCAGGAGAAAGAAAACTGGCGTTCTACGGATCGGAGCGTGGAATGTCAGGTTCCTTAATCGGGCAGGTAGGTTAGAAAATTTAAAAAGGGAAATGGATAGGTTAAAGTTAGATATAGTGGGAAGTAGTGAAGTTCGGTGGCAGGAGGAACAAGACTTCTGGTCAGGTGACTACAGGGTTATAAACACAAAGTCAAATAGGGGTAATGCAGGAGTAGGTTTAATAATGAATAGGAAAATAGGAATGCGAGTAAGCTACTACAAACAGCATAGTGAACGCATTATTGTGGCCAATATAGATACGAAGCCCACACCTACTACAGTAGTATAAGTTTATATGCCAACTAGCTCTGTAGATGATGATGATCAAGAAGTTGATGAAATGTATGATGAGAAAAAAAGAAATTATTCACGTAGTGAAGGGAGATGAAAATTTAATAGTCATGGGTGACTGGAATTCGACAGTGGAAAAAGGAAGAGAAGGAAACGTAGTAGGTGAATATGGATTGGGGCTAAGAAATGAAAGAAGAAGCCGCCTGGTAGAATTTTGCACAGAGCACAACTTAATCATAGCTAACACTTGGTTTAAGAATCATGATAGAAGGTTGTATACATGGAAGAACCCTGGAGATACTAAAAGGTATCAGATAGATTATATAATGGTAAGACAGAGATTTAGGAACCAGGTTTTAAATTGTAAGACATTTCCAGGGGAAGATGTGGACTCTGACCACAATCTATTGGTAGATTAAAACTGAAGAAACTGCAAAAAGGTGGGAATTTAAGGAGATGGGACCTGGATAAACTGAAAGAACCAGAGGTTGTACATAGTTTCAGGGAGAGCATAAGGGAACAATTGACAGGAATGGGGGAAAGAAATACAGTAGAAGATGAATGGGTAGCTTTGAGGGAGGAAGTAGTGAAGGCAGCAGAGGATCAAGTAGGTAAAAAGTCGAGGGCTAATAGAGATCGTTGGGTAACAGAAGAAATATTGAATTTATTTGATGAAAGGAGAAAATATACAAATGCAGTAAATGAAGCAGGCAAAAAGGAATACAAACGTCTCAAAAATGAGATCGACAGGAAGTGCAAAATGGCTAAGCAGGGATGGCTAGAGGACAAAGGTAAGGATGTAGAGGCTTATCTCATGAGGGTAAGATAGATACTGCCTACAGGAAAATTAAAGAGACCTTTGGAGATAAGAGAACCACTAGTATGAACATCAAGAGCTCAGATGGAAACCCAGTTCTAAGCAAAGAAGGGAAAGCAGAAAGGTGGAAGGAGTATATAGAGGGTCTATACAAGGGCGATGTACTTGAGGACAATGTTATGGAAATGGAAGAAATAGAAGAGGATGTAGATTAAGATGAAATTGGAGATATGATATTGCGTGAAGAGCTTGACAGAGCACTGAAAGACCTGAGTCAAAACAAGGCCCTGGGAGTAGATAACATTCCATTAGAACTACTGACAGCCTTGGGAGAGCCAGTCCTCACAAAACTCTACCATCTGGTGAGCAAGATGTATGAGACAGGCGAAATACCCTCAGACTTCAAGAAGAATATAATAATTGCAATCCCAAGGAAAGCAGGTGTTGACAGATGTGAAAATTACCGAACAATCAGTTTAATAAGTCACAGCTGCAAAATACTAACACGAATTATTTACAGACGAATGGAAAAACTAGTAGAAGCCGACCTCGGGGAAGATCAGTTTGGATTCCGTAGAAATACTGGAACACGTGAGGCAATACTGACCTTACGACTTATCTTAGAAGCTAGATTAAGAAAAGGCAAACCTACGATTCTAGCATTTGTAGACTTAGAGAAAGCTTTTGACAATGTTGACTGGAATACTCTCTTTCAAGTTCTAAAGGTGGCAGGGGTAAAATACAGGGAGCGAAAGGCTATTTACAATTTGTACAGAAACCAGATGGCAGTTATAAGAGCCGAGGGACATGAAAGAGAAGCAGTGGTTGGGAAGGGAGTAAGTCAGGGTTGTAGCCTCCCTCTGATGTTATTCAATCTGTATATTGAGCAAGCAGTAAAGGAAACAAAAGAAAAATTCAAAGTAGGTATTAAAATCCATGGAGAAGAAATAAAAACGTTGAGGTTCGCAGATGACATTATAATTCTGTCAGAGACAGCAAAGGACTCGGAAGAGCAGTTTAACGGAATGGATGGTGTCTGGAAGGGAGGATATAAGATGAACATCAACAAAAGCAAAACGAGGATAATGGAATGTAGTCGAATTAAGTCGGGTGATGTTGAGGGTATTAGATTAGGAAATGAGACACTTAAAGTAGTAAATGAGTTTTGCTAGTTGGGGAGCAAAATAACTGATGATTGTCGAAGTAGAGAGGATGTAAAATGTAGACTGGCAATGACAAGGAAAGCGTTTCTGAAGAAGAGAAATTTGTTAACATCGAGTATAGGTTTAAGTGTCAGGAAGTCATTTCTGAAAGTATTTGTATGGAGTGTAGCCATGTATGGAAGTAAAACATGGACGGTAAATAGTTTGGACAAGAAGAGAATAGAAGCTTTCGAAATGTGGTGCTACAGAAGAATGTTGAAGATTATATGGGTGGATCAAATAACTAATGAGAAAGTATTGAATAGGTTGGGGAGAAGAGAAGTTTGTGGCACAACTTGACCAGAAGAAGGGATCGGTTGGTAGGACATGTTCTGAGGCATCAAGGGACCACCAATTTAGTATTGGAGGGCAGCGTGGAGGGTAAAACTCGTAGAGGGAGACCAATAGATGAATACACTAAGGAGATTCAGGAGGATGTAGGTTGCAGTAGGTACTGGGAGATGAAGAAGCTTGCACAGGATAGAGTAGCATGGAGAGCTGCATCAAACCAGTCTCAGGACTGAAGACCACAACAACAACATTGTGTCATTTAAAAACCCATACAAGCACCTATTCATAAAGTGTCAATTGAAAAAGTTATTTAGCATTCTTCAGTTGCTGCGAAGCGAGCAGCGGTGATCTTTGACTGGTAACAATTGGCCGCCATTACGCGGCATATTTAAAATGGCTTTTTTGTGCAGATTACTTCAACAGCCAGCGTAGTAAAAATTATTCCAAGTCATTAAGTTATTTAAAGTGGAAAAGTTCAATAATGCTATTTTGGCAAAAACTAAATATTTTCAGAGATGCAATTATTTCTGGGACAGTGGACTTTGCCAGAATTGCATTACGCTAAATGCATTTAAAATAATTTGTAGGGATTCTGGCATTCAAGTAAATCATAACTTAACATTTATTTTGGCCACCTACAAATCAATTTCCTTATTGCGGCCTCTATTTTTTTTTTTTACGTAACAGTCAACACTAATAAATAAATATAGCTACCAAATAATAAATTACAGCAGAGAGACGTAATAAGTGGCTCTATGGACATGTTCTGAGTTTAAACACTTCCGCTGGCCATAGAACTCCCCAGGCATCAACATTATTGAGCTTATCTGGGATGCCTTGCATCGTGCTATTCTGAAAAGATATCCACCTCCTCGTACGGATATGTGGACAGCCCTGCAGGATTCATGGTGTCAGTTCCCTCCAGCACTACTTCGGACGTTAGTTCAGTCCATGCCAACGTCGTGTTGTGGCACTTCTGCGTGCTCGCGGGGACCCTACACGATATTCGGCAGATGTACCAGTTTCTTTGGCTCTCCAGTGTATATCTGTGCAGAAACCGCTGATGAGAATTATAACTTTTTTTGTAAATAAGTAAGGCGCGATTCGCCTCATATCTTTTTGTCGCCACTTCTTCTCGGATAGCTTTCTTACCGGCAGCAGTTTAGTATTAAAGCGAAATAAATATTTGTAGCTTCGTCATAAGTTGTATTGAGAAGTACCTATTTTTCATTTCTTGGTGGTGAATAGTTTCGAACACCTCAGTATGCAAGCACCCTCGTATTAACACTTAAGGATGTAAATAATGGTAACTGTAATATATATTATTGTCTACGCTTCATTTTAAGAGGATGGTTGCTGATCGTTGTCACTAATGATAATAATATCTCAGTTTTTCAGTATATCTGAAGTTGGAAGGGGATCGGTTCGGTGATGTCTCGATTTGCTCACGAATCTCACCTCAGCGAAGTCGAGCATTTGCGATCTAAATTTACCTCATCAATAAAATTACCGATCTGCACTATCCCACGTAACGCAAAAGTATTTGTTGGATCATGTTTAAGATAGACATGGTCTGCAATCACGAACTTTATCAGCTTGCCAGCAACGGTTTGGCACCTAGAATGTCGGGTAAACGAATCGACTAAAAATACCATTCGCAGTAGAAATTATAATGTATCGGCACTATTTAATTTAATTCTGATTTATATGTTTGATTCCCGCTGTGGTCACTGTGACTCATTCCGACTTTTGAATAATCAAGGATAGGAACAACAATACATCACCACATTTTTCTCGCAGTTTACTGTCTTCTTTTTTTTATTCGGATAGTTACGTATGAAACGAACTTGACTACCACTTGGAGGATTGTCGTGTCACCAGATGGGCAGCACTCATAGAAAATATGTAGAGCGCAAAACACAAACTTTATGAGTTTACGCCTCTATTTATGCATCAGTCATATTTTTACATATAATACCTCGGAAAATAAAGAGCATTGAAAACGAATAAATCATTTATAATAGCCCTGTATATTCATAGCATGTATTGGTTTTTTGGCACTCCGTTAGGCATCTCTCTCATGTAGTTTGCATTTTTACATGAAAACAACGGAATTAATTTCGAGGACAAAATCTCTCAATTTTTGACTCCAGTTTCTTACATATGACCATTCTAGGATGAGTCGTCGCAAAGTTCGCTGTAGAGCTTCTAACATAACCGCCTTCTGATTAATTAATTTAACTTCAAATCACTTAAAGAAATTGACGAACTTCATAACAAGTTGCTGTCGGTTTAAGTAAACTTTAGAACGCTGACTACTTACCTCTTATAACGGAAATCTCCACCACGTTGCAGAAGCTGTACATTGGGGTGCTCAGTCCACTTCCAGATAGTCCTGAGAAAACCAGTTTTGAAGTAAACAAATGTTCGTTTACAAGGAATTTAGCTTCAAGTATTGGTTTTTACGTTTTGCGACGAAAATAAAGCAATCAAAGGCGGCCAACGATACTTGACAGAAAATTAAAGATTTATTATTAATGACTGAATAATTTTTTGTATTAACATAAATAGAGAACTTCAAAGACTGCGAAATAGTATTAGAAACTTCACATACATTTTATACAAAAACTACGTTTTGTCAGTATTTCAAAAATGTCAATTGTTTATATCGGAAATTTCTGGAAGGAGTAATTACAAAATTGGTTACTACATCTTCAGTCTGGCATCTTTGATAACATAATTCCCTAAGTTCCTACGTGGGTTTAATTACATCTGATACCGTAAAACATTTCGAATTGTTAATTTCGCTTCACATAAAATAATTGAATTTTAATGATTAATCTGGTAATTAGTTACAAGCTTGACTTTGATGTTAATATTAACGTGACATCTTCACTTATTGTTTTCGGAATCTATATAATTAGTTTTCCCGTAACTGTTATCACAGTGCTGATTCCGAAACAACGTATTAATTTGCTAATTAGCTACAAGCTGGAATTTTATGTTAACATTATCATGACATCTTCACTCATTGTTTTCAAAACTTACGTAATTAGTTTTCCCATAACCGTTATCACATTGCTGATTCCAAAACAACGCATTACTGGTAATTACAGATACTGGCTAATTTCTTTGACCTTGCAGGCTGGTACGCTAAATAGTTTACACCATGTGCATAACGCATGCATTAGCATCTGATCATAAATTATGAAGCAAAATATGTTTCATTACATAATGTATTCTGCGTAATGCGAATCGCGTGGTATACTCGAAGGCCAACTTGGGCGATTCAGAACATTTCATAATGAGTTCCTCACTAAATCCTACACTACTGGCCATTAAAATTGCTACACCACGAAGATGACGTGCTACAGACGCGAATTTAACCGACAGGAAGAGGATGCTGTGATATGCAAATGATTAGATTTTCAGAGCATTCACACAAGGTTGGCGCCGGTGGCGACAACTACAATGTGCTGACACGATGAAAGTTTCCAACCGATTTCTCATACACAAACAGCAGTTGACCGATGTTGCCTGGTGAAACGTTGTTGCGTTGCCACGTGTAAGGAGGAGAAATGCGTACCATCACTTTTCCGACTTTGAAAAACGTCGGAATGTAGCCTATCGCGATTGGAGTATATCGTATCGCGTCATTGCTGCTCGCGTTGGTCGAGATCCAATGACTGTTAGCAGAATATGGAATCGGTGGGTTCAGGAGGGTAATACGGAACGCCGTGCTGGATCCCAACGGCCTCGTATCACTAGCAGTCGAGATGACAGGCATCTTAGCCGCATGTCTGTAACGGATCATGCAGCCACGTCTAGATCCCTGAGTCAACAGATGGGGACGTTTGCAAGACAACAACCATCTGCACGAACAGTTCGACGACGTTTGCAGCAGCATGGACTATCAGCTCGGAGATCGTGGCTGCGGTTACCCTTGACGCTGCATCACAGACAGGAGCGCCTGCGATGGTGTACTCGACGCGAACCTGGGTGCACGAATGGCAAAACGTAATTTTTTCGGATGAATCCAGGTTCTGTTTACAGCATCATGATGGTCGCATCCGAGATTGGCGACATCGCGGTGAACGCATATTGGAAGCAAGTATTCGTCATCGCCATACTGGCGTATCACCCGGCGTGATGGTATGGGGTGCCATTGGTTACACGTCCCGGTCACCTCTTGTTCGCATTGACGGCACTTAGAACAGTGGACGTTACATTTCAGATGTGTTACGACCCGTGGCTCTACCCTTCATTCGATCCCTGCGAAACCGTACATTTCAGCAGGATAATGCATGTTGCAGGCCCTGTACGAGCCTTTCTGGATACAGTAAATGTTCGAATGCTGCCCTGGTCAGCACATTATCCAGATCTCTCACCAACTGAAAACGTCTGGTCTATGGTGGCCGAGCAACTGGCTCGCCACCATACGCCAGTTACTACTCTTGATGAACTGCGGTATCGTGTTGAAGCTGAATGGGCAGCTGTACCTGTACACGCCAGCCAAGCTCTGTTTGACTCAATGCCCAGGCGTATCAAGACCGTTATTACGGCCAGAGGTGGTTGTTCTGGGTACTGATTCCTCAGGATCTATGCGCCCAAATTGCCCGAAAATGTAAGCACATGTCAGTTCTAGTATAATATATTTGTCCAATGAATACCCGTTTATCATCTGCATTTCTTCTTGGTGTAGCAATTTTAATGGCCAGTAATATATATATATATATATATATATATATATATATATATATGTGTGTGTGTGTGTGTGTGTGTGTGTGTGTGTGTGTGTGTGCGTGTGTGTGCATTACTCACCCAAATATAATCCTTTAATGCATCTATTTGGTTGGCTTATAATCTCGTAGCATGTTGATATTCCGGTTGCTATTGGTTTATTTATCGATTGTCATAGAGCCCTGTTGCAATATCAGTGTACATATTGTCATTTTGTGATTTGGAGGTAGTGAGTGGAGCTGTGGACTCCAGAAAATGGATTGCCGTGTGGAGAAATCGGAACATTTGTGACATATTCTTCCGTTTGTGTCCAGTAAGGAGGTGACAGCAGAGAAGGCAGGCAGAAACATTTTCGCCGTGTATGGGATAATGCTGTCGCACAGAGCATGGCAAGAAAATGGTTTTCTCGTTCTAAGGAGGATCGTTATGACATTAGTGACTTCGAGGTTTAATGAAGATCTTTTAAACGCATCGGTCCACTATGATTTATTTATTTTATTTGCACGCCACGTTCCGTAGGACCAAATTGAGGAGTCAATCTCCAAGTTCAACGTGCCAGTACATGTAATTACAACATAAAAGTAATAACAGATAAAAATAAAATGTTTATGAACCCGAAAAATATCACGCCATAAGTTTAAGTAAACGCAGTCAACAGTACAACATGAATCAGCTTAATTTTTCAAGGAACTCCTCAACTGAATAGGAGTGACTCATGAGGAAACTCTTCAGTTTTAATTTGAAAGTGCGTGGATTACTGCTAAGAATTTTCAGTTCTTGTGGTAGCTTACTGAAAATGGATGCAGCAGTATACTGCACACCTTTCTGGACGAGAGTTAAGGAAGTCCGATCCAAATGCAGGTTGGATTTCTGCTGAGTATAAACTGAATGAAAGCTGCATATTCTTGGGAATAAGCTGATATTGTTAACAAGGAACGACAGTAAAGAATATAGGTACTGAAAGGGCAATGTCAAAATAGCCAGACTAGTGAACAGGGGTCGACAAGAGGTTCGCGAACTTACACCACTTATTGCACGAACCGCCCGTTTCTGGGCCAAAAACATCCTTTTAGAATGGAAAGAGTTACCCCAAAATGTAATACCATACGACATAAGGGAATAAAAATAAGCAAAGTAGACTAATTTTCGTGTCGAACGATCACTTACTTCAGATACCGTTCGAGTAGTGTAGTCGAGAACTTGTAAAGTCCCCACAGAAAATACCCTCTACCACGCACCGATTAATCATTTTCAATCAAACCATCCACATTCATTCACTTTGGAAAAGTTATCTGATCTGATTTTCTCGTAATATATGCGGCGACAGCTCGACGACGCCAAAGTATTTTCTAGGGCGTTTATTCTTTGAAATAACAGAGATGCATATATGCATTCTCCATGGTTGTGAGAGTGGTAACTAGGACAGCATATGGAGTATCTGTTGAGGGATTGACGTGTTTCTGAGAGATACATATTCTGCTTTTCTTCTCGCTAAAGTGAGCCAATTAACATTTGTGCCGCTAGCGGTTTGTTTAAAGAGAAAGAGACTACAAAAGGAAAATAATTAAGGCGTGAAATCACCGGAGATCTGGATATGTAATGGAGATGGATTTAATACACAATTTCCTTCATAAATAAGATTTGTGACTTTTTTGTTCTGGAGTGAATGAACGAATGAGTTTTTTCTGAATCATTTGATGATCACGTTGGCCCTCTAATTAGTGGGGAAGTTTCAGCTGTGTCGAAGAGAGCCTGCAATCACTGAGTCTGTGTTAAATCGTCCAAAAAGGCTTCGTACACATCTGGAATTCGCAATCTTTCGTAAAAGGAACAAATTGTCCAAACGATTGATTCTCCCGACTGACTGCAGTGTTTAACAGTAATAATAAATGTAAAGATCTCTTACAGCAAGCCAGCCGCTGATTACCAAGACGAAGGACTCCACCAAAGATTCTATTTGGCTGATTTCACGTAATGAAATATTATATTAAAAACTGTACATAGATAAAGGAGAGAAAGAGAGAGAGCGAATGAAAATAGAGATAATACTAATAATCCTCCAGTAGTCTAACTTTTCGCCTGTCTTATCACGGATCAGCCAAGAAATGGGAGGCCCTTACTTTACTGTATAGATTTATGTGTGAAGGTGAAGGGATCTTAAAGGCAACAGATACACGTCCATACAGACATTACACAGAGTTAGCGGCTAGCTGCATTCATCATCTATTCTTAGATGAAGAGACGGCAACTTATTATCCTTAACATTTAATAAAAAATGTTCAAAACTGACCAGTGTGATTAATTGTGATCATTCCACAATCGTGCAATATCTGCATGCAATCGGATGTATGGGTATGTTCTAAGCCAAAAACACAAAAATCTGCGTGTGGCCATATGTCCATCTCTGCTTGCCCGTCATCAATTGGCTCGCGATCAAGACCGACCATTCCTATGCTATATCGTTACTGGTGACGTGAAATTGTGTCTGTCCTGTGCACATCCACAAAAGGTAATACATCTGGTGGAACAGCAACGGTGTCGCGTTCTAGGAATTGCTTCTCCGAGGTGTAACGATGGATGCTGACATTTATTGTCAACAGCTGAGACGTCTTGCAGATGCAATCCAAGAACAACGACCAGGAAGACTGTGGAAGTGATACTACGCCACGAAAACACCTTCCCCCATTCTGACAGACTGACAAAAACACTGTACTATACCTTATTCACCTGATCTTGCGCCATCGGATTTTTTGCACTCTATCGAACAACCTACAAGGATCATCCTTTCCGGATGAAGACGTGCTCCAGATATGGATCGACGAGTTATTCACTTCAAAGATACACGATTTCTACTGTCGCGTCATCGGAAAGTTAGCCCAGCGTTGGCAGACTGCTGTAAACAGTGAAAGAGAATAGATTATTGAAGACTATCAAATAACTTCCGGGAATTCAGCCAGGTAACACTTTCAGCGACCGCCGATATTTCGGCGGGAGAACACCCCGCCATTTTCAAGGCAAACTGCAACGGACAGGCGGCGTACATGCAAATTTAAAACCTCGGTTCTCGGACTGAAGCAGGAAAGATAACACACACACACACACACACACACACACACACACACACACACACACACACACACACACTGAACACTAGTGCCACCAAAGATGACCAAAGTCAGAGCTATCGATAGTGAGACTATGAATTCGCAGGTGAGGCAGCATTGACTCTGTTCCTCTGTTTTTTGACAAGGGAGAGAGCCGGATTCCAAACAGAGTTTAAACAGAAACCTCCATCCCTGTTAACGAGGTTGCTCGTTAATTTAATCTCAACTGCCTCCTTAATCACACTGTCCCAATAGCTGGACGTGCATGCCAATATCTCGGTGTTATTATATAACATGGGGTGACCAGCATCCAAGCAATGTTCGGCAATAGCAGATCTATTTGGCTGCTGTAATCGTGTGTGCCGTTTATGCTCAGTACATCTGTCCTCCACGGTCCTGATAGTTTGACCAATATATGCCATGCCGCAGCTACAAGGGACACGATATACACCCGCCTTACGCAGTCCAAGATCATCCTTAACGGAACTCAAAAGTGCTCTAATTTTAGATGGAGGTCGGAAAACACATTTCACATCGTATTTCCGTAAAATACGACCGATCTTATTGGACGTGTTTCCTACGTAAGGCAAGAACGCAGTAGACTTAGGTGTTGACTCAGAATTATCATCAATCACCTGATGTACAGTTGGTCGATAGCGCAATGCACGTTCAATCTGTCTATCACTGTAACCATTTTGACGAAATGTAACTTCAAGATGGGACAGCTCAGCTGGCAATGTCTCAGCGTCAGAAACGACATGTGCCCTGTGTACCAAGGTACGAAGTACCCCTTCACGCTGAGCCGAATGGTGACAACTATTAGCTTGTAAGTACAAGTCGGTGTGAGTACGTTTCCTGTAGACTGCATGTCCCAATGATCCATCATCCTTCCTCCTAACCAACACGTCGAGAAAGGGAAGGCAACCATCCTCTTCCACCTCCATCGTAAAACGAATGTTCGGGTGGATCGAGTTCAGATGTTCTAGAAAAGACATATATCTAGAAAGACATATATCGTGTCCCTTGTAGCTGCGGCATGGCATATATTGGTCAAACTATCAGGACCGTGGAGGACAGATGTACTGAGCATAAACGGCACACACGATTACAGCAGCCAAATAGATCTGCTATTGCCGAACATTGCTTGGATACTGGTCACCCCATGTTATATAATAACACCGAGATATTGGCATGCACGTCCAGCTATTGGGACAGTGTGATTAAGGAGGCAGTTGAGATTAAATTAGCGAGCAACCTCGTTAACAGGGATGGAGGTTTCTGTTTAAACTCTGTTTGGAATCCGGCTCTCTCCCTTGTCAAAAAACAGAGGAACAGAATCAATGCTGCCTCACCTGCGAATTCATAGTCTCACTATCGATAGCTCTGACTTTGGTCATCTTTGGTGGCACTAGTGTTCAGTGTGTGTGTGTGTGTGTGTGTGTGTGTTATCTTTCCTGCTTCGGTCCGAGAACCGAGGTATTAAATTTGCATGTACGCCGCCTGTCCGTTGCAGTTTGCCTTGAAAATGGCGGGGTGTTCTCCCGCCGAAATATCGGCGGTCGCTGAAAGTGTTACCTGGCTGAATTCCCGGAAGTTATTTGAAAGTTGTATACGCCAGGAGAAACTCAGGTCTCATACTGAAGACTAGTCTCTGTTATGTGCCAACGGCCTTGCCGCAGTGGTAGCACCGGTTCCCGATAGATCACCGAAGTTAAGCGCTGTCGGGTTGGGCTAGCACTTGGATGGGTGACCTTCCGGTCTGCCGAACGCTGATGGCAAGCGGGGTGCACTCAGCCTTTGTGAGCCAAACTGAGGAGCTACTTGAGTGAGAAGTAGCGGCTCCGGCCGGGAAAGCGGTGTGCTGACCAGATGCCCCTCCATATCGCTCACCGATAGATCTGTACCTACAGATTGGAAAATTGCGCAGGTCGCACCAGTGTTTAAGAAGGGTAGTAGGAGTAATCCATCGAACTACGGACCTATATCATTGACGTCGGTTTGCAGTAGGGTTTTGGAGCATATACTGTATTCAAACATCATGAATCACCTCGAAGGGAACGATCTGTTGATACGTAATCAGCATGGTTTCAGAAAACATCGTTCTTGTGCGACGCAGCTAGCTCTTTATTCGCACGAAGTAATGGCCGCTATCGACAGGGGATCTCAAGTTAATTCCGTATCTCTAGATTTCTGGAAAGCTTCTGACACCGTTCATCACAAGCGACTTCTAATCAAGCTGCGGGCCTATGGGGTATCGTCTCAGTTGTGCGACTGGATTCGTGATTTCCTGTCAGGAAGGTCGCAGTTCGTAGTAATAGGCGGCAAATCATCGAGTAAAACTGAAGTGATATCCGGTGTTCCCCAGGGAAGCGTCCTGGGACCTCTGCTGTTCCCGATCTATATAAATGACCTGGGTGACAATCTGAGCAGTTCTCTTAGGTTGTTCGCAGATGATGCTGTAATTTACCGTCTAGTAAGGTCATCCGAAGACCAGTATCAGTTGCAAAGCGATTTAGAAAAGATTGCTGTATGGTGTGGCAGGTGGCAGTTGACGCTAAATAACGAAAAGTGTGAGGTGATCCACATGAGTTCCAAAAGAAATCCGTTGGAATACGATTACTCGATAAATAGTACAATACTCAAGGCTTTCTGTGGTGTCACCGCCAGACACCACACTTGCTAGGTGGTAGCCTTTAAATCGGCCGCGGTCCGTTAGTATACGTCGGACCCGCGTGTCGGCACTATCAGTGATTGCAGACCGAGCGCCGCCACACGGCAGGTCTAGAGAGACTTTCTAGCACTCGCCCCAGTTGTACAACCGACTTTGCTAGCGATGGTTCACTGACAAAATACGCTCTCATTTGCCGAGACGATAGTTAGCATAGCCTTCAGCTACGTCATTTGCTACGACCTAGCAAGGCGCCATATTCAGTTACTATTGATACTGTAATCATGTACCGTCAAGAGCGACGCTCATCATTAATGGATTAAAGTTAAGTATTCCACAAGCTACGTCCTTTTTTCTAAAGTCTAATTTCCTTGTCCTGTTCCAGACCTCACGCCCGCCTGCGTGAGCTAAAACGCGTGCCTTTCGGCTTCCTCTAATAATACGGTGTTGGCTCTCCTGCCAGCCCACAACACTGTCAATTCAGCTAAGTACCTGGGTGTTAAAATTACGAACAACTTCAGTTGGAAAGACCACATAGATAATATTGTGGGGAAGGCGAGCCAAAGGTTGCGTTTCATTGACAGCACACTTAGAAGATGCAACAAGTCCACTAAAGAGACGGTTTACACAACACTCGTTCGTCCTCTGTTAGAATATTGCTGCGCGGTGTGGGATCCTTACCAGGTGGGATTGACCGAGGACATCGAAAAGGTGCAAAAAAGGCCAGCTCGTAATGTATTATCACGTAATAGGGGAGAGAGTGTGGCAGATATGATACGCGAGTTGGGATGGAAGTCATTAAAGCAAAGACGTTTTTCGTCGCGGCGAGATCTATTTACGAAATTTCAGTCACCAACTTTCTCTTCCGAATGCGAAAATATTATGTTGAGCCCAACCTACATTGGTAGGAATGACCATCAAAATAAAATAAGGGAAATCAGAGCTCGAACAGAAAGGTTTAGGTGCTCGTTTCTCCCGCGCGCTGTTCGCGAGTGGAATGGCAGAGAGATAGTATGATTGTGGTTCGTTGGACCCTCTGCCAAGCACTTAAATGTTAATTGCAGAGTAATCACGTAGATGTAGATATCTGTATCCAGCGACGCCCGTGGTCTGAGGATGACATGGCGGCCTGTCAGTACCGTAGGGCCTTCCAAGTCCTGTTCGGAGAGTGTTTAGTTTAGTCTCTATTATGTGTATCTGTTGTGTTGATCGAAGTTATGGAAAAACGCTACGAACTCCTCCACTAAGCTAATATGTAGGTAATTATTTTCTAACGAGGTGGACAATCATACGTCGTTAAGCCCCAACCCGGAAAAAGATAAACTTCCTGGAGTCGCCGCACGGCTCTATCAGCCAGTTTGCCACAATCTGGTGACCCTGAGAGGACAACACGGCCTTGGCGTTAGGACGTGAGTGTTTAGGCTACTTTGTCACGCCCACTAATTTACCTAGGGAACTGACGGTGTCTTCGGAAAAATTTGAAGCAAGATGTAACACGTTTCGCACCTAAATATAGAAGAATTATCATCGGACACCCCTCATTAAGGGACGTTCAACTGGTGCTGCATTGTGTGTGACACCTTATTGTGGTGATTAACTAGTTACGAAAGATATCCTCCACCTACAGCGCTACAAGAAACTCTTGTCTTCTACGCCGCTTCAGAAATTTTCTGTTTGCACTTCGCCGTTGCAGGGCGAGCAAACACAAGAGTTCGGCCAGTCCACCAACGTAGCCGAAGTATGATGTTCCACCAGGCGCTTGTCTTGAGCATCGTTCTCTTCGCCGCCACAGGTGAGATAGTAGACAATCTTTAGCCGTATTTGCGGATTAGTTTGTTGTGACTTATCCTCCCCTTCTACTTGTCAGTGTTTTCCACATATTCCTTTCCTCTCAGATTCCACGCAGAACCTCCTCATTCCTTACCTCATCAGGCCTCCTAATTTTCAACATTACCCTGTAGCACCACATCTCAAATGCTTTGAATCTCTTCTGTTCCGGTTTTCCCACAGTCCATGTTTCACTACCATACAATGCTGTACTCCACACATACACTGTCAGAAATTTCTTCCTTAAATCAAGCCCTATGTCTGCTACCAGTAAACTTCTCTTGGCCAGGAATGCCCTTTTTACCAGAGCTAGTCTGCTCTTCATGTCCTTACGCGGTCCGTCATTGGTTATTTTGCTGCCTAGGTAGCAGAATTCTTTAACTTCATCTACTTCGTGACCATCAATCCTGATGATCAGTTTCTCGTTGTTCTCATTTCTGTTACTTCTCGTTAGTTTCGTCTTTCTTCGATTTACTCTTAATCCATATACTGTACTCATTAGACTGCTCATTCTATTCAGCAGTTCATGTAATTCTTCTCCATTTTCACTCAGGATAGCAATGTCATCAGCGAATCGTATCATTGATACCCTTTCACCTTGAATTTTAATTCCACTCCTGAATCTTTATTTTATTTCCATCATTGCTTCTTCGATGTACAGATTGAACAGTAGGGGTGAAACATTACATCCCTGTCTTACATCCTTTTTAATCCGAGTACATCGATCTTAGTCGTCCACTCTTATTATTCTGTCTTGGATCTTGTACGTATTGCATATTGCCCGTCCCTCCCTATAGCTTAACCCCGTCTTTTTCAGAATTTCGCACATCTTGCACCATTTTACATTGTCGAAATCTGTATAAATAAAAATCATTTGCCGCTTGCGTGAAAGATCATCACTTGAGAACTGCTCGACCGATTTGGATAATTTTTCTTTTGTTGTTGTTGTTGTGTTCGTAATTGTCAGTAAGAGGTTCTGTATGGAAGAAAATTTTAGTGAAAATCCAACGGAAAACTGGGAGATTAACGTCAATTGCCGCATGCATGTTATATCATCATCAATTAAGAATGGCTCGCCGACAAATATGATTGATTTTTGTCTTTGTTCTACATCTACATCTACATTTATACTCCGCAAGCCACCCAACGGTGTGTGGCGGAGGGCACTTTACGTGCCACTGTCATTACCTCCCTTTCCTGTTCCAGTCGCGTATGGTTCGCGGGAAGAACGACTGTCTGAAGGCCTCTGTGCGCGCTCTAATCTCTCTAATTTTACATTCGTGATCTCCTCGGGAGGTGTAAGTAGGGGGAAGCAATATATTCGATACCTCATCCAGAAAAGCACCCTCTCGAAACCTGGACAGCAAGCTACACCGCGATGCAGAGCGCCTCTCTTGCAGAGTCTGCCACTTGAGTTTGTTAAACATCTCCGTAACGCTATCACGGTTACCAAATAACCCTGTGACGAAACGCGCCGCTCTTCTTTGAATCTTCTCTATCTCCTCCGTCAACCCGATCTGGTACGGATCCCACACTGATGAGCAATACTCAAGTATAGGTCGAACGAGTGTTTTGTAAGCCACCTCCTTTGTTGATGGACTACATTTTCTAAGACTCTCCCAATGAATCTCAACCTGGTACCCGCCTTACCAACAATTAATTTTATATGATCATTCCACTTCAAATCGTTCCGCACGCATACTCCCAGATATTTTACAGAAGTAACTGCTACCAGTGTTTGTTCCGCTATCATATAATCATACAATAAAGGATCCTTCTTTCTATGTATTCGCAATACATTACATTTGTCTATGTTAAGGGTCAGTTGCCACTCCCTGCACCAAGTGCCTATCCGCTGCAGATCTTCCTGCATTTCGCTACAATTTTCTAATGCTGCAACTTCTCTGTATACTACAGCATCATCCGCGAAAAGCCGCATGGAACTTCCGACACTATCTACTAGGTCATTTATATATATTGTGAAAAGCAATGGTCCCATAACACTCCCCTGTGGCACACCAGAGGTTACTTTAACGTCTGTAGACGTCTCTCCGTTGATAGTAACATGCTGTGTTCTGTTTGCTAAAAACTCTTCAATCCAGCCACACAGCTGGTCTGATATTCCGTAGGCTCTTACTTTGTTTATCAGGCGACAGTGCGGAACTGTATCGAACGCCTTCCGGAAGTCAAGAAAAATAGCATCTACCTGTATCTAATATTTTCTGGGTCTCATGAACAAATAAAGCGAGCTGGGTCTCACACGATCGCTGTTTCCGGAATCCATGTTGATTCCTACATAGTAGATTCTGAGTTTCCAAAAACGACATGATATTCGAGCAAAAAACATGTTCTAAAATTCTACAACAGATCGACGTCAGAGATATAGGTCTATAGTTTTGCGCATCTGCTCGACGACCCTTCTTGAAGACTGGGACTACCTGTGCTCTTTTCCAATCATTTGGAACCTTCCGTTCCTCTAGAGATTTGCGGTACACGGCTGTTAGAAGGGGGGCAAGTTCTTTCGCGTACTCTGTGTAGAATCGAATTGGTATCCCGTCAGGTCCAGTGGACTTTCCTCTGTTGAGTGATTCCAGTTGCTTTTCTATTCCTTGGACACTTATTTCGATGTTGTGTTCAGGGGCGATTCTAGAAATCGGTCAAGAGGGGGAGGGGCATGGGGAGGGGAAGGAGTTTGGGGGAATGGAATATGGCTTAGAGGTTCTGTATGGAAGAAAATTTTAGTGAAAATCCAACGGAAAACTGGAAAATTAACGTCAATTGCCACATGCATGTTATATCATCATCAATTAAGAATGGCTCGCCGACAGATATGATCGATTTTTATCTTTGTTGTGTTCCGGGGCGATTCTAGAAGTCGGTGAAGAGGGGGAGGGGCATGGGGGAGGGGAAGGAGTTTGGGGGAATGGAATATGGCTTAACCCTTTCAGGTACATAAGAAAACTATAGTGTTAGTGATTAAAATTTTTGTATCTCTGTGGTAACTGGAGGTTTTATAAGCAAATATGTTATGATTTCAAACATTTTTATTTGTACTGCTAAAAAAACCTGGGACGTACCTGTCCCTGTGGTCCTTAAAGGACAGTTACAGAACACATTACACTTAATACATCGAAAAATTACAGAGGCTGTGTATATGTTGTCTATTTGATGCGAAATTTTGCAAAACAGTTTCTGCTTGAAGTAAAGCGTAAATTAACAACACACTGTTCAAATTTTAAGTGCGATTTTCAACACACTTTGAAGCACAATGAACACACCTCTTCCTTACGTCTGAATTTATCATTCGGTGCTCTGGACTCTTTGGATTGCAAGTGGTCTGCAACCTTCTTGATGTTTTCACTACTGTTGATAAATTCCTTTGTCGACTTGACTAATTTCCAATTAGATTTCTCGCAATGCATTGTCTGAACTCTAGGGATGATAGTGTTGATTTGAACCCTGATTCTTCTGCCAATTTTGAATATATTACATACGGATTGTTTACACCAATGTCAAGAAGATCCAAGAAAATTCTCAGGTAATAATTAATCTTTGCCTTCCTGTCGATTTCATAAGTCACTTTCTACTGGTCCATAAGATCCACCCCTCCCATCCACTTGTTATACTTTCTTATCATAAGAGGACACTGAACACTGATCTTTTCAGAAGAACCAGACTGACGCCTCTTCACTGTCGTACATGGTCTTGGAGAAATAAAATTAGTCAGTAGAAAAACTGGCTTGTTATCCATCCATTTGAGGATTGTCAGACCATTGCTACTGAGACTGTATGAATCACCTCTTTTCATTTCCTTGTCTGGAGGGAATGTCTTTGGGATGTTTTTACGATTGGTGCGCACTGTTCCACATGATCTGATATTTTGCAAACCAACTGCAAATTTGGAGAGTTAAAAAAGCTATCTATGTAAATTTCACATCCCAGTCGGGATAGTGATTTTGTCAGTTGCAGAACTACTGGCTCACCAAGCCCTACTGCAGGACCTGAGTTTTTTTTTTTTTTTTTTTTTGCAAGTGTATAAATCACACGCAAATAGGAAGCCAGTTTCCCAATCACATCTGCACCACATTTTGAAACCCCATTTGACTGGCTTATTTTTGACATACTGTCGCATAATATTAAGTCCTTTGAATCTGATCATATGCTCATCTACAGATTGAGCCCTAGTTGCACTAAGAGATTCCTGGAAGGTTTTGTTCAAATGGGTAATTACAGGCCTCACTTTGTATGTGCAGTCTTTCTTTATTGACTGGTCTGCAATGTTGGAAAAATGTAAGTACTTTCGAATCTCTTCAAACCGATGTAGTGGCATAATCTGAGCTATATAAGGAACACCTAAATCGGGTTCAGTTACCCAGTAGCTTCTAAATGTAGGCAAAACATGGCACCCCATTACCAGGCTCATACCAAGAAATGCCTTGATCGCATCTTCATTTGTGCTGAATGCGTTGCCTGATTGTTCTGCATACCGAATACTTTCACGAAATAATATATGATGCACCAAATCTTTTAGGCCAATAGTGGAAGAAAAAATTTCAAATGGCTGTGGTATTTCACGATTTTCACTTACACTAAAGAAAAGCACTTTCCCAAATTCATGGTTCATGTTATTACTGAACTGTCTTGGTTGGTAAATTCTGGACCATTTAAGTTCTGGTAAATCTGGAAGGGAATCAGGTACGTCAGCATTTGGTTCTGATATTTCGTCTGTATGCCTTCTTTTGCTAGGTGGGCTACGTATTTCTTTTTCAGGATCTTCTATAATAACATGTTCTCTTTCATCTTCCATATCTCCTTCAAGAGAAATTTTATCTTCTTCATCCAGTAACAGATTATCTTCGTCATCACTACTGCAAGCCTCCAAAATCTGCATAACACTTTCATCAGTGATGAAAAATTCTCTTTTTCTGGAGCACATGACCTAAAAGCAGATTTGAAATTATACCAGTACAAATTTTTTCCGCTTATTTAATAAAATGAAAGATAATATATTTTCAACCGAATTTTAAGTATCATTCTGCTCGTTTTTTTACGTAATAGTAACGATTTCATGACATTCAAAAACAAGTACACAAATTACCATTCTGGTACATTGGGACAACTATGCCCCAAAGAATGAAAATAAAGATTTCCACTGATGAAATACAGTTATTCTCTAAACTAATGGTCTAAAGTAAAAGAGAAACTTACTTGAATATACTTTCAAGCTTTGACAGTAAGGCAGAGACCACAATACCCACACAATAAATGAATAAATTTGTGTGTTTGCTCGAAGTGAGAACCACCAACAATAACCGACGACTAATGGTAGTTACAGTAATTGTTGCCACCAAAGATGTACGATATTAAAGAAAACAAATATCTTTGTTTCAAGTAGAGCATCTGCAGCACATCAACTGTAATTATAGTCCAATTAGTAAGGTGATTCATATGTGGGACAAATGTGTCCTATGTACGTGAAAGGGTTAAGAAAAGGAGAGTTGGGGTCCTCTACCGACAAACTGTTAAAATTTGGTGTTGCTTAAAGTAGTTTTTGGTAACTGTTTTGGAGTTCAGGGTAAAAAATGTGTCTTAATAAATGATGAGACGCCTATTTTAAATTAAATATTTATTGGTTTAGATCGTAAGCTACACTCCTGGAAATTGAAATAAGAACACCGTGAATTCATTGTCCCAGGAAGGGGAAACTTTATTGACACATTCCTGGGGTCAGATACATCACATGATCACACTGACAGAACCACAGGCACATAGACACAGGCAACAGAGCATGCACAATGTCGGCACTAGTACAGTGTATATCCACCTTTCGCAGCAATGCAGGCTGCTATTCTCCCATGGAGACGATCGTAGAGATGCTGGATGTAGTCCTCTGGAACGGCTTGCCATGCCATTTCCACCTGGCGCCTCAGTTGGACCAGCGTTCGTGCTGGACGTGCAGACCGCGTGAGACGACGCTTCATCCAGTCCCAAACATGCTCAATGGGGGACAGATCCGGAGATCTTGCTGGCCAGGGTAGTTGACTTACACCTTCTAGAGCACGTTGGGTGGCACGGGATACATGCGGACGTGCATTGTCCTGTTGGAACAGCAAGTTCCCTTGCCGGTCTAGGAATGGTAGAACGATGGGTTCGATGACGGTTTGGATGTACCGTGCACTATTCAGTGTCCCCTCGACGATCACCAGTGGTGTACGGCCAGTGTAGGAGATCGCTCCCCACACCATGATGCCGGGTGTTGGCCCTGTGTGCCTCGGTCGTATGCAGTCCTGATTGTGGCGCTCACGTGCACGGCGCCAAACACGCATACGACCATCATTGGCACCGAGGCAGAAGCGACTCTCATCGCTGAAGACGACACGTCTCCATTCGTCCCTCCATTCACGCCTGTCGCGACACCACTGGAGGCGGGCTGCACGATGTTGGGGCGTGAGCGGAAGACGGCCTAACGGTGTGCGGGACCGTAGCCCAGCTTCGTGGAGACGGTTGCGAATGGTCCTCGCCGATACCCCAGGAGCAACAGTGTCCCTAATTTGCTGGGAAGTGGCGGTGCGGTCCCCTACGGCACTGCGTAGGATCCTACGGTCTTGGCGTGCATCCGTGCGTCGCTGCGGTCCGGTCCCAGGTCGACGGGCACGTGCACCTTCCGCCGACCACTGGCGACAACATCGATGTACTGTGGAGACCTCACGCCCCACGTGTTGAGCAATTCGGCGGTACGTCCACCCGGCCTCCCGCATGCCCACTATACGCCCTCGCTCAAAGTCCGTCAACTGCACATACGGTTCGTCCACGCTGTCGCGGCATGCTACCAGTGTTAAAGACTGCGATGGAGCTCCGTATGCCACGGCAAACTGGCTGACACTGACGGCGGCGGTGCACAAATGCTGCGCAGCTAGCGCCATTCGACGGCCAACACCGCGGTTCCTGGTGTGTCCGCTGTGCCGTGCGTGTGATCATTGCTTGTACAGCCCTCTCGCAGTGTCCGGAGCAAGTATGGTGGGTCTGACACAACGGTGTCAATGTGTTCTTTTTTCCATTTCCAGGAGTGTATTTACCGCTCTTGTTCTTTTGTCAAAATGTGTTTGGAATACATTGCAACCTACATGGCTACATGATTACAAAAGAAGATTGAATCTGTTGAAGTAATATATTCGCTGAGTTCTGAAGTCATTTTATCCAATGTAATGATACTCCATGGGGGGGGGGGAGGGGGGGGGGGTTTGTACGAAAGAAAATTTTTGTAAAATCCACCGGAAAAACCCGAAATTAAATTCAATTATGTAACATCATCACTTGAGAAATGCTCGTCAATTTGGTTGATCTTTTTCTTCGTAATTGTGGATGGTAATGGTATTTTTGGTATGAAAAATAAAATTGAAAAAAAAAATGCTTTGCATTCGATGTGACTGTTCTGTCACCACATATTTTCACAAGTAAAAAAAATCTGTTTGACAGTTATATTTACTGTACGAGGTGCATTCAAGTTCTAAGGCCTCCGATTTTTTTTCTCCGGACTGGAAAGAGATAGAAAAATGCGCATTGTTTTAAAATGAGGCCGCGTTCATTGTCAATACATCCCAGAGATGGCAGTACCGTACGGCAGATGGAACTGTACCGCCACCGGCGAGAATGAGAACTGTTTCAAATACTTAAAATGGCGACGTTTTCCTTACTTGAACAGCGTGCAATCATTCGTTTTCTGAATTTGCGTGGTGTGAAACCAATTGAAATTCACCGACAGTTGAAGGAGACATGTGGTGATGGAGTTATGGATGTGTCGAAAGTGCGTTCGTGGGTGCGACAGTTTAATGAAGGCAGAACATCGTGTGACAACAAACCGAAACAACCTCGGGCTCGCACAAGCCGGTCTGACGACACGATCGAGAAAGTGGAGAGAATGGCTGTTGAACAGATCGCCTCCAGAGTTGGCATTTCTGTGGGTTCTGTGCACACAATCCTGCATGACGACCTGAAAATGCGAAAAGTGTCATCCAGGTGGGTGCCACAAATGCTGACGGACGACGGTACGGCTATCTGTATTGCTGAGGCACGCAAGCCTCCCCACCAACGCCAAGGTCCATGGTTCGTGGAGGGGGGGGGGGGACACATATTTTTGTAATATATATAATATATACATATATGTGTAACATATAAAGGGGAAGCGTAGTTGCCACAAATCTCGAAAAGTTCTTGAGTTATTTACTTCAAATTTTTACACGATACTCTAACTAAGATTCGGACTGACATAGACAGACAGACTACATACTTTTGTAATATATGTAATTTATACGTGTGTATGTAACATATAGTGTGAGTCAGAAGGAAAGGTACGTGAACTAGGGGTGATAGCATTAGTGATTCTGAACAAAAAACTTGATATGGACATATGCCCTATTCCGAATAGTTTCCGAGACAGAACACTTTTAATGTGTTTTTCTATTTATTTTATGTATTATTCATTGTCATTATTTACAACGTACCACAGTAGTTAAGAAGAAGTTGAGACGAACATTTTGATACAAGACTCTTGTTGCCTATCAAGTCGCAAAACCACCTGAAACTGGCCAACAAAAAGTACCTAAGCTACAGCGATTTCCAATATCCTCGCGATCTTTTCGCGCAAACTGTTAGACCTAGACAAAAAATAAATAGGCCCTTTTTTGTTGTGAATTTAATTTAGTTTACTTGTGTACTGAGACGTTTTCGTTGAAGTGTGCGGTTCTCGAGTTATTAAAGAAAAACGTACATCTGCATCTACATCCATACTCCGCAAGCCACCTGACGGTGTGTGGCATAGGGTACCTTGAGTACCTCTATCGGTTCTCCCTTCTATTCCAGTCTCGTATTGTTCGTGGAAAATCACAACAGTGATATTAATCGTGTCCTGTCTCGGAAACCACTCGCAATAGGGCATATGTCCATGTGAAGTTTTTTGTTCAGAATCACCGGTAATATCGCGTCTCAAAGCATGTACCTTTCCTGCTGAGTCACCCTATATAAAGGGGGAAGCGTTGTCACGAAAAACCTAGAAAAGTTTTTGACCGATTTACTTCCAATTCTTACACCATACTCAAATGAACATTTGGACATACACAATATATTTTTGTAATATATTGTGTTACAGTCTTTTGCACGATACTCTACTGAACATTTAGACGAAAATGGACACGGAGGCGGTGGAGGAGGAAGTGGACTGAGAGATGGCAGGAGATGTACAGAGGGAGAGAGAGAGGGAGGATAAGATGATGGACGAGAGGGGCGATGAATTTAGGACATACAGTACATTCGATTCCCTAATCTATATAATTGAAACTCATTTGCCGCGTGTATAAAAGATCATCACTTGAGAATGGCTCCACCGATTCAGGCGATTTGTCTTCGTTGAGTTGGTAACTCCCAGTACAAGGCTTGTATGAAAGACAGTTCTTGGAAAATCCCCAAGTCTCGTGCTCAAAGTCAAATAGCGCTGGCTGTAGGATCACCTGGAATCGCTGCCACGTTGTTAGAAGTAGAACATATAATAATAGAACTGACATGTGATTACATTTTCACGCAATTTGGGTGCATAGATCCTGAGAAATCAGTACCCAGAACAACCACCTCCGGCCGTATTAACGCCTGGACATTGAGTCAAACAGAGCTTGGATGGCGTGTACAGGTACAGCTGCCCATGCAGCTTCAACACGATACCACAGTTCATCAGAAGTAATGACTGGCGTATTGTGACGAGCCAGTTGCTCGGCCACCATTGACCAGACGTTTTCAGTTGGTGAGAGATCTGGAGAATGTGTTGGCCAGGGTAGCAGTTGAACATTTTCTGTATCCAGAAAGGCTTGTACAGGACCTGCAACATGCGGTCGTGCATTAACCTGCTGAAATGTAGGGTTTCGCAGGGATCGAATGAAGGGTAGAACCACGGGTCGTAACACATCTGAAATGTAACGTCCACTATTCAAAGTGCCGTCAATACGAACAAGAGGTGACCGAGACGTGGCACCCCATACCATCACGCCGGGTGATACGCCAGTACGGCGATGACGAATACACGCTTCAATTGTGGGTTCATCGCGATGTCGCCAAACACGGATGCGACCATCATGATGCTGTAAACAGAACCTGGATTCATCCGAAAAAATGACGTTTTGCCATTCGTGCACCCAGGTTCGTCGTTGAGTACACCATCGAAGGCGCTCCTGTTTGTGATTCAGCGTCAAGGGTAACCGCAGCCGTGGCAACGAAGAGTGAGGAGAATCGTTTAACGTGACAGAAGTGCAACACTTCCGAAAATTGCTGCAGATTTTAATTCCGGGCCGTCAACAAGTGTCACCTTGTGAACATTATCGATGTGAGTTTTCGGAGCCGAAGGCCCACTCGTGTAGCCTTGATGACTGCACGACACAAAGCTTTACGCTTCGCCTGGCCCGTGAGCACCGACATTGGACTTTTGATGACTGGAAACATGTTGCCTGGTCGGACGACTCCCGTATTAAATTGTGTCGAGCGGATGGATGTACACGCGTATGGACACAACCTCATGAATCAGTGGACGCTGCATGTCAGCAGGGGACTGTTCAAGCAGGTGGAGGCTCTGTAATGGTGTGGGGCGTGTGCAGCTGGAGTGATATGGGACCCATGATACGTCTAGATACGACTCTGGCAGGTGACACGTACGTATGCATCCTGTCTGATCACCTGCATCCATTCATGTCCATTTGCCCATTATTCACTCCGACGAACTTTGGTAGTTGGACCAGGACAATTCGACACCCAACACATCCAGAATTGTTATAGTGTGACTCCAGGAACACTCTTCTGAGTTTAAACACTTCCGCTGGCCACCGAACTCCCCAGACATGAACATTATTGGGCATATCTGGGATGCCTTGCAACGTGCTGTTCAGAAGAGATCTCCACCCCCTTCGTACTCTTACGGATTTATGGACAGCGCTGCAGTATTCATGGTGTCAATTTCCTCCAGCGTTACTTCAGACATTAGTCGAGGCCATGCCACGTCGTGTTGTGGCACTTCCGCACGCGGGTGCCTTGCACGATATTAGGCAGATGTACCAGTTTCTTCGGCTCTTGAGTGTATGTCTCATTTTTCTTTCCTAGATTTACAGTTCAAAGCACAAAGGACGTGTGTACTCGGTGGTCTGTGTGATTTGCCTGTGACCTCCAATGTGTGGTGTCATGCGCTAATACTAGTAATTGAGGAAAAAGTAATTCCAGATAACTCATATAATCAGTATCAAAGTTTTACAAAATTGAGGTAATAGCAATGATGTTTTAAAAGTAATTTAGTTTCATGACTGAAACACAATGAAACCTTTTGGCTCTTTAACCATCATAAAATCTCATTTTACCCCTCAGGCGGTAGTTGCCCCCAGGTTGGGAATCACTGCAATAGATGAACAGACGTGCAACAGCTCCAAAAATTCAGAAATGTCGAATGTTCTACAAAAGTGCATAATGATCATTTGGGATGAGTGTACGATGGCACACAAACGAGCGCTGGGAGGGAAGGGGGCGGGCGGGAAGGAGGGGGGGGGGGGGAACTCGATAGAACGTTGGAAGATTTGTGCAATAATGTGGACCTCTTTCGAGGTACGATGATTCTGCTGTTGGGCCATTTTCGCCAAACGTTGCCGACCATTCCAAGATCAACAGCTGCTGGTGGAATAAACACTGGCTTGAAGTCATCAGCGTTGTGGAGATACGTGAAAGTTCTCAAATTAACAACCAATATGTGTTGTTGTTGTTGTGGTCTTCAGTCCTGAGACTGGTTTGATGCAGCTCTCCATGCTACTCTATCCTGTGCAAGATTCTTCATCTCCCAGTACTTACTGCAACCTACATCCTTCTGAATCTGCTTAGTGTATTCATCTCTTGGTCTCCCTCTACGATTTTTACCCTCCACGCTGCCCTCCAATGCTAAATTTGTGATCCCTTGATGCCCCAGAACATGTCCTACCGACCGGTCCCTTCTTCTTGTCAAGTTGTGCCCCAAACTCCTCTTCTCCCCAATTCTGCTCAATACCTCCTCGTTAGTTATGTGATCTACCCATCTAATCTTCAGCATTCTTCTGTAGCACCACATTTCGAAATCTTCTATTCTCTTCTTGTCCGAACTATTTATCGTCCATATTTCACGTCCATACGTGGCTACACTCCATAGAAATACTCTCAGAAACGACTTCCTGACACTTAAATCTATACTCGATGTTAAAAAATTTCTCTTCTTCAGAAACGCTTTCCTTGCCATTGCCAGTCTACATTTTATATCCTCTATACTTCGACCATCGTCAGTTATTTTGCTCCCCAAATAGCAGAACTCCTTTACTACTTTAAGTGTCTCATTTCCTAATCTAATTCCCTCAGCATCACCCGAGATAACTCGACTACATTCCATTATCCTCGTTTTGCTTTTGTTGATGTTCATCTTATACCCTCCTTTCAAGACACTATCCGTTCCGTTCAGCTGCTCTTTCAGGTCTTTTGCTGTCTCGGACAGAATTACAGTGTCATCGGCGAACCTCAAAGTTTTTATTTCTTCTCCATGTATTTTAATACCTACTCCGAATTTTTCTTTTGTTTCCTTTACTGCTTGCTCAATATATAGATTGAATAACATCGAGGAGAGGCTACAACCCTGTCTCACTCCCTTCCCAACTGCTGCTTCCCTTTCATGCCCTTCGACTCTTATAACTGCCATCTGGTTTCTGTACAAATTGTAAATAGCCTTTCGCTCCCTGTATTTTACCCCTGCCACCTTTAGAATTTGAAAGAGAGTATGCCAGTCAACATTCTCAAAAGCTTTCTCTAAGTCTACAAATGCTAGAAACGTAGGTTTGCCTTTCCTTAATCTTTCTTCGAAGATAAGTCGTAGGGTCAGTATTGCCTCAGGTGTTCCAACATTTCTACGGAATCCAAACTTGATCTTCCCAGAGGTCGGCTTCTATCAGTTTTTGCATTCGTCTGTAAAGAATTCGTGTTAGTATTTTGCCACCGTGACTTATTAAACTGATAGTTCAGTAATTTTCACATTTGTCAACACCTGCTTTCTTTGGGATTGGAATTATTATATTCTTTTTGAAGTCTGAGGGTATTTCACCTGTCTCATACATCTTGCTCACCAGATGTTAGAGTTTTTTCAGGACTGGCTCTCCCAAGGCCGTCAGTAGTTCTAATAGAATGTTGTCTACTCCTGGGGCCTTGTTTCGACTGAGGTCTTTCAGTGCTCTGTCAAACTCTTCACGCAGTATTGTGTCTCCCATTTCATCTTCATCTAGATTCTCTTCCATTTCCATAATACTGCCCTCAAGTACATCGACCTTGTATAGACCCTCTATATACTCCTTCCACCTTTCTGCTTTCCCTTCTTTGGTTAGAACTGGGTTTCCATCTGAGCTCTTGATATTCATACAAGTGGTTCTCTTCTCTCCAAAGGTCTCTTTAATCTTCCTGTAGGCAGTATCTATCTTACCCCTAGTGAGATAAGCCTTTACATCCTTACATTTGTCCTCTAGCCATCACTGGTTAGCCATTTTGCACTTCCTGTCGATCTCATTTTTGAGACGTTTGTATTCCTTTTTGCCTGCTTCATTTACTGCATTTTTATATTTTCCCCTATCATCAATTAAATTCAATATTTCTTCTGTTACCCAAGGATTTCTACTAGCCCTCGTCATTTTACTTAGTTGATCTTCTGTTGCCTTCACTACTTCATCCCTCAGAGATACCCATTCTTCTTCTACTGTCTACAAGTCCTGGGCTTGTGATTATCCTTTAACTGTATTAGCTGTGAAGAAATGTTCTTGCGACAATGATTTATGTAGAACAATGTCAGGTCGATACAAATACATTGATATTTCAAAGTAAACCTGCAGTACTGAATTAAAACTGTTAGTTTTTACTTTTTATTGGCACATGATTTCTTTCTCACACGATCTAATTCACCCTGGGTATTAGATATAGGAAAAATTGTTTTTGGTTTTTTTATGACTGGTCTAAAGTTATCCTGAATGACAGTGTAACTTTGAACCAGCACTAAAATTGAATATTTGTTCTAACAGAGCACAGTGAGCATACATTTCCATTTTCCCAGCACTCTATATACACTGATCAAAACAATTAGGGGGTCAGCTGAGACGGCCGGTGTGGCCGAGCGGTTCTAGGTGTTTCAGTCTGAAACCGCGAGACCGCTACGGTCGCAGGCTTGAATCCTGCCTCGGGCATGGATGTGTGTGCTGTCCTTAGGTTTAAGTAGTTAGGTTTAAGTAGTTCTAAGTTCTAGGGAACTGATGACCTCAGATGTTAAGTCCCATAGTGCTCAGAGCTATGTCTACAAATGCTAGAAACGTAGGTTTGCCTTTCCTTAATCTATCTTTTAAGATAAGTCGTAACGTCAGTATTGCTTCAGCGTGTTCCAACATTTCTACGGAATCCAAACTGCTATTTCTCGAGGTCGGCTTCTACCAGTTTTTCCATTCGTCTGTAAAGAATTCGCAATAGTATTTTGCAGCTGTAACTTATTAAACTGATAGTTCGGTAATTATCACATCTGTCAGCCCTGCTTTCTTTGGGATTGGTATTATTATATTCTTCTTGAAGTCTGAGGGTATTTCGCCTGTCTCGTTCATCTTGCTCACCAGATGGGTGAGTTTTGTCAGGACTGGCTCTCCCAAAGCTGTCAGTAGTTCTAATGGAATGTTGTCTACTCCCGGGGCTTTGTTTCGACTCAGGTCTTTCAGTGCTCTGACAAACTTTTCACGCAATATTGTATCTCCCATTTCATCTTAATCTAGATTCTCTTCCATTCTTCATAATATTGTCCTCAAGTACATCGACCTTGTATAGACCCTCTACATACTCCTTCCACCTTTCTGCTTTCCCTTCTTTGCTTAGAACTGGGTTTCCATCTGAGCTCTTGATATTCATACAAGTGGTTCTCTTTTCTGCAAAGGTCTCTTTAATCTTCCTGTAGGCAGTATCTATCTTACCCCTAGTGAGATAAGCCTCTACATCCTTACATTTGTCCTCTAGTCATCCCTGCTTAGCCATTTTGCACTTCCTGTCGATCTCATTTTTGAGACGTTTGTATTCCTTTTTGCCTGCTTCATTTACAGCATTTTTTTACTTTCTCCTTTCATCAATTAAATTCTATATTTATTCTGTTACCCAAGGATTTCTACTAGCCCTCGTCTTTTTACCTACTTTATCCTCTGCTGCCTTCGCTATTTCATCCCTCAAAGCTACCCATTCTTCTTCTACTGTATTTCTTTCCCCCATTCCTGTCAATTGTTCCCTTATGCTCTCCCTGAAACTCTGTACAACCTCTGGTACTTTCAGTTTATTCAGGTCCCATCTCCTTAAATTCCCACCTTTTTGTAGTTTATTCAGTTTTAATCTACACTTCATAACCAATAGATTGTGGTCAGAGTCCACATCTGCCCCTGGAAATGTCTTACAATTTAAAACCTGTTTCCTAAATCTCTGTCTTACCATTATATAATCTATCTGAAACCTTCTAGGATCTCCAGGGTTTTTCCATATATACAACCTTCTTTGATGATTCTTGAACCAAGTGTTAGCTATGATTAAGCTATGCTCTGTGCAAAATTCTACCAGGCGGCTTCCTCTTTCATTTGTTAGCCCTAACCCATATTCACCTACTACGTTTCCTTCTCTTCCTTTTCCTATTGTCGAATTCCAGTCACCCATGACTATTAAATTTTCGTCTCCCTTCACTACCTCAATAATTTCTTTTATCTCATGACACATTTCATCAATTTCTTCATCATCTGCAGAGCTAGTTGGCATATAAACTTGTACTACTGTAGCAGGCGTGGGCTTCGTGTCTATCTTGGCCACAATAATGCGTTCACTATGCTGTTTGTAGTAGCTTAACAGTGGGTATACATTTGCATTTTCCCAGTACTCTATATACACTGGTCAAAACAATTAGGGGATCAGCTGAGATACCTAGGTTCTGAAAAATTGTCAGCGGCTGATTGAACTAAAATGGTTCGACGTCTTTCTGTCGGTTCTACGGAGTGGAGACAACAACATTATGGTCACCGAGATAGTGGTAATAACGGAAAGTTGCTGCAGAGTGGGTTGGTGTTCACTTGTGTTTATTCTACCAAAATAATTACACAAGCAGTTGGGTTCACACAGTGTAGTGAGCAGGTGGTGCAATGCAACAACAACGTGACTTACCCGACGTATGGCATGGAGAGCCATAGGACGGTTGAAAGTGGGACAGACACATAGGGAGGTGGCTGCAGGTATTGGAGTGTCCCACAGTGTAATTTCCAGGACCGGGGCGCGATTTCAGACAACAGGAGATGTTAAAAGAAGGAAAGCCCGATGTCGTCCACGGGTAACATCACCAAGAGATGACCTTCATCTCCGGTTAACAACCCGCCGAGACAGGAGGCTGAATGCAGCTGCGCACACTCCAGACAGCAACAGCCCGCGTAATATTAACACAAAAAGTGCGAAATCACCTTCGAGAATGTGGCCCCTACGCATGGAGGCCTGTGGTGTGTGTCCCATTCAAACCACGACACCGTTTAGCCCGCAGAAAATGGGCGGAGGAACATCGGGATTGGGTCGTAACGCACTGCGCCGGGTGCTGGTCACAGATGAGTCAAGATTTTGTGTTTACCCGGGCAACAGTCGTTCCCTCATCTGGAGAGAACGTGTAACTCCGGATTTCCACAACGAAATTCGGTCTCGAAATCTGGCAGAAAACCCAGAGAGACTCTGGTCATACATAAACCACACCAGTGGCAAGACACAATCCATACCTTCACTGCGCGATAACAACGGTGAAGTCACTGATGACAGTGCCACTAAAGCAGAGTTATTAAACACGGTTTTCCGAAACTCCTTCATCAAAGAAGACGAAGTATATATTACTGAATTCCAATCAAGAACAACTGCCAAGATGAGAAAGATAGAAGTAGATATCCTCGGAGTAACGAAGCAGCTTAAATCACTTAATATGAGCAAGGCCTCCGGTCGAGATTGTATACCAGTCAGGTTTCTTTCAGAGTATGCTGATATAATAGCTCCATATTTAGCAATTATATACACTCCTGGAAATTGAAATAAGAACACCGTGAATTCATTGTCCCAAGAAGGGGAAACTTTATTGACACATTCCTGGGGTCAGATACATCACATGATCACACTGACAGAACCACAGGCACATAGACACAGGCAACAGAGCATGCACAATGTCGGCACTAGTACAGTGTATATCCACCTTTCGCAGCAATGCAGGCTGCTATTCTCCCATGGAGACGATCGTAGAGATGCTGGATGTAGTCCTGTGGAACGGCTTGCCATGCCATTTCCACCTGGCGCCTCAGTTGGACCAGCGTTCGTGCTGGACGTGCAGACCGCGTGAGACGACGCTTCATCCAGTCCCAAACATGCTCAATGGGGGACAGATCCGGAGATCTTGCTGGCCAGGGTAGTTGACTTACACCTTCTAGAGCACGTTGGGTGGCACGGGATACATGCGGACGTGCATTGTCCTGTTGGAACAGCATGTTCCCTTGCCGGTCTAGGAATGGTAGAACGATGGGTTCGATGACGGTATGGATGTACCGTGCACTATTCAGTGTCCCCTCGACGATCACCAGTGGTGTACGGCCAGTGTAGGAGATCGCTCCCCACACCATGATGCCGGGTGTTGGCCCTGTGTGCCTCGGTCGTATGCAGTCCTGATTGTGGCGCTCACCTGCACGGCGCCAAACACGCATACGACCATCATTGGCACCAAGGCAGAAGCGACTCTCATCGCTGAAGACGACACGTCTCCATTCGTCCCTCCATTCACGCCTGTCGCGACACCACTGGAGGCGGGCTGCACGATGTTGGGACGTGAGCGGAAGACGGCCTAACGGTGTGCGGGACCGTAGCCCAGCTTCATGGAGACGGTTGCGAATGGTTCTCGCCGATACCCCAGGAGCAACAGTGTCCCTAATTTGCTGGGAAGTGGCGGTGCGGTCCCCTACGGCACTGCGTAGGATCCTACGGTCTCGGCGTGCATCCGTGCGTCGCTGCGGTCCGGTCCCAGGTCGACGGGCACGTGCACCTTCCGCCGACCACTGGCGACAACATCGATGTACTGTGGAGACCTCACGCCCCACGTGTTGAGCAATTCGGCGGTACGTCCACCCGGCCTCCCGCATGCCCACTATACGCCCTCGCTCAAAGTCCGTCAACTGCACATACGGTTCACGTCCACGCTGTCGCGGCATGCTACCAGTGTTAAAGACTGCGATGGAGCTCCGTATGCCACGGCAAACTGGCTGATACTGACGGCGGTGGTGCACAAATGCTGCGCAGCTAGCGCCATTCGACGGCCAACACCGCGGTTCCTGGTGTGTCCGCTGTGCCGTGCGTGTGATCATTGCTTGTACAGCCCTCTCGCAGTGTCCGGAGCAAGTATGGTGGGTCTGACACACCGGTGTCAATGTGTTCTTTTTTCCATTTCCAGGAGTGTACAACCACTCGCTCACAGAAAGATCCGTACCTAAAGACTGGCACACCAATACCCAAAAAGGGCAGTAGGAGTAATTCGCTGAATTACAGGCCTATATCACTAACGTCGATTTGCAGTAGGGTTTTGGAACATATACTGTATTCGAACATTATGAAGTACCTCGAAGAAAACGATTTGTTGACACATAGCCAGCACGGATTCTGAAAATATCGTTCTTGTGAAACACAACTAACTCTTTATACTCATGAATTAATAAGTGCTATCGACAGGTGATGTCAAAATGATTCCATATTTTTAGATTTCCAGAAGGCTTTCGACACCGTTCCTCAGAAGCGACTTCTAACCAAACTGCGTGCCTACGGAGTATCGCCTCAGTTGTGCGAATGGATTCGTGATTTCCTGTCAGAAAGTTCACAGTTTGTAGTAATAGACGGAAAGTCATAGAGTAAAACAGAAGTAATATCCGGCGTTCCCCAAGGAAGTGTTATAGGCCCTCTATTGTTCCTGATCTATATTAACGACATACGAGACAATCTGAGTAGCCATCTTGGATTGTTTGCAGATTATGCTGTCATTTACCGCCTTGTAAAGTCATCAGATGATCAAAACGACTTGCAAAATCATTTGGATTAGATATCTGTGTGGTACGAAAAGTGGCAATTGACCCTGAATAAGGAAAAGTGTGAAGTTATGCACATGAGTACCCGTACTAAAAGAAATCAGCTAAATTTCGATTACGCGATAACTCACATAAATCTGAAGGCTGTAAATTCAACTAAATACTTAGGGATTACAATTACAAATAACCTAAATTGGAATGATCACATAGATAGTATTGTTGGTAGAGCAAACCAAAGACTGCGATTCATTGGCAGAACACTTGGAAGGTGCAACAGGTCTACTAAAGAGACTGCTTACACGACGCTTGTCCGCCCTATTCTGGAGTACTGCTGTGCGGTGTGGGATCCGCATCAGGTGGGACTGACGGATGACATCGAAAAAGTACAAAGAAGGGCAACTCGTTTTGTATTATCGCGAAATAGGGGAGATAGTCTCCCAGACATGATACGTGGATTGGAGTGGCAATCATTAGAACAGGGGCGTTTTTCGTTGCGACGGGATCTCCTCATGAAATTTCAATCACCAGTTTTCTCCTCCGATTGCGAAAACATTCTGTTGGCACTCACCTACATAGGTAGAAATTATCATCACGATAACATAAGAGAAATCAGGGCTCGCACAGAAAAATTTAAGTGCTCTTTTTTCCCGCGTGATGTTCGAGAGTGGAACGGTAGAGAGACAGCTTGAAGGTGGTTCATTGAACCCTCTGCCAGGCACTTTATTGTGAATAGCAGAGTAATCACGTAGATGTAGATGTAGAACAGTCCTGCAGAAAAATTTAAGTGCTCTTTTTTCCCGCGTGATGTTCGAGAGTGGAACGGTAGAGAGACAGCTTGAAGGTGGTTCACTGAACCCTCTGCCCGCCACTTTATTGTGAATAGCAGAGTAATCACGTAGATGTAGAACAGTCCTGCTTGTGTGCAGGAAACATCACCACATCGTGGTGGTGGACGAATGGTGTGGGTTGGAGTCAGTATTGCAGAACGTACGGAGCTCTATGCGATTCAGATGGCGCTTTGATTGCTCAGAGGTATAGAGACGAGATCCTTCGACCTTTTGTTGTGCCCTACGCTGGTGCCACACGAGACAGGTTCCTCCTGGTGGACGATAACGCTTGTCCCCACAGAGCTGTACTGATGGACAACATGCTTGAATCTGAGGGAATTGAATGAATGGAGAGGCCAGCTCGTTCACCGGACGTAAACCCGATTGAGCCTGTCTGGGATGCACTTGGCATACTCATTGCAGCCAGACCAGCACCTCCCACAACGGTTGCAGAGCTGGATATTGCACTCATGGAAGAATGACCAAATATCCCTCGAGAGCTGATTGATAACCTCACACTATCCATTCCATGCAGGTGTGCAACTACACTGGCCGTCCGAGGTGATCACATACCATATTAGAGGGCAACGAGAATGAATGTTTCACTATTATGGTAACCCCACTGTGCTTCGCTCTACGTATACGACATGTAAACCTCAAGTAAAGAGTTGACACAGCAAAATATCGTACCGTATCAAACACAAATGACAACTGTAACCGATATCTGACGTTCACCAAGATAGTGTTATAGGTCCTTTGCTGTTCCTTATCTACATTAACGATTTTGGAGACAATCAGAGCAGCCGTCTTCGGTTGTTTGCAGATTACGCTGTCGTTCATCGACTAATAAAGTCATCAGAAAACCAAAACAAACTGAAAAACGATTTAGAAAAGATATCTGAATGGTGCGAAAAGTAGCAGTTGACCCTAAATAACTAAAAGTGTGATGTCATCTACATGAGTGCTAAAAGCAACTCGTTAAACTTCGGTTACATGACAAATCAGTCTAATCTAAAAGCCGTAAATTGAACTAAATACCTAGATATTACAATTACGATTAACTTAAATTGGAAGGAACACACAGAAAATGTTGTGGGGAAGCTAACCAAAGACTACGTTTTATTGGCAGGACACACAGAAAATGTAACAGATCTACTAAGGAGACTGCCTACACTACGCTTGTCCGTACTCTTTTAGAATAGTGCTGCGCGATGTGGAATCCTTACCAGACAGCACTGACGGAGTACATCGAAAAAGTTCAAAGAAGTGCAGCACGTTTTGTATTATCGCGAAATATGAGAGAGGGTGTCACTGAATTGATACAGGATCTGGGCCGGACAACATTAAAACAAAGAGGTTTTTCGTTGCGACGGAATCTTCTCACAAAATTCCAATCACCAACTTTCTCCTCCGAATGCGAAAATATTTTTTTGACACCGACATACATAGGGAGGAACGATCACCAAGATAAAATAAGGGGAATCAGAGCTCGTACGGAAAGATGTAGGTGTTCATTCTTACAGCGCGCTATACGTGGTTGGAATATTAGAGAATTGCGAAGGTGGTTCGATGAACACTCTACCAGGCACTGGAGTGTGACTTGCAGAGTATCCATGTAGATGTAGATGTAAGGGGCGATCAGAAAGTTTTCCTTCGAAGACCGTACAATCCAGAATCGTTACACCTGTCAGGCATAATCGCCATGATTGGAATAAGAGAGAATTGTGCAGGTGGTTCGATGAACCCTCTACCAGGCACTTAAGTGTGAATTGCAGAGTATCCATGTAGATGTAGATGTAAGGGGCGATCAGAAAGTTCTCCTTCGAAGGCTGTACAGTCCAGAATCGGTATGCCTGTCAGGCATAATCGCCATGAGCACTGAGGAAATCATCCCACCAGGGCACCATGTTGAAGATACCCGTTTGGTGAAACGACGTGTCCTGATGCGTGAAGAAGTCCGTAACTGCCTGCTGCACATACCTTCAAGGGAATTTTTTAAGAGACGGAAGGCATAAGGTAGAGATCGATATTATAGGGTGGGTGCTCAAGTGTCTCTCACTTGAGATGTTGTATCTTCTCCATTACCACATTTACGATACGGGGTCGCGCGTCATCGTGTAGCAGCAGACCCAGCACGGAACTTGGAGCACCATTCCACATCGGTGGTTTTTGTCAGACATCCTACCCCATGCACATTCTTCATTCTCCAATGGATGTCTACTGGTGTTTGTCTTTCAGCAGCCAAGAAAAGAATAACAGCATGTTGGTCCTGTGCAAGGAAGAAGCCTCCCAGTGTCGATTACACAATGAAAAATCAGTACAGTCGGGCGCCCCCTGGGCCACTTTGCATATTAGCAGCCCCTGATTCTCCCACCACCGGTCAACACAGAAGTAGTAATCTTCCCGATGGGTCTATTTAAGACAGCTTGTTATGATCTCGATAAATACTGAGGGATTTTCGTGTGCCAAAGGGACCTTACTGGCTGATTTATGTGCGGAATATAAATGTGACGTCCTTTTAGTACAAGAGACTCACCGAGGCTACAATAGCCATCGGCCCAAAATTGCAGGCATGGAACTTGTTCTGGAACGGCCCCGTGATAAATATGGTAGTGCCATTTTCAGAAGGCCAAACCTGAATGCCAGTATAGTGCGATGGTCAACCGTCCTTCATCTGCCATCGCGGCAAACTGAAATGGTGGACTCACAATGGAAGTGATGGACTGGCAACGACATCTGGCGTAATTTCCATGAACTGCACCAAATTGAGCGCACAATTTGAAAGCTATTGCCCCAATAGAATACTTGTAGGTTCAGAATTCAATCGGGTGACTTATCGTGTAGTTCTAGGCCAAATGACGTTGTTTAAACAATGATATTATACAAAAATTTTACTCTGTGTGTGAGTAGGCCAGCAATAGTAATCAGATGAGTGAGAATCAGGAAAACTTGTACTGGTGCAAGTTGCCTCTGTAAAATTCTCTGGCAATAATGATGCTGTGTAGTAGAACTGCAGTAACTGGCTTCGACAGGCAGCAGCGCCGTTCAAGGCAAAAAAAACATGCAATGGATACTCTTTCTGCTCTGGTAACTTTATCCCACCTTACCCTATTTTTTTTCTTTCCCCTCCTTTCCTTCTAATTTTTCTCCCTTTCACAATTGCTCTCTCTCTCTCTCGTGATGACTGGGTGTTGTGTGACGTCCTTAGGTTAGTTAGGTTTAAGTAGTTCTAAGTTCTAGGGGACTGATGACCATAGATGTTAAGTCCCAAAGTGCTCAGAGCCATTTGAATCATTTTCTCTCTCTCTCTCTCTCTCTCTCTCTCTCCCTCTCTCCCTCGCCCCTTCCTCTTTTCTCTGTATCTTTTTCTTCTCTATCTGTATACCCCACTATTTTTGTTTTTCCCTCTCCTTTTGCCTTGTCTCTCACTTATTCTCTTTCTTTGTCGCCTGCTTTCTATTCCTTTTACTCTTAGTATTTTCTCTATTTCTCTTCAATTGTATCTACCTTTCTAACTTACTTTATTTCTGTCTAATTGACTGTCTTTGTCTGTAGTTCTATCTCTCTCTATGCATATTTAACTCACCCTAATTCTCTCTCTCTCTCTCTCTCTCTCTCTCTCTCTCTCCACACACACACACACACACACACACACACACACACACACACACACACTATACATGGAGATCAGAAGCAGTCTGAAAAGCTTGTAAAGGTGTGCAGGGTAGGTTGTGCTCAGAAATAGTGCTTAAAAATTCGATATATTGTGCCATTTCTGAGTTAATTATCACTGAGGTTACTATTGTGTGTGCAAATTCGAGCGGCCTGCCAGGGAATGTGTCGCCAGATGTGTATTCGTTTGGTTTCCTAAACAGAGTGATAACAAGAATTGGACATAGGACAGCAGTTTGGATCAAATCTGTGTCAAAGGCTGAGCGGTGTCATGCGCTATCATTTATGCTGTGAGAACAGCTTTCACTAACTGTATCTGGCGGGCCACTTGAATATGTGCATGTAACGGCCTGATTGGCTAACTTCAATGCTAAGTAGCTCGAAAACGGCGCAATGTATAGAATTTTTTCTTAAAAATTACTTCTCATCACAACCTGTGCTGCAACATCCTTACAAGCTTTTCAGGCTGTTTCTGACTGCCCTCTATGTACACAAAGTAATGAATGTATATTCAACAGCTTACAACGAGTTGTAGGAGAAGAGACTTATGCTAGTAATACACATTTCTACATAGGCTACTCATCACAGTTGAAAATATTTTAACGTTCTTTTTCCGTTTATTTCAGGAAAAGCCCAGGTGGATTTTTCATACGAAGGAGAATATGGTGAGTACCATTCAGCATGCCACCTAATTCACAGAGTGAAGAAGCCAAGTGTGAGGAGAAACATCTAATACAGAGAAGTAGCAAATTATTATTATTATTATTATTATTATTCTATATCGTCATTGTTTATGCTGAAGTTTTTCCAGCCAAAGGAAACAGTGTCGCACTGCTATATCTGAATATCAATACTCTTTCCCTTTCGTACTGTTGCCTTTTTTCTTATCTGGGGTTATTTCCTTATTGTGTGAGCATACATGTTGGAAACTATTAAAAGTATTTTTTCATCATATGATCATTTCGTCGAACTGTACCAACTTCTATTGTTGAACGCCAATTCTGTCGCCTTAAGCGTAAGGTGGAATGCTTCTACGTGTTTTCAGTGTTTGTTTTTTTAAACAAGAAATCCATTACTTTTTCTCCAGAAAACTGTCCCACGATTAGTTCGAGACAAATAGCTGTTAGTCATAAAATGATTCTATGAATTGTGATGGACTCTTATCCACGTCTGTATTGTGTTTATTACTGCTATACTCTGATGTGACAAAAAGTCATGGGATACCGATACGCAGATACAAGGGTCGTTTGAAAAGTCAGTGGAAAAATAAAAACTATACTTACGTGTTTGGGGTTAACCTTTTTTATTTTTCTACATACCCTCCTTTTAGACTTATACACTTCGTCCAACGCTGTTCGAATGTGTTCATCCCTTCCTAATAATAGGAATTGTCCAAGTCCACAAAACAGCTACTAGTTGCTGCAATCGCCCCCTCGTTTGAATAAAATCTTTGTCCCGCCAGCCATTTCTTCAAATTGTGGAACAAATGGCAGTCCGAGGGAGCCAAGTCTGAAGAATAGGGGGTATGTGAAACGAGTTGGAATCCTATTTTCCGTAATTTTGCGACCACAAATGTTGAGGTGTGTGCTGATGCATTGTTATGATATAAAAGGACTCTTTTGCGGTCCATTCGCCGGCGTTTTTGTTGCAGCTCGGTTTTCAAACGGTCCAGTAACTATGGATAATATGCACCTGTAACAGTTTTACCCTTTTACAGATAGTCGATGAGGATTATCCCTTGTGAAACTCAATAGACAGTCGCCATAACCTTTCCGGACGAGGGAATGGTCTTCGCCTTCTTTGGTGCAGATTCTCCCTTGCTAACCCAATGTTTAGATTGTTCTTTGGTCTCAGGAGTATAGTAATCTATCCATGCAGATTCTTCCTGGACAGCTGCAAACAATCCTTGCAACACTTCCCACGATTCCATGTTTGGTCAAGCGCGAGTATTCGCGGAACCCATCTTGCAGATAGCTTTCTCATGTACAAATGTTTATGCAAAATATTATGTACCCGTTCATTCGAGATCCCCACAGCACTAGCAATCTCACGCACCTTAACTCTTCTGTCATCCATCACCATATCATGGATTTTATCAATGATTTCTGGAGTCGTAGCCTCCACAGGGCGTCCAGAACGTTCAGCATCACTTGTGCCCATATGGCCACTCCGAAAATTTTGAAACCACTTATAAACTGTTCTAATCGAAGGTGCAGAGTCACCGTAATGTTTATCAAGCTTCTCTTTAGTCTCCTGAGGCGTTTTGTCTTTCATAAAGCCATGTTTAATCGCTACACGAAATTCTTTTTCGTCCCTTTTTTGACAATCACTCGACTTCCTTGATTCACACGAATGCCAAACACAAAGGAATAGACCAATATGGCTGAAACTTGGTGTGCATTCTTTCCAAAGATGCTACTAACTAAACATGACATCGATACGCGCTCTCTCTCGGACTTTGCACGGACTTTTCAAACGCCCCTCGTATATGGATGGCAGTAGAACCTCATTCACAATGTATAAAAGGAGAGTGCATTGGCAGAGTTGTCATTTGTAGTCGGGTGATTCGTATGTAAAGATTTCTGATATGGTTATGGTCACTCAATGGGAATTAACAGATTTTGAACGCGTAGTTTTAGCTAGACGCATGGGACATGCCATTTCGGAAATGATTAGGGAGTCAGATATTCTTCGATCCACAATGTCAAGAGGGCGCTGAGAATACCAAGTTTCAAGCGTTAGCTCTCACCACAGCTAAAGCAGCGCCAACGGCCTTCACTTAACTGTTGTAACTGCGACCAGGACGGTCGCCGGGTAGCAATGACAGAAGGCGCGGCGGGAGAGGACGGACACAACCAACGAAGGAAAGAACGAGTACAACGAGATCGAACAACGGAGTCACAAGGAAACAAACTCGTACACGAACCAGGAAGTAGCAGTCTAGCGCAAAGCGAGGTGTAAACCGACGTAAGCGAGATTAGACTGACTGGATGAGTTTTTTTTTCTTTATTGGCAGCAGCTTAGTACGCTGCTCTACAGCCTACAAACTTTTTTTAAAAAAACGGAAGAAGAAAAGAAACAAGAAAAAAAGGCGATAAAACGGTGACAAAGTGTAAAATGGCGAAAAAATGCGGAAAGTTAAAACAGAAAGCAAAAGGGGTTGGCAATGTTAATAAAAGACACAGGAATCGGACAAGTAACATAGTATACACACAATTAAAAAACATGGCGACAGTCTGGTTTCTTTTCGCAAGGGATAAAAAGCATACCCAGCGACAGAATGATGGCCGTTCGCAACACTTCCCAAAAAACACAACACGCCACACTCACTGTAAAACACTGCACGAAAATGGCGGCACAGAGATGACACTCCCGAGCCGAAGGCAGATGGGGGGGGGGGGGGACCTGGAGGAGGGGGAAGAACAAGGAGGGAGGAAGGAAAAACGAAAAAGGAGGGGAGGAAGGAGGTAGAGGACTCATAAAGGGGGAGAGGGACAGGGCAGACGCGAGAGGGAATGAGAGGAGGCAGAGGAGGGAAATGCAAAAGGACTCCCGGGAGAGAAGGGGGCAGAGAGAGGCGAGGTGGGGAAAAAAGAGGAAGGAAGGGGGGGAGAGGGAGCCCGGGAAAATGACAAAGGAGGGGGAGTGAGGATCAGAATTGATAGGAGGGATAAATGGAGGGAGAGAGGGCATCATCCGGGAGGGGGAGTTGATGGAAGCCACCTTGGGAAAGGAGATGAAGGGTGTAGAGATGGAGGGTAGAGGGGACACAACAGTGAAGATGTGGCAGGGGCCGGGGATGGGAGAGGAGAGGAGCAACCAGGGGGTGAGGGGGATCAAGGCGGCAGGAGGTGTAGAGGATGCGGATATGTTCAAGGAATAGGAGCAGATGGGGGAAAGGAATGAGATCATAGAGGATCCGCGTGGGGGACGGGAGGCATATGCAGAAGGCGAGGCGGAGTGCATGATGCTCAAGGATCTGGGGGGCAGATATCCAGGCAGGACTGGCATAACAGAGGATGGGACGGATTAAGGATTTGTAGGTGTGGAGGATGGTAGAGGGGTGCAACCCCCATGTCCGGCCAGAGAGGAGTTTGAGGAGTCAGAGGCGGTTGTGGGCTTTGGATTGGATGGAGCGGAGGGATCCAGGTGAGGTGACCGTCAATGGTGAGGCCAAGGTAGGTGAGGGTGAGGGTGAGGTGGACAGGACGGGTGCAGACAGTAAGGGAGAAATCCAGGAGCCGGAAGGAGCGAGTGGTACGACCTATGATGATTGCCTGGGTCTTGGAAGGATTGATTTTCAGGAGCCACTGGTTACACCATGCAGCAAAAAGGTCAAGGTGATTCTGGAGAAGGCGTTGGGACTGTTAGAGGGTAGGAGCGAGGGCGAGGAATGCAGTGTCATCAGCATATTGCAAGAGGTGTATTGGAGGGGGGGGGGGTGTTGGGGCATATCTGCCGTGTACAGGAGGTAGAGGAGAGGGGAGAGGACAGAGCCCTGGGGCACACCTGCAGAGGGGTAGAAGGTGTGGGAATTGGCATTATGGATGGTAACATAGGAGGGGCGTTGGGAGAGGAAGGAGGCCATCAGACGGATGTAGTTGATAGGAAGGGCGTAGGTTTGGAGTTTAAACAGGAGACCAGGATGCCAGACACGGTCGTAGGCCTTTTCGAGGTCGAGGGAGACAAAAATGGCGGAGCGATGGGAGTTAAGCTAGAGGGAGAGGAGATGAGTGAGGCGGAGGAGTTGGTCATCAGCAGAGAAGGAAGGTCGAAAGCCACATTGGGTGTTGGGAAGGAGGTGGTTTTGGCGGAGGTGGTGATGGATGCATCAGGAAAGGATGGATTCCAAGAGCTTGCTGAACACCGATGTGAGACAGATAGGACGACAGGAAGAGGCATCAGATGGAGGCTTGTTGGGTTTGGAGAACATCAGGATACAGGAGGTTTTCCACAGGTCGGGATCGAAGCCAGTGGCAAGGATGACATTGTAGAGGGTGGCAAGGACTGAAAGGAAGGAGAGAGGGGAGTGTTTGAGGTGGCGGTAGGTAATGCAGTCGTGGCCAGGAGCAGTGTTGCGTTTAGTGTGGAGTGTGAGGCTGATGTCCTGTGTAGTGATGGGAGTGTTACGTGCAGATGGTGGGGTGTGACCCAAGTACTGGAAGCTAGGAGCAAGGGGAGGAACAGAGATATTCGTACGGTCCATGACGTCAGGGAAGAGGGAATAATCAAAGTGGGGATCATCTGGGATGGAAAAAACATCGGAGAGGTGAGAGGCAAAGTGGTAGGCCTTACTGAGGTTGGCAGGAAAGGGACGGTCATTAAGGAGGAGAGGGTACTGGAGGGTGGGACTGGATGAGCGAGTGGCCGGCGCTTAAGTACGCTCTCGGGGGCGCCGCTATCGGCCGCTGGGACCACGTGTTCCACTGTGGCGCCCCCACACTAAAAGCGGGCCAGGACGCGCGCGCCGCCACAGCTTAAGGCGCGATGGTGCAGAGACCTCTAGGGGTCTTCGACGTCCATGACGTCTGGCGCGGATTCAGGTTAACGACCGAGAGTAGCCGCATCTGCATAGAGTTGTCAGTGCTAACAGACATGCAATTCTGTGTAAAATAACCGCAGAAATCAACATGGGACGTCCGACGAATGTGTCCGTTTGGACAGTGCGGCGGTATATGCGTTAATGGGCTATGGCAGCAACGACGGAAGCGAGTGCCTTTGCAAACAGCACGCTATCGATTGCAGCGCCTCTCCTGAGCTGGTGACCATATTGGTTGGACCCTAGCCGACTATAATACTGCGGACTAAATGTACCTGTACATAAGAAAAGAGTATTGCAATTACTGTTCTGCTAACTTCCAGTCCCACTAGATGAGTATCATTTCTACTTTCTCTTCGTTGGTGTACATTCTACTCACACAACTCGTCAACTGACGATGGTTGACGGAATGACGGGTGTGCATTCCACTTATGTTTACATTTGTCCTCTGCCAGCGTCAGCACGTGAATGTGTTCCATTACCCCGAGTACCTGCACTAAGCGCTGGGAGCGTCAACGTCAATGTTGTGTAATGTAATTAATAACGTTGTGTTTCAGTGAGTGGTACACTGTGATACATTTTTGAATAGGTCTTTAGCAGAGGAAATGAATTACCGAATAAATAATACAGGGTTCCATTTTAAAAAGTCATATCACTGTTCATATCTTTGCAAAAAACAAAGCCACAACGAAGGCAATCATGCAGGGCTAAAGAACATTTTGTAATTTGCATCTGGACAAACAGTTATTTAGGGTGGTGAAGATAAATGGGACACCTTGTACAGTGTACAGATAAAGATGCTACATGTGTAACTATACAATAGAAGGCTAGTTATTGACACATTAGAGAAATCCATGCACTTTCAAAACTCTGATAACTGGAATAATGAAGTTTTCACAAACAGATGGACTTACGAGGTTTTCATTTCCCACCTTCGGTATTTTTATTCATCTTAACACTTGTATCAACAGAGATACTGATGGTACGGTTATTTTAAATGGAACGATCTAATTTTTAACTGCATTCTAAAGCTTTTCAAAAGATGTACCGTACATGAATGACGGTGTTGAAACTTTTCGCAAAACTATACGAGAATGGTGCTAAAATTGAAAGGCAGCGCGGATGGAATCGGCTACTGCGGTATAAACACTGCCGGATGGGACTCTCCTGCCAGTGTATCAACCGGGTGCATATTAGTTTTGTGTACTACATGACATTAACAGTTACATTACACAATACATATTAGGAGTAATCAAATCGCGAAGAAAGTTGCACAGGTCACACCAATATTCAAGAAAGGTAGTAGGAGTAATCCACTAAATTACAGGCTCATATCGTTAACGTTGATACGCAGCAGGATTTAGGAACATATGTTGTATTCGAACATTATGAATTACCTCGAAGGAAACGGTCTATTGACACACAGTCAACATGGGTTTAGAAAACATCGTTCCTGTGAAACGCAACTTGCTCTTTATTCACATGAAGTGTTGAGTGTTATTGACAAAGGATTCCAGAGCGATTCCGTATTTCTGGATTTCCGGTAGGCTTTTGAAACTGTACCACACAAGCAGCTTGTAGTGAAATTGCGAACTTATGGAATATCGTCTCAGTTATGTGAGTGGATTTGCGATTTCCTGTCAGAGAGGTCACAGTTCGTAGTAACTGACGGAAAGTCATCGAGTAAAACAGAAGTGATCTCTGGCGTTCCCGAAGGTAGTGTTATAGGCCTTTGCTGTTCCTTATCTATATAAACGATTTAGGAGACGATCTTAGCAGCCGTCATCGGTTGTTTGCAGATGACGCTGTCGTTTATCGACTAATAAAGTCATCAGAAGATCGAAACAAATTGCAAAACGATTTAGAAAAGATATCTGAATGGTGCGAAAAGTGGCAGTTGACCCTGAATAACGAAAAGTGTGAGGTCATCCACATGAGTGCTAAAAGCAACTCGTTAAACTTCGGTTACACGATAATAAATCAGTCTAATCTAAAAGCCGTAAATTCAACTGAATACCTAGGTATTACAATTACGAACAACTTAAATTGGAAAGAACACGGAGAAAATGTTGTGGGGAAGGGTAACCAAAGATTGCGTTTCATTGGCAGGACACTTAGAAAATGTAACAGACCTACTAAGGAGACTGCCTACACTACGCTTGTCCGCCCTCTTTTAGAATACTGCTGCGTGGTGTCGGATCCTTACGAGATACGACTGACGGAGTACAATCGAAAAAGTTACAGAAAGGCAGCACGTTTTGTATTATCGCGAAACATGGGAGGGAGTGTCACAGAAATGATACAGGATTTGGGACGGAATCTTCTCACGAAATTCCAATCACCAACTTCCTCCTCCGAATGCGAAAATATTTTGTTGACACCGACCTACATAGGGAGGAACGATCACCACGATAAAATAAGGGAAATCAGAGCTCGTACGGAAAGATATAGGTATTCATTCTTTCCGCGCGCTATACGAGATCGGAATAATAGAGAATTGTGAAGGCGGTTCGATGAACCCTCTGTCAGGCACTTAAATGTGATTTGCAGAGTATCCATGCAGATGTAGATGTAGATGTAGATATGAAACCTGCAAAATCGTCTATTTAAATGTTCTCGAATGAAGGCAATTCCCCAAATCTTGAACGACGCTGTCATTACTCTCTTACACAAGGAAGGAGGCAGACAACATAAGACGACGTGCTGCAAAGTAACGCTTCCGAGGTTTTTTATTCTGTTCTCAGTATCGTTTGAGGTATTACATGGCATGCATATTACTCGGTCGACTTCCCCGTTTCGTTAACGCAGGCTGCAACCCTCTGCCGCTGTAATCCATTCATTGTGAGGACAATCCTGATGTAAACATTGCACTGAGGTGACGGAAGCCATGGTTCACCTCCTAATATCGTGTCGGTCTTCATTTTGTAGTACAGCGGCTCGATACATGACATGAACTCAACAAGTGGTTGGAAGTCTCCTACAGAAATATTGAGCCATGCTGCTTCTAGACACGTCCATAACTGCGAGAGTATTGGGTGTGCAGGAGTTTATGCACGAACTCAATTATGTCCCATAATTGTTAGATGGGATTCATGTATGGCGAACTCTGTGGCGACATCATTTACTCCAGTTGTCCAGAATGTTCCTCAAACCAATCGGGAAAATTTTCTGCGTGGTGACATGTTTGCGAACATGAATGGTTGCAAATGGTCTTCGAGTAGCCGAAATAACCATTTCTAGTCAATCATCGGTTCAGTTGGAACATAGGACGCAACTCACTCCGTGTAAAGACAGCCCACATTATGGAGCAACCACCAGACTGCACAGTGCCTTGATGACAATTCGGGTCCATAGCTTCGTGGGGTCAGCGCCACATTCGAACCCACCATGAGCTCTTACCAACTGAAATCGGGACTCATCTGACCAGGCCACAGTTCTTAGCCGTCTAGGGTCCAACCGATGTGGTCACAAGCCCCGGAGATGACGTGCCATTAGCAAAGGCATTCGCATCAGTCGTCTGCTGCCATAACCCTATCTATCTATGAGGTGCATTCAAGTTTTAATGCCTCCGATTTTTTTCTCCGGACTGGAAAGAGATGGAAACATGAGCATTGTATTAAAATGAGGCCGCGTTCATTGTCAATATGTCCCAGAGATGGCAGCACCGTATGGCAGATGGAATTTTACTGCCAGCGGCGAGAATGAGAACTGTTTTAAATACTTAAAATGGCGACGTTTTCCTTACTTGAACAGCGTGCAATCATTCGTTTTCTGAATTTGCGTGGTGTGAAACCAATTGAAATTCATCGACAGTTGAAGGAGACATGTGGTGATGGAGTTATGGATGTGTCGAAAGTGCGTTCGTGGGTGCGACAGTTTAATGAAGGCAGAACATCGTGTGACAACAAACTGAAACAACCTCGGGCTCGCACAAGCCGGTCTGACGACACGATCGAGAAAGTGGGGAGAATTGTTTTGGGGGATTGCCGAATGACTGTTGAGCAGATCGCCTCCAGAGTTGGCATTTCTGTGGGTTCTGTGCACACAATCCTGCATGACGACCTGAAAATGCGAAAAGTGTCATCCAGGTGGGTGCCACGAATGCTGACAGACGACCACACGGCTGCCCGTGTGGCATGTTGCCGAGCAATGTTGACGCGCAACGACAGCATGAATGGGACTTTCGTTTCGTCGGTTGTGACAGTGGATGAGACGTGGATGCCATTTTTCAATCCAGAAACAAAGCTCCAGTCAGCTCAATGGAAGCACACAGATTCACCGCCACCAAAAAAATTTCGGGTAACCGCCAGTGCTGAAAAAATGATGGTGTCCATGTTCTGGGACAGCGAGGGCGTAATCCTTACCCATTGCGTTCCAAAGGGCACTACGGTAACAGGTGCACCCTACGGAAATGTTTTGAAGAACAAATTTCTTCCTGCACTGTAACAAAAACGTCCGGGAAGGGCTGCGCGTGTGTTGTTTCACCAAGACAACACACCCGCACATCGAGCTAACGTTACGCAACAGTTTCTTCGTGATAATAATTTTGAAGTGATTCCTCATGCTTCCTACTCACCTGACCTGGCTCCTAGTGACTTTTGGCTTTTTCCAACAATGAAAGACACTCTCCGTGGCCGCACATTCACCAGCCGTGCTGCTATCGCCTCAGCGATTTTCCAGTGGTCAAAACAGACTCCTAAAGAAGCCTTCGCCGCTGCCTTGGAATCATGGCGTCAGCGTTGTGAAAAATGTGTACGTCTGCAGGGCGATTATGTCGAGAAGTAACGCCAGTTTCATCGATTTCGAGTGAATAGTTAATTAGAAAAAAAAATCGGAGGCCTTAGAACTTGAATGGACCTCGTATATCCGGATCCTGCTCCAGCTACTGCCGGGTCTGGGTGCTGACGAGTCCTCTCCATTTGGCTTGGTCCCCCCACCACTTTTCTTCCTCCACTTGCTGCCAGGTCACACCTCTCCTTTCCACAGATATTCTCACTCCCATTTACCACCGTGTTCTTGGGCGCCCTCTAGGTCTTTTTCCATCCATCTTTAATTCTTCCATAATTTTGGGGAGTCTCTGCCCATGCATCATCTTAACATGCCCATACCATCTTAATTTCCTTTTTTCAATTTTTTATCTCATACTTTCTTTTTTAAGGTCCTTTCTAATCTCTACATTCCTTATTCTGTCCATTCTTGTTTTTCCCTTAACTGCTCTGAGAAATTTCATTCCCCCTGCTTGCAGTCTGTTCCAGTCCCTTTCTGTCATTGTCCATGCTTCTCCACCATAGGTGACAATAGGAAAGTAATAGTTCTTATACATAATGAGTTTTGGTTTTTCTGAAACTTCCTTATTCCAAATCAGGCGGTTTATTGTTTGGTGGAAATTTCCTCCCTTCTGTAACCTCCTATTGACAACGGCCTTGCCGCAGTGTATACACCGGTTCCCGTCAGATCACCGAAGTTAAGCGCTGTCAGGCGTGGCCGGCGCTTGGATCGGTGACCATCCGGGCCGCCATGCGCTGTTGCCATTTTTCGGGGTGCACTCAGCCTCGCGATGCGAATTGAGGAGCTACTCGACTGGATAGTAGCGGCTCCGGTCAAGAAAACCATCGTAACGACTGGGAGAGCGGTGTGCTGACCCCACGCCCCTCCTATCCGCATTCTTAGCTGAGGATGACACGGCGGTCGTATGGTCCCAATGGGCCACTTGTGGCCTGAAGACGGAGTGCTGTAACCTCCTATTAATTTGGTTTGTTATTCTTCCATACCTAGATATTTCACTCCGTAAATAAGTGAAACCTTCTACCACTTTGAGGGGTTCTCCATTCAAGGTAATATTTCTGTTGATCCCTTTCTCTCTTCCAAATACCGTTTCTTCACTCTTATCTTTATTAATTTTTAATCCACGCCTTTTCATTATTTCCTTCCACGCATCAAGTTCTAACTGTACATCTACCTCTTTATCGGACCATATTACTTTTTGTCTTTTTCTTTTACGATATATTTAACTGCCCTATCCATTCCCTCCATCACAACATTAAAAAGTGCAGGATGTAGAATATTTCCTTACTTAAGTCCTTGTCTTGTTTCGAAGTATTCAGAGTCCCCCAATGGTGTTCTAATTCTACAATTGTGTCCTCTGTACATTGTCTTTATTACATTAATGTATCCATCTTCTATGTCTATCTTCTTCATTTCTTCCTAGAGTCTTTCCCTGTTAACTGAGTCATATGCCTTTTCTTTGTCTATAAAAACCATTATCACCCTTTTGTTATATTCCCAACTTTTTTTCCATCAGTTGACGGATGGAAAATATCACGTCGATCGTGCTTCTTCCTTTCCTAAACCCATGCTATAACCCATTAACGCCAGATTTCGCCACCCTGTCCAAACGGATACGATCATCATCCGTACCACATTGATTTCTGGATTTATTTCACGCAGAGTTGCTTGTCTGTCAGCACTGACAATTCTACGCAAATGCCGCTGCTCTCGGTCGTTAAACGAAGGCCGTCGGCCACTACGTTGTACATGGTGAGAGGCAATGCCTGATTTCTCAGCACACTCTTGATACTGTGTGTCTCGGAATATTGAGTTCCCTAACGCATTTCGAAATGGAATGGCCCATGTGTCTAGCTGTAACAACCATTTCGCATTCAAAGTCAGTTAATTCGGATCGTGCCACCATAATCACGTCGGGAACCTTTTCACACGAATCACCTGAGCACATATGGCAGCTCCGCCGATGCATTGCCCTTTTATACCTTGTGTACGCGACACTACCCCTATCTGTATATGTGCATATCACTCTCAAATGTTTTGCCACCTCTGCGTATGCTACATATCCGTCCGCGTTCGCTGTTATCTCACTGGGTTTATTTCCTATATACACTACTGGCCATTAAAATTGCTACACCACGAAGATGACGTGCTACAGACGCGAAATTTAACCAACAGGAAGAAGGTACTGTGATATGCAAATGATTAGCTTTTCAGAGCATCCACACAAGGTTGGCACGGTGGCGACACCTACAACGTGCTGACATGAGGAAAGATTCCAACCGATTTCTCATACACAAACAGCAGTTGACCGGCGTTGCCTGGTGAAACGTTGTTGTGAAGCCTCGTGTAAGGAGGAGAAATCCGTACCATCACGTTTCCGACTTTGATAAAGGTCGGATTGTAGCCCATCACGATTGCGCTGTATCGTATCGCGACATTGCTGCTCGCGGTGGTCGAGATCCAATGACTGTTAGCAGAATATGGAATCGGTGGGTTCAGAAGGGTAACACGGAACGCCGTGCTGAATCCCAACGGCCTCGTATCACTGGCAGTCAAGGTGGAAGGCATCTTATCCGCATGGCTGTAACGGATCGTGCAGCCACGTCTCGATCCCTGAGTCAACAGATGGGGACGTTTGCAACACAACAACCATCTGCACGAACAGTTCGACGACGTTTGCAGCAGCACGGACTATCAGCTCGGAGACCGTGGCTGCGGTTACCCTTGAGGCTGCATCACAGACAGGAGCGCCTGCGATGGTGTACTCAATGTCGAACCTGGGTGCACGAATGGCAAAACGTTATTTTTTCGGATGAATCCAGGTTCTGTTTACAGCATCATGATGGTCGCATCCGTGTTTGGCTACATCGCAGTGAACGCACATTGGAAGCGTGTATTCGCCATCGCCATACTGGCGTATCAACCGGCGTGATGGTATGGGGTGCCACTGGTTACACATCTCGGTCACCTCTTGTTCGCATTGACGGCACTTTAAACAGTGTACGCTACATTTCTGAGGTTTTACGACCCGTGGCTCTACCCTTCATTCGATCCCTGCGAAACCCTACATTTCAGCAGGATAATGCACGACCGCATGTTGCAGGGCCTGTACGTGCCTTTCTGGATACAGAAAATGTTCGACTGCTGCCCTGGCCAGCACATTCTCCAGATTTCTCACCAGCTGAAAACGTCTGTCGATCTACCCTTAATTCGATCCCTGCGAAGCCCTACATATCAGCAGGATAATGCGCGACCGCATGTTGCAGGTCCTGTACGTGCCTTTCTGGATACAGAAAATATTCGACTGCTGCCCTGGCCAGCACATTCTCCAATGGTCAATGGTGGCCGAGCAACTGGCTCGACACAATACGCCAGCCACTACTCTTGATGAACTGTGGTATCGTGTTGAAGCTGCATGGGCAGATGTCCCTGTACACACCATCCAAGCTGTGTTTGACTCAATGCTCAGACGTATCAAGGTCGTTATTACGGCCAGAGGTGGTTGTTCTGGGTTCTGATTTCTCAGGATCTATGCACCCAATTCGCGTGAAAATGTAATCACATATCAGTTCTAGTATAATGTATTTGTCTAATGAATACCCGTTTATCATCTGCATTTCTTCTTGGTGTAACAATTTTAATAGCCAGTAGTGTAGCTTCAGCTGTGTATAGTCGGATACAATAATGGCCTTATGTTTTATGTGGCAGCGTAGCTCGCCCGTACTACTCAGCGAAGATAACACAGTGTATAACGCTTTATCGGCGCATTTAAACAGGTAAGCCCGACCATCAAGCCCGCAGTGATGTGAACAAGTGCAGATAATCGTGTGGGAGATTATCATTTTCCGTTCGACATTCCTCAACTGAATGTTAATAATGTTACGTTTAATCTGTGTCCACTTCCTTCAGTTTAATACTTCTCATGAACAGATATCTGAAAATGTTGGAAGGCTGAAACCATTCGCGCCAAAAGTATTAAAATAAAAGATTTGGAAGCAGATTAGATCAAACATTACAGCTCCAGATAATTAATAAAATCGACGATTAGCGGAAAAATAATAAAACTTGAAATTTTAAAAGGGATCTACATCTACATCTGCACGGATACTCTGCAAATCACATTTAAGTGCCTGGCAGAGGGTTCATCGAATCACCTTCACAATTATCTATTATTCCAATCTCGTATAGCCCGCGGAAAGAATGAACACCTACATCTTTCCGTACGAGCTCTGATTCCCCTTATTTTATCTTGGTGATCGTTCCTCCCTATGTATGTCGGTGTCAAAAAAATATTTTCGCATTCGGAGGAGAAAGTTGGTGATTGGAATTTCGTGAGAAGATTCCGTCGCAACGAAAAACGCCTTTCTTTTAATGATTTCCAGCCCAAATCCTGTATCATTTCTGTGACACACACTCCCATATTTCGCGATAATACAAAACGTGCCGCCTTTCTTTGAACTTTTTCGATGTACTCCGTCAGTCCTATCTGGTAAGGATCCCACACCGCACAGCAGTATTCTTAAAGATGACGGACAAGCGTAGTGTAGGCAGTCTCCTTAGTAGATCTGTTACATTTTCTAAGTGTCCTGCCAATAAAACGCAGTCTTTGGTTACCCTTCCCCACAATATTTTCTGTGTGTTCCTTCCAATTGAAGTTGTTCGTTATTTTAATACCCAGGCATTTAGTTGAATTTACGGCATTTAGATTAGACTGATTTATCGTGTAACCGAAGTTTGACGGATTCCTTTTAGCACTCATGTGGATGACCTCATACTTTTCGTTATTTAGGGTCAACTGCCACTTTTCGCACCATTCAGATATCTTTTCTAAATCGGTTTGCAGTTTGTTTTTATCTTCTGATGACTTTATTAGTCGACAAACGACGGCGTCATCTGCAAACAACCGAAGACGGCTGCTCAGATTGTCTCCAGAATGGTTTATATAGATAAGGAACAGGAAAGGACATATAACATTACCTCGGGGAACGCCAGAAATCACTTCTGTTTTACTCGATGGCTTTCCGTCAGTTACTACGAACTGTGCCCTCTCTGACAGGAAATCACAAATCCAGTCACATAACTGAGACGATATTCCACAAGCAGGCAATTGAACCACCAGCCGCTCGTGTGGTACAGTTTCAAAAGCCTTCCGGAAATCCAGAAATACGGAATCGCTCTGGAATCCCTTGTCAATAACACTCAACACTTCATGTGAATAAAGAGCAAGTTGCGTTTCACAGGAACGATGTTTTCTAAACCCATGTTGACTGTGTGTCAATAGACCGTTTCCTTCGAGGTAATTCATAATGTTCGAATACAACATATGTTCCTAAATCCTGCTGCGTATCAACGTTAACGATATGAGCCTGTAATTTAGTGGATTACTGCTACAACCTTTCTTGAATATTGGTGTGACCTGTGCAACTTTCCAGTTTTTGGGTTCGGATCTTTTGTCTAGCGAAGGTTTGTATATGATTGTTAAGTATGGAGCTAATGCATCAACATACTCCGAAATGAACCTAATCGGTATACAGTCTGGACCAGATGACTGATTTAAGTTGCTTCAGTACTCCGAGGATATTTACTTCTACGATAAATTAATATAAATCAATACTCAGTAATAGACTGTGATTACAGAAGTCGTGGGATAGCGAGCGATATGCGCATTTACGGTACAGACGGCGGTATTATCTTGTACGCAAGGTATAAAAGGGCAGTGCCTCGGCGGAAGTGTCATGAATTGTACTCAGGTGATTCACGTGAAAAGATTTCCGACGTAAATATTGGCCGCACAAAGGGTATAGACAGACTGTGAACACGGAATGGTAGTTGGAGGTAGACGCATTGGACATTCCATTTCGGAAATCGTTAGGGTATTCAGTATACAGGAAGCCACAGTGTCATGACTGTGCTGAGAATGTCAAACTTTAGGTTTTACGTTTCACCATGGGTAATGCTGTGGGCGATAGCCTTCACTTAACGACCGAAAGCAGCGGCGTTTACGAAGAGTCGTCAGTGCTAACAGACATCAATTCTGCGTGAAATAACTGCAGAAATCGATGTGGGACGTACGAGGAACGTATGCGGTAGGACAGTGCGGCGAAATTTGGCCTTAATGGGCTGTGGCAGCGACGAAATCGCCTCCAGCGCATCTCCGGGGCTCGTGACTATATTGGTTGGTCCCTAGACGACTGGAAAATTGTGGCCTCGTCAGATGACTCCTGATTTCAGTTGGTAAGAGCTGATGGTGGGTTCGAGTGTGGCGCAGAGCGCGTGAAAGCATGGATAGAAGTTGCACAGTCTGTAAATAGTAAAATGTCACCAATAGGAATTTTCTGTGACTTGTCCAAAGCACTTGATTGTGTGAACCATGACATTATGTTATAGAAATTACAATTCTATGATATAAATGGAATAGGATATGAGTGGTTTAAGTCATACCTACAGAACAGGAAGCAAAAAGTTTCCTTATATGGGTCAAGTGATTTAAATAAGTTTGCCACTTCATTTAACTGGGGTGGAATGACATTAGGTGTTCCACAGGGTTCAGTTATGAGTCTCCTTCTGTTCATGATATATGTGAACGACCTCCCTTCCTATCTGAAAGAGGAAGCTGAACTGACTCTGAAACTTCCTGGCAGATTAAAACTGTGTGCCAGACCGAGACTCGAACTCTGGACCTTTGCCTTTCGCGGGCAAGTGCTCTACCAGCTACCCAAGCACGACTCACGCCCCGTCCTCACAGCTTTACTTCTGCCAGTATCTCGTCTCCCACCTTCCAAACTTTACAGAGAGCTTCTGTACAGTTTGGAAGGTAGGAGACGAGATACTGGCAGAAGTAAAGCTGTGAGGATGGGGCGTGAGTCGTGCTTGGGTAGCTCAGTTGGTAGAGCACTTGCTCGCAAAAGGCAAAGGTCCCGAGTTCGAGTCTCGGTCCGGCACACAGTATTAATCTGCCAGGAAGTTTCATATCAGTGCACACTCCGCTGCAGAGTAAAAATCTCATTCTGAACTGACTCTGTTTGCTGATGATACAAGCATCGTTATTAATCCAGTAAAAGAAACTCCAATTGAAAATGATACAAATAAGGTCTTTGGAAAAGTCATTAATTGGTTTTCTGCAAATGGGCTTGCTTTAAACATTGAAAAAAAATAAAATAAAACACAGTACATCCAATTTTCTGCTGCAAAAAGTACAGTTCCTTCAATAAATATAACACATCAACTGAAGTTAGTAGACAGGGTACAGCATACTAAGTTTTTAGATGTACAAATAGATGAGAATCTTAATTGGAAAATTCGTATTTTGTATCTTCTAAAGCGACTAGGCTCAGCAACTTTTGCACTCAGAATAATTGCCAATTTCGAAGATACAGAAAATAGTAAGCTAACATACTTTGCATACTTTCACTCTCTGATGTCATACGGAATAATATTTTGGGATAACTCAACATTTAGACAAAAAGGATTCACTGCTCAAAAGAAAGTGGTTAGAATAATCTGTGGGGTTCATAGTTGCACATCTTGTAGGCATCTTTTTAAAAGATTGCGAATTCTTACAACAGCCTCACAGTACATTTACTCACTAATGAAATTTGTTCTCAACAAGATGGACCAGTTTAAAACCAACAGTGACATTCATGATTACAATACCAAAAAAAAGAAAGACTTACACTATCCTTTACTCAACCAATCTTTGGCACAGTAAGGGGTAAAATATGCTGTTATAAAAATTTCCAATAAATTACCAGATGAAATAAAATGTCTGACAGACAGCAGTAATAGCTTCAAAAATAAACTGAAATCATCTCTCCTTGACAACTCCTTCTAGACCACAGATGAATTCTTGAATAGGAATTAAATAAATATCTGTAAATATAGTATATGCATTTTGTGACATTTTAAGGGAATGGGGTAAATTTTATATATATATACACTCCTGGAAATTGAAATAAGAACACCGTGAATTCATTGTCCCAGGAAGGGGAAACTTTATTGACACATTCCTGGGGTCAGATACATCACATGATCACACTGACAGAACCACAGGCACATAGACACAGGCAACAGAGCATGCACAATGTCGGCACCAGAACAGTGTATGTCCACCTTTCGCAGCAATGCAGGCTGCTATTCTCCCATGGAGAGGATCGTAGAGATGCTGGATGTAGTCCTGTGGAACGGCTTGCCATGCCATTTCCACCTGGCGCCTCAGTTGGACCAGCGTTCGTGCTGGACGTGCAGACCGCGTGAGACGACGCTTCATCCAGTCCCAAACATGCTCAATGGGGGACAGATCCGGAGATCTTGCTGGCCAGGGTAGTTGACTTACACCTTCTAGAGCACGTTGGGTGGCACGGGATACATGCGGACGTGCATTGTCCTGTTGGAACAGCAAGTTCCCTTGCCGGTCTAGGAATGGTAGAACGATGGGTTCGATGACGGTTTGGATGTACCGTGCACTATTCAGTGTCCCCTCGACGATCACCAGTGGTGTACGGCCAGTGTAGGAGATCGCTCCCCACACCATGATGCCGGATGTTGGCACTGTGTGCCTCGGTCGTATGCAGTCCTGATTGTGGCGCTCACCTGCACGGCGCCAAACACGCATACGACCATCATTGGCACCAAGGCAGAAGCGACTCTCATCGCTGAAGACGACACGTCTCCATTCGTCCCTCCATTCACGCCTGTCGCGACACCACTGGAGGCGGGCTGCACGATGTTGGGGCGTGAGCGGAAGACGGCCTAACGGTGTGCGGGACCGTAGCCCAGCTTCATGGAGACGGTTGCGAATGGTCCTCGCCGATACCCCAGGAGCAACAGTGTCCCTAATTTGCTGGGAAGTGGCGGTGCGGTCCCCTACGGCACTGCGTAGGATCCTACGGTCTTGGCGTGCATCCGTGCGTCGCTGCGGTCCGGTCCCAGGTCGACGGGCACGTGCACCTTCCGCCGACAACTGGCGACAACATCGATGTACTGTGGAGACCTCACGCCCCACGTGTTGAGCAATTCGGCGGTACGTCCAGCCGGCCTCCCGCATGCCCACTATACGCCCTCGCTCAAAGTCCGTCAACTGCACATACGGTTCACGTCCACGCTGTCGCGGCATGCTACCAGTGTTAAAGACTGCGATGGAGCTCCGTATGCCACGGCAAACTGGCTGACACTGACGGCGGCGGTGCACAAATGCTGCGCAGCTAGCGCCATTCGACGGCCAACACCGCGGTTCCTGGTGTGTCCGCTGTGCCGTGCGTGTGATCATTGCCTGTACAGCCCTCTCGCAGTGTCCGGAGCAAATATGGTGGGTCTGACACACCGGTGTCAATGTGTTCTTTTTTCCATTTCCACATATATATATATATATATATATGTGTGTGTGTGTGTGTGTGTGTGCATTTCTTGTGCACTTGATACGTTCCACATCATAATGGCTACCATACCGTGCATTGAACAATTGAACATGCAACCAACTAACTAACTAACTAACTCAACAAGACACACTGCAAGCTAATGGCGTCTCAATAATGGTATGGACTGTGTTTACTTGGAATGAACTGGCGCCTCTGATCCAGCTGAACCGATAATTGATCATTTGTAGCCATTCGTGGACTTTCTGTTCCCAAACAACTGTGGAATGTTTATGGATGACAATACGCCACGTCACTGAGACACAACTGTTCACGATTGGTTTAATGAACATTGTGGACTATTCGGGTGAATGATATGGCCACCCAGGTGGCCCGACATGAGCCCCGCTGGACATTTATTGGGCGTAATCAAGAGTTCAGTTCGTGCACAGTCCTACATCGGCAACACTTTTGCAATTATGGGTGACTGTAGAGACAGCATGGTTCGGTATTTCTTCAGGGGACTTCAGACGACTTGTTGAGTCCATGTCACGTTGAGCTGCTGCACTACACGGGGCTAAAAGGGGCCCAGCACGATATTAGAGGTGTCCCACGACTTTTCAACCTCAGTGTTCTCTCAAGTGTACAACACATTATGCGATTTCGATAAGCATTAAGAAAATTAACTTAGAGTGGAATCGAACGCATAGCCTTGCGTATACAGGTACTATATCCATCACGCTACAACAACTGTGTAGTTTGGTGATATTTTTATAATAATGCAAAACTACAAAGAGGGTGAAAACCTTAGCGTTTCGGCATTTCATATTCAAAGGATAAATTGATAGAGTACATATTTAGACTACTGGCCATTAAAATTGCTACACCAAGAAGAAATGTAGATGATAAACAGGCTTCCTTGGACAAATATATTATACTAGAATTGACATGTGATTACATTTTCACGCAATTTGGGTGCGTAGATCCTGAGAAATCATTACCCAGAACAACCACCCCTGGCCGTAATAACGGCCTTCATACGCCTGGGCATTGAGTCAAACAGAGCTTGGATGGCGTGTATAGGTACAGCTGCCCATGCAGCTACAACACGATACCACAGTTCATCGAGAGTAGTGACTGGCGTATTGTGACGAGCCAGTTGCTCGGCCACCATTGACCAGACATTTTCAGTTGGTGAGAAATCTGGAGAACGTGCTGGCCAGGGCAGCAGTCGAACATTTTCTGTATCCAGAAAGGCCCGTACGGGACGCGCAACATGCGGTCGTTCATTATCCTGTTGAAATGTAGGGTTTCGCAGGGATCGAATGAAGGGTAGAGCCACGGGTCGTAACACATCTGAAATGTAACGTCCACTATTCAAAGTGCCGTCAATGCGAAAAAGAGGTGACCGAGACGTGTAACCAATGGCACCCCATACCATCACGCCGGGTGATACGCCAGTAAGGCGACGACGAATACACGCTTCCAATGTGCGTTCACCGGGATGTCACCAAACACGGATGCGACCATCGGGTTGCTGTAAACAGAAATTGGATTCACCCGAAAATATGAAGTTTTGCCATTCGTGCACCCAGGTTCGTCGTTGAGTACACCATCGCAGGCGCTCCTGTCTGTGATGCAGCGTCAAGGGTAACCGCAGCCACGGTCTCCGAGCTGATAGTCCATGCTGATGCAAACGTCGTCGAACTGTTCGTGCAGATGGTTGTTGTCTTGCAAACGTCCCCATCTGTTGACTCAGGGATCGGGACGTGGCTGCACGATCCGTTACAGCCATGCGGATAAGATGCCTGTCATCTCGACTGCTAGTGATACGAGGCCGTTGGGATCCAGCACGGCGTTCCGTATTACTCTCCTGAGCTCACCGATTCCATATTCTGCTGCCAGTCATTGGATCTCGACCAACGCGAGCAGCAATGTCGCGATACGATAAACTGCAATCGCGATAGGCTACAACCCGACCTTTATCAAAGTCGGAAACGTGATGGTACGCATTTCTCCTCCTTACACGAGGCATCACAACCATTCACCAGGAAACTACGGTCAACTGCTGTTTGTGTATGAGAAATCGGTTGGAAATTTTTTTCATGTCAGCGCGTTGTAGGTGTCGCCACCGGTGCCAACCTTGTGTGAATGCTCTGAAAAGCTAATCATTTGCATATCACAGTATCTTCTTCCTGTCGGTTAAATTTCGCGTCTGTAGCATGTCATCTTCGTGGTGTGGCAATTTCAATGGCCTGTAGTGTACAAACCAAGCCGACATGTACCAGTCTGAGTCAGCCGTAACGTCGTGCACACAGTTATTGAGAGAAAGCGACTGGACGCCGAGATTTGAAATAAGAAAGTTTATGCCGTTTATAGCCACATCACTTTTAACGACGTGTTGGCTATAAAAGCGAAATCCAGCGTTCTCGTCTCTCAGTTCCAAGTAAACGCCGTATTTACAAAAAATCGCTTATCACGACATCGTTTATTGCAGCTCATTATGTGAAACGACGTATTTTTATTACATTTTCGGAGAAATATGTAGGCTATAACGCTTGCTGTTCATTTTTGTTTGTTACGTCTTTGGAGTTAGTATCAAAAACGTAAAGCTAACTGATTATCTTAAGCAGAAGAGTATTCTGTATATACTGATTTGCATTTTAAATTTAAAGCAACTGGTTAAAAAGCGACACAACACTATCTTTTCTATGAGTGCAGAAAACTAAAAAATTGAATTCGAATATGTGAAGTACGGATGTGGAGTGGTATTGTATTCGTTATTGATGTTTTGTGGCAATGTATGTTAAATATTTACAATAGGTTAGGTACAGTACATTTCTACAACATTTTAAGGAGAAATGTGGGAGAAAATGTAGACCATCGTCTAATTTATATATAGAATCCTGTCTTATCATTTTGGTACTGTAGGTTAATTTCTTCAATACAGTAACTGGAACTTTTTTTTTTTTTTTTTGGTCATCAGTCTACTGACTGGTTTGATGCGGCCCGCCACGAATTCCTTTCCTGTGCTAACCTCTTCATCTCAGAGTAGCACTTGCAACCTACGTCCTCAATTATTTGCTTGACGTATTCCAATCTCTGTCTTCCTCTACAGTTTTTGCCCTCTACAGCTCCCTCTAGTACCATGGAAGTCATTCCCTCATGTCTTAGCAGATGTCCTATCATCCTGTCCCTTCTCCTTATCAGTGTTTTCCACATATTCCTTTCCTCTCCGATTCTGCGTAGAACCTCCCCATTCCTTACCTTATCAGTCCACCTAATTTTCAACATTCTTCTATAGCACCACATCTCGAATGCTTCGATTCTCTTCTGTTCCGGTTTTCCCACAGTCCATGTTTCACTACCATACAATGCTGTACTCCAGACGTACATCCTCAGAAATTTCTCCCTCAAATTAAGGCCGGTATTTGATATTAGTAGACTTCTCTTGGCCAGAAATGCCTTTTTTGCCATAGCGAGTCTGCTTTTGATGTCCTCCTTGCTCCGTCCATCATTGGTTATTTTACTGCCTAGGTAGCAGAATTCCTTAACTTCATTGACTTCGTGACCATCAATCCTGATGTTAAGTTTCTCGCTGTTCTCATTTCTGCTACTTCTCATTACCTTCGTCTTTCTCCGATTTACTCTCAAACCATACTGTGTACTCATTAGACTGTTCATTCCGTTCAGCAGATCATTTAATTCTTCTTCACTTTCACTCAGGATAGCAATGTCATCAGCGAATCGTATTATTGATATCCTTTTACCTTGTATTTTAATTCCACTCTTGAACCTTTCTTTTATTTCCATCATTGCTTCCTCGATGTACAGATTGAAGAGTAGGGGCGAAAGGCTACACCTTGTCTTACACCCTTCTTAATACGAGCACTTCGTTCTTGATCGTCCACTCTTATTATTCCCTCTTGGTTGTTGTACATATTGTATATGACCCGTCTCTCCCTATAGCTTACCCCTACTTGTTTCAGAATCTCGAACAGCTTACACCATTTTATATTGTCGAACGCTTTTTCCAGGTCGACAAATCCTATGAAAGTGTCCTGATTTTTCTTTAGCCTTGCTTCCATTATTAGCCGTAACGTCAGATTTGCCTCTCTCGCCCCTTCACTTTTCCTAAAGCCAAACTGATCTTTACCTAGCGCATTCTCAATTTTCTTTTCCATTCTTCTGTATATTATTCTTGTAAGCAGCTTCGATGCATGAGCTGTTAAGCTGATTGTGCGATAATTCTCGCACTTGTCAGCTCTTGCCGTCTTCGGAATTGTGTGGATGATGCTTTTCCGAAAGTCAGATGGTATATCGCCAGACTCATATATTCTACACACCAACGTGAATAGTCGTTTTGTTGCCACTTCCCCCAACTGGAACATAGTTGTGTAATTTACGACGATTGTATTGTACGGCACTTTACAACAAGTTTTGTACATGCTCAGCTTTTATCTCAAGACCGTGTTCGCCATTATTGAACAATTTACAATGTTGCTACTTCTTTCTTCTCTTATCAAAGATTTTTATGTTTTTCTGGCTGTACGTACTGCGTAAACATAAGGATACGCCTCTTGTTTATTGTATTGTACTGTAAATACTGTAAGTGTACTATATTTCTTCTACTTTTTGTAGTGTTATCGTTATGGCAGCCTCTAATTTACAGATACGAAATATTTATCAAGAAAACGAAGTAAAAACCCTGTTTGCGCGACTATCGGCTATAACTACCTTAATCTTCCGGACCCTTCGACGTCGTTATAACCGGTTTCGACTGCACATGTCGTAAGCACTTAGCATACTGGACAGCAAAACCATTGCTGCCTGTTAATGCTTTACAACGTCTTAAAGTTTCATTGGCGGTAGGCTATAATACAAAATATCTAATACATGATTAGGATCTACTTCCAGTGGCGTAACAACACCCGTGAACATATGCTACGAACCGCTGAGAGCTTTGGCCGCACATGGGTTTGTTTACATCAGGGTCGTTCTTACAATGAAAAGACGGCTTCGAATTGTAACGCGTAACGTTAACTGTGTCAGTGCGCGGGAAACAGCATGCTGTAATCGAGTTTCCAGCCGCAGAAGAGTTCGTCCACACACGTATCTCCTTCAGCACGATAATGCCAGACCACACACAGCGCTAAATGTAAATGTCGTGTGACTAGGGCCTCCCGTCGGATAGGCCGTTTGCCGGGTGCAAATCTTTCGATTTGACGCCTCGTCGGCAACTTGTGCGTCGATGGAGATGAAATGATGATGATTACGACAACACAACACCCAGTCCCTGAGCGGAGAAAATCTCCGACCCAGCCGGGAATCGAACCCGGTCCCTTAAGATTGACATTCTGTCGCGCTGACCACTCAATTACCAGGGGCGGACAGCGACGTCTGCAACACTCCGACGCCTTGGGTTCGCTGTCGTAGATCATCTTCCACACAGTCCCACCTTGGCCCCATCCCTTTTCACCTGTTTTCAAAACTTAAAGAACACCTTGGAAGACTTCACTTTGAAAGTGACGAAGAGGTGCAAGCAGAGATGAGGGTGTGGCTTCGTCAACAAAGTCAAACATTCTACAGTAACGAATCAACAAACTGGGCTCTCGTTTGGAGAAAAGTGTTGGTCGTCAGGGTGACAACGCTGAGAAATACGTATGTAGACGTGAAGAATAGCGATGTAGAATGTCGATAAAGCTTGTTTTATTTAAAATGCTTTTAGAGTTTTCACATATATACGAGGATCGTTCAATAAATAATGCCCCACATTTTTTTTTAAAAAAGCCATTAACAAACATAGATAAACGTCCTTGTTGGTGCTTCGTATTTGATATTTGTTCTGTGCGCCGGTGAAGTTTCGAACTGTTCTGGCACATGGCAGAGCCGTAGTACAGCGTCAAAATGGCGTCTAAATACGACCCGTGTTACAAGCAGCGTGCTGTTATTGAACTCTTGTGTGAAAAAAAAAAAAACGTGGAGAACATCCATAAAAGTTTGTGTGCAGTGTATGGCTATGCTGGAGCCGATAGAAGTACAGTTGGGCGTTGGGTAAAGAAAGTTACAGACTCAGGAAAAGCAGAAACAGAGCTCTGTGATCAGCCACGTTCGGGACGTCCTGTCACAGTCACTGCTCCAGACATGCTGAATCGTGCGGATGTCATAATTCGTGCCAAACGCCACTTGAAGATTCTCTACGGGAAAAGCACTTCGAAGATGACAAGAGTGTCAGTCACGCCGTGAAAACATGGCTACGCCTGCAGGACAAGAGCTTTTACCAGCAGGGAACACATGCTCTTCCACGATGTTGGCGTACGGCCATAGAGCGTGATGGAGACTACGTAGAAAAATAGGACGTGGACAAGACTTGTTGATGTATATTGTCACCAAATTCTGACGCTTAACAATGAATATGTCCTGAGAAAAAATAATGTGGGGGATTAATTATTGAACGACCCCCGTAATTTGGTAGCATTACTTTGTAGCACGGCCACGGACAAAAACTACAGGTCTACTAGTTGTAACATAAAGGATATTATCTGAATCTCCAATCGCGCAGGGCAGGGTTTTGAAACTATGTGTCGCAGCTGCTCAATGACATCAGTGTCCTAAAGTAGGGGTGCTTTGTTGCTTTCATAAAAATAATTTACACTACTGGCCCTTTAAATTGCTATGCCAAGAAGAAATGCAGATGATAAACAGGTATTCGTTGGACAAATATATTATACTAGAACTGACATGTGATATTTCCACGCAAATTGGGTGCATATATCCTGAGAAATCAGTACCCAGAACAACCACCTCTGGCCGTAATAACGGCCTTCATACGCCTGGGCATTGAGTAAAACAGAGCTTGGATGGCGTGTACAGGTACAGCTGCCCATGCAGCTTCAGCACGATACCACAGTTTATCAAGAGTAGTGAAGGTGAAAAAGGTGATGAGATGTTTTATGAAAATATTTTGAAGTTAAATCTATGACAATTTAAATGTGGCTTCTCTGTTAGAAATCCAACCCCTAATAGGGTGAAATAGGAGATGAAAATATTTAAGGAAATATTTCGTTACATAAAAAAAATTTAAAGCTTAATCTTTGAAACTGGTATTTCAGTTCTCAGTTAGATATAAAGAAATACATGTTAGCGGGTGAAAGTTTCTATGGAAATATCTCCTTAAGAACGCAAAAGGCCTCATTAATAAGAATCTTAGAATCCAGCTACCAGCATCGCTTTTTGGTCAGATGTACATTTCGGAAAAGACCATGTTTCTGTGACCGTATTTAGGGTGAAAAGTTTAGAAGTGTTGAAATTTGTGAACATCAATATTCGATTAAAGAAAAGCGAAAAAAAATTAGTTTTATGCGTATTTTGCAGCTTCGAATATGACTATACTCAATACACTCCACGTATGAATTAAAAAATGCCTTCAGTCACAACTTTTCGTGTCTTATTCAGTACGCTATGCATTTCGCATCCTGTTATGTGGTTATGGCAGCCTCTAATTTAGAGATACGAAATTTTTATCAAGAAAACGAAGCAAACGCCCTGTTTGTGCGACTATCGGCTATAACGACCGTAATCCGAACGTAATTATGTCGAAAAATAGGGTTTGTAGCCAAAAGAGTGAGGAATAACACGGTGTATTGCGATCATGAATAAAACCTCGTACTTACCTCCTATCACTACCATCACACACGTTGTTTCCTTATTCAGAAAGAAACTACACTACCGCTCATTAAAATTGCTACACCACGAATATGACGTGGTACAGACGCGAAATTTAACCGACAGGAAGAAGATGCTGTGATATGCAAATGATTAGCTTTTCAGAGCATTCACGAAAAGTTGGTGCCGGTGGCGACACCTACAACTTGCTGACATTAGGAAAGTTTCCAATCGATTTCACATACACAAACAGCAGTTGACCGGTGTTGCCTGGTGAAACGTTGTTGTGATGCCTCGTCTAAGGAGGAGAAATGCGTACCATCACGTTTCCGACTTTGATACAGGTCGGAGTGTAGACTATCGCGATTGCGGTTTATCGTATCGCGACATTGTTGCTCGCGTTGGTCGAGATCCAACGACTGTTAGCAGAATATGGAAACAGTGGGTTCAGGAGGGTAATACGGAACGCCGTGCTGGATCCCATCGGCCTCGTGTCACTAGCAGTCGAGATGACAGGCATCTTATTCGCATGGCTGTAACGGATCGTGCAGCCACGTCTCGATCTCTGAGTCAACAGATGGGGACGTTCGCAAGACAACAACCATCTGCGCGAACAGTTCGACTACGTTTGCAGCGCCTGCGATGGTGTACTCAATGATGAACCTGGGCGCACGAACGGCAAAACGTCATTTCAGCAGGATAATGCACGACCGCATGTTGCAGGTCCTGTACAGGCCTTTCTGGATACTGAAAATGTTCGACTGCTGCACTGACCAGCACATTCTCCAGATCTGTCACCAATTGAAAACGTCTGGTCAATGGTGGCCGAGCAACTGGCTCGTCACAATACGCCAGTCACTACTCTTGATGAACTCTGGTATCGTGTTGAAACTGCATGGGCAGCTGTACCTGCACACGCCATCGAAGCTCTGTTTGACCCAATGCCCAGGCGTATCAAGGCCGTTATTACGGCCATAGGTGGTTGTTCTGGTTACTTATTTCTCAGGATCTATGCACCCAAATTGCGTGAGAATGTAATCACATGTCAGTTCTAGTATTATACATTTGTCCGTTGAATACTCGTTCATCATCTGCATTTCTTCTTGGTGTAACAATTTTAATGGCCAGTAGTGTAGTTCTAAGTCTAGGGGACTGATGAGCTCAGATGTTAAGTCCCATAGTGCTCAGAGCCATTTGAACCAAAATTCTGGTCCTACGTAAAATCGCTAAGCGGGTCTTAGTCATTCGTGGAGGAGTATGGTGTGGCAACAGAAGACAACAAAACGAAAGCTTAAGTTTTAAATTTCGTTTTTAAGAAAACGTTCACACAGGAGAATAGTACAAACAAACAATCGCCTGACCATCGAACAGACTCCCATATGGACGGCATAGTAATAAACATCCCTGGCATAGAGAAACAACTGAGAGTGTTTAAAACAGACAAATCGCCAGATCTGCATACAATCCCAGTTCTGTTTTACAGGGAGTACTATACGGCACCTCCCTTACCTAGCTTCCACATATCGTGTATCTCTTACCCAGTGACTCGAAAAAAGCACAGGTGACTCGTGTATATAACAAGGGTAAAACAACTGACCCTCAAAATGGGGTTGCTGCAGAATTATTGAACATATTCTCAGTTCAAATATAATAAATTTTGTTGAGACAGAGAAATTTATGTCCATGAACCAGCGTGGTTTTAGAAAGCATCACTCGCGTGAAACTCAGTTTACCCTTTTCTCATAAGATGTCCTGCTAACCAAGGTTAACGGGCAGATTTCAAATTCCTGGATCTCCGAAAAGCCTTCGACACGGTAGCCTACTGCAAACTGTTAACGAAGGCACGACCATATGGAATAGGTTCCCAGAAAATGTGAGTGGCTCGAAGGTGGCTTAAGTAATAGAAGCCAGTGCGTTGTTCTCGACGGCGAGTCTTCATGAGAGACACGGGAATTGTGGTAGAACCGTTCTTGTTCTGTATACACATCAATGGTTTGGCGTACAGGGTGACCAGCAATCCGTGGCTCTTTGCTGATGATGGTGTGGTGTACGGGAAGGTGCCGTGGTTGAGTGACCGTTGCAGCATACAAGATGATTTAGACAGAATTTCTAGTTGATGTGATGAATGGCAGCTAACTCTAAATGTAAGAAATTGTAAGTCAATGCAGATGAGTAGAAAAAAATAATCCCGTTGCCTTCGGATACAGCGTTAGTAGTATGCTATTTGACGCAGTCGGGTCGATTAGATGTCTAGACGTAACGCTGCAAAGTGATATGAAGTGGAACGAACACATAATGGTGATATGAGGGGTGTTTGAAAAGTCCGTGCAAAAATAAAAACTACTTACGTGTTTGGGGTAAACCTTTTTTCGACATATTCTCCTTTTAGACTTATACAATTCATCCAATGCTGTTCTAATTTGTTGATCCCTTCCGAATAACACGAATTCTCCAAGTCTGCAAAATAGCTGTTAGTTGCTGCAATCACCTCCTCATTTGAATAAAATCCTTGTCCCGCCAGCCAATTGGGGAACAAATAGTAGTCCGAGGGAGCCAAGTCTGGGGAATAGGGGGCATGTGAAACGAGTTGGAATCCTATTTCCATTAATTTTGCGACCACAACTGCTGAGGTGTGTGCTGGTGCATTGTCGTAATGGAAAAGACTTTTTTGCGGTCTAATCGGCGGAGTTTTTCTTGCAGCTCGGTTTTCGAACGGTCCACTAACGATAAACAATACGCACCTGTAATAGTTTTACCCTTTTCCAGATAGCCGATGAGGGTTATCCCTTGCGAATCCCAAAAGATAGTAACCATAACCTTTCCGGCTGAAGGAATGGTCTTCGCCTTTTTTGGTGCAGATTCTCCCTTGGTAGCCCATTGTTTAGATTGTTGTTTGGTCTCAGGAGTAGAGTAATGCATCCATGTTTCATCCACAGTGACGAAACGACGCTTAGAGTCCTACGGATTCTTCCTGAACAGCTGCAAACCATCCTTGCAACACTTCACAGGATTCCGTATTTGGTCAAGCGTGAGCAATCGCGGAACCCATCTTGCAGATAGCTTGCTCGCGTCCAAATGTTTATGCAAAATATTATGTACCCGTTCATTCGAGATGCCCACAGCGCTAACAATCTCACACACCTTAACTCTTCTGTCATCCATCACCATATCATGGATTTCATCAATGATTTCCGGAGTCGTAACCTCCACAGGGCGTCCAGAACGTTCAGCATCACTTGCGCCCATATGGCCACTGCGAAAATTTTGAAACCACTTATAAAGTATTCTAATCGAAGGTGCAGAGTCACCGTAATGTTTATCAAGCTTCTCTTTAATCTCCTGAGGCGTTTTGTCTTTCATAAAGTACGGTAATGTTTGATCACCACACGACATTCTTTTCTGTCCATTTTTTGACAATCATTCGACTTCCTTGATTCACACGGATGTCAAACACAAAGAAATAGACCTATATGGCTGAAAATTTGTGTGCGTTCTTTCCAAAGATGCTACTAACCAAACATGACCTCCATACGCGCCGTTGGTGCCATCTCTCGGACTTTGCACGGACTTTTCAAACGCCCCTCGTATTAGGGAGGGCGAATCTACACCTACTACATCTGCATACATACTCCGCAAGCCACCGTACGATGCGTGGCGGAGGGTACCATGTACCATTACTAGTCATCTCTCCCCTGTTCCTCTCGCGAGTACAGCGTGGGAGAAACGACTGTCTGTTAGCTCCGTATGAGCCCTAATTTCTCGTGTCTTCGCAGTCCTTAGAAGCTATGTATGATGGCGGCAGTACAATCATTGGGCGATAAGGTTGAAATGCCGATTCTCTAAATTTTCTCAATAGTGTTCCTCGAAAAGAACGTCGCCAGCGAAAAAAAAATCATTAACAACTGTATACCAATAATATTGTAACAATGAGAAGTCTTTTCTATTAGATTCGGAAGCATCCGACCGACTGGGGGTGGGTTACTCTGTACTGTTAAAAAAATAAATAAAATAAATAAATGATTCCCATTTCAGTTCTCCATCTGAGTTCCCGAAGCATCTCTGTACCTTACGTGTTGTTCGTATCTACTGGTAACAAATCTAACAGCTCGCCTCTAAATTGCTGCGATCTCTTCCTTCAATTCGGACTGGTAAGGATCCCAAACACTCGAGCAGTACTCAAGAACAGGTCACACCCGCGTCCTGTATGTGGCCTCCTTTACAGGTGAACCACTCTTTCCTACGATTCTCACAATAAACCCAAGTCGACCATTCGTCTCCCCTCACTTGCTCGTTCCACCTCATATCGCTTTGCAACGTTACGCCCAGACATTTAAACGACTTGACTGTGTGAAACAGGAGACTAGTAATACTGTACCTAAACATTACAGGTTTGTTCTTCCTACTTCCTACTCATCAGCATTAACTTACATTTTTCCACATTTTTTAGCTGCCATTAATCACGCCAACTACAAATTTTGTCTAACAAGTGGACCCTCCATACTGTAAATTACGGATTTTGATGCGCTTCAAATATGTTGTAGAGGCACTTACCCTGATTACCTGGCTATCCGGTTTTTAGCGACGGGCCTTGGTTTTCGAGAAAATCGTTTTTGAAGTTCATTACGCGATTTTTATACCTGTAACATTACACTTGTTCCGAGCAAGTCATCGTAGCGCAGCGGTAAAGGTTTACAGCTGCCGTGCTGTAGTTACCGTGTTCGAATACTGCTCCCATATGTTTTTTATGTATGTAAGAAGCGTCCGGAAAACTTGGTCCTAACGTTTAAAAACGAGTAGACGAATTAACTGAGAAATACAGAAATGTAGTCGTGTCCTGCCGAAATCCGGGAAGTTCACGAAATTGGTGTACGAAGAATTTTTGTGTTCTGTACGTGAGATAGAAAAAAATTTTTGTGCATTATCGATTCGTGGGGAGGACAAACCGACTCAGTTTTATACGATCATGTATTCACTGATGAAAGGAAAGCGAGCACCTGCACCCTAAAAGTGGCCCCACCAAAGTGCACTCCTTATTGGCAGCCCTGCAATGTTTATTTTTACCGATAGGTGAAAATCTTCACGAAAATTTCAGAATGCTCCTAACTTGATGACAGACAATAGAGAGATCGCTTCTAGGGAAGGTTCAATAAAGTTACATTCGTTAATCCTACATCAATTTAGCGCCCCTAATTTTGAAAGCATGATTAGATACACATGGATCGCATCGAAATTAGCGGATGAAAGATAAATATTTTTGAATGCAAAAGAATTGTGTTTCTCGGTATCGCTCATGAGGAAACCGTGCCCCTGCAATACTGTTCCCTTCATAAAACGCACGTGGTGCTGCGAAAATGTGTGCTTCGGTTGTTTCTATGATAAGTATCACCCATAATATTGTTCTGGCACATCAAGCAATGTGGACGATGGAGAATAAGATTTTGTAATATTGTATGAAAGAAAAAAATTAATAACTGAATACATCTTTATAATTTGGCACACCTTGAACTGTGTTGATATTCTTTGAAATAAAATTGAAAAATTCGGTAGATTTTGACCAAAAAAAAAAAAGTACACCAGCAGGATTCGAACACGGTACGTCCAGCACAACAGCTGTGAACATTTACCGCTGCGCTACGCTAAATTGGTCGGAGCACATGTAATGCTACAGGTATAGAAATCGCGTAATGAACTTCAAAATCGATTTTCTCAAAAACCAAGGCCCGTCGCTAAGAAACCGGATAGCCAGGTACTCAGGGTAAGTGGCTATACAACATATTTGAAGCGCATCGAAATCCGTGATTTACAGTTTGGTGGGTCCCCTTGTAAGTCGCTTAGTAACTTCCTACAGTCACTCAACTTCGGCACCTTACCGTACGCCACAGTACCATCAGCAAACAACCCACCCTGTCCGCCAAAACATTTATGTATACAGAGAACAACAGCAGGTCCTATCACAGTTCCCTGGTCCACTCGTGACGTTACCCTCGTCTCTGATGAAGTCCCGGCGTCGAGGACAACATACTGGGTGGAATGGTGGACTTCAGTTTATCGGGAGGATTTCAGAAAAAATGATACACCTGTAGAAGAGACTGTGTATAGGACACTAATGCGATGTATTCTTGAGTACTGTTCGATTGTTTGGGAGCTCCGCCAGGTCGGATTGCAGGAAGACATCGAAGCAATTCAGAGGCGGACTGCTGCAGTTGTTACTGGTACGGCCCATCAGCATGCGAGTATTACGGAGATGCTTCGGGGTCCGAAATGGGAATCGCCGGAGGGAAGCCGGCGCTCTTTTGGAGTAACACTACTGAGAAAATTTATATAAACGGCATTCGAACATGACTGCAGAACGATTCTGCTTCCAACATTTCGCGTAAGAACCATGAAGATAAGAGAAATTACGGCTCATACGTAGGCATATCGATAGTCGTTTTTCCCTCGCTCTGTTTGCGAGTGGAACAGGAAAGGAAATCACAAGTGGTGGTAGAAGGTCCCTACGCCATACATCGTGGGGTGTCTTGCGGAGTAAGTGTGTAGATGTATACACAGGCTCGAATTTCAAAAGATAAAGAGCAAACGATAGACGTGTTATGGCGTTAGATCGTTGCGTCACCAAACGAGTCTCCGCCAAATTAAATTGAATTGCCACAGTTCATTTACTACACACGGTGAAGTCAGGAAAACTGAAAGATAGATCATTTTACAAATAAAAGTGGAGTCTGAAAGAAAGTGAAACGATTATTGTGGGCAACAAGCTTACAAAGGACACTCTTACATCTGTACCGTACCGCTGCTGGCAGAGGTAGAAAGAGACAATTTACTGTCGTCTCTTGCATATACAAAGCAATTACAACTTCGTAGAACAAATATTATTATGTAAAAGTTTTGCAGAGATTAATTTTTCAGAAGTATTGGCGTTTTATAAGTGCAGTTTTCTACTGTTCATTTAGCATTACTGTCATAATTCCACAAACATATTAATTAATTAATTAATTAATAATAATAATAATAATAATATTTATTCAACATCGAATAATCAAATACAATCCCTAGACATAATACAGTTTCAGGAGATCATACAGATTATTCTTCTGAATACGTCAGTTTATAAATTACAAACTAAAGATTTGTTTGTATTAATAAATTTTACATTTTGATGCATTTTACACTTGGTAGTATAAAATCACAATATTACAAATATTGTTGTTATCAACATTATATTAGTTGTAGGTTACTTAAAACTATGAGCTTGGCATACGTATGAAGTACTTTTCATACAGATATAGTATTCGTCTAGGGAATAAAAAGGGATTTCAATTAGAATTCTTTTTAGCTGATCTTTTAATTTGTTAGTAGGAAGGGTTGTGAGACTTTTTGGTAGGGCATTGGCTAGCTTCAGCCCAGCATGAAGTGCATTTTTTTTCCATATAAAGCTGTTCTGTGGCTATTTACATGGTATCTGCACTTTTGTCTTGTATCGTCCTGGTGCAGGCCACAGTTGAAATTTCGATTTATTGTTTTCACAAGCAATATAACTTTCAATATATACACACCTATAATGGTAAGCACACCTAACTTTGGGAACAGATTCCGACATGATTCTCTAGGTTTGACACCACAAATAATTCTGATAACTTTTTTCTGTGTAATGTGCTTAGGTTGGCTTGAGTTGTTGCACTCCATATTTCTACAGCATAGTTTAAGTTTGATGAGAATAGGGCATGATAAGCAGTTTTTAGTACACACATGTCCTTAAAATATTTGCTAATCATATTTATAGCAAACACATTCATCGACAGCTTACATGCTAAGGAATCGATATGCATGTCCCATTTGAGGCTGTCCCGGATTGTATTTCCCAAGAACTTTGTCCATTTTCCATTTTTACAATGACAATTTCTATCGATAATTTCATGTCAAATTCTATTTGTTTCCTTGTGTTAAATTCCATCATTGCAGTCATTGAAGCTCCTACATTTAGATGGCTTTCATTAAAATACTTGACTATTTAATTAGTTACACTGTTGCACAGCACCTCCAGACTCTCACAGTCTTTGTGTTTACGCACTATTGATGTGTCATCTGCATACAATATTTTTGTACAGTTAGGAGAACAATACTGTATATCATTAACATAAATCAAGAAAAGACGGGGTCCCAAGGCAGAACGTTGAGGCACTCCATATTTGATATAACTAATTTTAGATTTGTAAGACCCACTGTTTGTTTTAAGCAAGACAATTTGTTTTCTATTGCTCATATACGATTTTATTAGCTCATAGCTAATTGAAATCATGTTAGTAATTACTACGCAGAAACCTATAAGAAGAAATATTACTTTGCGGTCATTTGAAAAGATGCGCAACACCTTGCTATAAAAAGTTTGAAAACCATTGGTGTAGGAAGAAGAACACATTAAATTTTAGTAATCCAAAGGAACAAACTGGTTTTGGAACTGGAAATGCCACAATGGTCCATCTCCAAGTCGAGAGTAAACCATAGAACACGGCACTGAGTACTAATTACCACTTTGTCTGAGATTTAAACATTTTAGGATGTTTTTAATGTACATTCAAAAAGTACTAACTGCTCTTGGCAAATAAGAGTGTGTCGAGCCAACGTGTGTTAGTACTCTTACACAGGGTGAATTACAACTAATGACGTCAACTGACGTGCCTCATAATACAGGGCGACAGTTATTGAACTGAGGGATGACATCGAAAAAGTACAAAGAAGGGCAGCTCATTTTGTATTATCGCGAAATAGGGGAGATAGTGACACAGACATGATACGTGAATTGGAGTGGCAACAATTAAAACAAAGGCGTTTTTCGTTGCGACGGGATCATCTCATGAAATTTCGATCACCAGTTTTCTCCTCCGATTGCGAAAACATTCTGTTGGCACCCACCTACATAAGGAGAAATGATCATCCTCTAAAATAAGAGAAATCAGGGCTCGCACAGAAAAATTTAAGTGCTCGTTATTCCCGCGTGCCGTTCGAGAGTGGAACGGTAGAGAGACAACTTGAATGTGGTTCACTGAACCCTCTGCCAGGCATTTTATTGTGAATAGCAGAGTAATCACGTAGATGTAGATATGAAAAAAACATAAATAAGTTATAAACTACAGCGTGCTCACACTTTATGCAACACGTAAATGTCGCTAAAGATATTCGGATTTAGGTTATCACATGTTCGATATGCTCGCCATCATTGGCGTTGATGTGGCGCAGACGAATAGCGAAATTCTGCATGACCCGCTCAAGTGTCGGAACATCGATGCTGTCGATGACCTCCTGAATGACTGTTTTCAGCTCAGCAATGATTTTGGGGTTGTTGCTGCACTCCTTTTCCCTAATGTAGCCGCACAGAAAGGAATCGCATGTGTTCAGATCTGGAGAATATGGCGGCCAATCGAGGCCCATGCCAGTGGCCTCTGGGTACTCCAGAGTCGGAATACGGTTCTTAGAGTGCTCCTCCAGGGCATCAAACAATCTCCTGCTGCCGGCCGCGGTGGTCTCGCGGTTCTAGGCGCTCAGTCAGGAACCGCGAGACTGCTACGGTCGCAGATTCGAATCCTGCCTCGGGCATGGATGTGTCTGATGTCCTTAGGTTAGTTAGGTTTAAGTAGTTCTAAGTTCTAGGCGACTGATGACCACAGCCGTTAAGTCCCATAGTGCTCAGAGCCATTTGAACTCTCCTGCTTCGATGGGGTCGGGCTCCGTCTTGCACGAACCACATAGTATCGAATTCAGCGTCACTTTGGATAATGGGGATGAAATCATCTTTCAAAACTTTCGCGTACCGTTCGGTAGTCAGCGTACTATCGAGAAATATGTCACAGATTATTCCGTGACTGGACATTGCACACCACACAGCCAGCCATTGAAGGTGAAGAGACTTCTCTACCGCGAAATGCGGATTCTCAACCCTCAAATGCGCTAATTTTGCTTATTGATGAACCCATCCAAACGAAAATGGGCTTCGTCGCTAAACCAAACCACGCGCATGTGCACACTACTTCCCATAATACCCCGCAGTCAGCCGTGCAGGTTGAATGTCCTAACGCAAACCGCTCAGATGATGATAATGAAGTCCCCTACTCCTTGACAGATCATAGGGGAACGATGCGGGACACCCTCACTGCCGTACTAGGCAACGTCCCAATGGAAGTGGTTTGCCATTGCCTTCCTCCGACCATACTGGGGATGAATCATGATGATGATGATGAAGACAACACAATAACACCCAGTCATCTCGAGGCAGGTCAAAATCTCTGACCTCTCCGGGAATCGAACCCGGAACCCCGTGCTCGGGAAGCGAGAATGCTACCGCAAAACCACGAGCTGCAGACAACCGCTCAGAAGCCATGAGGATTTTATTTAGTCCAAGAATTGTCACCTTGTATGTTAAAACTCCTCCCGAACAGTCCATGAAGGCCCAACGGCACCGACCGACCGCCGTGTCATCCCCGGACTGCAGGCGTCACTGAATGCAGATATGGAGGGGCATGTGGTCAGCACACCGCTCTCCCTGCCGTTTGTCAGTTTACGAGACTGAAGCCGCTACTTCTCAGTCAAGTATCTCTTCAGTTTGCCACACAAGAGCTGAGTGCACTCCGCTTGCCAACAGCGCTCGGCAGACTGGATGGTCAACCATCCTAGTGCTAACCCAGCCCGACAGCGCTTAGTTTTAGTGGTCTGATGCGAATAGGTGTCACCACCGCAGCAGGGCCATCGGCACCCTGTATTTAAGGGGCAGTCAAATGAAAACCAAACACCCGTCACAACAGGACCAAGGAATGGTTCCATTCGAAACTAATCACCACACGCATTAAGAAATTTATCCCACTGGGAGACAAGACGATCTAACCCTGCTTCGTAGAACACGGGCGGATGCTGACGGATCCACAACCGCACCCACTCTTTAACTTCTTCGTCTGACTGAAACAGACATCCAATTCGATTCTACAGAGAGTACGCGAAAGAACTTGCCCCCCTTCTAACAGCCGTGTACCGCAAGTCTCTAGAGGAACGGAAGGTTCCAAATGATTGGAAAAGAGCACGGGTAGTCCCAGTCTTCAAGAAGGGTCGTCGAGCAGATGCGCAAAACTATAGACCTATGTCTCTGACATCGATCTGTTGTTGAATTTTAGAACATGTTGTTTGCTCGCGTATCATGTCATTTCTGGAAACCCTGAATCTGCTTTGTAGGAATCAACACGGATTCCGGAAACAGCGGTCGTGTGAGACCCAACTCGCTTTATTTGTTCATGAGACCCAGAAAATATTAGATACAGGCTCCCAGGTAGATGCCATTTTCCTTGATTTCCGGAAGCCGTTCGATACAGCTCCGCACTGTCGCCTGATAAACAAAGTAAGAGCCTACGGAATATCAGACCAGCTGTGTGGCTGGATTGAAGAGTTTTTGGCAAACAGAACACAGCATGTGGTTCTCAATGGAGGGACGTTTACAGACTTTAAAATAACCTATGGCGGGCCACAGGGGAGTGTTATGAGACCATTGCTTTTCACAATATATATAAATGACCTAGTAGATAGTATCGGAAGTTTCATGCGGCTTTTCGCGGATGATTCTGTAGTATACAGAGAAGTTGCAGCATTAGAAAATTGCAGCGAAATGCAGGAAGATCTGCAGCGGATAGGCACTTGGTGCAGGGAGTGCCAACTGACCCTTAACATAGACAAATGTAATGTATTGCGAATACATATAAAGAAGGATCCTTTATTGTATGATTATATGATAGCGGAACAAACAATGGTAGCAGTTACTTCTGTAAAATATCTGGGAGTATCCGTGCGGAACGATTTGAAGTGAAATGATCATATAAAATTAATTGTTGGTAAGCGGGTGCCGCGATGAGATTAATTGGGAGAGTCCTTAGAAAATGTAGTCCATCAACAAAGGAGGTGGCTTACAAAACACTCGTTCGACCTATACTTTAGAATTGCTCATCAGTGTGGGATCCGTACGAGGTCGGGTTGACAGAGGAGATGGGTAGGATTCAAAGATGAGCTGCGCGTTTCGTCACAGGGTTATTTGGTAACCGTGCTAGCGTTACGGACATGTTTAGCAAACTCGAGTGGCAGACTTTGCAAGAGAGGCGCTCTGCATCGCGGTATAGCTGCTGTCCAGGTTTCGAGAGGGTGCGTTTCTGGATGAGGAATCGAATATATTGCTTCCCCCTACTTATACCTCCAGAGGAGGTCACGAATGTAAAATTAGAGAGACTCGAGCGCGCACGGAGGCTTTCCGGCAGTCGTTCTTCCCGCGAACCATACGCGAGTGGAACAGGAAAGGGAGGTAATGACAGTGGCACGTAAAGTGCCCTCCGCCACACACCGTTGGGTGGCTTGCAGAGTATAAGTGTAGATGTAGATGTCTTTCTTCCACACGGTGAAAGGTCCGGCTGTGTGGAATACGCTGCAGTGTTCCCAACCACATCGCTGAAGCGTAGCCTTCACCCGATTGCCAGTGCTGGGGTGGGCGTCATCGTGCAACAGGATAATTCCGTCCGACAGCATTCCTGGGCGTTTAGACTTTGTGGCACATCACAGTTTCTGCAAACTGTCTTCACAACACTGCACATTGGTTGTGGTTGCTCGATGAATAGAAGGCCCCTGTAGTAGAAGAAGAAAGCCACCGTGCTCTCAGCGGAAACTGCGTGAACAGTTTTGAATTTGTTTTGTGGGAGAGCTGTGGGATGTTTCCACTGTTTGCTTTGCCGTTTGTACCCAGGTTCGAAATGGTGGCGCCAAGTGAAGTCATCTCGATCTTACCATAACTTACGTGAACAGTTTGGATTTGTTTGGCGGGGAAGATTTGAAATGTTTCCACCGTTGGCTTTGCCATTTATCCTTGGGTTTTGGGAATGCTTTTTTTAGGGTCATCAGTCTTATGACTGATATGATGCGGCCCGCCACGAATTCCTCTCCTGTGCCAACCTCTTCATCTCAGAGAAGCACTTGCAACCTACGTCCTCAATTATTTGCTGGATGTATTCCAATCTCTGTCTTCCTCTACAGTTTTTGCCCTCTACAGCTCTCTCTAGTACCATGGAAGTCATTCCCTCATGTCTTAGCAGATGTCCTATCATCCTATCCCTTCTCCTTGTCAGCGCTCCACATGTTCCTTTCCTGTCCGATTCTGCAGAGAATTTCTTCCATTCCTGCTGTCAGTCGGAATCGTCCACGATTACGCCCACCTCAACTCTGCCAATGGGACGAATGGTACGCTTCAGCGATTAGGTTGGGAAACCCTTCAGCATCCCCGGTACAGTCATGTACGTGGATTTCAGTCGGACGAGACAGGGCAAGAGTGGGTGAAGTTGTGGACCCGTCAGCGGTCGACTGCGTTCTACAAAACAGGAACTGATGGTCTCCTCTCCCAGTGGGATAAATGTCTTAACTCGTGCGGTGATAGCTTTTGAATGAAGCCATTCCGCGGTCCGCTTGTGGCTCGTGTTTAGTTTTCATTTGACTGCCCCCGAGTGACAAAAGATGCAAAAATCTTCCAGTGAAGTTGAGTCCCCTAAGGAGACAGTTTCAAACATGTGGTTACGAGAGACCACTGTACCAGTCAGTATGAACCAGTAAACCCAAATTCTTGGACATTGAAGTCCCACTTCAAATTGCCCTGATTAAAGATGCATATGCAGCACCCTCAAGGGCTTTGTGCATTGGCGCCTGGGTGCATTATGTGCATACTGAGGAGTTACAGTGTTAGCAATTCATCTGCTGCGGTCATCAGCGATCAAATGGAGCTCAGGAGGCCTGTCTCTGTGCCCTCTGTTTTGACGTTGCAGGCAGTAACTGTACTGAGCTTAGAGATGAACAACGGTTGAGACATTCATTCTAGGGTAGAACCACGCCCCGTCGACGAGTAACGTACTCCTGTTGGACAGCTTCAACCATTTGAACGGGATCGCATAGTGAACCAGCGGAAAGCTGAAAGGACGAATTAACGGGTTATCAAATGGCTGGAAATGACACAGTTATGGAAATATTCCCGGTTATTGTGCCGTGGTCGAATGCATTTCACATTTAAACCCAAAGTTTCGTCCCCACCTGCGGAGGACGTTTTGAAGGGGAATCGTCGCTTCTTTGAGTTTCTGAGTCACATCCTGGCTCGCTACTGACTGCAGCACAATTCCTTTTACTCGTGCTTCCGCTCAGTGGCATGACGTCACATGTTTTGAATGCCTGGTCACAACTGATCGTTGTCGGTTGTCTTCCTCCGCAGTTGCTGCTACCCCATGGTTGAAGGCATAATAATCCGGAATATTTTATTAATTGTGGAACTGATGAATTGCTGAACATGTTGGACAAAACGTATCACTGGTGTGCCGCTGATTTCAAAAATGGTTCAAATGGCTCTGAGCACTGTGGGACTTAACATCCGAGGTCATCAGTCCCCTAGAACTTAGAACTACATAAACCTAACTAACCTAAGGACATCACACACATCCATGCCCGAGGCAGGATTCGAACCTGTGCCTGCAGCGGTTCAGACTGAAGTGCCTAGAACCGCTCGGCCACACAGGCCGGCCCCCGATTTCAACAGTAGTCTGTGCAGCATTCCCACACCTGTAGACCCAGGTTTTGAACGTCCACATAGTACAAATAAGCATCAAGGTCGACACACTGTGATGGCAGCAGTGGGTGACTGAACATCGTCCATGTATGGAATATGGGCCCATGTTGCACCTGATGTGTTGTTAAGCACCACTGGGAACCATGTGCTTTCAGTGGGGTTAAGGTCACGTTTGCCTCTGGCCGGCTAGCAGTGACACCATGATACTGCCAAGCACAGCTACTCTCGTGTCTTCAAAGGGTCGACTGGAGACTGGAAAGCAGCTCAGTTCTCTTTAGTGATGAGAGTAGTCTCTGGCTGCATGTGAGTGACGGATGTATAGCTGTATGGTATGAATCTGTGAGCTGCCTATTCCAGAGTGCATTCGCCTACGACACCCAGTCCTCATCCCAGGTTTCATGGTAGGGGACCGGTGCATCAGTCACAACTCGCAGCCACATTTCCTGCAGATTGGAGTAACCAGTGTCCACTACATTGCACTGGTTGTTACTGGCTGTCATTTCCTTGACAGGAAGATGATGTGGGTTTTCTAAGTCGATGGCATCTGGTTGTTATTCTGTATCTGTTATTTGCAACATAGTCATGTATAAGTTGTTCCCTGGTGTTGTAGGTCCGGACCACTGGGCGGAGCTGTATCCCATGTGCGGAGGCAGTCGGCAGAGCCCGGTCAACATCCAGGAGGACCGCACAAAGAAGACGTCTTCCCCGGCACTCTGGCTGTACTATCCTGGCTCCATCCCGTGGGAGGCCAACCTCACCAACAATGGACACACCGGTAAGCCATCCATAGGGCGACCAAAATAAAACTGTTCTGGAAAAATCTTTCATGCACCTTAAGGGGACATTGTACATGAAATTTGTTGAAATTTGACTTTTCTGTTTTCTACTCCATAATATACTTTGGACTTTCCTGAACATTTTGGAATATAATACATTAAAATCAGAAAATTGTGAGACCTTCAAAAAATATATTGAATGTTGATGTGTGACTGACTACGCATATACTGCTGCAGTTGAGCAGTCATATCTTGGGAACTACACAGTCTAGAAGGCTGTGAATTGCTTTGTTTTGTCCTACTGCTACGTCTCAGATGTTGGCATTACGAATAAACAAATCAGTCCTAAAAACCAAGCTGGGTAACACAAGACTGTCTGATGGCAAGACAATAAAATGTGCTGGAATTCTAACAGACACAGTAATTGATAAATTACAGAAATATTATGGGAAAGCCATTAGAGATAACTGTGACAATTTAGAGAAGATGAAAAGAGCTGTGTGAAGCACTTTCTTTCATCGAATATCAACCGACGAAAATCTATGTCATGCTTTGTGTCCACCTCCACCAAACACTTGGTGTAAACATAGGCAAGCTGAATTTTCTGGCACCCTGCATGAATTAACGCATAAAAATTCCCTTCCTTTGGCAGTAATGGAGGCAAGCAAACCTATTTACGGAGATTGGCAAATCCTGATCTACTAAAGAAGTGTTTACATGGGTAGACCCAGAATGTGAATGAGTCCTTCAATAATGTTGTGTGGTGCCATGTGCCTAAAAATGTATTTGTTGGCCTTAACAGTTAGCAATGTCTGATGCTTTAATAACTTTTAATGGTGGGAAATATGGAAAACTTAAGGTTCTGGAGAAGTTAGGGATAAGATTGGGACAGAACATAGATAAAGGACTGTGAGAACTGGAAGAGTTTCGTGTATGTGAAGCAGAAGACAAAAGAAGCAAGAAAGAAAAGGAGGAGGCAAGCACTGGGCTGTTGAGACACTGAAGAAGACACAGTCTATGGGCCAGAGCAATTCTAGTGTATAAAAGACGCAGTAATCTAGGTCTGTATAATAATTTGTAACAGAAAAGTTTTAAACCTCAATATCTCTTTCCTACATTTTTTTGCAGTAAATGACCCATTTTCTAAAAAAGTACTGATGGTAGAGACATGAAATATTCACAGCGTGCCAAGTGTGAGATTCAACACATATGGAACCAGATATCCTGAGTTGTTTTGTTTTTGTGTTAATTTATTTACAAAATTCTGTCAAAAAATTGAGTGATGAAAAAAAAGATAACATGCCCCAACAATACAAATTTAGTAATAATTCTATTCACTGTATCTAGAAAGGAGCATTCAATAATTATGGAAAATTGTAAGTTGGTGTCTTAAAAAGTTTCCAAGATAATGGGTCACAAAATAAGATAATTTAACATTTGCAGCATAGAACATACAATGTCCCCTTAAGATAGGCAATCCGACTAACATCACTTGCTACAGGTGCCTGTCTTAGGGCACATGGTGTATGGGATCGCTGCGAGAAATGCATGCTTGGACATAAATGTAGACACTAACCAAGCTTGCAGCTGGTGTTGCTGTATTGGACCAGGACTGCCAGCTGTGAAAGGTCTTCATTGCATTGCAACTGTCAGTCAAGGTCAGAACAGTGTGCTGTGTCAGAGCTGTGTGAGTTCGAATTTGGGCATATTGTTTGAGCTCGTATGGAGGGTGCTTCTGGAACCAAGACAGCCGAAGTGTTTGGTGTATCAAGGGGCACTGTATCCGAGATTTATACTCTGTAGAGGGCGAGCGAACACACATAATCCACTAAGTCACAATTCGGGCGGAAGTGTGAGGTTAGTGATCGTGTCGGACAGTCACTGAAGAGGACTGTGACGAAAACTAAGGAGACGACAGCTGCAAAAGTTACTGCAGAACTGAATGTCACAGTCATGCACATTGTCAGCGCCCAAACAATATGGAGGGACGCAAATGCCCGTAACAGGAGAATGTGGTGCTGTGCCAATACAACATAAATTGGATAATTTTGTAGGTTCTGTCTCACTAGCTCAATTTTGTAAAAAATAAAAAATTGCTCATTAATACTCACAATTTTGTTATTTTTCACAAAATTGGCCTAATTATCCAGAAACTACAAAATCATCCTACTATCCCTTGACCTAATGATTAATAATTATATTATGAACCATGGACCTTGCCGTTGGTAGGGAGGCTTGTGTGCCTCAACGATACATATAGCCGTACCGTAGGTGCAACCACAACAGAGGGGTATCTGTTGGGAGGCCAGACAAACGTGTGGTTCCTGAAGAGGGACAGCAGCCTTTTCAGTAGTTACAGGGGCAACAATCTGGATGATTGACTGATCTGGCCTTGTAATACTAACCAAAACGGCCTTGCTGTGCTGGTACTGTGAACGGCTGAAAGCAAGGGGAAACTACGGCCGTAATTTTTCCCAAGGGCATGCAGCTTTACTGTATGGTTAAATGATGATGGCGTCCTCATAGGTAAAATATTCCGGAGGTAAAATAGTCCCCCATTCAGATCTCTGGGTGGGGACTACTCAACAGGATGTCGTCATCAGGAGAAAGAAAACTGGCATTCTACGGATTGGAGCATGGAATATCAGATCCCTTAATTGGGCAGGTAGGTTAGAAAATTTAAAAAGGGAAATGGATAGGTTAAAGTTAGATATAGTGGGAATTAGTGAAGTTCGGTGGCAGGAGGAACAAGACCTCTGGTCAGGCGAATACAGGGTTATAAATACAAAATCAAATAGGGGTAATGCAGGAGAAGGTTTAATAATGAATAAAAAAATAGGAGTGCGGGTAAGCTACTACCAACAGCATAGTGAACGTATTATAGTGGCCAAGATTGGCACGAAGCCCATGCCTACTGCAGTAGTACAAGTTTGTATGCCAACTAGCTATGCAGATGACGAAGAAATTGAAGAACTGTATGATGAGATAAAAGAAATTATTCAGGTAGTGAAAGGAGACGAAAATTTAATAGTCATTGGTGACTGGAATTCGACAGTAGGAAAAGGGAGAGAAGGAAACGTAGTAGGTGAATATGGATTGGGGCTAAGAAATGAAAGAGGAAGCCGTCTGTTAGAATTTTGCACAGAGCATAACTTAATCATAGCTAACAACCTGGTTCAAGAATCATAAAAGAAGGTAGTATACATGGAAGAATCCTGGAGATACTAAAAGGTATCACATAGATTATATAATGGTAAGATATCCTGATATTTACGAACCCGGTTTTAAATTGTAGGACATTTCCAGGGGCAGATGTGGATTCTGACCACAATCTATTGGTTATGAACTGTAGATTAAAACTGAAGAAATTGCAAAAAGGTGGGAATTTAAGGAGATGGGACCTGGATAAACTAACTAAACCAGAGGTTTTACAGAGTTTCAGGGACAGCATAAGGGAACAATTGACAGGAATGGGGGAAAGAAATACAGTAGAAGAAGAATGGGTAGCTCTGAGGGATGAAGTAGTGAAGGCAGCAGAGGATCAAGTAGGTAAAAAGACGAGGGCTAGTAGAAATCCTTGGGTAACAGAAGAAATATTGAATTTAATTGATGAAAGGAGAAAATATAAAAATGCAGTAAATGAAGCAGGCAAAAAGGAATACAAACGTCTCAAAAATGAGATCGACAGGAAGTGCAAAATGGCTAAGCAGGGATGGCTAGAGGACAAATGTAAGGATGTAGAGGCTTATCTCACTAGGGGTAAGATAGATACAGCCTACAGGAAAATTAGAGAGACCTTCGTAGAAAAGAGAGCCACTTGTATGAATATCAAGAGCTCAGATGGAAACCCAGTTTTAAGCAAAGAGGGGAAAGCAGAAAGGTGGAAGGAGTATATAGAGGGTCTATACAAGGGCGATGTACTTGAGGACAATATTATGGAAATGGCAGAGGATGTAGATGAAGATGAAATACTGCGTGAAGAGTTTGACAGAGCACTGAAAGATCTGAGTCGAAACAAGGCCCCAGGAGTAGACAACATTCCATTAGAACTACTGACGGCCTTGGGAGAGCCAGTCCTGACAAACCTCTACCATCTGGTGAGCAAGATGTACAAGACAGGGGAAATACCCTCAGACTTAAAGAAGAATATAATAATTCCAATCCCAAAGAAAGCAGGTGTTGACAGATGTGAAAATTACCGAACTGTGAGTTTAATAAGTCACAGCTGCAAAATATTAATCATTACTACACATTTCTTTAAAATAATAGAACTTTAAATCTCCACCAACAAACTCATGATAAATATGTTTTAAGTTTGTATCATCTTGTCATATTTAAAAAATTTAAATTGTCTCTAACTAACTGTTTTGGTATTTTTGAAGACGTTTGAGCAAAATGTAAAACAATATATATCTTTGTGTCTGCCTCTAGTAAAATAATCTTTTACAATATCTTCTTTTATAAAATAAAATCATCAAATACAACAATTGAATTTTCGTTACACTTATCTAATGAAATAATGTCTTCATTATTTTCGATAAAGCTAACAATTTCTTTATTAATTTTATCTTCAATTTTTTTACATTGTTTTATAAATTCCTGATACATTGGTTGTTCTAAAATTTTTGAATAAATATAGAAATGTTTACTTTTATTTGAATTTAACCATCCTGGAGCTAAAATATAATTATCAATCATTAATGTTGTTTTTCCACAACCAATTGATCCAATTATTGCACATCGTATAGAATTTGGTAAAAGTTTACCATGTTTGTTTTTTAAATTATGTTTTGGAATTCTTACTTTAGGTTCCCAATCTGTTTTGTCCATTTATTTAATAATTTATTTATTTATATTTTTCATTTATTTATAATTTTACATTTATTTTACTCTTTAAATAATTTTTATATTTATTAATAATTTTTCCAGTAGTAAACGAGCCGCATTTTTCAACTTAGTGATAGATCTAGTATACTTAGAAAAAGATTACCTGTGATAATTATACTAATGTTTCATTAGTTGGTTTTTATTCAACATTTTTAATACCAAGTATTACAACAAAAAATAATAAACTTTATTGTGATGGAGAAACAATAGATATTCCTGTAGGTCAATATAGTTTTAAAAATCAAAAGAATTATACATTAAAAAACCTAATATGCATATTAAAAGCAGATGTAATTTTAAATAGAATTATTATTAAAAGTGATGTAAAATTATGTATGGATATACAAGAGGGTATTGGAAATTTACTTGGATTTAATAATCAAGTTGTTTTTACCTAATGAAAAAGCTGTAGCTAAAGATGTTCCTAAAAAATTTCCTTTTGAATTAGTAAATATAAATTTCAATCAGGCTGATGGAATGTATGTAATACATAATGATCATTTCCATAAAGAAACTAATATTATTGCTTCACTTGAACCTAATGCATAATTTGGTGGACATATAATTTATGAACCAAAATAACCTGTAAATGTTCCTTTTTTTATACAATTCAAGATTTAGAAGTTACTATAACTGATGAAAAAGTTATTTTAATTGACTTTAATGGTGCTACTGTAACAGTTATTTTAAAAATTATCTTAATAAATAATTACTAAAACTATATTAGACTGTCATGAACAAATCTGAATAATTACTAAAACAATATTAGACTATGCCATGAATAAAATTGAAAGTTATCAGTTTTATTCATTTCCTGTTAATGAAAAAAGTAAAAAATTTTAAATGTTCCTAACAAAGATACAGAAATTGAAATAAATATTCGTGATGGTTGGCTACATCCAAATGATGCACAATTATACATGAATTTCAGTATTATTGGAAATGATGGTAGAGATTATCCAACTTATGAAAGGAAAATCAAACAAAAAGTTAATTGATAATTATGTAACTAAATTGTTTGACATTGTAACAATAAAAAAAGGAAATTATATTTCATCTAGAATTGAACACCCTTTTATTTCATCAACAGTTTTATTACATTTAACTTCATCTGTTACTGGCAAAATAAGTTTAATACAGGAGAAATAAATAGTGAAAGTAATGAAGTACTTTATCCATTATCATTACTTGGTGGATTTTTTAAAGATTATGATTCCATAGAAATATGGAAACATGTGAGGCAATACTGACCCTACGACTTATGTTAGAAGCTAGATTAAGGAAAGGCAAAACTACATTTCTAGCATTTGTAGACTTAGAGAAAGCTTTTGACAATATTGACTGGAATACTCTCTTTCAAATTCTGAAGGTGGCAGGGGAAAATCAGGGAGCGAAAGGCTACTTACAATTTGTACAGAAACCAGATGGTAGTTATAAGAGTGAAGGAGCATGAAAGGGAAGCAGTGGTTGGGAAGGGAGTGAGACAGAATTGTAGGCTCTCCCCGATGTTATTCAATCTGTATATTGAGCAAGCAGTAAAGGAGAAAAAAAATTCTGAGTAGGTATTAAAATCCATAGAGAAGAAATAGAAACTTTAGGGTTCGCCGATGACATTGTAATTCTGTCAGAAACAGCAAATGCCTTGGAAGAGCAGTTGAACAGGATGGACAGTGTCTTGAAGGAAGGATACAAAATGAACATCAACAAATGCAAAACGAGCATAATGGAATGTAGACGAATTAAGTCGGGTGATGCTGAGGGAATTAGATTAGGAAATGAGACACGTAAAGTAGTAAAGAAGTTTTGCTATTTGGTGAGCAAAATAACTGATGATGGTCGAAGTAGAGAGGATATAAAATGTAGACTGTCAATGGCAAGGAAAGCGTTTCTGAAGAAGACAAATTTGTTAACATTGAGTATAGATTTAAGTGTCAGGAAATCGTTTCTGAAAGTATTTGTATGGAGTGTAGCCATGTGTGGAAGTGAAACATGGGTGATAAACAGTTTGGACAAGAAGAGAATAAAAGCTTTCGAAACTAATGAGGAGGTATTGAACAGGATTGGGGAGAAGAGGAGTTTGTGGCACAACTTGACTAGAAGATGGGATCAGTTGGTAGAACATGTTCTGAGGCATCAAGGGATCACCAATTTAGTATTGGAGGGCAGCGTGGAGGGTAAAAATTGTAGAGGAAGACCAAGAGATGAATACACTAAGCAGATTCAGAAGGATGTAGGCTGCAGTAGGTACTGTGAGATGAAGAAGCTTGCACAGGATAGAGTAGTATGGAGAACTGCAGCAAACTAGTCACAGTACTGAAGACCACAGCAACAACAACAAAGAAATTATGTTTGAAGGAGACTTAACTGTAATTTTTACACGTAGTTCATTTTCTGGAGATGTAATTCTATGTTGGTCTGATACAAATGATGCTGGAATTGAAATAAAAGTACATTACCTAAAGAAGGGAAAATTATTATAGTATCTATAGAAATTCGTGTACCTGTTGTTAAATATGAACCAAATTATGACTTGAACGACGTGAAAATATTTTTAAAAAATCCTTAAATTCCTATTTCTTTTTATGAATTTCAAACAGAAGAAGTTGCCAGTTCACCTGGTAAAAAGAGTTTTGTACTAGATACAACAAATTACTATAGCTCTACAGAATTTGATATGCCATATTTTGTTTTTGTTGTATTTCAGAGAAATCGTAAAAATAATCAGTTAGTTGATTTGTCATTATTTGATCATGTTATACTACAGAATATTTATTTAAAAATGGTATAAATTAAGTTTTTCCTCAAGAAATGTGGCTTATTAATCCACTAATTGATATTAGTCCATTTAGTTTTATAAATAATTACCCAATTTATGTAATTAATATGACACATAGAAAGAATTTGTAACTACACAAAAAACAACTATGAAACTTTGTGCAACTTTTAATGATAAATGTATGGTAAAAAGAATCTTACATATGATGTGCAAAATAGAGTATTTACTGAAAATTTTTAATTATTAACATTTGCTTCTATATAAATGAATGAAAAACTTAAAAAAATTTATAAAAATGTTAACTTCATGTTTACATACATTTCTAAAACATTTTAAGAAAGATACAAAAAATAAAAACTGATTTTTTCAATATAATTTACCTTTGTTAACTAATACATTTTAATATTTTTATTTACGCTCAGAGTTAATAATTTTAAAATAATTTAGTTTTGTTAACTAATACATTTTATTTAGTTATCTTCTTAACGTTGTCCATTTTTTGTTGTCAATTTTATTTTTAATATAATTTACCTTTGTTAACTAATTCATTTTATTTATTTTATTACATTCAACTATGGGAAATGTATGTAAAATAAATAATTTTTTATTATAGTTATTATTATATTATTATATTGTTATTATATGATATTATAATTATTAATTATTAGGTAAAGGGATAGTTGGATGATTTTTTATGTTCTGGATAATTAGGTCAATTTTGTGAAAAATAACCAAATTGTGAGTGTAAACGAGCAATTTTTAATTTTTTATAAAATTGAGCTAGAGAACCAGAACCTACAAAATCATCCTACTCACAAAAATGGACTATGCAGCAATAGAAGAAAGCCTTTTGGTTGGATGAGTCTTATTTCACACTATTTATGTGGCCAAGCTTACATTCATATAGTGGACCATCGCAGGATTCAGTGTTGACTTGGACAGCCATATCGTGGCATTTCACGGATTGCAAGGTCACATTACTGCCATGGATTATGTGACAATTTCGGCTGATTAGGTCCATTCCACAGTACAATATTTGCTCCCCAATAGTGATACTGTGCTCCAAGACAACAAGGCCCCTGCTCACACAATTGGTTTTGTGAGTACGGAGTTGAATTGTCGCATCTCTCCTGGTTACCACAATCACCAGATATCAATTTTATTGAGCCTCTGCAGTCTAGAGAGAAGAGTTTGTGATCGCTATTTATGTCCATCATCGCTTCCTGAACTTGCCACTATTTTGCAGGAAGAATGGTATATGATTCACTTGAAAATCATACAGGCTCTATATTCATTTTGAGATGACTCCAAACAGTTTTGAATGTCAACGCATTCAGCACACAGTATCACGCATGGGACTGAGTCCTGTTTGTGATGTTTTTATACATTTCTTCAGTCCCAGTGTGTCGATAATCTGTAAGTGAAGTGACTATGTGAGCTCCGACTTACAACCAGCGTTGTGACTTAGCGGATGATGTTTTCCCAATTTCCCTATGTATGGTATAAACCTTCGATATGGCACCTCTTGAAACAACAAACACACAGGATACAGAAGGACGCAACATAAGACCAATAACAATTTGTCGACAATGCCCTCACAACTACGCACAATACTATCCTGACCATGGCAGACACTAGTAATGTATTGGGGACTTTGCACATGTGCCGACTGTGGCCAAATGCAACAGCGTAAGCTGCAGGCTTGGCTTGACTCGTAGCGTCAATTATCACGCCTATGTAAGATTGACACTAGCGAGCAACCAGCTTCATACATGTCACGCTTCCAGCATAACAGATGTGTGCTCTGATCCAGCAGCACTTTCAAGTAGTAATGACTGTGGCCCGAGTTTTATGATCACTTCCACGGATTTTTGACTGACATGTGGCTGTGCATTGTCGTGCAACAGCAAAACATCGTGCTTTTGCCGATGTGGTCGGACACGAGTCGAGCTTGAAGTTTCTTCATTGTCATCACATATGCATCAGAATTTATGGTGGTTATACTTGGAATGATTTCAACAAGCAAGAGTCCTTCAGAATAGAAAAACACCATAGCCATAAATTTTCCAGTAGAAGGTGTGGTTTTGAATTTTTGTTTTCTCAGGTGAATTTGCATGATGCCACTCCATTGATTGCCTTTTCGTCTCTGGTGAAAAATGACGGAGCCGTGTTTAATCACCCGTCACAATTCTTCCAAGAAATTCATCTCCACCATTCTCCTACTGTTGCAAAAGTTCGCTGCATACCGTTTTTCTTGTTTCTTTGTGAGCCACTGTTAACATCCTGGGAACCCACCTTGCACAAACCTTTTTTAACGCCAACACTTTCAGTATTCTGCAAAACTTCCTTCCCCTATCCCATCGTAGCGTAACAATTCGTTCACTGTGATGCGTCTGTCAGCAGTCACCAATTGTCTGGAGTGTGTGCAGTACGAGGCCTGCCGCTCCGAGGACAATCCGCAATATTGCCGTGCCCGCTTTCATCACGTAACCTGCTCGCCCACCGACTAACTGTACTGCGATCGACTGCAGCATCTCCGTACACCTTTTTCAACCTCTTGTGGACGTTTCCCACTGTCTCGTTTTCACAGCACAGGAATTCTATGACAGCACGTTGCTCCTGACGAACGTCGAGTGTAGCAGCCGTCTTGAAGACATGCTGTGACGGCGCCACTCACGGGAACAGGTTGAACTAAGTTTGAAAACAAGCAGCACACTGTAAAACTTTCACACATGCAGAATGAAAACTGTATCTTTACAAAAATGGTGTACATTTCTTTTGAAGTGACCCTCATACTTAACAGTAACACTGCACGTAGTGTACAGTAATGGCCCGAAACACTACCTTGTGGTCTGCTGAACTTCCGTGTCGTTGCTTTCAGCGCTGCTGAAACTGGATCCGGCACTGCCCATCACGCTGCACGGAGGACCTCTGTCGGCGCCGTATGTCTTCCAACAGCTGCACTTCCACTGGGGCAGCAACGACTCCGTGGGCAGCGAGCACGCCATCAACTCGCACTTGTAAGCTCTCACTACAATCTCTCTAACGTCTCAGCACATTCTGCCTCACATCGGATGGCGTTTTCAATAAACACCTGTACAGTGTCGGCACGTGCAATCTGCTTAGTCCAGGGGTTGATAATTTTTTGACATATTATTTCGAAAGACGGGCACTGCCTCGGTACCCTGCACACAAAAGGTGTGGTACAGCTACATTGGTGATGCTTTTGGTGTACGTGTCACGACGAAAAACAGCTCTGTGACTAAGAAATCTAAAGTCTCCCTGCCAGTGTCAGATTTACTGTTGATGTGGTCTTCAGCACGAAGTGTATACGCTCTCCACCCTGCTCTATCCTGTGTAAGCCTCTACATTTCCGCCTAATTACTGCAAAATACGCTACTGGCCATTAAAATTGCTACACCACGAAGATGACGTGCTACAGACGCGAAATTTAACCGGCAGGAAGAAAATGCTGTGATATGCAAATGATTAGCTTTTCAGAGCATTCACACAAGGTTGGCGCCACCTACAACGTGCTGACATGAGGAAAGTTTCCAACCGATTTCTCTTAGACAAACAGCACTTGACCGGCGTTGAACGTTGTTGTGATGCTTCGTGTAAGGAGGAGAAATGCGTACCAACACGTTTCCGACTTTGCGAAAGGTCGGATTGTAGGCCATCGCGATTGCGGTTTATGGTATCACGACATTGCTCCTCCCGTTGGTCGAGATCCAATGATTGTTAGCAGAATATGGAATCGGTGGGTTCAGGAGCGTAATACGGAACGCCGTGATGCATCCCAACGGCCTCTCGTATCACTAGCAGTCGAGATGACAGGCATCTTATCCGCATGGCTGTAACGGATCGTGCAACCACGTTTCGATCGCTGAGTCAACAGATGGGGACGTTTGCAAGACGACAACCATCTGCACGGACAGTTCGACGACATTTGCAGCAGCACGGACTATCAGCTCGGAGACCGTGACTGCGGTTACCCTTGACGCTGCATCACAGACAGGAGCGCCTGTGATGGTGTACTCAACGACGAACCTGGGTGCACGAATGGCAAAACGTCATTTTTCGGACGAATCCAGGTTCTGTTTGCAGCATCAGATGGTCGCATCCGAGTTTGGTGACATCGCGGTGATCGTGCATTGGAAGCGTGTATTCGTCATCGCCATATTGCCGTATCACGCAGCGTGATGGTATGGGGTGCCATTGGTTACACGTCGCGGTCACCTCTTGTACGCATTGTCGGCACTTTGAACAGTGGGCGTTACATTTCAGATGTGTTACGACCCGTGGCTCTACCCTCCATTCGATACCTGCGAAACCCTACATTTCAGCAGGATAATTCACGACCGCATGTTGCAGGTCCTGTACAGGCCTTTCTGGATACAGAAAATGTTCAACTGCTGCCCTGGCCAGCACATTCTCTAGATTTCTCACCAACTGAAAATGTCTGGTCAGTGGTGGCCGAGCAACTGGCTCGACACAATACGCATATCACTACTCTTGATGAACTGTGGTATCGTGTTGAAGCTGCATGGGCAGCTGTACCTGTACACGCCATCCAAGCTCTGTTTGACTCAATGCCCAGGCGTATCAAGGCCGTTATTACGGCCAGAGGTGGTTGTTCTGGGTACTGATTTCTCAGGATCTATGCACCCAAATTGCGTGAAAATGTAATCACATGTCAGTTCTAGTATAATATCTTTGTCGAGTGAATACCTGTTTATCATCTGCATTTCTTCTTGGTGTAGTAATTTTAATGGCCATTAGTGGATGTACATTTGCACTAGCTTACTCTAGTCAAGTCTTCATCTGCGTCTACACTTCCCTCAGCTACCAAACTGAGGATTCCTTGATGCTTCAGGTTTTTGGGGGGAGGGTCAGGGGTGCGGCAGGGGGAGTCTTCACTGTGCCGACTGGTTCGACACAGCCCACCATGAATTCCTCTCCTGTGAAAACATCTACATCTCAGAGTAGAATTCACAGCCTACGTCCTCAGTTATTTGTTCAGCATACAGAGTGAATCACCTAAAACGTGCACCACAAATATTGCGGAAATGGGGAGTGTTATTGATGTGCAATTTTCACACAATGAATTGGTAGTCAGGATCTCGTATTTTTAGCAAAAAAACACATTATAATAATACTTAGAAACTGTAATTTTTTGTGCAAGCAAACACTTTTTTGAAATGGAACAATGCCTATTGCTATCAACAAACTAAAAGGGGGATAAATTACAAGGTCAGTGGTGTTTGTTGCAGGATTCTAATGCGAATCGTTTACAAGATATAGTATTTTGGAAGTTCCCACACCAACACTTGTACAATGTGGTAGCATGAGCTAAAGAACAACACAGGTGCATCCATAGGTTAGGTTAGTGTTTAACGACCCGTCGACAACGAGGTCATTAGAGACGGAGCGCAAGCTCGGGTTAGGGAAGGATTGGGAAGGAAATCGGCCGTGCCCTTTCAAAGGAACCATCCCGGCACAGGTGCATACATTAGTTATAAAGACTCTTTCTAGTAACCAGATAATTTGCCATCATAGGTTGTGTTCAAAATGACCAACGGCTGTGGCAATACACGCTTCCAGTCTGGTACATAACACGCTTCCAGTCTGGTACAGAATGACTGGTGCACACATGCTAGCCTTTCAGTCGAGATGTCCGAACAGACTGCAGTGATACGTCATTGCGTGTCATCTGGTGCAGTTGGTTTGTCCTTGAAGACAACGTCTTTCAGCTTTCCCCACAGAAAAAAAGTATACAGGCGTCAAATCTGGGTAACAGGCCTGCTAAAGTATAGGTTCCTTGTGTCCAACGCAACAATTTGGAAACAGTTCGTGAAGACATGCTGTGGTACTTCGTGCACTATCGGTTGGACAGCCATCATGTTGATACCACAGGTTCCTCTCAGTCTGAAGAGGTACGTAGTCTAGCATACGTGGAAGATGGTCTGTTAGGAGGTTGCGATACTTGTACACTTTCAGTGCTTCATCTATGAAAAACGGGCCTATGAGCTGATGGTTCACTATCCCACACCACACGTTTACACTCCAAGGACCAATGGAGACTGTCAACAGATACAGGGTGTTTCAAAAATGACCGGTATATTTGAAACGGTAATAAAAACTAAACGAGCAGCCATGGAAATACACCGTTTGTTGCAATATGCTTGGGACAACAGTACATTTTCAGGCAGACAAACTTTCGAAATTACAGTAGTTACAATTGTCAACAACAGATGGCGCTGCGGTCTGGGAAACTCTATAGTACGATATTTTCCACATATCCACCATGCGTAGCAATAATATGGCGTAGTCTCTGAATGAAATTACCCGAAACCTTTGACAACGTGTCTGGCGGAATGGCTTCACATGCAGATGAGATGTACTGCTTCAGCTGTTCAATTGTTTCTGGATTCTGGCGGTACACCTGGTCTTTCAAGTGTCCCCACAGAAAGAAGTCACAGGGGTTCATGCCTGGCGAATAGGGAGGCCAATCCACGCCGCCTCCTGTATGTTTCGGATAGCCCAAAGCAATCACACGATCATCGAAATATTCATTCAGGAAATTAAAGACGTCGGCCGTGCGATGTGGCCGGGCACCATCTTGCATAAACCACGAGGTGTTCGCAGTGTCGTCTAAGGCAGTTTGTACCGCCACAAATTCACGAAGAATGTCCATATAGCGTGATGCAGTAATCGTTTCGGATCTGAAAAATGGGCCAATGATTTCTTTGGAAGAAATGGCGGCCCAGACCAGTACTTTTTGAGGATGCAGGGACGATGGGACTGCAACATGGGGCTTTTCGGTTCCCCATATGCGCCAGTTCTGTTTATTGACGAAGCCGTCCAGGTAAAAATAAGCTTCGTCAGTAAACCAAATGCTGCCCACATGCATATCGCCGTCATCAATCCTGTGCACTATATCGTTAGCGAATGTGTCTCGTGCAGCAATGGTAGCGGCGCTGAGGGGTTGCCGCGTTTGAATTTTGTACGGATAGAGGTGTAAACTCTGGCGCATGAGACGATACGTGGACGTTGGCGTCATTTGGACCGCAGCTGCAACACGGCGAACGGAAACCCGAGGCCGCTGTCAGATCACCTGCTGCACTAGCTGCGCGTTGCCCTCTGTGGTTGCCGTACGCGGTCGCCCTACCTTTCCAGCACGTTCATCCGTCACGTTCCCAGTCCGTTGAAATTTTTCAAACAGATCCTTTATTGTATCGCTTTTCGGTCCTTTGGTTACATTAAACCTCCGTTGAAAACTTCGTCTTGTTGCAACAACACTGTGTTCTAGGCGGTGGAATTCCAACACCAGAAAAATCCTCTGTTCTAAGGAATAAACTATGTTGTACACAGCACACTTGCACGTTGTGAACAGCACACGCTTACAGCAGAAAAACGACGTACAGAATGGCGCACCCACAGACTGCGTTGTCTTCTATATCTTTCACATCACTTGCAGCGCCATCTGTTGTTGAAAATTGTAACTACTGTAATTTCGAAAGTTTGTCCGCCTGAAAATGTACTGTTGTCCCAAGCATATTGCAACAAACGGTGTATTTCTATCGCTGCTCGTTTAGCTTTTATTGCCGTTTCAAATATACCGGTCATTTTTGAAACACCCTGTATATACTGCATGTGTCGACCGTTTACCTGGCAATGATTTGTAAATGTTGCTTCAGCACTAAACAAGATACATGATACATCTTCAGTGTCCTGTCTCAATGCGAATGTACAGAAGTTAATGCGATTTTCATAATAGTTTCCCTGCAGCTCTTGACGGAGAGCGACGTGGTAGGGATGGCCCCTATGTCAATAGAGAATGTGTAAGACACTTGCCCGAGTCATTGCACTTCCTCATGCTCGCGAAATAACATGCTGACCTTCTGTAAATTTCCCCGTCTGTTGTCACTTGTTTCCTTTTGTTACGTCGTGCAGGTGTTACACTACCACTTTCACGTAACTGACTGAAGAGGCTGATAACTAACTGCCGAGATGGTTGACGTCTATTCGGACATCTTACCGCATACACCATCCAAGAACGAGCAGCGTTCTTCCTACACTCTCCGTACACCATGAGCATACCGCTTTTTCTGCATTGGTAAATCCCACCGTCCGCTCACGACCTACACCTTCAACTGAAACTTCCTGGCAGATTAAAACTGTGTGCCCGACCGAGTCTCGAACTCGGGACCTTTGCCTTTCGCGGGCAAGTGCTCTACTATCTGAGCTTCTGTAAAGTTTGGAAGGTAGGAGACGAGATACTGGCAGAAGTAAAGCTGTGAGTACCGGGCGTGAGTCGTGCTCGGTAGCTCAGATGGTAGAGCACTTGCCCGCGAAAGGCAAAGGTCCCGAGTTCGAGACTCGGTCGGGCACACAGTTTTAATCTGCCAGGAAGTTTCATATCAGCGCACACTCCGCTGCAGAGTGAAAATCTCATTCTGGAAACATCCCCCAGGCTGTGGCTAAGCCATGTCTCCGCTATATCCTTTCTTTCAGGAGTGCTAGTTCTGCATGGTTCGCAGGAGAGCTTCTGTAAAGTTTGGAAGGTAGGAGACGAGATACTGGCAGAAGTAAAGCTGTGAGTACCGGGCGTGAGTCGTGCTTCGATAGCTCAGATGGTAGAGCACTTGCCCGCGAAAGGCAAAGGTCCCGAGTTCGAGACTCGGTCGGGCACACAGTTTTAATCTGCCAGGAAGTTTCATATCAGCGCACACTCCGCTGCAGAGTGAAAATCTCATTCTACACCTTCAACTGTCACACACTTACTGACTAGCATGTCGCAATGCACTCAAGAAACACACAAACACAGTCAGCAAACACAACAACCTAACTACTATGCAGGTTGTAGGACACACAAGGGTCAGTGTGGGAACTTTTCAAATACGACATCCAGTAAATGACGTGCACTAGAATCGTGCAAGTGACACCACTGACGTTCTAATTTACCCCACTCTTAATCTGTTAGTGTCAGTAGGCATTGTTCCATATAAAATGTGTATGTTTGCTGAGAAACTTAACTTTCTAAGTTTTATTACACTTCGTTTATTGGCTAACAATACGAGTCCCTGACTACCAGTCCATTATGTGGAAAACGCACATTAATAGCACTTTCCATGTCATGCAGCATTTGAGGTGCATCTTTTAGGTGACTCCTCTGTATGAAATGTTAGGGGTAGAAATTCAGGTATTTTTATTGCTCACTGACGACCGAGCACTAACCAACATTACATCATTATTTACTTCATTTGCAGATTATTAATTATAGCTGGCCGCTGTGGCCGTGCGTTTCTAGGTGCTTCAGTCTGGAACCACGCTGCTGCTACGGCCGCAGGTTGGAATCCTGCCTCAGGCATGGACGTGTGTGATGTCCTTAGGTTAGTTAGGTTTCAGTAGTTCTTAGTCTGATGACCTCAGATGTTAAGTCCCATAGTGCTTAGAGTCATTTGAACCAATTTATAATTATAGCTATTAGGAGTAGTTTATTTTTAGGTTGGTTAGTACCTCGAAGTACATGTGGCAAGAGCAAACTACACTCCTGGAAATGGAAAAAAGAACACATTGACACCGGTGTGTCAGACCCACCATACTTGCTCCGGACACTCCGAGAGGGCTGTACAAGCAATGATCACACGCACGGCACAGCGGACACACCAGGAACCGCGGTGTTGGCCGTCGAATGGCGCTAGCTGCGCAGCATTTGTGCACCGCCGCCGTCAGTGTCAGCCAGTTTGCCGTGGCATACGGAGCTCCATCGCAGTCTTTAACACTGGTAGCATGCCGCGACAGCGTGGACGTGAACCGTATGTGCAGTTGACGGACTTTGAGCGAGGGCGTATAGTGGGCATGCGGGAGGCCGGGTGGACGTACCGCCGAATTGCTCAACACGTGGGGCGTGAGGTCTCCACAGTACATCGATGTTGTCGCCAGTGGTCGGCGGAAGGTGCACGTGCCCGTCGACCTGGGACCGGACCGCAGCGACGCACGGATGCACGCCAAGACCGTAGGATCCTACGCAGTGCCGTAGGGGACCGCACCGCCACTTCCCAGCAAATTAGGGACACTGTTGCTCCTGGGGTATCCGCGAGGACCATTCGCAACCGTCTCCATGAAGCTGGGCTACGGTCCCGCACACCGTTAGCCCGTCTTCCGCTCACGCCCCAACATCGTGCAGCCCGCCTCCAGTGGTGTCGCGACAGGCGTGAATGGAGGGACGAATGGAGACGTGTCGTCTTCAGCGATGAGAGTCGCTTCTGCCTTGGTGCCAATGATGGTCGTATGCGTGTTTGGCGCCGTGCAGGTGAGCGCCATAATCAGGACTGCATACGACCGAGGCACACAGGGCCAACACCCGGCATCATGGTGTGGGGAGCGATCTCCTACACTGGCCGTACGCCACTGGTGATCGTCGAGGGGACACTGAATAGTGCACGGTACATCCAAACCGTCATCGAACCCATCGTTCTACCATTCCTAGACCGGCAAGGGAACTTGCTGTTCCAACAGGACAATGCATGTCCGCATGTATCCCGTGCCACCCAACGTGCTCTAGAAGGTGTAAGTCAACTACCCTGGCCAGCAAGATCTCCGTATCTGTCCCCCATTGAGCATGTTTGGGACTGGATGAAGCGTCGTCTCACGCGGTCTGCACGTCCAGCACGAACGCTGGTCCAACTGAGGCGCCAGGTGGAAATGGCATGGCAAGCCGTTCCACAGGACTACATCCAGCATCTCTACGATCGTCTCCATGGGAGAATAGCAGCCTGCATTGCTGCGAAAGGTGGATATACACTGTACTAGTGCCGACATTGTGCATGCTCTGTTGCCTGTGTCTATGTGCCTGTGGTTCTGTCAGTGTGATCATGTGATGTATCTGACCCCAGGAATGTGTCAATAAAGTTTCCCCTTCCTGGGACAATGAATTCACGGTGTTCTTATTTCAATTTCCAGGAGTGTATTAAAGCTTATTTTCCCCTAGGCACCATGTTAGGTGTTGTGAAGTACGGACACGACGCAAAACGGTTAGTCTATACTGACAGGCGTACTCCACTTAGTTGTGCTGTTACGATCACGCAGAAAGCAGCGAGAAGTAAATTATGTGACGTGTTTGAGGGAGGACTGTTAGACACAGAGGACGAAAGAAAAAAATAGCACACTGAAGTGGGAACATAAATTATGTGTTTGCAGAAAGAGTTTTAGATGCAGAACAAAAAAAAACGTTTAAGTAGGAACATATTAAAGTACCAGTGATGACAATATTTGCAGTGGTATTCCTAACATCCTGCATTATAGTTCTTGACTTCCCCTGTCGTTTTCACACTCTGCAGCTCCCCTTAGTACATGGAAGTTGTTCGCTGATGTCTTAAGACACGTCTTATCATCCTGCCCGTTCTTCTTATCAACACTAAATATCAAACCTTTCAGTTATCTTCTTTTTAGTTTTTCCCGCAGTCCATGGTTCATTACCATACAATGTTGTACTCTGATGTACATTCTAAGAAATTTATTCTTCAGAATACCACCGATGTTTGATACGAGGAGACTTCTTATGACCAGAGACGACCTGTTTGCCTGTGTTAATCTTGCCTTGCCTTGCTCCGTTCGTCAGGGTTATTTCACTTCGAAGGCAGATAATTCCTTTACTTCATCCGCCCCATGGTCACGAACATTGATGTTAAATTTATCGCTACTGTGATTTTTGCTACTTCTCATTGCTTTCCTCTTTCTTCAACTTACTCACAATCGACGAGGGTTGCCCAGAAAGTAATGCACCGCATTTTTTCCTTCAACAATTCTTTATTGAAAATTATGAGAATTACACACACGAAAAAATGGTGTTCCTTCTACACATCCTGTTTTTCCACGTAATCTCCATCCCGTTCTGTGGCCTTCCTCCAGCGCGAAACAAGGGCGTGTGTGCCCTGTCGGTAGCAATCCTTGTCCTGGTGACGGAGCCAGTGCTTCACTGAGTGAATCACCTCCTCATCGTCCTCAAAATGTCTTCCACAAATGGCATCCTTTAGTCACCCAAACAAGTGGAAGTCCGAGTGGGCTAGGACAGCGCTGTAGAGTGGATGGCGTAACACTGTCCAACCCTGTTTTTCGATGCGTTCAGCAGTCCTCAGACTTGTGTGAGGCCGAGCGTTATCGTGTTGCAGCAAAACATCCTCTGGGTTGCTGTGGCGCCTAAGTCGTCGGAAGCGCGTCTCGAGTTTTGTTAACGTGTTGACATATACTTCTGAAGTAATGGTACCGCCTCTTGGCATCACATCAGTGAGAATCACGCCTTCACAGTCCCAGAACACGGTGATCCTGAACTTATCGGCGGAAGCAGTTGCTTTGAATTTTTTTCTTTTGTGGGGTGTGGGAACGGTGCCATTCCATCGACTGTCCCTTGAAAGGTGGCTACACTGAGCCACAGCGCCAGAGATCGCGCCAGAGAGTTTTGTTCCGCCGCCTCCACTGGCAGTGATTATTGAGAAGTAGCGGAGAGTGCTTGTCGTGAAGTCGGAGTGGAGAGTTGCTGAGATGTCGTAGTGTAGAGTGCTTGTTCCATGTTTTATGCAGTTTTGATGGGCTAGACAGCAGATGTTGTTCGAAATGGAGGTATTGTAACGATCAGAGTGCTTTTCGTCAATATATATGAGGTAAAAAAAATTCCCTTTCTTTTTATTATTTCAATGTCTTAAATAATGCGTGATTACAGGTTCAGTCAACAAAGCATCTGGCTCGTGTTCTTGTATTAGAGTGTAATTCTGGTTTTCTTGCGTACTTATAGTATTTCTATTTTTTTTAATTACTTCAGTATAAATGGTATTTAAAATTTCTTGTCTTGTTGAAGAAGAACCGTGCCAGATGTGTATGTTGAATCACACTCCCACACACATAACAATTACACTTGTGTTTTGGTTTTGTAGGTTTTACAGTTGCTGGGGACTTAATTAATGGGGGCTTAATTAAATAAAAAAAGAGTGCAAATAATTTTAATTTTCTGGTTTAGTAGCTGACTATCCGATTACGAAGTCTCGTAAACGGCTGGCCCTGACTAGTTTTAATACGCAATCTGACTGCTTAGAACGACAACAAAGAATGAAATGAAAAATTTCGTTAACACAATTAATTAATTAAGTCCCCAGCAACTATAAAACCTACGAAACCAAAACACAAGTGTAATTGTTCTGTGTGTGGGAGTGTGATTCAATGTACACATCTGGCTCGGTTCTTCTTCAACAAGACAAGAAATTTTAAATACCATTTATACTGAAGTAATTAAAAAAAATAGGAATACTATAAGTACGAAAGAAAACCAGAATTACACTCTAATACAAGAACACGAGCCAGATGCTTTGTTGACTGAACCTGTAATCACGCATTATTTAAGACATTGAAATAATAAAAAGAAAGGGAATTTTTTTTTACCTCATATATATTGACGAAAAGCACTCTGATCGTTACAATACCTCCATTTCGAACAACATCTGCTGTCTAGCCCATCAAAACTGCATAAAACATGGAACAAGCACTCTACACTACGACATCTCAACAACTCTCCACTCCGACTTCACGCCAAGCACTCTCCGCTACTTCTCAATAATCACTGCCAGTGGAGGCGGCGGAAAAAAACTCTCCGGCGCGATCTCTGGCGCTGTGGCTCAGTGTAGCCACCTTTCGCCCTTTGTATCGGGCTCAGAATGGTGAATTTCATCAACTGACACAATTCGGGACAGATTCAAAACGTTGCAACAAATCAAGACATATGTTTTTTCTGTGCGATTTGTGATCCACCGTTAGACACCGCTCGACCCATTTTGCACACACTTTTGAATATCCAAGAGTGCAGGTAATTGCATCCACACTTCCTTTGCTGATTGACAGATGCAACGCCAACTGCCGAGTCGTAATTCGTTTGTCCTCGCGAATGACAACATCAGCTCGCTGCAACATGTCAGGTGTGACAGCCGTGTGTGGTCTCCCCGACCGCTGCAAATCGTGGAGCTTCGCCGAACCGCCTTCTGATGACCTCACCCTCCGTGCCCAGCGGCTGACAATACTTTTGTCGACAGCAGATTATCCACAGACTTTGCACAAGCGTTTGTGAATATTCCCCACAGTTTCTTTCTCTGCAGTGAGAAATTAGATGACGGCACGCTGCTTGTAGCATACGTCACCGACAGGTGCCATTTTGAAACTGTTCTGCAGGTACGCTATCTGTCGGAAACTTGGCGCACTTAGTCAGGAGACTTCAAATAATACATACGTAACATTTCACATTCCTAGCATTGTTTTCGGCTAAGACAAAAAAATGTGGTGCATTACTTTCTTGGCAACCCACATACAGTATATTCTGTAGTCATTAGACTCTTCATTCCATTCAACACATCCTGAGCAATGTCATCAAAAAATCCTATCACTGATATCCTTTCACCCTGAATTTTAATCCAACTCTTTAACTTTTCTTTTCATTCCGCTATTGCTTCTTCGATGTGTAGATCGAACAGTTTAAATGAAAGATTACATTCCTATCTTTAACCCTTTTTAATCCGATCACTCCGTTCTTAGTCTTCCACTGTTACTGTTCCTTCCTGATTCTGACACAAGCGTATATTTCATCACGATAAAGGATGACAGCCAAAACAGTTGCAGGATAAAAATTTATTAAAATTCTTGACCACGGTTTCGGTATATATAAATATAATTTCATCAGAAGTAAAAAATTTAAATTACATCATGCAATGGCAATTAATAAAACAATTGTGCCAAAGGCGTCGTCAATAATTAATACATCATCTCCATTTGCACAACATGACTATACGCACAGGGTCAATGCGAACAATTTAGCACCAGTTCATGGGTGAAGTACTGGTGCTAAATTGTTCGCATTGACCCTGTGCGTATAGTCATGTTGTGCAAATGGAGATGATGTATTAATTATTGACGACGCCTTTGGCACAATTGTTTTATTAATTTCCATTGCATGATGTAATTTAGATTTTTTTACTTCTGATGAAGGTATATTTATATATACCGAAACCTTGGTCAAGAATTTTAATAAATTTTTATCCTGCAACTGTTTTGGCTGTCATCCTTAATCGTGAATAATGTCAACAGTTGCTGTTTCAGCCATGTTTAAAATCTTGAGACAAGCGTATATTGTACTTCTTTCTCTCGCATTGTCTCCTCGTTGTAATGTGACAATATGTCCTTCAAAGTTTAAATATTTGAAAGTTAAATTTCTGATAATGAGTGATAAAAAAGGAAAATTTTTTGATGCTGATTTCAATGATACTGTGGAATATCCACACTGGGGGCGGAAGCGCACAATAAATAACCCTGGGTTCGGTGTGGAACGGCGGTGGGGTGGGTGGACTACTGTGGCCTGTTGTGGGGTTGTGAACCACTGAGGGCTACGGCGGGGCGAAGCCTCTCCATCGTTTCTAGGTCCCCGGTTCAGTACACAATACAACTTTTATTGAATGCCGCACTATACTTCAAAGTGATACAAGTGCATAACACTATTTTTCAACTTAGTCACCAAGAGCGGTCGGAAAGTTCCACCAGCAGTTCAATTTTGCAACGATAGAAATCCGGTCCTTGGCCACGCAGCCGTTCGAGAACTGCTATGTGAGCGTCCACATCGTTGGAAAATCTCTTTCCCCTCAGATCTTCTTTCAGCTTGCCAAAGATATGGAAATGGTATGGTGCAACATCTGGGCTTTCCGTCAGTATCACTGTTGGTCAAATTGTTGACACCATTTCAATACGGCTGGAAGTGTCATAGCATTTGGTCCATATACCGACAGAGTTTCGTGGCGAAGCTGTGTGCAACTTGCATATTTGACCTGTAAGAACCGTACTGTTCTGCATACTTCGACTGTGAAGAAAGTCTTCAGTTGCCGCGCGCGCCTTTTGACTCGCACGCTCTGACGCAGCTGTTGTTCGTACTGCAGCATAGCTGTGTCTGCAGGAAACTCGGAACATGTATCCGCTTCTGACTATGTGAACCGCTTCTTGCGCAGTGGTCTGAGCCCCGGATTTACGATATTTCCGAACTGGGCCAAAAACTTGATGTTGGCGCCCAAATTGGAGGTCTCTTAAGTTTAAAAAAAATCGATTTTTCAAAAAATAAAAAATCGATTTTTCAAAAAATATGTTCTTTTGTAGAGCACATCCTTCTGAAGAGTTTGATGTATAATACATATGCGTTCGATGAAGTGTAAGACATGTTACTTAGTCTTAATTATTTCAAAGTGCAGTGCCACGTCTCATCACACAGCCTTCTTCTATGACACATCACTGTATTTCACACTGTGGATCTGAAAAATGTGTATTTTGTAATGGAAGCCATAAAGCCTATATTCAGCACAGTGGAAATTAAAATGACCTGTGTTGCCTGTCCTGCTTCCAGTCGACTGGATTGACATCCTACCACGCTTAAAAAACTCACATTTAATGCTGGGTGGGATTATTGTGACTGGGAGAATAAGAACTCTTCAAAAAATCTGCACTCTTTACTGCCTATTAACTAATAACTTTCTCTTTTGTGTAACATAAAATTAAATATAGGAAACATAAAATCAGTAAAGACAAGAGACAAGCAAGAAAGGACCCATTTCTTCAATCCATAGGTCCCATCATTTTTTTACTCTCTAATCTTTCTACATCTTCATATGGTGTGTTTTTCTTTGTGTGGAAGAATCTGCTACCTTATCAAAGTTCGTCAAACGTTTTGCTACATGAAAAATCAAAATGTCGTTGTCTGATACAAGAAAAGCGGTTAATACGGGTAGTACCCAAACTGATGTGGTTTCTCGATTTGCTTATTTTGACACTGTCTGCCAGATAAAACGAAGTCGGCCTTTCTGATATAGCACCAATAGCAACATGAGACTGTTCTGGTACAAATGGTAATTTTTATCTGTCTCGTTTGCATAAATAACACGACAGAATATAATTCATGTAGCACCAATATCAATTGCCTATTAGGCCTATTACAAGCAACATGTTCTAGCACTATGAAATAGTTTCACATTTCATTCATATACTCCAGTTTTTCAAGCATGAGATCGAAAAGTAGTAGTAGTACGAAAATTTTATACAAATTTGGAATCGTCATATTCTTCCATATAATTTGCGTGATGTCCCAGTTTCTTCTCCTTCCTCGTTCTAACAAACAATCTTGTCATCACTAATTCTCTAACTATTCCTGCCACTGTCAAAATTTCTTCTCCGGTTAACTTCACTAACCTTTCCAAGCATCACCGGTTTAGTTACCCTGCGTTTATTCTCCGGTTAGGCGTTTTTAAGTGCTTATACAAAACATTTCCACACTCTTCAGAGAATGGAACTGAAGCGGTTGTTAACCGGGGACTACACAACTGGCCCTTACTAGTATAGCGATTTGGAAAAATCATCTGTCAAAATTTCATTGTCTTAGATACATGGAGAGGATAGCATGTAATCTTTCTTACCTGTTATTACTGTTACATGTTTATCTTCACTCCGATAGTCTGAATCTATGGATGTCGCAAATAATTATAGCAACGCTGATGACTCGCACACCTGATCAACCACATAAACAAACAGCGACTGGCATTCACCCGTTCGGGTTTATTCGGCTCAGCTCGTATAGCCACATCCCCTTTTGTCTGAGGGAAAGTTTTTTATTTCTAGGTGCCACGCGGATTCACCTATCAGAGATATCACGTACTCTATGCACACATTAAAAAATCATGATTCGATCGGAAATCAACCCAGAAGACGTTAAATATGTTCAAAAACCAATAGTAATTCGTTTCAAAATCATATGAATAATCGATTGGCCAATGTGCGCTGGATGCTAGGCGCTTTGAGAAACTAGGTTTTCTTTCTTCAATGATATAAATTTGGCACTCCCTGAAATTGCGGCTCGCGGCAGATACCCCAAACCGGGTCAGTGTGGTCTTAGTGTGGATGACATTCTTAACTTAGTTTCTGAAGGCCCTGCGTATTTCTGTTAGAATCAACTTACTTCATTCGACTAATTTACTATTGCTTACCTTTGTTTAAATTTATTGTGGAGCTAGAAAAGGATTATCAGTTACTCTCTCCAGGTGTGCTGAATATGAGCAATGGTGAGAACGTGCATTACATCATGTATCGGAAACAGGCATGCACAGACCAATACCAGCACAAACTGTCAAATATTTTATCGTGTCTCGTAAGCAATTATCTATGTCCTAAGCTTCTTAAAGTCGAAGCTAAATTATAAAACAAAATTATTCTTGATAGCAGAAACGACAAGTTAATTGTAGAGTCGATATTTTTGTAAACAGTGGAATGAAAAATTTAAAAGCCCTAACAGACTTTTGCAAATATGTCTTTAATTTGTGAAACAGTAAAGCTTTGGATCAAGGCAATCAGGTTGATACTGTATTTCTTGATCTCCGAAAAGCATTTCACTCAGTGCCACACCTGTGCTTATTTGTCAAATGTACAATCATATGGGGTATCAAATGAAATATGTAACTGGATTGTGGACTTTTTGATAGTGAGGACACGGCATGTTATTTTGGATGGAGAGTCATCATCAGATGTAGACGTAACTTCTGGTGTGTCCCAGGGATGTGTGTTGGGACCCTTGCTGTTCATGTTGTACATTTATTACCTTGCAGCCAATGTTAATAGTAATCTCAGACTGTTTGCCCATGATGCATTATCTATAATGAAGTGCTATCTGAAATAAGGTGCATAAATAGTCAGTCAGATCTTGATAAGATTTCAAAGTGGTGCAAAGATTGCCAACTTGCTTTAAATGTTCAGAAATATAAAGTTGTGCACTTCACAAAACGAAAATAATGTAGTATCCTATGACTATGGTGGAATCAGCCATTTCATACAAATACCTGGGTGTAACACTTTGAAGGGACATGAAATGGAATGACAGTATAGGCACAGTTGTGTGTTAGGCAGGTGTTGGTCTTCAGTTTGTTGGTAGAGTACTGCAGAAATACAGTCAGTCTTCAAAGGAGACTGCTTACAAATCACTCATGTGGCTGGTTCTGGAATAGGACTAACAGGGGATATTGAACATGTACACAGAAGGACAGCACAAATGGTCACAGGTCTGTTTGATCCATGGGAACTGGAAGCTTCCTAAAGACAGATGTAAACCATCCCAAGAAAGTCTGTTAACAAAGCTTCAAGAACCAGCTTTAAATGATGACTTTAGAATATACTGCTATCCTGTGTGTGTCGCTCACACAAGGACTGTGAAGATGAGATTAGAATAATCGGTGCACGCACGGGGGCATTTAGTCAGTCATTCTTCCTGCTCACTGTACATTAATGGAACAAGAAGATGCCCTAATAAATGGTACAATGGTAGATACCCTATGCTATGCACCACACTGTGGTTTACAGGGTATGGGCCTAGCTGTAGGAATGACTGTATATGAGGGCGATTCAAATGGGAACCTAAAAAGCGTAATAAAATTCCTAACAGTTGTACTATCAACTTGGCAGGCAGCAGGAGTCATCCAAGAGCTCTACAGTTGGCAGAGATCTTGTTGCATCACATAAAACGCAGTCAGTGCAAAGATGGACGCTCCAGTGTCTACTTGCACCATATTAGAGGAACTATCTGTGATAAGTTCCTTTTTTCTGAGAAGTCAAGTTGTTAAACCTATAGAAAGGCATTGTAGGACGAAAGTGCAGAGTTTTAATTTGTGTGTGTCCCTGCAGAAAGCGTGCAAGTGGCGTAGAAACTTTGAAAGAGGCATAACCTCTGTGGAAGGCGCTCTGTGTAGTGACAAATGAAAGTTCTACCATGGCTGCAGGGCTTGTGAAGGAAAACAGACACATAACTGGAAACTGAATAACCGCCATTTTGGGTATTTGTGTTGTCTCAGCACACAAATTCATCTGTGTTGTGCTGTGATTGAATAAAGTGTCCACAAGGTGGGTGCCATATCAGCAGAGTGCCGAACTGAAATACTGTCGCAACAATGTCTGTGAGAAATGTTTGCGACATTTCAAGACTGAAGGTTATGGTTTTCTGGGCAGAATTGCTACAGGAGATGAAACTTACATGTACGATCACCAGTCTGAAATGACGGGGTTTATGAGGAACTCTTTCTCTTCTTGTGTGCAACAACTTTAAATTCATGATGTAGATGTAGTATACTAATATGCAATTAGATGAATCAACGTTGAACTAGAATAGAAAAAACTTGCAAATTTGAAATTGTCTGTTATTTACATGAGTTAATACAGTTAATTATTACTAACTCTTCTAGGACCTGTGCCACAAATATACTGATGGTATTTTTTTCAGTTATTTAAATCTTTTAATTGTCTTCCATGTGGTGTGTACCTTCCTTTATGTTTTTCTCTTTCTCTTTTTTACTCTCTTTTTAACTGACTGAAAACAATACGACATATTCTCTAATTTTAAACCTTCAGTCTAACAAATTATATCTGTGTCCTTAAGCAAAAATGTTGTATCTGACTTACATAAACCAGCTAAAAAAACATACTAAGGAATTGTAATAACGAAGTACTGTAGCCCAAAAATTTTATTTAGATGGCTAAATGGGAAATGACCTAAAAGCTAATAAATAAATACCAAAAGATTTCCAGCAATGAATGGTACCATAGTTCATCAAAACCGAAAAACACTCTGCACTCAACCATTGGCAGGTAAAGTCATCATCAAATGCCTTTTGGGCTTCAAAAAGGTAATTTTTGAGCATTACGTGGAAAGGGTGTTAACAGTGACCATAATTAATACTCAAATCTGCAGTGAAATCACCTTCACCATGTAATCACGAGTAAATGGCAAGAACTTTCAGATGCAAGTGTTATGTTGCTACACGACAATCCTCTTTGCCATACTGTCACTTCAGTCATAGCAATAATACAGGTCATGACCTCTGAAGGTCTTTAACACATACCTTACTCACCAGAAGTTTCCTGGAAGATTTTCATGCATTCAGATGGCTCACAGAAGCAGTAGGAGGAAAGCATTTTGGAAGTGGTAATGAGGCAAAATAAATGGTGCACCAGTTCTTCATTAACAATGGGTACACTACACATAGTGGAGAGTACATCGAAAAATGATATATCTGTAATTTTTCTGTATTATCTTTAACACCTGCCACCTCACAATGAGAAAAGTTGTGCATTTGAATTTCATATGCTTTTACAAAATGGTATAATTACAGAATATTGTGGTGTCAGGAAAAAGTCACAGTTATTTTTGAGATTCTTAACCTGAAAGTTTGATTGCCCACTGCAATAACATAGGCCTGAACAGTATTATTTGAGTTGGTTGGTGTGTGTGTGTGTGTGTGTATTATATATACAGGGTGTTTCAAAAATGACCGGTATATTTGAAACGGCAATAAAAACTAAACCTCATACTCTTAGCTGATACGACGTGATGACATGCTGCACCAGGAAATACGATGTTCGGGAAATAAATAAGAAACAACTGTTTTATAAGAAATTGCATACTAAATTTATTGGGCCTCTGCAGCTTGATACTTTCTTTTCATTACAAGATCGGAAATATCAGGCGTCAAAGTGTTCGCAGCGTTAATGCGGAGGATGAGCTTCATTGTTACATCCTGAAGAAACGATCGTTCCTTACTATTTACTCTTTTCATTGCTGAGTAAAGCTGCTCACAACAATACGTGCCAACATGCACATGATCTGAGTGGCATTGTTGTGAAGCTTGGGAAATGTTTTTTGCTGTAATGAACGATACCATCGTGACAGATCCGACGTGTTGTAGTACCTCTCTTTCAAAAAAGTTGTTTGCAAATCAATAATCTCTAATTGAAGTGACAATGGCAAGCATCGGGGGAAACTGAAAAACGAGTGCTGAACACCTTAAGTTCCATTTCCAAACTAGTGAGGTCTCGGAATCGTGTTTTTAACTTTGCTTGGTAATAGCCGAAAGTAGTACCTTCAGGTATTTTTAAAAAAGCAAGACGATTGAAGAACGTTAAATGTTCATTACTCATCTGCCTCTCAAATAAACGTAACTTTTCCATGAACGCTTTGATCTCGTCGTGCATGTCAACGATTAGCTGCCCTTTGCCCTGCAATGACAGATTTAATTTATTCAGATGCATAGTTATGTCAGATGGGAACGCCAGGTCAGATATCCATTTTATATCTTTCAGACAACGCATTTCTTCCCCTTTCATTTCGAGAAAATGGGATATTTCCTCACGAATGGCAAAGAAAACATCAAGAACTTTTCCCCGACTTAGCCAACGAACTGCACTGTGGTAAGGTATATCCCCTTACTCCGCTTCCATATCTTTCAGGAATCATTTGAATTGGTGATGATTCATACCGTGACGCCGCACAAAATTCACGCATTTCACGACATCTTTCATTACGCCACCTAGCTCTACTGTTCCAGCACACAGTGCCTCTTGGTGAATAAAACAATGAAGAGTCAAAATGTCTTTCCCGAATTCATCCCTGAGTTTATTTTTCAAACGAGAAGCAAATCCTTGGTGACGCCCAATCATTTGTGGTGCACCGTATGTCGCTACAGAATGGAGCTTATCCCACGGCAAATTCGTATTGTCCACTGATTCACAAACAGCTTCAAAAATGTCACGTCCTGTTGCGGTGTCATCGAGTGGTACCACATCCAAGAGTTCTTCAGTTACTTTCAGCTCCATGTCGACACCACGCACAAAGACAGCAAGCTGAGCACAGTCCGATATGTCGGTGCTTTCGTCAAGCGCTAGCGAAAATTCAACAAAGCTCTCCGCCTTTTTCCTGATCTGTGTTTCATAATCCGCTGCCATGTCCAGGATTCGACGAGACATTGTCTGCTTCGACAAACCCCATCGATTGCCTGCACCTCCCTTGGAAACAAACATTCTGCAACTGCTACCATGCACGATTTTACGAGTTGTCCCACCGAAAACGGCTTGCCGCTCGTCGCAATGATGTGAGCGACCCTGCAGCTTGCTCGAACTGCAGATTCAGTAGTGTTTTCTCCGCTCTCATTCACCTGAAAATTATACACGCATTACAGAACACGAACTATGTTGCATATTTTGATACTTTCCGTATTACGAAACCGTTTTTAAACTTACGTCTCCTGGTATGTCGTTATTACTAAGCCTGGCTACAATTTCTCTGCGTGAAACGCCTTCTACCTGATCGTAGTGCGCTGCGTGAAGACGTGTGTAATGTCGTATATTGTACCTCTTCGCAGAATTAAATACTTTATGACATACAAGACACTGCCGACGACCATCCCTCTCAATGAATAGAAAGGTATCCTCCAGCAGAGGTACAGGGCTCCCGCGGCTAGTCATAGCTGTCACTGAACACGGATTATTGCGTCAGTTGCGGCTGTATGCGGCCAGGGGGCAGTGAGTTCGCTTTCCCCCTCCACGCGGGCTCCGAGCTGCCGCAGTAAGCGCTCCGGAGCGCTCCGGCTCCCTGGAGCTCGGTTGGAACAGCCTGGTGTATATGGTGCATAAACATTTTTGACTGAATTTTCACTGAAAAATCAACTTTGACATCAGATGTGCATACTGGTATAATCTTGTGCACTCACATAAACTGAACCTAGAGTGCCCTGACACACGTCAGTAGGTTTTATCGATCTAGCCGCATAACTACAAATAAACTTTTAGCAATCAGAACCAGTTCAGTTATTACTGATAATAGTATTTAACTTAATTATAATTTTTAGAAATGAAGATGACTTAGTAAAATTCACAATTCCATAGTATGCAAAATATAAATACGGATATTCTACTCAGAATTTAGTAATTTACATTCTTTTAGCTTCAAATTGACTTCCTAACTGCTTTCAACAATCAGAAATTATCAGATTTTAATTAAATATGTAATAACTTTATCTATCATTTTACCAACTTTCGTGTTTGAACATCATATTGTATTGAATGATGTTATATGTTTACATCTATTTGAAATTATGTAAATGCTAGGAACATAACAGTGCTTATACGATAAATAAACATTGGTTGTATGAGATAATGAATCAATAGTTACACTGAGTGGAAAATTAAAGTTGCAGTGACAATTGTTTATGTACATAATCCAATGTGTATCAGGTCAATTACTAAAGATGTGTACAGCATTTTTCATTACGTCGCTCAATCTGTTACATTACAAAACTCATTTACTTAATAATAAATAATTGTGGTTTGCAATTCAATCATCCTAGCACATTATCCATTGGACATAAATGTTATAAAATGTATTTAACCACTGTACACAAGCATGCCGTTTGAAAAGGTCAGTATTTGTTGACTACATGCAAAAAGAAATGTAAATATATGAGTGTTCTTCATCTCCCTGTGTGTGTGTGTGTGTGTGTGTGTGTGTGTGTGTGTGTGTGTGTGTGTGTAGCATATTTTTTATTAAAATAACGATAGGGAAGGGTAATAGCATGTTTATTCCACAGTGGTGTCGTAGGCATCGTTGGATGTGCATTGAAGAATGTTGAGTGTGGGATGACTAGCTGTCTGGGAGTGGGTATAAAGAAGAGTCAAAGGGGATCTAATTCATATTTTTTATGAAAGGAACGATAGGGAAGGGCAATAGCACGTTTATTCCACAGTGGTGTCATAGGCATCGTGGGATGCGCGTTGTAGAATGTTGAGTGTGGGGTGACTAGCTGTCAGGGAGTTGGTATAAGGAAGAGGCAAAGGGGGTCTAATTGTTCAGATGGTTGAGTTTTTGGTGTAGTGGGTATTTGGAGGGGATAATGGGAGAGCAGGAGGCAGTATTCTGATGATCAACTGTTGGGATGTTATTCTACTATTTTACCTGTTAGTGTTACTGGCCACACCAACACACTTGTCTGTGATGGATGCAGCAGAAGTAGCTCTGACACACACACACACACACACACACACACACACACACACACACACACTTTTACTCTCCTCTAGTGTATCGCATTTCACCGACGACACTGCTGACTCTAGCTCTTTAGTTTTTCCTCATTTTCAGCTCCACGATGGAGATGCACATGGTGTTCTACAAGGAGGAGTACGGAAACCCATCCAACGCCGCCAAATATAGCGACGGCTTTGCTGTGCTGTCGGTCCTCTTAGATGTAAGATTTCACCACTGCATGTTTCATCATCTGCTATATATATATGCCTACAACATCTACGTGAGAAAATAATGTGGCATGGCACAGGTTCCTTATTGGGTGCGTGTAATTTCTCCAATGATTACCAGTGATTAGATTCCATCCCTGTTCTGCGAATTTGGAAAGTTCATCAAATACCTGTCAATGGCTTCATTTTCTATGCATCCAACTGAAAGTGTTTTGCCCAGATTTGCGTCACGTGAGAGTATCTGATAGTCAGAAGGTGTCAAGGCCAGTAAAGAGATGAATGAAGATTATAATTTAATGTGCTGTCGACAGTACTGTTATTACAGATCGTTTGAAGTCTGATTTGAGGTACCTCCCCATGCTAGTCTTCACTCTGCATAACTATTGCAACCAGCTTCCATTGGAACCTGTTTAGTGTACCGAAGCGCTGGTCTCTCTCTCTACAATTATACACCCCTTACTCCTCCCACCCCCTGTTTCTCTTAGTTGCAATTTCTTCGATATTACACTAAACAGATGTACTAAACACTTACACTGATCATCCAGAATATTATGACCACCGACTTACTATAGATATACAGGGTGATTCAAAAAGAATACCACAACTTTAAAAATGTGTATTTAATGAAAGAAACATAATATAACCTTCTGTTATACATCATTACAAAGAGTATTTAAAAAGGTTTTTTTTTCACTCAAAAACAAGTTCAGAGATGTTCAATATGGCCCCCTCCAGACACTCGAGCAATATCAACCCGATACTCCAACTCGTTCCACACTCTCTGTAGCATATCAGGCGTAACAGTTTAGATAGCTGCTGTTATTTCTCGTTTCAAACCATCAATGGTGGCTGGGAGAGGTGGCCGAAACACCATATCCTTAACATACCCCCATAAGAAAAAATGTGTGCTACATTTTCATTTCATTTTCATCACTCGTTCTCGGCCGTCCAGAGCTTTTCCCTTTGCACAAACACCCATTTTCTGTAAACTGTTTATACCAACGTTTAATACACCACCTATCAGGAGGTTTAACACCATACTTCGTTCGAAATGCACGCTGAACAACTGTCGTCGATTCACTTCTGCCGTACTCAGTAACACAAAAAGCTTTCTGTTGAGCGGTCGCCATCTTAGCATCAACTGACGCTGACGCCTAGTCAACAGCGCCTCAAGCGATCAAATGTACAACTAAATGAAACTTTATAGCTCCCTTAATTCGCCGACAGATAGTGCTTAGCTCTGCCTTTTGTCGTTGCAGAGTTTTAAATTCCTAAAGTTGTGGTATTCTTTTTGAATCACCCTGTATATCTGTCCAGGTATAACAGCGTCGCCCGGCGAGGAATGACTAATAGACACGTGCACCGTGCATGTAGTATCAGTGAGTGTGCTGTCCACGTGTAGAAAGAGGAAGGCACGCAATCTACCCGAGTTTGACCGAGGGCAGATTGCGATGGCCCAGAGGCTTGGCACAAGGAAATCGGAAAACTTGATGACGTATCTGGTTCGAGGAGTGCTGTGGTGAGTGTCTTATACATGTGACGAAACCAAGGTGAAAGCACGTCCACGTGTCATCAGGCTGGAAAGCCACACTGTAATGGTCGCCTGGTCGTAGATATTGCTAATTGCTATAATTGCACTATTTCACTCCCATTTACGGAGCTTGTTAGCACTTGATGTTAGGTTGGCGCCATTACAATGCATTGTAGTAATCACTGCTGCTTGCTGGATCGCTGCTGTGTCTCGATGTTGATGCTGGCTCTAAATCTGGTTGTCTAGGGTTAAAAACATGAGGTCCCGTGTTTTTTATGTGCTTTTGATGATAAAGAATGAACGAAACCAACAAATATGTAAACTTCAAATATTTATTTCTCTGGTGGCCATCTTAATTCCACTGCCCACCAAAGACTATGACACAACACAACTTCCTTTACATGTTCTTTGCATTGTTTATCCACCTCAAACAATAACACACTAACACACTGTACCAAAGTGACATTCCGACTGCTTTCTCGTCCCTTCTTGCTGCTCGTATTTATAACCTTGTCAAAGAACTACTAAAAAGAGATATAGTTTACAAGTCACATGTACATCTGTTATCATAATTTGTGCAGAAAAGTTATTAATTTGCATCGAGTACATAATTTAACATGTTATTAAAATGACAGACAGATTTGTTGACTTGACAGAATAATTCTTTGTTACAAAAAGTCCGTTTTCTAGAAGTTTGTCAATTGACTTCTCTAATTTGCATAAATAAGTAATTAACATGAATTATTAACAAATACATTGGTTTTCGTCTAAAACAGGATTGATTTCGTGAATACTGAGTGAAACCGCTCCTGGTGAACAAATAGGTGTCACTGGGTGATTTTTATTTAAGGAGATCCAAAATACCTAGGTTGGCCACTATTTTTCGTACTTCATATTAATTATTTAAGATGAACTCAGTGTTTTTACATGATGACATTTGCTGTAGCAGTGATCAAGTGATATTAACTTTTGTGTGGGTTAGTTATTCAGTATAATTTAATGGGTTGACTGTTTATGGAGACATGTTACGCAATCATTGTCAACATACACAATAACTTTTCTATAATCATAAATACTCGTTAAACTGGTTGAATTTGGAGGGTATCGCATACTTCGGTACAGTAAAGCCTTTAATATGTTCCGTTACAACACCTCGTTACATATGTCAGATTTTGTAGGCTGGGCAGACTAGTAAAACAGGACAGGCGGCGAACTGTGGCAGAACTAACAGCAGTCTTTAATGTTGGGCAGTGTACAATTGTGTCAGAACACACATTGCTCCGAACACTCCTAAATACAGTATGTGCCTCCATAGCTGGTGATCTGCGCAAGTGCCAATGTCAATACTACGACATCAGCAACTACGACTGAAATGGGCACGTGACCATCCGCACAGGACGCTGGCGCAGTGACTGAGTGTTGCACGGTCTGGTGAACCCTGATATTTTCTTAATAATGCCGATGGGAAGCTACGAAGCCGTCACCTTGTAGAGTAACAGCTCCTCATGACCAGTACTGCGGGATAAAGACAAGCTGCTGGCGGCTCCATTATGCTCTGGGGTCCAGTGGAGCTCATGCAAGGCATTATGAAGGCCAAGAAGTATCTTACACAGGTTGCACCCCTTCATGTCGATCATGTTTCCCAATGGCAGTGGCAGTTTTCAAGAAGATAATGCTCCATGTCACGAAGCTAGCAGTGTGGTGGAGTTGTTCAGCGAACACAGTGGCGAGTTCCAATTAATGTGCTGTCCCCCCCCCCCCCAACTCGCTTGATCTGAACCCGATCAAACACATCTGGGATGTGATTCAACCTGGCATTGGAGCTTATTGACCCTCTCCCCTAGAATTTACAGGAATTATGTGACTTGAATGTGCAGATGTGGTGCTAACTCCCTCCAGTGACCTATCAGAACACCACTGCTTCCATGCCATGATTCGTCGCCGATGTTATCCATGCGAAAGATTGAGATACTGGCTCCTGGGTAGAGGTGGTCATAATGTTCTGCCTGATAGGTGTATGTAAACTCATTACTGCTGTTACCAGAATGAAAAATGCTCCTATCATAGCACGAAAAAGAGCGAATATGTCCTGGGCACCGTTAGAGACTTACAAGAAGGAAACTAGCTTTTCGACTTACCTGGTAGTTTCAAAGACATTTAAGTCAAAACATCTTGACATACGCGCGCTTTTTTTACTTGTTAGCATTACTTCCACCTTCAGAAACTTTATCCCTCCAGAAAAAGTTTTTTAGCTATTACATGTGTGGTCTTCAGCCATTTGATGTTACATAACGTTTACCATGGCTGGTCGATCTTCTGGATTTTGGGAGCAGACTCAGGGACTTAAGCTCATAAATTGCAAAATACAGGTGCGCCAACACCATGCAACTAAGAGAACTCACTGCGCTGGGGAAGTAGGGTTAATTCGTAAAAATGAGCTAAAACGTCAAGATGTTCTCATTAAAATGTCTTTGAAGCTCGCAGGTAAGTCGAAAAGCTGTTTCCTTTCTTTTACATTTCTAACTCTGCTCAGGACATATTCGCCTTTTTTGTGCAATGAAAGGAGCATTTTTCATTCTGGTTCCCAACTTAATCTGTACCATAATTTTGACGTTACACCACCATAGCTTAGCAACTGGTATAGATTTTTCTTGACAAGGGCAACGACTGATCAGGCATAGGTATTTTTATTGTATCTATTTATTTTTTTACACGTCAAGTTCCGTAGGACCAAATTGAGGAGCAAATCTCCAAGGTCGTGAAACATGTTGGTAAATGAAATTACAACATAATAGTAATAACAGACAAAAATAAATTTTTATGAACCCAAAACAAGTCAGTCCATAAGTTTAATTAACGCAATCAACAATACAATAAGAATCACCTTAATTTTTCAAGGAACTCCTCGACAGAATAGAAGGAGTGACCCATGAGGAAACTCTTCAGTTTCGATTTGAAAGCGCCTGGATTACTGCTACGATTTTTGAATTCTAGGGGTAGCTTATTGAAAATGGATGTAGCAGTATACTGCACACCTTTTTGCACGAGAGTTAAGGAAGTCCGATTCAGATGCAGGTTTCATTTCTGCCGAGTATTAACCAAGTGAAAGCTGCTTATTCTTGGGAATAAGCTAATATTGTTAACAAGAAATGACAGTAAGGAATATACATTTTGAGACGCCAATGTCAAAATACCCAGACTCGTAAACAGGGGTCGACAAGAGGTTCGTGAACTTACACCACTTATTGCCCGAACTGCCCATTTCTGAGCCAGAAACATCCTTTTAGAATGGGAAGAGTTACCCCACAATGTAATACCATACGACATAAGCGAATGAAAATAAGCAAAGTAAACTAATTTTCGTGTTGGACGATCACTCACTTCTGATACCATTCGAATAGTAAAAATGGCAGTACTAAGTATATGAACAAGATCCTGAACATGGGCTTTTCACGATAGCATACTATCTATGTGAAACCTGTTCACATAGATTATGAACTGTTCAGTTTCACAAATCATTTGCCTGTTCTGTGAAATTTGTCAAATTTGGTTGAATTGTGTATTAGAAACTGTAAAAACTGAGTCTTACTGTGATTTAGCGTTAATTTATTTTCTACAAGCCATGAACTAAGGTCATGTACTGCACTATTTGAAACTGAGCCGATGTTGCACACAACATCCTTTACTACGAAATTAGTGTCATCAGCAAACAGAAATATTTTAGAGTTACCCGTAAAACTAGAGGGCATATCATTTATATAAATAAGGAACAGGAGTGGCCCCAACACTGATCCCTGGGGCACTCCTCACTTGACAGGACCCCACATCACAGCCGTTATCAACATTGTGAATAATGACCTTTTGTTGCCTGTTGCTAAAGTAAGATGTGAACCAATTGTAAGCTACTCCCTGTATTCTGTTATGGTCCAACTTCTGGAGCAATATTTTGTGATCAACACAATCAAATGCCTTAGTTAAATCAAAAAAATATGTCAAGCGTTCGAAACCTTTAGTTTAGCCCATCCAGTACCTCACAGAGAAAAGAGAATATAGCATTTTCAGTTATTAAACGACTCCTAAAGCACAATTGTACATTTGATAGCAAATGGTGTGATATTAAATGATCAATTATCCTTACATACACAGCCTTTTCAGTACCTTTTGCATGGACCAATAACAATAAATACTTAACTACTTGTTTTGGTACTGCAGTATCTGTCAGCTTCTGGATATCGCATACGACGTTCCTAGGATGTTTATAAGTGCATATTGCAGAGAACTTCGAACAAAATTTGAATGTAGCTTCGTAAAAGTTCCGTGATCAAACGATTTGAGATGGCGAATACAGTTTATCCTCACTAGACAGTATATATTATCATTATACATGAGGTGAAAAGGGTTTCGTCGGGTGCGGTGGCCGAGCGGTTCTAGGCGCTTCAGTCACGAACCGCGCGGCTGCTTAAGTCGCAGGTTGGAATCCTACCTCGGGCATGGGTGTGTGTGATGTCCTTAGGTTAGGTAGGTTTAAATAGTTCTGGGTCTAGGGGGCTGATGACCTAAGCAGTTCGGTCGCATAGTTCTTGGAGCCATTTATTGAATTTTACATAAACGGCCGTATCTTTAGATTGCGTTGACGTAGAAGCTCACTTTTTTACACCACCAAGGGACCGTATACCGCAGGAAGTGCGATACATTTCCGTTTATTATGTCTACCCGTACTCGAGGTAAGCGGGCGTTAAGGGTTGGGTAGACAGATAGACGGTCAAGAAAGTGAGACTAGTAGGATTCCATTTTTACCGATTTAGGTGACGAAATCCTAACAAGAAAATAGCTACGACAGTTACTGAAGATGAGGGCCGCATAAATAATTCCCCCTACTCTTTATTCTAAATGTTCTAGTTGCAGTCGATACTTCAGCATATTAATCGTAGCTACGCTTTCGATATAAATTGTGTTTACAGGAATGCAAATAAAGTCCATTTGCCTATACACGTGGTAATTCAGACACCAGTATTAATGTCACCGCGTTTTAGAAGTGCAAGCATTCCCATTGCTAGCTAGCTTAAGAAACACTTCGGCTAATGAAAGTTTTTTGGCCGTGGCGAGTCTAATGGAGAATTCGAAACATTGTAGAATACGTTTGGCAGCTATGTCGCCGTTTATTTCCTGGGGTGGTGCAGAATTATCCTACTAAATTTACTCGCTAATAACAGTATTTTGTTATTTCGATAAACATCCCGAATGATTGTCATGTAAGCGGTGACATAAAGGTAGAAAATTCATGTTTTTCAGTCCAGAAATCTCTATGCAACAGAAGCTGCAGATCATTTTGCCATTTTCATTGCGAAATTGCCGAGTTATTCTTGTCTGGGTTAATAATAGAGGGCTGTTTGCCTGGGTTGTCTGTTAGCGTAGTGAAAGGTGTTTGCTACTGCAAGGGAGGTATGGTTTGTTTTTGGTTCTAATCTCCATTGAGGTAGATAGACTATCAGTTAAGCAATTTTAAGAAACCCTCGCGCCCCAATACGTTTTATTGCTACCTTTATTCTGTACTGGCGCCCTGTGGATATCAATATGAAATTCTTGTAGAATTTCATACTTGTTACTGCCTACATTTTCCGCTTCTGTCAATAATTGAATTTAAGTGTGACACTGAATGATTTTTAACTGAATTTCGTTATAAATCTTCACGCATTGTTATATTTACACACTTTTATGGTGGGTCAGCAACGGTAATCCAGTATGACTGGTCTGATTGTTGCCACAGACAGTTTCGCAGCCGAATGCGCTTAATATTTTGCTATTTCTTAACGATCTGGGGTACTTAGTAAAACAGTTTTGTTATCTCGATAAGCTGAAATTCATTTTTATTACTACAGTTCATACTAATTAGCGTTTCTTCTTTCATTTATATCTTATATTTATGTGTTGTGTTTAACACACTAATCAGTGTTCGTATAGTCTTACACATTGTTGGAAACAGTCTGACAAAGTTCGGATAGTTTTTCAATTTCACGCCTGTGCATAGTATGTTGGTAGCACTTCGTCGCCTTGCCTGTTATGCTGTGTAGCAGATTTTAAAGCTGTGCGGATCAGCATAACGAAAAGGCGATGGGTCTCGCTTGTTTGGCCACGACTGTACATGATTAGCATTTCACTCACGTCGGTTCAGAATGTGTCCTGTTGAATAGTACGCACATTGTCCGCCATGGGCTCTGATAATTCGTTCTATGCATGATGATTGTAGAATTTTAGAACGTGTTTTTTGCTCGAGTATCATGTCGTTTTTGCAAACCCAGAATCTACTATGTAGGAATCAACATGGATTCCGGAAACAGCGATCGTGTGAGACCCAACTCTCTTCATTTGTTCATGAGACCCAGGAAATATTAGATACAGGCTCCCAGGTAGATGCTATTTTTCTTGACTTCCGGAAGGCGTTCGATACAGTTCCGCACTGTCGCCTGATAAACAAAGTAAGAGCCTACGGAATATCAGACCAGCTGTGTGGCTGGATTGAAGAGTTTTTAGCAAACAGAACACAGCATGTTGTTATCAATGGAGAGACGTCTACAGACGTTAAAGTAACCTCTGGCGTGCCACAGGGGAGTGTTATGGGAGCATTGCTTTTCACAATATATATAAATGACCTAGTAGATAGTGTCGGAAGTTCCATGCGGCTTTTCGCGGATGATGCTGTAGTATATGGAGAAGTTGCAGCATTAGAAAATTGTAGCGAAATGCAGGAAGATCTGCAGCGGATAGGCACTTGGTGCAGGGAGTGGCAACTGACCCTTAACATAGACAAATGTAATGTATTGCGAATACATAGAAAGAAGGATCCTTTATTGTATGATTATATGATAGCGGAACAAACACTGGTAGCAGTTACTTCTGTAAAATATCTGGGAGTATGCGTGCGGAACGATTTGAAGTGGAATGATCATATAAAATTAATTGTTGGTAAGCGGCTACCAGGTTGAGATTCATTGGGAGAGTCCTTAGAAAACGTAGTCCATCAACAAAGGAGGTGGCTTACAAAACACTCGTTCGACCTATACTTGAGTATTGCTCATCAGTGTGGGATCCGTACCAGATCGGGTTGACGGAGGAGATAGAGAAGATCCAAAGAAGAGCGGCGCGTTTCGTCACAGGGTTATTTGGTAACCGTGATAGCGTTACAGAGATGTTTAGCAAACTCAAGTGGCAGACTCTGCAAGAGAGGCGCTCTGCATCGCGGTGTAGCTTGCTGTCCAGGTTTCGAGAGGGTGCGTTTCTGGATGAGGTATCGAATATATTGCTTCCCCCTACTTATACCTCCCGAGGAGATCACGAATGTAAAATTAGAGAGATTAGAGCGCGCACGGAGGCTTTCAGACAGTCGTTTTTCCCGCGAACCATACGCGACTGGAACAGGAGAGGGAGGTAATGACAGTGACACGTAAAGTGGGTGGCTTGCGGAGTATAAATGTAGATGTAGATGTAGATGGCATCGGTGTGAATGAGATGTAAATTGCGTCCTGTGGTATAGCAATCACTGCTGCATTCACCTGGTTCCAAAGCTCATCTGTAGTGGTTGACATTGAGCGCTGCACCCGTGATTTCACCAAATCCCGCACATTGTCCAGTGGTGACAAGTCTGGTGATCTGACAGGCCAGCGTAGAAGGCTGACATCCCGTGACACTAAGAACACACGTGCTGGTACAGCGACATGTGGTGGCGTCTTGGTTGTTGTGCAAAAAGGCTATGGCTACAGGTCGCAGGATGTCATTCACGTATGTCGCACTGGTCACAGTGCCCTGGACACGCACCAACTGCAATTTGTGTTTGTAACCAATAGCACCCCACACCACGAGCATTGAGTTGGGGCTGCATGTCTCGTGCGAATGCTGTCGCTGTGATGCCGCTCCCCCTGTCTGTGGCGAACCAGAATACGGCCATCTTTTTCAAAGAAACGGAATCTGGATTAGTCTGAAAACTCTATCCGACGTTATTCCTATCCCCACTGACGTCGTTCCATTCACCATTGCCGTCTAGCATCTTTCGGCACATTCGTCACTGACAGGCGGAGAAATGGACGACGCACACGTAAGCCATGCCATAGTACAGGGTGATTCAAAAAGAATACCACAACTTTAAAAAAAATGTATATTTAATGAAAGAAACATAATATAACCTTCTGTTATACATCATTACAAAGAGTATTTAAAAAGTTTTTTTTTTCACTCAAAAACAAGTTCAGAGATGTTCAATATGGCCCCCTCCAGACACTCGAGCAATATCAACCCGATACTCCAACTCGTTCCACACTCTCTGTTGCATATCAGGCGTAACAGTTTGGATAGCTGCTGTTATTTCTCGTTTCAAATCATCAATGGTGGCTGGGAGAGGTGGCCGAAACACCATATCCTTAACATACCCCCATAAGAAAAAATCGCAGGGGGTAAGATCAGGGCTTCTTGGAGGCCAGTGATGAAGTGCTCTGTCACGGGCTGCCTGGCGGCCGATCCATCACCTCGGGTAGTTGACGTTCAGGTTTCATAACTAACCTTTTTCGTAGGACTCTCCATACAGTTGATTGTGGAATTTGCAGCTCTCTGCTAGCTCTGCGAGTCGATTTTCCTGGGCTGCGAACAAATGCTTGCTGGATGCGTGTTACATTTTCATCACTCGTTCTCGGCCGTCCAGAACTTTTCCCTTTGCACAAACACCCATTCTCTGTAAACTGTTTATACCAACGTCTAATACACCACCTATCAGGGGGTTTAACACCATACTTCGTTCGAAATGCACGCTGAACAACTGTCGTCGATTCACTTCTGCCGTACTCAATAACACAAAAAGCTTTCTGTTGAGCGGTCGCCATCTTAGCATCAACTGACGCTGACGCCTAGTCAACAGCGCCTCAAGCGAACAAATGTACAACTAAATGAAACTTTATAGCTTCCTTAATTCGGCGACAGATGGTGCTTAGCTCTGCCTTTTGTCGTTGCACGGTTTTAAATTCCTAAAGTTGTGGTATTCTTTTTGAATCACCCTGTAAAAGGCGACGGATTTTCATCCGTGATGCACCACGGCCGAGGAGGATGCAGATCTGTTTTGCAACGTCATTTGGATGAGAAGTCGGTCTATTTGAGTGTGTGTGTGGGGTGGGGGGGGGGGGGGGCGGCGGGGATCAGGGTGGTGCGACTTGACCCACCTTGCCGTGTCCTGTGGGCTTCCATGAACCATTTTGCACACACCTGTTGCACTGCCGAAACACTTCGTCCCACATGAGGAGCAATTTCCCAGTGTCCCGGATGGATGGGACTGATAACCCAGCAGTTTAGTCCCTTCGCTCCCCAAACCAACCAACCAACCAACCAACCAATTGGATGCATGCATCACATTCTCTCATGCCAATAATGCACCCTCTTTCAAACACACTGATTTGACAGTACGGTTCGAGCATACGTCTGCAAGGCATCCTGCATGCCTGCTGAACTCACACTGATCCATTACCTTCGGTTTACAGTGATAATTTGAGCCGTAGGCACATTTTACCGGGAGGTGGTGTTGCGTCGTGATATCGATGTTGACCCTGAACCAGCAGGCCGACATAGTTCAAATGCTAATCATTTCTACAGAACGTACTATTGTACATGTCCTTTGAATATGAAGTCTAATCTCTAGTCGTTCAAGGTGTTCTGTTTTTTTTCCCTGAACATGAGTATATTTGTATTGTGTTCCCTGCTATTATAGTTCCCAAATCAGTTACATGACACGTGTACAGAATCTGATCAAAAGTATCCGGACAGGTATGAGTGGACATTAATTTCGGTTTGTCCATCTTTCGCTGGGAATGCTTTCAGTGAAGTGTCTTAATGTCTGTGGAGAGGTGGCAGCGCAATTGAAAGAATTGAGGAACAAAGTGGTGTATTTAAATTGTGAATAAAACCATCCTGCTTTCAGAAAATAAATGTTGCATTATTTACTGGACAAACTTCATAGAAGATTTTATCTTCAAACAAGAAAATAATTATATAATTTTTTTTTTTCGAGGTTATAATTAAGGCTTTGTGACTACCTCTCGTATGTTAGGTGAATACAAATTCGACAGAGATCCCCAGTTGTAGGCGCGATTGGTGGAATCTGACCTGTCTGACATGTACACTGGTTCTGCAGCACAACGAAAACGGCAACCCAGTACTGCCTCCAGTTGTGTGGGCACTGCAGCGCATCCAGAATTATGGTGATGTGACCAACCTGGACACCAGGTTGGCCCTCGAATCACTTCTGCCCAACGACAGGCACCTGTACTACACGTACCCTGGATCACTGACGACACCGCCCTGTGATGAGGCTGTCACCTGGATCATCTTCCGCCAGCATGTCCCCATCTCCAGCGAGCAGGTAGTACTGCACCATTTTATGTAATGTACAGTGTACAATGGTACGATTATATGGTTGGGAACAGGGATGTCAAACAAAATTTGTAATATTATAACGTCTTGGATGGAGAGTCATCAGCATAAGTAGAAGTTACTTCAGATGTGCCCCTGGGAAGTGTGTATTGGGATGCTTGCTGTTCATGTTGCAACGAGATTCGCCAATTGAAGAACACCATACACATAATTAATACACATTAAGATGCACTTGCATATTTCATTTTATGTAGCTAATGTTTCAATTTTTATATGAAGACCTCGGCTCTACAAAGGGACAAGCTGGCTGTTTTCAGAAACTGTGAATTAACGTTTCGCTCAGATCTCATAAATAAGATATTTCAAGTACATCCTTTGTGTTTCTTACAATTGAGATGGGTTACCGTTTTCAAATATTCCTAGAATAACGACTTTTTCAGAAATTGCGCATGAAAGTTTCAATGAAATCTCAGAGAAGATATTTTAAGTACATCCACCATTATTATCAGATTGGTCTTTGTTTTCAAATATTTAAAGTAACAATGTATTTTTGAAATGCTAAAATTTACCCAAAATTTTCTTCTTAAAAATTCGTCAATGGTTGCTTAATATTATTTACTTACAAATTCAATACAATTGACATTGACTGATCACTGTTCACTTGTTGGGCAAGTTAACAAAGCATTGCTGTGAAAACTCTCAAACATACAAATTTAAAAGGTTCGAATTGTTGCACTTTATGATACTAATATCTGCACTACCGACATTTGCAACAATAAAGTATTACAACCCCAAAAATTAATCTGCGATTCTGCACAATATAAAATAAAGTTTAGCTAGCATCTTACTACAGCATGTACACAATGTTAAGGATGGGCTGTAACATTTCTGCCATCACTCTGTCACTTAAATTCAAGTAATCTGTGGTAAGTGACACAGTTCAACACTGCTTCCGTGATTAGCAATAACTTCTGACGCGTTGCACCCTCAGGAATATATTCAGAATCTTTATTTGAGTCACAGTTATCCTCAGATTCCCAGTATCATCCATAAGGGCAGTTTTCTGGCACGGATGCTACTACTGGTAGCCAAAATTTGGCAGCTACCACTGTTTATACGAGCACATCTTATCGAAGCTGTCATCAACGAGAATACAAAATTAGAGATGAGCTGCCACTTCTCGGTTTTGTCGTGGAACTATCCAATATTACGAATTAAGCATATCACGTATCATGTTCTCCATGTGTCATCGAATGGGTACCATTATTTGCAGGTGACATCTTCATAAATATTTATTGATAGTATTAAATTATTACTACCCAAGTCTGCTCATTTTTCTGTAAGTTTTCTTTTGTTTTCATTCTATATTTTATAAATGCAGCAACGGACCAGATGAAACAATCATAGATATATGCAGGAAACTGTCTAATATGTCCTCCTATCTGCAGCCAATTATGTAACTGCAATAGTGCAGTGGACTTAAAATAATAATATCTACATAAAAAATTCTTAGTATTACACATTTTTAAAATTGACTAAAAAGTATAAAATAATTTCTCCTAGGCCCATACGTATTCCTAACCCCATACAGATAGTCCTGAAAATTTGTGCTTGTGAATTTGTAGGCGCTATAAAAATATATGTAGAATAAAAACCATGAAAATATTAAAAAGTGTGGAGCACATCAAATTGTTATAGTACATTGGTGAACTATTCATGTACGAATAATGTATTCCAGAATGAGATTTTTACTCTGCAGTGGAGTGTGCGCTGAATAATGTATTGCATGTACCCCACGTTTTTCATTTGAAATTCTACAATTATTTTCATAGTTTTTTAAAAATTCACAAGCATAGATTTTTAGAAGTATCTGTATGAGGTTAGGAATCAGTGAATTAGTGCATGCATGCAGGCCAGAGGGGGGGGGGGGGGGGGGAAGCAACTACACAGTGATAAGTGGGCTCATACTGCCACACTGTTTCCCAATTTGACTTGTTTTTGCAATCACTGCATTAACACCACATACCCTCTCTATACATGAAGTTTCATTTTGTGTCCCGCTTCTTTTTCGGGTGCTCTACCTTGTTTATTAAAGATGTATATATATTTATGCACACAAACGGATATAAACTGCGTTTTTTAAATAGGAACCCCCATTTTTATTACATATTCGTGTAGTATGTAAAGAAATATGAATGTTTCAGTTGGACCATTTTTTTCGCTTTGTGGTAGATGATGCTGTAATAGTCACAAACATATGGCTCACTATTTTAGACGAACAGTTGGTAACAGGTAGGTTTTTTAAATTAAAATACAGAATGTAGGGTACGTTTGAACATTTTATTTTGGTTGTTCCAATGTGATACATGTTCCTTTGTGAACTTATCATTCCTGAGAATGCATGCTGTTACAGCGTGATTACCTGTAAATACCACATTAATGCAATAAATGCTCAAAATGATGTCCATCAACCTCAATGCATTTGGCAATATGTGTAACGAGATTCCTCTCAACAGCGAGTGGTTCGTCTTTCGTAATGTTCGCACATGCATTGACAATGTGCTGAGCATGTTGTCAGGCGTTGTCGGTGGATCACGATAGCAAATATCCTTCAACTTTCCCCACAGAAAGAAATCCGGGGACGTCATATCCGGTGAACGTGCGAGCCATGGTATGGCGCTTCGACGACCAATTCACCTGTCATGAAATATGCTACTCAGTACCGCTTCAGGTGCACGTGAGCTATGTGCCAGACATCCATCATGTTGGAAATACATCGCCATTCTGTCATCCAGTGAAACATCTTGTAGTAACATCGGTAAAACATTACGTAGGAAATCAGCATACATTGCACCATTTAGATTGCCATCGATAAAATTATCCTTCCTCCCATAATGCCGCACCATCCATTAACCTGCCAAGGTCGCTGATGTTCCACTTGTCGCTACCATCGTGGATTTTCCGTTGCCTAATAGTGCATATTATGCCGGATTACGTTACCGCTGATGGTGAATGACGCTTCGTCGCTGAATAGAACGCGTGCAAAAAATCTGTCATTGTCCCGTAATTTCTCTTGTGGCCTGAGGCAGAGCTGTACACGATGTTCAAAGTCGTCACCATGCAATTCCTCGTGCATAGAAACATGGTACGGGTGCAATCGATGTTGATCTAGCATTCTCAACACCGCCGTTTTTAAGATTCCCGATTCTCACGCAATTTGTTTGCTACTGATGTGCGGATTAGCCGCGACAGCAGCTAAAACACCTACTTGGGCATCATCATCTGTTGCAGGTCGTAGTTGACGTTTCACATGTGGCTGAGCACTTTCTGTTTCCTTAAATAACGTAACTATCCGGCGAACGGTCTGAACACTTGTATGATGTCGTCCAGGATACCGAGCAGCATACATAGCACACGCCCGTTGAGCATTTTGATCACAATAGCCATACATCAATACGATATCGATCTTTTCCGCAATTGGTAAACGGTCCATTTTAACACGGGTAACGTATCACGAAGCAAATACCGTCCGCACTGACGGAATGTTACGTGATACCACGTACTTATAAGTTTGTGACTATTACAGCGCCATCTATCACAAAACGTAAATAGTGGTCCAACTAAAATATTCATATTTCTTTACGTACTACACGAATATGTAATAAAAAGATGGGGGTTCCTATTTTAAAACAACGCAGTTGATATCCGTTTGACCTATGGTAGCGCCATCTAGCGGGCCAACCATAGTGCCATCTGGTTTGCCCCTTCAAGCTAGACGAGTTCCGTTCTTTGTAGTTTTTTCGTTTGATGCTTATTTCGTGAGATATTTGGCCCGGTCACGATAAGTGGACCACCCTGTATATAGACAGACAGACACACACACACACACACACACACACACACACACACACACACACACTATTTATTTGGGACATGCTCCAGCTACAGAATGCAAATATGAAAAACACCGTATAGTCTCTCTCCTAAAAATCATTAGGGACATTTTATCTGGTGTTTTTCATATTTGCATTCTGTAGCTGGAGTCCTCCCCAAACAAATAGTGCTCATTACGACTTTCATATGAAGCCCAGAACTCATGGAAAGCGTGAACTTGTTTACTGTTGCAAACAAAATGATTTTTAAATCAGAATTTTACGTGCCCATTCGATAGAGCTCTTCCAAATTAGCCTGGTGCAATATTTATGATATTGATAGGTATTAGCAGCGACAGTAAAACATGAAGGATAGGCAGTACCCCAGCAGTGCTCTGGTGTGCGCTGACTGCTACCACCATGCACGCAGCGCTACTGAATTGCTGTTTATTCTTTGCATTTTATCGCCTCTATTTGCCCATATCATGAATATTGGACTATGATAATTTGGGAGCGCTCTATCTAATGGGCACATAAAATTGCGATTTAAAAATTATTCTGTTTGTAATGGAAGACAAGCCAATGCTATACGTTGACAACGGGTGTCATACGAGACATGTGACAAGAAGTATCTGTTTTGCTATTATCTGCTGAAACACCAAAGAAAATGCGCCTGACGATTCTTAAGAGAAACACCTGAATATAGTACCGGGTGAGAGAACCGAAATAGCCTGTGCAGTGTACAACACACTAAGGTCGCTTGAGTGATGTGTCATTTACTGTGTGACCATCAGTCTATACTTCTGTTGTCAACAGGTCATTATTCCTTGATAGAATTTGCTAGATTCTTTGTGACTTTAAGACTGAAACTGTTAGCTGTCAACCAATTGTAGGCATTTTCAGACAGCATCTCAGTCATGTCTGCTAAATTTGAGTTGGTACCCGTGTGTAGTGTGTTTGTGTCATCTGTGAACATTATGGTGTTTTTAACTGTCTTTAAAGTCACTGCAGTATCATTTAAGCAGAGTATGATAAATAGCGGACCCAACACTGTTCCTTGTGGGGCCCTACAGTTTAGAAAGATTGAGATGTTTACAAATGTGTACAGATTGTCGTTTATCCCATTTTATTTCTGTGTGCTAGTTGAATAGGTAAAAGTGTTGCTTATGGTTTCCATACTGGGAAAGGTGTGAATCCATTACAAAGCTAGCCATATTGTTAACTACCAATGTGACTCACCAGTTTTCTATTACCTTCACTTATATCTCACAATACCTCTTTTTGGAAGTCCTATGTAATGCACATATTGCAGGAACCCCCACTATGTACCTCAGGTAGTTGGAGTAGAAGTTAATGTGGTTAATTATTTTAATTACTGCCACTTACAGATGCTGCATAAGTTAAATTATTTGGTGTATCCAACTACCCCTGTTAAAGATCATTATCTACTGAACTGTTAACAATTTCAGTAATTAGTCACGACTATACTCAGCGTTTTTATTGAACTTTCTGTCCATTAATGTTACAAAACAGTGTTACATGAGTGAATCATCATCTGTCTCGATTAGAAACTGTTGTTTTTACAGAATGAAAATGTGCATACATGAAATTTAAAACTGTATCTACAGCTTTCTCTTTACTCTGCAAACCATTATAAAGTGCATGGCAGAGGATATGTTCCACTGTACCAGTTCTTAGTGTTTTCTGTCATTACATTCATGTATGGCATTTGGAATGAATGATTGTTTAAATGACTGCATGCATGCTGTAATTAATCTAATCTTGGCTTCACAAAACCTACAGTAGCAATAAGTAGGGGGTTGTGGTATACTCCTAGAATCATTATTTCAAGCCAGTTCTTTAAACTTTGTAAGCAGGCTTTCTATAGTAATTTTTGTCGATGAAGTACTACAACTACCATTTTATGACACAAAAGGTGGAAATAAACACAAGTCTAAATGTAAAACAACACAATGAAAGTTGTAACATATCATTACATTTAGTTACCAGATGTATCATATACTACAATAAGTAAATCTCAGTCTATTACATTATACTGTCCAAATAGCAAAACTTGTTGACTACTTCTACTGTCTCATTTCCTAATCTAATTGCATCCACATCACCTGACTTAATTTAATTACATTTTATTAGCTTTCTTTTATATTTGTTATTATACATGCCCTATAGATGATTTGACGGATTGTGTTTTTCATTAAAATATGGGATTGCTTTCTTCATTAAAATGAGTGTTGTACAATGTTAAGTTTGATACCGAGGTGTACAGGAACTGTTGTTGACTCACTGGGGCCACAGCATACCGGTTGCGTTCTGATGCCGACAGGTGGCTGCCTTCCGCACCCTGAAGACGGAGGACGGCAGCCTGTTGATCTCGAACCGGAGGCCGCTACAGCCGCTGGGCAACCGTACTGTCAGCTTGGTCAGCTTCAGCAGCAGCAGCAGCAGCCGCCGCCGTGGTGCTGCCGCCAAGAGAAGGGGACAGCACGGCAGGCGCCGCCAGTAGACGCCGAGCTCAGTCTTCCAGTGTATAACAGCTGTCAATAAAACTTACTGCTTGCAACATATTCTTTCCCAGTCATTCCAGCTCATGCAGTATACCCTCCTATCTAATTTGAAGCATAAAGCTGAAAAAAAAAGAAAAAGAAGGGAGAGAGGGAGAATGAGTGAGTGAGTGAGTGAGTGAGTGAGTGAGTGAAAGGAGGAGGAGGAGGAGGAGGAGGAGGAGAGGAATCCACATAATGTTTCGGCAGGAGGAATATATACACTGACAGAAAAAAATTGCAACACTAAAAATAATTAATGGAAAGTAACTAAATTTTGGAAATACATCTGTCTAGGTAACATATTTAAGTGATTAATATTGCAAAGGTCATAGGTTAATGTATGTGCGAGATATTCCATTGAAAATGTGAAATACTGGTACAAAATAACCTGTGTAACTAGCAGGTATGTTGAATGCAAGTGTGCGAAGGTGCACACATTGTGTTGTCAGATGTCAGGTAGTGGGGTGAATTTCCATGCTTGTTGCACTTAGTCAGTCAGTGAAGGGACAGTTAATGGTGCTTGTAGATGACGATGGAGTAATTGTCTGATGTCCCGTATACAGGGTGGTAGGAAATTCCCATTACAAACTAGGGCTTGTAGAGGGTAGTGAATACAGAACATTTTGAAAAGGAACCAATGTCCCGAATCTTATCGTTTCTGTTCTACGACAGTTTCAATTCAGATGTGTACATCGTCAATGTCTGCCTAGGGCAACAGAAACGTCTCAAGAGTTGCCTGTCCTGGTATGTGACAGGGTAGACAGATGTCAAACGATATCCAGATGTCACTTATTGTCCACTTTGCTGTGAGACAGAGTCAATACCTGTGCATCACCGATAGACGATACATGGTGCAGGACACCTTTGCAGAATACACAGACGTGCTCCTTGCGTATGGCAAAGCTGGAGGTAACAGAAGAGCTGTTAGTAGGCTGTATCAAGAACATTTTCCACACCGTCACTCCATCAAACAAACTGTTTGTCCAAGTTACACAACGGCTACGAGCAACGGGTACCTTCAGTGTGAGGAGCCAGGACTATGGTGCTCCATGGCAACACCACACTCCAGAATTTGAAGAAGGTGTACTGCATCACATTGAAGATACAGGGTGTTTCAAAAATGACTGGTATATTTGAAACGACAATAAAAACTAAACGAGCAGCGATAGAAATACACCGTTTGTTGCAATATGCTTGGGACAACAGTACATTTTCAGGCTGACAAACTTTCGAAATTACAGTAGTTACAATTTTCAACAACAGATGGCGCTGCAAGTGATGTGAAAGATATAGAAGACAACACAGTCTGTGGGTGCACCATTCTGTACATCGTCTTTCTGCTGTAAGCGGGTGCTGTTCACAACGTGCAAGTGTGCTGTGGACAACATGGTTTATTCCTTAGAACAGAGGATTTTTCTGGTGTTGGAATTCCACCACCTAGAACACAGTGTTGTTGCAACAAGACGAAGTTTTCAACGGAGGTTTAATGAAACCAAAGGACCGAAAAGTGATACAATAAAGGATCTGTTTGAAAAATTTCAATGGACTAGGAAAGTGGCGGATGAACGTGCTGGAAAGGTAGGGTGACCGCATACGGCAACCACAGAAAGCAACGTGCAGCTAGTGCAGCAGGCGATCCAACAGCGGCCTCGGGTTTCCGTTCGCCGTGTTGCAGCTGCGGTCCAAATGACGCCAACGTCCACGTATCGTCTCATGCGCCAGAGTTTACACCTCTATCCGTACAAAATTCAAACGCGGCAACCCCTCAGCGCCGCTACAATTGCTGCACGAGAGACATTCGCTAACGATATAGTGCACAGGATTGATGACGGCGATATGCATGTGCGCAGCATTTGGTTTACTGACGAAGCTTATTTTTACCTGGACGGCTTCGTCAATAAACAGAACTGGCGCATATGGGGAACCGAAAAGCCCCATGTTGCAGTCCCATCGTCCCTGCATCCTCAAAAAGTACTGGTCTGGGCCGCCATTTCTTCCAAAGGAATCATTGGCCCATTTTTCAGATCCGAAACGATTACTGCATCATGCTATCTGGACATTCTTCGTGAATTTGTGGCGGTACAAACTGCCTTAGATGACACTGCGAACACCTCGTGGTTTATGCAAGATGGTGCCCGGCCACATCGCATGGCCGACGTCTTTAATTTCCTGAATGAATATTTCGATGATCGTGTGATTCCTTTGGGCTATCCAAAACATACAGGAGGCGGCGTGGATTGGCCTCCCTATTCGCCAGACATGAACCCCTGTGACTTCTTTCTGTGGGGACACTTGAAAGACCAGGTGTACCGCCAGAATCCAGAAACAATTGAACAGCTGAAGCAGTACATCTCATCTGCATGTGAAGCCATTCCGCCAGACACGTTGTCAAAGGTTTCGGGTAATTTCATTCAGAGACTACGCCATATTATTGCTACGCATGGTGGATATGTGGAAAATATCGTACTATAGAGTTTCCCAGACTGCAGCGCCATCTGTTGTTGAAAATTGTAACTACTGTAATTTCGAAAGTTTGTCTGCCTGAAAATGTACTGTTGTCCCAAGCATATTGCAACAAACGGTGTATTTCTACCACTGCTCGTTTAGTTTTTATTGCTGTTTCAAATATACCAGTCATTTTTGAAACACTGTGTAGCCTGTCAATGAGTTCGCAAACAATTGCGTGTGCAATGGCTGTTAGTCACAGTACCGTCTTGGACGTCCTGCATGAGCAACAATTACATCCGTACCACTTACAAAGGGTACACGCTATGGGTCCAGCAGACTTTTCACAACGTGTCGCCTTCTGAACATGGTTCCTTCACCGTTCCATTGACCCACCCCGGTTTCCACAATGAGTTCTCTTCACAAGGGATTGTGTTCTGAATGCTCAAAATAGGCATGTCTGGGCTGACGAAAACCCTCGTGCCACGCATGTTCAGGGATTTAAAGACAGATTTGGAATTAACGTGTGGGCAGGTATTCTGGACGGTCATGTGACTGGACCATACCTCCTTCCAACCAAGCTCACAGATCCTGCATACTTAGTCTTCCTACAACACATAATGGACCCGTTCTTGGAAGCTGTACTGCTGAATGTCCATCAGGAAATATGGTTTCAGCACAATGGAGCACCACCTCACATTTCACTGGCTATCCGGAGGCATCTCAACAGTCAGTATGGTGAAAGATGGATAGGCCATGGTGGTCCAACTGCATGGCCACCACAATCACCGGATTTAACCCCTATGGACTACTTCTTGTGGGGTCGTATGAAGAGCCCAATTTATGAGACACCTGTAGAGACAGACGAAGATCTGCTGGCATGAGTTCTGGCCACTGCACAAGACACTGAAGAGACACCAGATTCGATGGAGAGAGTGTACCAGAACATGCTTTGGAGGTACAATGTGTGTAACAATGTTGGTGGTTGCCACTTCGAGCCGTCGGAACGTTGCGGCTGGCGCCTTAGATGCTGGGTTTTTGTTGTAGTTGACTAATGTAAACCATAAGGCATAAGTTGTAATACAAATGCATAAGTAATAACGGAATGAGTCAGTATTCTTTTCAAATGGATTGCAACAATTGTACTGGGTCACCCCTAAGTATATTTCTGACGTGGGTGTGGATGAGATAATCATCTGCATTGAAACTGTCGTAGAACAGAAACGATTTGTTTCTGGACATGGGTTCCTATTAAAAATGTTATGTACTCACTAGCCTCTACATGTCCTAGAAGTTTGTAATTGGAATTTCCGACCACCCTGTATTTTGCTAAATTGGAGATGTTGACACACTACAGGGCATGTTGGGTTACAACAGTAGTATGTGGGTGAGTGTTATTTGTTGGTAAACAGCACAACAGGTTGAATCACCAGACTGACACATAGAACTGCACTCAGAGTGCATGGGATAATAATAATAATAATTTTATTGTCATTTGGCCATTACAGCAATAGACAACGCCATATAAATACTAAAATACATTTAATAGTTTGAAAGAAACAACAGTTTTGTTGTTAACATTGTAGTATTATATTACAGTTGATAAATTCTCTTATATCATAGAATTGGTGGAGGACTAGCCATTCATGAATTGTTTGTTTGAATAATTGTTCAGGTAATTCTTGAACAGATTGAGGAAGATTATTAAATAATTTGTACCCCATGATTTCATAGCTGTTGAGTGACTTTGACAATCTGTGGTAAGGAATATAGAGGCACCTATTCCTTCTTGTATTGTGGGTATGTACATTTTCTCTGGTTTTTGTTTCTGGTAATTTCTTCTTCATATAAATTAGAACATAGTATATGTACAAGTTTATAACAGTCAGGATTTTCTGTTCACAGAACAATCGTTTACAGTGTGCCTTATATGCAGAACCTGTAATTATCCTAATAGCTTTTTTTGCAGTATTAATGTGTCATGTACACAGCTAGAGTTCCCCCACAAAATAATTCCATATGTTGTTATACTTTGAAAGAATGAAAAATAGGATGTTCTAGCATATTTTTTAGGAACACAATCCATAAGTCACCTTAACAGGTAAATAACTCTTGACAACTTACCACTAATGTATTGTACATGTTGACCCCAAGATAATTTGTCATCTATGTATACCCCCAAAAATTTGACATAACTTGGGTCATCTGACAGAAGCTTGTCTCTAAGAATACAAACCATCTGCTGTGTTTTGTTTTCATTCAGCAGGAATCCATTTGCCTTGAACCAATAGGATGCTTGGTCAATTGTCTTTGCTGCACAAGTTTTAAGGCTATTGAAATCATCACTAGCATGAAGAAATGTTGTATCACCTACATACAACACAGTGGTGGACTTGATAAATGATGGCAGATCATTTATCATTATCAGGAACAAAAAGGGGCCCAGCACAGATCCCTGCGGAACACCTACCTTGACTTGTTCTATACTCGACATATCTTTCCCTACACAAACAACTTGCTTACGATTCTGAAGATATGATTTTATTAATTTAAGGCTGTTATGTCTAATGCCATAGAATTCCAGTTTTTCTAGGAGTGGCTTATGCTTTACATAGTCAAAAGCTTTGCTTGGATCACAAAATGTGAGTTGAGCATAGCCCTTATCCTCAAACACTTGATGTAAGTATTTGACTACAAAGTCTATAGCAACCACAGTAGACAACTTTTTCCTAAAACCATATTGAGATGCACTAATTATTCCTAATTTTTCAAAATAAACAGATAGCTATTGGTAAATTACACATTCCAGTATTTTAGAAAAAGCTGGGACTATGGAGATTGGTCTGTAACTGACGTGAGGGCTCCTGCTGTCATAACCGTAACTTCCGGTGTAGGCCCAGTGTGTCTAGCATGCAGACTGGTTGGGTGCAGGCCCTCAACCGGCCTCCTTTTAACCAACACACGGCCATCAGTGGCACCGAGGCAGAACCGGGTTTCATCACAAAACTCAACAGACCTCCACCCTGCCCTCCAGTGAACTACTGCTTGACACCACTGAAGTCATAAATGGCAGTGGACTGGAGTCAGTGGAGTGCATGCTGCAGTGCATCTGGTTCGGAGCTGTCATAGAAGAAACCAGTTTGTAACAATTTGTTGTTTCACTGTGGTGCAACCCCTGCCCAAGTTGCTGCTGCTTAGGCAGTACTGTGCACCAGAACTGTACACCAAACATGATGGTTTTCCCTCTCAGTATTGCAATGTAACTTGCATGGGGGCTTATTTAAATATTAATGAAAATATTTTTAGTAGCTGTCTGTCCGATTACGCAAGTCTCGTAAACGGCTGGCCCTGAGTAGTTTTAGTACGCAATCTGACTGCATAAAACAACAACAAAGAATGAAATGAAAATTTCAGTTAATACAATTAATTCATTAAGTCCCCAGCAACTATAAAATCTACGAAGCCAACAAAGCACAAGTGTAGTTGTTCTGTGTGTGGTAGTGTGACTCAACGCACATCTGGCACGGTTCTTCTTCAACAAGACAAGAAATTTTAAATACCATTTATACTGACGTGATAAAAGAAAATTAGAAATACTATAATTGTGCAAGAAAACCAAAATTACACTCTAATACAAGAACACACGCCAGATGCTTTGTTGACTGAACCTGTAATGACACATTATTCAGGTCACTGAAAGAATAAAAGAATAAAAGAAAATACCTCCATATATTGACGAAATGCACTCTGACCATTACAATATCTCCATTAGAACAACATCTGCTATCTCTCCCATCAAACCACTGCATAAAACATGGAACAACACTCTCCGCTACCACATCTCACTCTGACTTCACGACATGCAGTGTCCACCACAACTTATCGGTAAGAACTGCCTGCCGCTACGTCTCAATAAGCACTGCCAGTGGAGGCGGCGGAACAATACTCTCTGGCGCAATCTTTGGCGCTGTGGCTCAGTGCAGCCACCTTTCAAACTGTACAGAACTCCATCTTCTTGCGATCATGTATTCTTGTGACCACTGCTGCCACCAAACATGTACAGTGGCTAGTCTTTCTGCATTATCAAAGAAGGTAAATCCAAATCCTTGTAACTCTCTTATATGACATTGTTCAAACTCAGTTAGGTGTTGATAATGGCATCTCTGTCACCTTGAAGGCATTCTTGACTAACATCAATTCACCACTTCCAGTCTTGCAGGTAACTAATGCTTATGACCATTGCAGAGTGTATTAAAAACAAACCTGATTTCCATCCTCATAGTGGCTCTACTAGTGCCACTCTTATGCAACAGATATCATCTTTCAGATGTATAAACGTGTCTACCAGCTTTCGTTCATGTCACTCGGCTCCTGTCCGCCCCCGGTAGCTGAGTGGTCAGCACGACAGACTGTCAATCCTAAGCTCCCGGGTTTGATTCCCGACTGGGTGGGAGATTCTCTCCACTCAGGGACTGGGTGTTGTGTTGTCCTAATCATCTTCATTTCATCCCCATTGACACACCAGTCGCCAAAGTGGCATCAAATCGAAAGACTTGCACCCGGCGAACGGTCTATCCGATGGGAGGCCCTAGTCCTATGACCATAGCACAACTCAGCTCCTTCTTGGCGCTGCAATATTTTTCTACCAGTGTAGAATATTAACAAGCACTTATCTGTTAAATTTGGCACACTGGGTAAGATCACAAATGGTCCGTCGCATAATTCCAATATCAAAGTGAAACATCATTTTTAACATCATGTAATTATGTACTGACTCATCATTTAAAACACTGTCATAATTTCAAACTGTTGAAGAATAATACATTTTTGATTAAAACAAATCTGCCACATAACTAATACAAAGGGAGAACTTATCTCCAACAATCAACAACTCTCTTAGCCAGCCTTGCACCCGTCCTTATGTAGATGTGTAAAATTACAAAGTTTTTCGTTTTTACAATTTTAACTTTTTTGATTTACAATGAAGAATCAAAAATCCATAATGTTTTGAGTATAAGAATATACTTTCCATAAATAAATAATACATCCAAAATACTGATTTTTAACAGAAAATTTTCCTGTAGAAAATTTCATAAAATTTTAACAATAATCTTCAAAATATGCAAATTTCCATTAATTAATTATTAATTATGTTTGTCAAATATGTTTTTAAATGTATCAGTGTTTAAGTTTCATTCATTCATACAAAAAAATATCATTAACACCATGTAAATACAAGTTTCCCTCTACTACAACTCCTGTTATTTTAATTTTTGTTATAGGGTCAAACTTCACATAAAACTGGCCATTTTGTATATGTAAGCAATAAAATACACCACACTTGTGTGTATTTGCCTCACGTTGTTAACTATGTCAATTATAAAATCTAATTACAAAATCATGTAACATCCTCTAATTAGCAAACAAAAGCATCAAAAATCTACTTCAAATCGTATCACAGTGTCAAAATCATGAGCTACAAATATGCATGTATTAGGTGATACACAGACCACTATTGCACTGTTACCTGGTTGAGACAAATATATTTAATTCTTAATCTTCTCCCTTTGTGGGTTTTCTCTTTCTTGTGTCAGTATTGTTCTTGGTTCTTTACAGTATATGTATACCTTTTTTCCTGCCCTGATAGACTTCTAAATACAGGATCTTAGTTCTAGAACGATTTCCACCTCTTGTCTCTGACCTTTTTTTAGTGTTCTTTTCTTATTTGTGGGATCCAGTATATTATTGACTTCTTTTCCAAAAATACAGGAATATTTCTTTTGTTAACCTATCTTCTCCCATTTCGTAAAGATGTCTGAAAAAGTGTAGTCTTCACTTTGCTATTATCTCTTATTGTACAGCATATGTACATTATATCGGATTTCATCATTGTTTCTTATTTTCATTTTGCTGGTATTACTTTAGTGATGATCCCTTTTTCAAGAGCCTATAGCCTATCCTGCTAGTAGAACAGTGCTAAACAGTTCCATGGACGTGAATATACTGGCTTTCCTTCTGTAATATAGTGTTTCAATTTTGTGGCTCTAGAGATGCAGTTGTTTTTCATTTATTAATTATTATGCCTATTTCAGATCTTCCCACATAATTCTTTTGTATGCTCATGTGAAGCGGAGATCAATGCCAAAATACAAGCAAGAAATCGTTCTTACTACAGCCTAGCTCAACTGCTTCAGTCCAGATATCTCTCCAAACAGTTCAATATTCGACTGTACAAAACCCTGATCCAGCCTGTTGTTCTATATGGCTGTGAGACATGGAGTATCCGGAAACAGGACTTCCATAAGCTCCTCATTTTTGAGAGAAAAGTGCTTTGGAAGATCTTTGGTCCGGTTCTGGATGCAGACACAGGGGAATAGAGGATCAGATACAAGCAAGAGCTTGAGAAACTATACCAGCAGCCCAACATAACAGGAACTGTCAAAGCCAAACGAATAGAGTGGGCCAGCCATGTGATCCGAATGGAAGATCACAGATGGCCTCGGAAGCTCCTGGATTTCACACCTACAGGAAAGAGATCCCTACGGAGACCCAGGAAACACTGGAGGGATGGCCTTCAGGAGGAAGCATTGGAGGGCTGGCCTTCATGAAGATTTAAACCAAGCATCAATAGATCTGGATGGATGGCAGATAGCAGCAACGGACAGAATACAGTGGAGGAGGAAACTTGTTGAAGTGTGCGGTCCACTGGGTCTGATCACGTAGTAGCAGCAGCAGCAACTATAGTAGTAGTAGTACATCTACATCTACATCTACATCCATACTCCGCAAGCCACCTGACGGTGTGTGGCGGAGGGTACCTTCAGTACCTCTATCGGTTCTCCCTTCTATTCCAGTCTCGTATTGTTCGTGGAAAGAAGGATTGTCGGTATGCCTCTGTGTGGGCTCTAATCTCTCTGATTTTATCCTCATGGTCTCTTCACGAGATATACGTAGGAGGGAGCAATATACTGCTTGACTCTTCGGTGAAGGTATGTTCTCGAAACTTTGACAAAAGCCCGTACCGAGCTACTGAGCGTCTCTCCTGCAGAGTCTTCCACTGGAGTTTATCTATCATCTCAGTAACGCTTTCGCGATTACTAAATGATCCTGTAACGAAGCGCGCTGCTCTCCGTTGGATCTTCTCTATGTCTTGTATCAACCCTATCTGGTACGGATCCCACACTGCTGAGCAGTGTAGTAGTAGTAGTAGTAGTAGTAGTAGTAGTAGTAGTAGTAGTAGTAGTAGTAATAGTACCAGTTCCTATTTTACCTATTTGTGTTTTTGTGTATAAGGTGTGATCACAAAACTTCCATTTGAGGGAATTGCTGCAGCATATATGTAACATAGTATGCCATATAGCCATTGACACATAGGCAAGGACATGTGGCATTCTCACCATTCCAACATGCACGCAATAAAAGTAGAAATGTGAACTATGGTAATGTTATTACCAAGTGCACCCAAACAGGAGCAATGTGCTGTTATTCTTTTCTTGGTTTGCCAAAGGAAAATACTGTTAGACATCCATCCTAGAATTAAAAGTGTGTGCAGGGCAGCATGTCCGACAAAAACCACTATCGTGTCAAGGTGCACCAAGTTCTGTGCTGGTCATGATTTGACACGAGATGCCTGTTGATCTGCAAACCAGCCTCATCCATTGCAGACCAACTCAAGTGTGAGACACGCAATCACCTGCCCTACAGTCCAGATCTCTGCCCCTGTGATTATCATCATCTTCTGTCCACTAAAGATGGCCCTGAAATGCTAACGATTCCTGTTGGACGAGGAAGTGCAACAAGCACATACGGGCTCCTTTATGCATCAGGACACGGTGTTTTACCAAACGGGCATCTCCAACCTGGTGCTTCAGTGGGATAATGACCTCATTCTCATAGTGATTTTGCCTGATTGTCATGCCAATTCTGGACTGTGAAGCCTTTGAATGGAAACTTTCCCATAGTCCCTTAGGTTACGTTTGTTGTAAATGTACAAAGTGTACAACTTTGCTTCCACCATTTGCCGATAGGTGGCAACAACAGTAAGCAGCGGTTGAAAGAAGCAGATTATAGACATCAGGCAGTTAGCTTGGACCTTAGTCAACATAACCTCATTCAAACATTAGTCGATTTGTGGCTGCATCATAAAATTATTCTTGATTGAAAATGTCAGTTTACGAGCCTAATTCTCGCCATTTGTGGGAGGTGTTACTGTTTTGTTTCAATATGAAGAAAACAGCTGCTGAGTCTCATCAAATGCCCTCAGGTATGTATGGTGAGGGCACAATTAGTGAAAGAACATGTCATGAGTGGTTTCAACACTTCAAGAATGGTGATTTTAACATTGTAGTGGTGGAAGAGAGAATGTTTTCAAAGATGCAGAATTGGAGACATTGCTGAGTGAAGACTTGCGTCAAACTTGAGAAGAATTGGCACAATTAGTGGGAGTGACACAGCAAGCCATTTAAAAACGTCTCAAGGCTATGGGCATGATTCAGAAGGAAGGAACTTGGGTCCCGTGTGAGCTGAAACCAAGAGACGTTGAACGGCATTTGTGTGTTTGTGAACAGTTGCTTCAGAGGAAAAAATGGAAGGGATTTCTCTATTGCTTTGTGACCAGGGACAAAAAATGGGTTCATTACGATAACCCTAATGCAAAACATCATGGGGATATCCCGGCCATGCTTCCATGCTGACGGCCAAACCGAATATTCGTGGCTCCAAGATCATGCTCTGCATTTGGTGTGACCACCCGGTGTCGTGTACTATGAGGTTTTAAAACCAAGTCAGACAATCACAAGTGCTCATTATCGAATGCAATTAAGGTATTTGAGCAGAGCATTAAAAGACAAATCGCCGCAATACAGCAAGAGGCACGGTAGAGTGATTTTGTAGCATGACAACGCTTGACCCAACGTTGCAAAAGAGGTCAAAATGTAATTGGAAACATTAAAATTGGAAGTACTACTCCATCTGCTGTATTCTCCAGACATTAGATCAGTGGCACCTGGCCTGGCTGACCAACACTTCCGATCTCATGAAGAAGTCACAAATTGGATCAATTCGTGGATTGCTTCAAAAAATGAACAATATTTTTGAAGCGGAATTCATACACTGCTTGAAAGGTGGGAGAAAGTAGTGGCCAGTGATGTAAAATACTTTGAATGATACATGTGTAACCAATTTGTTTCATTAAAGCCTCAAATGTTAAGGGAAAAGCAGCAGAAGCAAAGTTGTACACCTTGTAGTTTTTTCAGGTAAAATTCTGAGACCAATACACTTGTTCTTTTGTCACTCCAATTTTTTCTGTTACCATGCTTGTCAATCATCAACATGTTTCCATTAAATGATTTTAATTATAGCCTAAACGTTGTGAATAATGGCTTTAAACTTCGGTATCTGATGCAAAACTGCAAATACGAAAGTCAAAAAGTGGGCGCTGGAGCCAGTTCATTGACATAACAACCCACTGCTGTGTGTGAATCTATATTTGTAACGTTGTTAACCAGTTTTGAACATCTTAAATCAGTTATGTATAGCACAATAAATAAAATAGCAAATGGATAGTTGCAACAGAATTATACAGTTTCGTGAAGTTCACTCGCCGATTCTCATTCTTGCTTGTGGCTCAAGTAGAACTCTCTGTTTCTGAATAAATTAGTAATTTTAAGTTCTTTGAGTAAAAAGTAAGTTAATTTTTCTGTTTTGGATTGATCATTAATGAAAATAAGTTTACGGGCAAATGTGTACTACCAAATATGATATTCGTCAATATTATGAAGAGGATGGATTGCTACTCACCATACAGAAGAAACACTTAGTCTGACAGCCAGATGGCCACAGGTAGTGGTCACGTGTGTGTGAGTCATACTGGTGTGAATGTGTGCACTTCTCCTCCTTTAGAAGAAGACCTTTTGGCTGAAACTTCAGATGTACATCTGTCCTTTTGTTGTGCCTGTCTGGGACTTAATGTCTCCTCTATACAATGAGTAGCAATCTTATCTCATTCATAATATTGTTGTTATTGCATCCTGGATTTTCCAGTATGATATTCAAATGATATTGAACTTGCAGTGTTAGTTATAATCCAAAGTGTGTGAAATTTGACTTACTGTCTATACCATATGCTCAGTAACATTAATAACCTCTCTGGGAATGCAGGCTTTCTCAACAAATTTTATTGATGAAATCTTGATGATTTACCAGTCCAGATGTGGCACTACATTGTTGCAACACTTAGACGAGTTTCACACTCATCATGTTGAGCTGAAGTGTCAGGCTCATGTCCAATTACCAAATGCCCAGCGGGTGTGATACGCACATGCTCATAACATTGAGAAGCTTGCCCAGCCCTAGCATAATTGCGTAGAACATGTGGGGAATTACGTTGAAAAATAAATGAGACTTCTGCAAGGTGTTTGATTATCAGCTATAGACAATGATCTTATAACATGCTTGTGTTGTAGGATAAATGATATTTTTTTTCATCTTAGTCACATTTCCCTGGAAGACTATTACACAGAACAGATCTGAATGAACATATGAGTATGTGAAGTTTGCTAATGATATTGGTGACTGGTCAACACAGTGATGGATATTTCTGTATGCAAAGCAGGCAGAACTGAGCTTTTTGTTTGAGCTATCCACATGCTGGTGCCACCTCAGTTTATTAAGCATCTGGGTGTCCAGTAACTTAACACTTGGAGAATCATCCTTCCATATGATTAAGATTCTTCTGACTGTGCATCATGCCATTGTACAAAATAATTTAATTGCAAACTTAAAACCTATGTTTTGATTATATTACAATGGTGTTCCTCAGGGCAAGACTGGTTTTGGTGGAAGAAAAGTAGTTCTATTTATTGCAGATGATTGATGTCAATACGTCATATTTTTGAAACTTTATTGGCCCTAAAATATAATAGGGTAGTCACTACAGAAGAAGGGGGGGTAGTAATGATGCTATTGCTGGACTACTGGCTTGTCAGTGATCGGCAACAATCTACAAATATGTTTATACCTACAGTATTTTATACAATGCCATGGTAAACACCCAGAAGAATTTTAATCATCAAGACACTGACCGCAGAAGCCCACATAGTTACATCCATGGTATATGTGTTGATCTTTACTTCTGGTACCTATGAGTCATTTTTATTTGTTTGGAATTGAATAACATGAGGGGTGTTTTTATTATTACTATTAGTAGTAGTATTAGTATTCTAGCTTTGACTGGAATGTTTAAGTCTGAGTCCTTCATCAGTTTTGGTTATGTGCTAAAAACTTCACACTTCATTTAACAGGAACACACCTTGGGCAGTTTAACAGTATGCCAAACACTAATAATGTAGCATTCTGAAGATGAGCTTCCATCAAAGTGAGGATATGACAAACAAATCAACAAGGTCACAGGAAAGTTCACTAAACTGTGTAAAATCAAATCTGCTGGATGTGATATGTTCTATTCAGGATACAAAGTTTTTGTGCTTGCTAAAGGAACACTTAAGAGGAACACTTAGGTAGAAACAATAAAACTGATTGTGGAACTCACCTATACTATGTAAAGCACAAGATTAAAAAAAAAATAGAACAGCACACATAAGTACTTCATACTACTGCAATGAGCTGTTTCCTCCACATTCTGTAGGAACTAGTTGGGTGTATCATCTGTATGACAAATCATACTGATGGGGAACAAAAAATTTTACATTCACATTCTTCTGAGTGTGTATTTTCCTCACTCTCTGATTGATTTTTAATATAATCTGGACCTGCAACATCTGGAAATGGTAGTGTAATTTGTTCAGTACAGCATCCCAGTTTTTCTTCAAATTGTATATCTCTGGACAGCACAATTGAATTACTTTCTTTTAATCCAAATCCTGAAGCATTCATCACCATCATAACCAATGAGATGTCCTTTCACAGCTTTCTTGTCCATTTTACTTTGTTTTTCACTTGGACTGTGTGCATAACATGTTGAGCCGATAAAAGATGTTTAGTTCGAAGCTTATTATTATCCCAATATGATTCTTTACTTCATTTAAGTCTCATTTGAAAGCACTCGGATAGCAGATTTTTTATTTCTTGTATGTTCCATTTACTTTTAACACAAAGTAGCAAATCATCAACAAACACAATAATATAGGTCACATAATTTTCAGTTACCATTACATAAAGGCAATAATCATATTTAATTCTTCAAAAATCTTAATGTTAAATCTACAAATTTAACACATATATTTCGGACAACACAACAACACACTGAGTAAGTTGACCTGTGTACAAGTCGGCATTCGATTAAACACTGAGTCTCAGTCTAGCGGCCGCTGCTCGGCTGGCCGCTTAGGTGGCGCAGCTGCTGCATGGCTGGCAGACAGCGCCGCTCGTAGAGGACGTGCGTAATTGCGCGGCGGCACTTTGAATAATCGGCGAGTCATAACACTTAACTTTCTTAAAGTTCACCCAAACAATCATACCAGGCACTAGCAGTTTCTCTCTTGCCACATAATTCTTTAAGTAACTTACAAGTTCCTCCTGTTTCATCTTTGTGTCCTGGATGTTGCTTTGTGTAAATTTGACCATTTAGAAACGCAGTCCATACACCCATTTGTTCTACGACTAAGCCCCTTTGACAACAATATCACAACAAAAGTTTCAATGTTTACATCGTAGCAACTGGTGGATAGATATCATCACAATATCTTTTTATTGGAAGCCCCTTACAACTAATCTTGCTTTACAAGTGTTACCTGATTTTCTTATACAAATCCACTTTACATCAAGAACATTTACATTTATTACTTTAATTATTAGTTCCCAAGTTCTATTTTTATTTCAGAATAGTGTTTACTTATCTATTGATTCTTTCCAAACTTTTGACTCATTACTGTTCATCACCCCAAAATTTTCTGGACTCTTGGCACTACAGAAGTTTACATTAATCAAGTTATTCATGACAATCATTAAATCTATCAGCCACTCTATGTTCTCTAGTTGAGCTTCTCAACTCAAATCCTTGTCCTTTTTTTGTGACTGACTGAACTCCCTTTGATACACTTTTCTTCCATTTGCACATTTACGGACCCAGTGTTTATGCTTTTGCACTCAGTATCACAAAATGTTCACTCCCTGAATCAAAGTCCTTTAGATCAGTACACCCAATGCCCGTTTCCACAATACCAACATCTATAATAATAATAATAATAATAATAATAATAATAATAATAATCTGTAATAACAAAATCAACATCTATAATAATAATAATAATAATAATAATAATAATGAATTAAGGACGGACCCGCCGTTTTGCAAGTACACAAATTATTGTTTTGTTTTTTCCCCCAAACATGTTTCACCACAGTTGTGTCATCCTCAGTGGATATTTTATTATTTTCCTGAAATACATACATACAGGTTATTTTTAGGTTAAGGAATGTGATACGTCAGATTTTGTTGTCATTTACATTGCATGTGCAATTTGCCTTTTATTTTACATTGTGTGTCTTCTGTGGCTGCCAATCAAAATCAATCACAGGTCTAAATTAGTACACCATGTCATCTGCACACATGAGGAATGTTCGAAAATTGCCTGCATTAAACTTTTTTTTTATTACTGGGTAATAAAACAAAACAATAATTTGTGTACTTGCAAAAAGATGGACTCATCCATAATTCATTCTTATACAAATTTAAATATTCTTTCTTGTTGTCAAATCTTAATTTCTTGGTTGTGTCATCAGTTAATTTTTCAATTTCATAACCATATTCCACAAAACAATCATAATCTCCAGTTTTAGATTTGATAGTGTAGACTATATGTGCTTTACTATAATCATCAATAAAAGTGAGAAAATATCTGTCTCAATGCAACCTGTGAGTTTAGTGAGGCCTATTTAAATTAGTATGCATTATCTGTAACATTTCCTTTGCTTTGCTTTTGTTCTTTTCAAGAGATTAATTGTGCTTTATTTTCAATACAAACTTTTCACTTCATAAATTCTGATTCTAAATTTGTTGGCAGTCCATTTGCTAAGTGATGTTCACAGAACACAATCTATCATTAAAATGTACATGTCTAAGTCTATGATGTCATTTACCTTTACTCCCATACTATCCTTACTATTCACACTATTTGCATTAATCACTTTCTTATAAATTCACTTCTCATTTTGTACAGCGTATTTTCTTTCAAAGCAATTACAAGTCAATTATTATCTTTATAAAAACTTTTGAGACCTTGGCGAAATATACAATTTTATATTCTTCTATTTTGAATTTGTATTTTGTATTTCTTTATTGGTCCTTTAAATCGTGTTTAGGTACATATCTTGCACAGACGATGTAGGAAAAGTCAGGTTGGTACAGTATATACAACATCATACACATTGTTATTTTGAAAAGATAAATAATTAAAAATTATTCAATACATGTTGAATGTTGATGACAAAATTAATATAATGAAATGAAATGATAGATTGGTTAAGAATATTTGAGCAGTTACACTATACTTTTCTGGTACTCTAAAAACTCTGAAACAGAATAGAAGCAGTGGTCAAGCAAGTACTCTTTCAGTTTCACCTTAAACTTTTGTAAATTTTGTATCTGTTTCAAATAGGATGGCATGTGATTGTACAGCATTATACCAGTGTGATACACTCCTCTCTTACAAATGTTTGTACTTACTGTATTGACGCCGGCCAGAGTGGCCAAGCGTGTAACAGTTGTGTTACTAAATGTGACACTTCTGTCACTCAATGTAACTGGGTTTTCTCTTTTGATGCTGTCAATTGTCAGGATGAGCATTCTAAAGCATTCTGTCAGGGTGAAAATATTAAATAAATTAACTTTTCTCTCTTAACAACATGTGGGCAGGGTGGGTTCTTCCTTGGCTCGGGTATGAGGTAGAATGAAACAGCATTTTTACATAAGATAACTTTTATTGAAGATTTGTACAATTGTATCTTACGGGATGTTCTGGTTCGGAGAGCGGCAGCTGTGTCGTTTGCGTAGTCTTCTGCTGCGGCAGCGGCGGTGGCGGCGTCTGATTACGCGTAGCGGTGTGTATCTCGTGTCGCCGTCTCGCCCAGCTGACCGGAGACGCGCAGCGCGAGGTGGCCCGTTTAATTATTGCGAGCGACATCGTGCATCGGATGGTGATACCTTGAATGTGGCGTCCCAGTGTTTCTCTTCTCTAAGCGGCCGCGTGTGTTGTGCGTCGGCCAGCAGAGCGGCGCGGCGGGGGGGACTTCTGTCTTCTGGCGCCGAGGCTGCTGCTTGCTATTCCATTACAGCGGCGGACTTGGTGCGTCTGTGCATGATGTAGTCTCTTCTTGCATGACGGTCTTCAGCACCGAAACTAACTTAAAACAACTGCTACGCTTCTTCACTTCTTCGTCTTCTTCGTCGCTCGTCTCCGTCTTCGCCTTCGTCTTCTTCTCGTCTTCATCTGTCGGGCGCACTGCGTCTCGCGTATTTATTCACTTCAGTTTACTGGAGGTGAACGACTTCACGGCCATTGCCTCTTCTGTCACGTTGAAAAGATTCTCGAAGATTCTTCTTAACGTCGGTCATTGGCTCTTGGAATGTAGGCGAGGGCCTTTGCTCACATGCGACAACTGAGAAAGACATGAGCCGGTCATTGCCTCTTCTGTCACGTTGAAAAGCTTCTCGAAGAATCTTCTTAACGTCGGTCATTGGCTCTTGGGATGTAGGCGAGGGCCTTTGCTCACATGCGACAACTGAGAAACATGTGAGCCGGTCGGGCGATGCCCTGACGGCTGAATCGACAGTGCCCGCTTATGTGGAACTTGCTGACTTCACGGTCATTGTCTCTGCTGTTCTGCCTGCTGAATGCCAGTATGTAACTCTCTAAACTAAACCAAGTTTTTCATTTATATTCTAATTTCTACTTCACTTTGATTTCACTAAATTATTTACTTAAGTACCACTCAACAAGCGGTTCTAAGCGCTTCAGTCTGGAACCGCGCGACCGCTACGGTCGCAGGTTTGAATCCTGCCTCGGGCATGGATGTGTGTGATGTCCTTAGGTTAGTTAGGTTTAAGTAGGTCTAAGTTCTAGGGGACTGATGACCTCAGATGTTGAGTCCCATAGTGCTCAGAGCCATTTGAACCATTTTTACTGTATTGACATGCAAATAACGCATCTGCCTAGTATCACGAGGGTGGAAATCACAGTTATACTTGAAGATATTTCCATCTTTTAAAATACTTCCTTTTGTGAAATTTAATATTTCATACATATATAAGCAAGGAAGAGGCAATATATTGAGATTTTTAAATATTTGTCTACAGGAGTCTCTGTACTTAGCACGGTTTATTATTCTAACAATCTTTTTCTGTAGCCTAATTTTTTTGTTTGTACCTATGGAGTTCTCCCAAAAGATAATGCTGTACATTAGCAGTGACTGCATACTGCCATGGCACATTGCGATCATTGACACATGGCTTGTATGTTAAGAGAGGATTCTTACTGCATACGTAAGTGCGTTTTACTTCTTATTTACGTGATAAATGGAAATGAGTTTATAGCATTGTTGGCCAGGCGGCCCCTATTCAAAGAAGTTCGGCTGCCAGGTGCAAGTCTTACTTCATTTGACGCCACATTGAATGACTTGTGTGCCGGTGATGAGGATGAAATGATGATGAGGACAACACAACACCCAGTACCCGAGTGGAGAAAATCTCCAACCCAGCCAGGAATCGAACCCAGGCCCACTTGCATAAGAGGTGAGCACATTACCACCCAGCTAAGCAGGCAGACTATTTACATGATTAAGATGTGTCTCCCATTTTAGGTTTTGCTGAATATGTAAACCTAAAAATTTTGTGTCACTCACAGATGAAAAATCGGTCTTGTGGGATGTAGTTTCTGTTTCTGTTTTTTCATTATTTATTATTAGCTTCTTTGTTCTGAACCATTGTGTTAAATTTTGTATTATACCTGTAGCTGTTTTTTGTAGGCTTTCTTCATCACATGATCTGATTAGAATATTTGTGCCACCTGCAAAAAGTACTGTTGTTCCTTTAGTTATTTTTTCTGACAAATCATTAACATAGCTAATCAAATTTCCGCTGTATCTTGTGTGATGTAAAATACATTTTTCACTTCAGCTAAAATCACGCCATCATAAAATGGAAAATAAGTAATTATATTCCCTATTTTGAAGCTTGCAAAAGTTTACCATCCACAATTTTTACATCCACAGGCTCAATTGAATGCATACACTTAGAAAAATAATTTTCATTACAAACAATGTTATACATGCAACCACTATCTCAATAACCAATTAGTATGTACATTGTTATCTTACTCGACATCATTAACTGCCACTGTACATTGTAAGTCTGTTACAAAACTGCTCATGCTGTTTCCATTCTGTTGACAACCTTTCAAACCATACTGTTCGCCTTGGCCATGTGACCAATTTTTGTTACTTGTCCTATGTTGATCAATTCTGCCACATGTCCAAGAATCTCTCCTTGTTCCTGAAGGGTGACATTCCCCTCAAAATGTTCAGGTTTGGCATATCCATAACATAGCTGCTCCTGATAGCTCATACTCGTTTTCTTTTCAGCATGAAATGCATTATATTTTGCAGCTTGTTTTCCATCCTTGTCTTTTAAATCCATTATTTGAATTTTACTTTTAATGTATTTGACTGTATGGTCTTCTTTTATTGAGTCCCTGATATAGCTCAAACATTCCAGTAAGGTTCTTTACATGCAGCTTAGCTTTTACTCTTCCATCACTTTCATGCCTGTTAATTTTAATTCATTTACTGTCTCCTTTTTTTCTTCAAGAAGTGCTTAAGAATGTTGCCATGTCACTTAGTCTTTTAACTTTAGTTTGCCCAATTTGTTTTTGCGAACATTTTGCAGTACTGTCAATTCCTTTATAAAAATCTTCCATTATCTCATATGCAGTTTCCTGACGACTCACAAATTACAGTTCCTTGTTCATAGTTGCTCCATTAATGTAGTTCATCGCAGTCTTTTTCTCTTTGTTCCAAGTATCCTCCTTGTCTGTGTTCATTTTTACTCTTGAATCCACTGTATAGAATGTCTTCATTTTCAGATACATTTCCACTTGCCATTTCTAGTTCCTGTAGTCTCCTCCATAAAACACTTTTGTGTTAATGCCAGCCATCTCCAATTTCACAAAGCACACTTTTTGAATAACAATAGGCCCTTTAATTCACGACCGAACACTGCTTTTCAAAATACCAATTTTCTTTCTACTTAACAACCACAAGCTGCTACCATATTAAGAATATTTATTAATGACATGGCAAATACAATGAACATCTGTCTTTCCACAGTGAATGCACTCACAGCATGGAATTGACAGACTGTTGGACACAAATATATTTTCATTGTTGAGATTCCTCTCAACACTGTTGATACTATCAATATAAATGTACCACTTCCCAGCAGTCTACATCTGGGGTGGCCCAGATTTCAGCTCGCGGGCCATGCCACGGTCCAGGTTCCAAAGTGCTAACTCAGCCTCGCTTCACATTTGCCCCACCACCACGCCACACTGTATGAGCATGAGGAGGAGGAAGAGGGGGAAACGGTCAATGCAATGCATTTAAATGGCTGTGCAGCCACAATACGTATGACTTTGGTTTTATATTTCGCATTTCTCAATGACATAGATCACAAACAAAACAAGTCTTCAATATTAATTAATTATTTTTGGTACACTGAAGACACAATATAATTTTCATCTACTACAAGCTGTCAGCACACGGACAAATGCAGACAATTTCGCAGAGTTTTGCACTCAGGCTGCTACATAATTGTGACTTATTTAGTTTCATAGTCAAAAAAACATCTTTCACACAAATATGTCGATCAAAATATTGTAGCACTTTTGCAACCTCATAAGGGGCTTGGAAAATCTATCTGTGAATAGACATCTTGGACAATTTTAACGTAAAAAAATTTGAAATAGAATTACCTTATATGCCAATCTGTTACATTGCACATGCAAAGGAGTGTTTTCAACTGAAGTGGCAAACAGTCTTATAAATAGATGTAAGATTGACAATGTCCCCCAAACCTTTATAAAACTATCACTGTAATTCTTACAAGCCACAATAAATTCTTCAAAACTTGCACTTTTTTTCATGCCAGTGGGCTTAGGGAACTGGATTGTCTTTGTCAGAATGTGTCCCTTCTGCAACATGACTTTCTTTTTAAATGCATCGTCATCAAATTAGAAAGAAGTTAGCTTGCAGTGCCTTACTCTGAGCAGTGTGCAGTCAAATCTGCCTGAAATATGAAGTCTGAAATCCATTCTGGATGTTCTAATTTTCATTCCTGCACTATTTTTTTCTTTGTAAATTCAACAATAGCTAATTTTAAATATAAAAATCATTCCAGGCATGGCCCTTGACTCAACCAATGCACTTTACAGTAATATATAAAGTCTCAATACTCTTCATTCATTTCCACTGGAAACTGTTGTAAGTGAAAATGGAATAATGGGTATAACTTCAGAGATTTTGGTATTCATACCATCAATTTCTTCAAGTGCTCTATGGCTACAAATTTAGCACAGAGTGCTTCTTTATGAACAGAACAATGAATCTGTCTGTCAACTGTAATTTTTTGCTCTTTTACTGTCATCTAAAAGTTTAAATTCTGGCTGTATGGTATTGTAATGCTGCTTCATAGCAAATAAGCAGTACTTGTTGCTTATGCAAACTGAGAATTCTCATCCCTCTCTTCTGTCATTCCTATTCATTTTAAAGGATTGTGGAAACAGCCATTGGACCTACAAATGTTGTTCATATCATGAAAAATAGTGAAGGGAAAACAGTGCTGACACCATGATTCTGCTGAACTCAGAAAGTTGTGCTGGTCACAAAATGCCATACCACAATGCTGAATGAAATGTCACACTGTCCCGGACACTTCCAAGAAGGACCGAACAAAGCCGAGTGACAGGCCAGGCTTTGGCCCGCATGTGGTCCACACATACTGCACATGTGAAGTTTGTCGTTCCATGGCCAGCCCTGGTCTACATGCAAAGTATGTTTGTGGTCTGTATTGTGACACTGTATAAAAAAGTTACTGGTCCTAAGCAAAGAAAGGAAAGCAGAAATGTGGAAGGAGTACATTGAGGGTCTATACAAGGGTGATGTACTCGAGGGCAATATTATGGAATGCATGAAGAATTCAACAGAGCACTGAAAGACCTAAGATGAAACAAGGACCAGGGAATAGACAACATTCTTTTAGAACAACTGACAGCATTGGGAGAGACAGCCATGACAAAACTCTTCCATCTGGTGAGCAAGGTATATGAGACAGGTGAAATATCCTCAGACTTCAAAAAGAATATAATAATTCCATATCCAAAGAAAACAGCATGGTTGCAAAATTCAAACATGAATTCTTTACAGAAAAACAGAAAAACTGGTAGAAGCTGACCTCGGGGAATATAATTTGCATTCTGTAGAAATGTAGGAACTCGTGAGGCAGTACTGACCCTATGACTTACCTTAGAAGGTAAGTTAAGGCAAGGCAAACTTATGTTTATAGCATTTGTAGACTTATAGAAAGCTTTTGACAATGTTGACTGGAATACTCTCTTTCAAATTCTGAAGGTGACAGGGATAAAATACAAGGAGTGAAAGGCTATTTACAATTTGTACAGAAACCAGATGTTAGTTATAAGAGTCGAGGGGTACGAATGGGAATCAGTGGGTGAGAAGGGAGTGAGACAGGGTTTCACCCTATCCCCGATGTTATTCAATCTGTACGTTGAGCAGGCAGTAAAGGAAACAAAAGAAAAATTTGGAGTAGGAATTGAAATCCATGGAGAAGAAATAAAAACCTTGAGGTTTGTTGATGACATTGTAATTCTGTCTGAGACAGCAAAGGATTTGGAAGAACAGTTGCATTGAATGGACCGTGTCTTTAAAGAAGGATAAAAGATGAATTGGAAACACCATGTAAAATTTCTTACACACAGACTTAACTCAGCCTGCTTTGCATTTGGAAGACATTTTTATTTTACAAAAATGGGCTGTTGAAATATTTACCCACAGTCCGACACAAGCTCACTGCAGACCTCTTTTCAAAAAGTTAGGAATACTTACTCTGCCATCAGTCTATATACTTAAATGTGTACTCTTAACCAAAGCTAATCTAAGCAATCTCCACACAAATGCAGACTGTCACAACTATAAGACAAGGAACAAGACTGATCTCCACATAGAACAAGTAAGAAGAACACAAACTCAGAAGCATGTAAGCCACATGGGCATTAAGCTCTATAATGCACTGCCTAAGTACATTAAAGATTTAAAGGACAATACAGATTTTAAAATGGAACTTAGAAAATTTTGGAGGTTAGTTTGTAAAGTCATTTTCTTGGTCATCAAGATATTCATTTGCTGAGTAGCAACATTTATCAATTAAAAATTTTCTATCTTCGTTTGTTTCAGCTTTTATTATACTTTACCATCTATAGTACTAGTTACATTTTGTTACTGAGAAACAAATTACTATAAACCATTTATGTGGAAAGAAACTGTAAGTTTCATTTCTCAGTTTCTCACAACTGCATTTTCAGGCATAGTTTTTGTCAGAAAATGAGAGCACACACACATTCACTCAGTCACTCAGACACAACTTATGCACACATGACTACTGTCTGAGGCCACTGTGTCTACAGTCTCTGAGAATCAGATCCAAACAGACCACTTCTCACGCCTCCCGTCGCCAGCTGCTAGGCCAGCAGCAAGAAGTGGTGGCAACACAGATTACAAGCTGAGGGGAGTGGTAGGAGGTGGTGGTGGTGGTTAGTGTTTAACGTCCCGTCGACAACGAGGTCATTAGAGACGGAGCGCAAGCTCGGGTTAGGGAAGGATTGGGAAGGAAATTGGCCATGCCCTTTCAAAGGATCCATCCCGGCATTTGCCTGAAACAATTTAGGGAAATCACGGAACACCTAAATCAGCATGGCCGGAGATGGGATTGAACCGTCGTCCTCCCGAATGCGAGTCCAGTGTGCTAACCACTGCGCCACCTCGCTCGGTGGAGTGGTAGGAATTGGAGAAGCAGTATTAATGAGGGAGTAAAGAAATGGCACATGTAATTAACTGCACCCAGGCAGCAACGATGCATGACACCTCAGTAAACAATCAATTTCGTGTACTGAGACAAAAACGAGATTATTCCAGTACTTTTTTCAAATTCTCCTGATATGTTCAAAATTCCCTGATTTCCAGAACCAGTGGCAACCCTGTACATGTATCACGATAGGTTTTGTTCATAACATATGCTATGTTGTTATATTCTTTCATTGACAACGTGAAACTTACTCTAAAAAAATGGATAAGATAAGATAAGATACTTTATTGTCACATAACATGTTTTTATACAATCATTCGATTGAGAACATTTGTGGCTCATCAGTCTTTAACCTAAGTTGTTACAGTATTTTATATACTACAGGAAATATGTAATACATACATTGCTTATTAAAATAAAAATACAACATTATATTTTAAATCTTTTCATAACTCATCGAATCATTACCATAGACTTCACACACCTATATGAAGTATGGATGTACTGAACAGAATAAAAACCGCTATTCAAACTATAATTATATATATATAAACATGAATATACAGTGAACGTGTATACTTAGTATCTATATGGCTTCAAAAGTATACCATTTGTACTTGTATCCTTAGTCCCTATTCCTATTTATAAACTCTTCTAAGCTATAAAATTTGCTTTTTATTCCTTTAGAAATTCTTCTAGACTATAATAACATTTGCTCTTTAGATATGTGCCAATAGTCTCCAATGTGGATTCCCCAAATATTGACCTTATTTTATTTCTGATCTTCAGAGCCATGCAGTATGGAGTATTTTCATATAGTGTGAGTCTGTGACAAGGTAGCATGTATTTCAATTTATGTCTAGTTTCATAGGCATGTGTGAATGTATTTCCTTCAAACAGATGTGTGTTTTTCTGTTCAAAGAGAAGTATTTCATATATGAAGATGGAAGGGATTGTCATGAAGTGCAGGCTTTCGAATAGTGGTTTGCATGAATGTCTACTATTAGTTCCTGTCATTGCTCTGATTTATTTATTTTACCTTGAAGATTCAAAGGAGGTTTGTCTCCTCAGCACCCCAAAAAATTATTCCATATCTTATAACTGATATGAAATATGCAAGGTATACAATTTTCTTCACCGTTAAATCCATTACTTTGTGTAGTACCCTCATTGCATAAACTAAACTATTTAATCTCTTCAGTAAATTGTCCACATGGTCAGTCCATTGCAAGTTTTTATTTAAAGTTATCCCAAGAAATTTTTACAGAATCAACTGTGGTCCGTTCTTTACCTGAATATTCTATTTGCAATATACATTCAGTAGTTTGTTTGGTCCTGAAGAGTATGATTTGGGTTTTCTCAAGATTTGCTTTCATAGCATTATTTTTTATTCATTGTTCACATTCTTGTAGAGTTTGTTTGGTGGTCCATACTAATTCTTCAGTGTTTTTTCAGCAGACTGCAGCAGATGAGTCATCTGCGAAAGTATTGTATCTGTATTTACTTTCCTAGGCATGTCATTTATGTAATATAAGATCAGAAGTGTGGTGTCACTGCCAGACACCACACTTGCTAGGTGGTAGCTTTTAAATCGGCCGCGGTCCGCTAGTATACGATGGACCCGCGTGTCGCCACTGTCAGTGATTGCAGACCGAGCGCCACCACACGGCAGGTCTAGAGACAGATCCTAGCACTCGCCCCAGTTGGACAGCCGACTTTGCTAGCGATGCTACATTGACAAATACACTCTCATTTGCCGAGACGATAGTTAGCATAGCCTTCAGCTACGTCATTTGCTACGACCTAGCAAGGCGCCATAGCATTTGATAATTAATATTGTGAAGCCTGTACAGTAACAAGAGCTATGTTAAGTATTCTACCAGTTACTCTTGTTTTGCTAGTCTTATTTCTCTGACCTGTTCCAGACCTCACGCCAGCCTGCGTGAGCTTAATCGCGTGCCTTTCGGCTTCCTCCAAACTCCGTGAATTGGCTCCTGCCAATTCACAACAGGAAGAGGTCCTAATATCGAGCCCTGCAACACGCCTGCATGTATTTCTTTCCAGCTAGAGCAAGTTTTCACTCTGTTTTGATCTATCACCACCTTTGGCGTCTGTTTTTGAGATAAGATGAAAACCATCTTATAGATTTTCCATGGAAGCCATAGGTACCCAATTTTTGGAGTAGTAGCTTATGGTTTACTGTGTCAAATGCCTTTGAGAGGTCACAAAAAATACCAGATACACTTTTGTTGTTGTCGAGGCATTTACTTACTTTAGAGATTAGTTCATTTACAGCTTGCAAAGTGTTTCATCCCATCCTAAACCCATGTTGGTTATTGAGAATAATATTACTTTCTTTATTGCACTTTTCTACTTGATTACATAATATTCATTCATCTATTTTAGAGAAAACTGGGAGTATAGACACTGGGTGGAAGTTTACTAAATCATCTTGTTTTCCCTTTTTGTAGATTGGACAAACTTCAGCATATTTCAGTCTGTCTGGAAAGCAGCCCTCATCAAATGATTGGTTCATTATTTTACAGAGTTGATGTGCAATGCTGTCACTTCCTGCCTTTATGATATTTGTTGGAATTTCATCCCAGCCCACAGATTTAAGATTTTTTAGGGATTGTATGATGTTAGCTACTTCCTGACATGATACTGCAATAAATTTAAACTCTCTTGATTAGCTGCAGTACTGCATCAGGTCTTTTTTTGTGGAAGCAAGAAGTTATGAATTTTGTTTGTGGTTATGAAGTACTTATTAAATTCTTCACAGATGTGCCGAGTGTTAGAAACAGTATTCCCACCAATTTCTAGTTTGTAATTAAAATGTTTTGTTTCTTCCATACCTGTTTCTTTCTTGACAACCTGCCATATTGCTTTTGATTTATTTTAGGCATTAGCTATATATTTACTGTTTGCCATTTGTTTTGCTTGTTTAACTACCCAATCAAATATTTTTTTTGTATTTGATTTTGAACCTAATAAATTCAGCATCATGGTTGGTTTTTGCTTCCTTATGCATTTCCCTCTTTCTAATACTAGAGATCCTGATACGTTCCATAATCCATGTCTTACTTTTATTGTATTTATCATGTGTTGATACAAGGGGAAAGCATTTGTTGAAAATATTCTTGAATTCAGATATGAAAGTGTTGTAATTATTGTTTACTAAACACTGGTTGCTGAAGGTCGAGTGGGTTTCCTTTAATTTGAAGATAAATGTCTTTATATTTGGCTGGCTGAAATTTGTGACCAATTTTACTGTGGGCCTATATGTTTTGTCTGTGTATGGCAATGACATAAAAAGCACTGAGTGATCAGATATTCCTAATTCTAATACATGTTTTTCTGTATTCCCATAAATTTTGCTGCTCACTATATTATCAATGCTTCTGGCAAAAGTGGCTGTTACCCTGGTGTACTCAGTAAAATTCAGTGTAACACCATTTGTAGCCAAAAAATCCTTCAGGGTGGTAACAAATCTGTTTTCGTCTCTTATATCTATATTAAAATCAGAACAAATTACAATCTTTTTATATGGTTTCCCTACCTGCAATCTAATTAGCAGAGTAACCCAATATTCTGGGACATGATACATGCTTATGATTAGTAAACCATATTCAGGCAGCTCAATACAACAGCTTTTGAATACCTGTTCCTCCTTTAAACAATCGAAAGTCATTTTGGCTTTGAAGTTTTGTGTCTGTTCAACTAATATACATGATCCCCCATACCCATTTTTTCTGCAAAGACTCAATGCTAACTTGTATCCTGAGAGTGAATTTAGTAGCTTGACATTGTCCCATTTAAGCCAATGTTCATTCAAGCATATGACTTTTACAGAGTTTATTTGCCCTAAGAGTAATAGAAACGGTGCCACAATTTCCGCCATATGCGGGTTCCCTGCACTGTCCTGGAGTCTGCTGTAGGTAATCCTTCCTCTGTGCATTACGGCAAAAAATGTGGTGTCATTGCCATCCTTTAAGACTACGTATTTCAGAAGATAAGAGGTTTAGAATAGTGAAAACAAGTCTACCATCACTAATTGTAAAATGTTGGTTTACTGTGTTCCTTAAATGGAGAACCTGCAATTATCCTAATAGCTGTCTTCTCCGCTAATAATGTGTCATGTACAGAACTACAGTTTCCCCATAAATTAATACTAGATGATATCATTCTTTGGGAAAATGAAAAACAGGATGTTCTAAAATATATTTGAAGTACACATAACCAATTACTCCAGGTAACCTATCAGTAATATATTTTACGTGTGGACCCCAAGATAATATATCCTACATATCCCCATAAACTTAATATAACTTGTACCATCTGATGGAAGTTAGTCTCTTAGATTTAAAAACATCTGCTGAGATTCATTCAGCAAGAAACCATTTGCTTTAAACCCATAGGATGGTTGCGCAATTATCTTTGCAACACAAGTTTTAATGCTACTGACAACATTATTACTGTAAACAAAAGTTGCATTGTTAACGTATAGTGCTGTAGTGGATTTAATAAATCATAGGTCATTAACAATTATAAGAAACCAGAAATGGCACACTGCCAATCCCTCTGGAACAGCTGCCTCAACTTGTCCTATGCTGGACACCTTGTTTGCCAACTCAGACAAATTACCTACTTACTGCATATAAGCATGGAACAGTTGAAAGTAGCTTGCCTCCACTTTGAATGTGAATGCAATATTTTTACTTCTGAAATAAAATAATTAGCTACAACAGTGGACAGTTTTATGCAACAATCAACTGTTGGCATTCTTCTGTCAGAATTTCAGTGTATTTCATCAGGAAAGTTAGACATTTCTCTTTGGGGTCGGCAAAATAACTTTCTCAATAGAAGAAAGACTTGAAGTTGTGGAAGCAAAGGCGAAAACAGGTTCAATTAAGGAAACTCACAAAATTTTTGGGCTCAACTATCTGGATAGGGGACCACCAGCAAAGGAAACAATTATTATTATTTCTATTTTTCTCAGACCTTAGGTCTGGTTAAAAATGGAAAGTGACGCGGACCTTGATCAAGCGTGACTTCCTTTTAACTGTATGTTATATGGTACATTGCATTTAGAAACTTTTGGGTAATTGAACATGTATCAATAATTACAGATTTCTGTAGTTGTATGTATATGTTTGGATGTAGCCGTATTGCCTTGATGTACTGGTGGATATTGAGTGGTATGACTCCTGTAGTTGATAGTATAATTGGTATAATGTCAGCTTTATCCTGATGCCACATGTCTTTCACTTCCTCAGCCAGTTAAATGTATTTTTCAATTTTTTCTCCCATTTTCTTCTGTATATTTGTTGTATTGGGTATGGATATTTCGGTTAGTTGTGTTAATTTCTTCTTTTTATTGGTGAGTATGATGTCAGGTTTGTTATGTGGTGTTGTTTTATCTGTTATAATGGTTCTGTTCCAGTATAATTTGTATTCATCATTTTCCAGTACATTTTGTGGTGCATACTTGTATGTGGGAACGTGTTGTTTTATTAGTTTATGTTGTATGGCAAGTTGTTGATGTATTATTTTTGCTACATTGTCATGTCTTCTGGGGTATTCTGTATTTGCTAGTATTGTACATCCGCTTGTGATGTGATCTACTGTTTCTATTTGTTGTTTGCAAAGTCTGCATTTATCTGTTGTGGTATTGGGATCTTTAATAATATGCTTGCTGTAATATCTGGTGTTTATTGTTTGATCCTGTATTGCATTCATGAACCCTTCCATATCACTGTATATATTGCCTTTTCTTAGCCATGTGTTGGATGCGTCTTGATCGATGTGTGGCTGTGTTAGATGATACGGGTGCTTGCCATGTAGTGTTTCCTTTTTCCAATTTTCTTTCTATGTATCTGTTGATGTTATGTGATCTAAAGGGTTGTAGAAGTGGTTATGAAATTGCAATGGTGTAGTCAATGTATTTACACTCCTGGAAATGGAAAAAAGAACACATTGACACCGGTGTGTCAGACCCACCATACTTGCTCTGGACACTGCGAGAGGGCTGTACAAGCAATGATCACACGCACGGCACAGCGGACACACCAGGAACCGCGGTGTTGGCCGTCGAATGGCGCTAGCTGCGCAGCATTTGTGCACCGCCGCCGTCAGTGTCAGCCAGTTTGCCGTGGCATACGGAGCTCCATCGCAGTCTTTAACACTGGTAGCATGCCGCGACAGCATGGACGTGAACCGTATGTGCAGTTGACGGACTTTGAGCGAGAGCGTATAGTGGGCATGCGGGAGGCCGGGTGGACGTACCGCCGAATTGCTCAACACGTGGGGCGTGAGGTCTCCACAGTACATCGATGTTGTTGCCAGTGGTCGGCGGAAGGTGCACGTGCCCATTGACCTGGGACCGGACCGCAGCGACGCACGGATGCACGCCAAGACCGTAGGATCCTACGCAGTGCCGTAGGGGACCGCACCGCCACTTCCCAGTAAATTAGGGACACTGTTGCTCCTGGGGTATCGGCGAGGACCATTCGCAACCGTCTCCATGAAGCTGGGCTACGGTCCCGCACACCGTTAGGCCGTCTTCCGCTCACGCCCCAACATCGTGCAGCCCGCCTCCAGTGGTGTCACGGCAGGCGTGAATGGAGGGACGAATGGAGACGTGTCGTCTTCAGCGATGAGAGTCGCTTCTGCCTTGGTGCCAATGATGGTCGTATGCGTGTTTGGCGCCGTGCAGGTGAGCGCCACAATCAGGACTGCATACGATCGAGGCACACAGGGCCAACACCTGGCATCATGGTGTGGGGAGCGATCTCCTACACTGGCCGTACACCACTGGTGATTGTCGAGGGGACACTGAATAGTGCACGGTACATCCAAACCGTCATCGAACCCATCGTTCTACCATTCCTAGACCGGCAAGGGAACTTGCTGTTCCAACAGGACAATGCACGTCCGCATGTATCCCGTGCCACCCAACGTGCTCTAGAAGGTGTAAGTCAACTACCCTGGCCAGCAAGATCTCCGGATCTGTCCCCCATTGAGCATGTTTGGGACTGGATGAAGCGTCGTCTCACGCGGTCTGCACGTCCAGCACGAACGCTGGCCCAACTGAGGCACCAGGTGGAAATGGCATGACAAGCCATTCCACAGGACTACATCCAGCATCTCTACGATCGTCTCCATGGGAGAATAGCAGCCTGCATTGCTGCGAAAGGTGGATATACACTGTACTAGTGCCGACATTGTGCATACTCTGTTGCCTGTGTCTATGTGCCTGTGGTTCTGTCAGTGTGATCATGTGATGTATCTGACCCCAGGAATGTGTCCATAAAGTTTCCCCTTCCTGGGACAATGAATTCACGGTGTTCTTATTTCAATTTCCAGGAGTGTATATGAGTGATTGCTTTGTGTATTTTGCTAGTTTCTGCTCATTCTATAAAGAATTTTCTTAAATTGTCTACCTGTGCATAATGTAGGTTTTTTATGTCGATAAATCCCCTTCCTCCTTCCTTTCTGCTTAATGTTAATCTTTCTGTTGCTGAATGTATGTGATGTATTCTATATTTGTGGCATTGTGATGGTGTAAGTGTATTGAGTGCTTCTAGGTCTGTGTTACTCCATTTCACTACTCCAAATGAATAGCTCAATATTGGTATAGCATAACGTCGCTAGGCAATGAAAACCTCGTAACTCAAATTGGTCAAATTTTACAGAAGAAACAAAAAACTAATTATAGAAATCACATGGGGATCTGATTAGTCAAATGTAGTAGTTTCTGCTACACAATATGGATCCAGTCATTGGTACATAAGACTTTATTATGCACTTCAAATTGTCTGCCAGTTTTTGGAGTTACGAGGTTTTCACAGTTATTTTTTTGGTATTGATGGAGATAAGAGGCATGTAACGAGTGCACGGTAAATAATTGAAATGAATGAATGTTTAATTTGTTTTTAAAAAAACTTACTTAAACTATGCACTATTTGTGTATTATGAAACATCTGTAAGGATACATTGTTATAGATATAAAGTGAAATGAATAATTTCACATTGATCAAAATATTGGAATCTGGATGTTAATAAATTATAGTGTTTAAAAAACATAGAAACAATGTCGTTAGTTTATTACTGTAAACATTTGTGAAGTTTACTAACATTTATTATTGTTACTATTCCTGCTACTATCACAGTCATAGTAGGCTGTAAACAAGTTTATTTTCGGCTGCATTTTTTTAGACACAGACATGTTCTCTCATTACAAATGTGAGACAATGTTTCATAAAATGAATGCACATCCTTAGGAAGGACCAGCTTTAGTTGTTGCAAATTCGTAAACTTTTCTGCGCTGATCTTTAGTGGTGAACTGTAGAGAGGGGGCACTGTAAGTGAGCTGGGTATGTTTGACATCTTTCTTGGAAGTGGTTCCCATATATCGCTGAATTTCAATTTATATTCCATTTTTCTGGAGGGATCATACTTGAGACACCGGATATCAGTCACTGTTGGATCCCCAATTTTGGATCCTGGCCGAATAGATGAATACAATGAGAGTTTATCATAGGACTTGAAAAACGTGTGGTCCAAATAATTGACAACATAAGGTCTAGGACTTTGTCTTGCGGTAGCACAAACTTCTACATAGCCAGCAGGACTATAAATGTGTCTGTTTTTTAACTTCCTTTCTATGGTGGAGTGCAGAGAATCACAATACATTTGAGTGTGACCTTTCTCCAGATATTTTTGCACTATTGTAATGCCTTTCTGATTGGTGAGATGAGCCAGTGCATTACTCATGACTGAGTTTCGATTCTGGTACGTGCACCCATCACTATAGAAAATAGCTTCTGAATCATTTGGACGTACATTTCTATAAAATGCCCAAGTATACTGGCAAATTCTAAAGCTGTCCACCATCACTCTCATGCTAAAGATAACAATAACCATCGTTACTTTTTAAATCATAGATGGTAAAGTTGTGGACCTTCAGTTTGCTTTCATAATACAGTGTAGATGCTTTTAGTCTGGGAGAAAGCAGAAGTGCTTGAAGGTCCACTGTCCTAATTTATCACTATTTTTCACTTCCCTTGCCTCAGTTTTTTCAGGCCATATGCAAAGAGTATTCATTGTCTGTGAGATTGCCGGTCTGGTGAGAACAACGAAGATCGCACTGGTCCTTTTTTAGGCGAAAATGAGTTAAGATTATTTTCATCAAATACCTCGCAGAACTTTTTGTAAGCAGCTGGGATTTGTCCTCTTTTCTTGCAAAATTGTGTACATTCCCTATGTAGTTCTGATTTACTCTGCCAGTTAGGTTCCAAGTAGAGTTTTGTGGAAGAACGATGGCAGTATTGCGATTCCAGGTTTGGCGACTCTGCAAAAAAAATCTGATGCTGATTGTCGTCCACCTGAAACTTTCGTTGGTCTCTCCTGCATTTGAGGCCCTTCTGCAAGCGTTCTTCCTGATGCACTACATGCCCATGTTCTGACACTCCATTCGCCTAAGCACAAAGTATTCAGAAACATAGTCTTGCAGACCGTTTTCCTCTGTCCTTCTATTACAAAATTGTAATATAGTTTGTTAGAACGGTGAGATTTATTAGATTCTGAATTATTTCTGCGTCTTTTAACTGGAACATAGTAGACATGGCTTCTAAAAAAAAAAAATTTCTTTTACCCCAAGACATATCCTGCCAGAAATGATGAAATATTAGCTGTCTCTACTCTGATGTAATAACCTTGCAATTCCTGTTCCGATTTAAGGAAGAATGTTTACAAGTACATCGTGGTTTGATTTCCCTCCTACTTCTGCTCATTTTTGGTCTCTTTTTGCCAAATTCATCATTTTGCATTCCTAAATAATCCTGTCCCCTCATACATTTTTCTTTCTGCAAACTTTGAAGTGATTGATTGCTTTTTCTTTTACGGCGCTGCTTAGTACTTTTTACTCCCACATCAACTTCATCATCATCATCTTCCATGCTTCTGTTACTGCTATGGTCATTCCACTGGAGATATCATCCTCGCTGCTCTGTTCGAAAAGACTTTCAAACTCAGAAGTGGAATTCGCCTCTGTATTGGCTTCTTTTTATGCATTATTGTAGTGTAAACAATAATGTCATCAATAATATTTAAATAATTTAATCACCTCAACTTCCAAACAAGGATCTTACTTGAAGTTACAACAATATGAACTACAGTTTACCTTCATTTTGTAGTTCTACTCTTTCCTTTGGTGCGGGACAAGGAGGAACCTGACTAGAATCTTCTTCCAGTGATTTTATATGATATGATCTGTTGTCGGCTTGTTTCACAAGGTGAAAAGTGAATTTACTCTTTTTACCCACAGCTGAAAACAAGGAAGTTACTGTAGAATGTATAGGATTCTGTTCAGTTCTAAAATGAGAACCTCGTATGTACCAAGTGCAGTCTGCTTTATGCGCGATGAAAAACTCATAAGTCAACATTGTATTTAACAAGGTCATTATTAATTCTGTATATTAAAATACAGTACATAAATACCTAGAAATTCTAACATGTACCTGTAGCAATAAAGCAGTGTTGGGTCTGTCAGTCAAAAAGGTTAATATCACATCAAAAAACGTTTTAATCTCGGAGCAATTGTCCGCCCTGCACACTAACAATGGCGATTACCAGAGACAATTACTGGAAATGTGAGGTTTACAGCACAAACTACATATCACTGGAGATGTGAGTTTTTCATTATTGCCGCTAGATGGCGACACCGTTCAACTTGAAGAAGGAAGGTTTCAACAGGCTATGTGGCATATTTGTCTACATTTGGTAATGGAGTTACGTGGATTTCATTGTCAGATGGAGTTACGAGGTTTTCATTGCCTAGCGACGATAAGTATTTATAGTTTTGTCTTGTCTCTTGCTGTCAATTCTGTTTTCAGTATTTATGTTAGTCTTTGTCTATATTTTTCTTTTAGTTCTTCTTTAATATATGTATTATCTACTCCTATTATTTGTCTGTATCCTAGATATTTATAGGCAACTGTTTTTCCCATCGCTTCTATGGAGCCACTGTGGTTATTCAATATGTAATCTTCTTGTTTAGTGTGTTTTCCCTTGACTATGCTATTTTTCTTACATTTGTCTGTTCCAAAAGCCATATTTATATCATTGCTGAATACTTCTGTTATCTTTAGTAATTGGTTGAGTTTTTGATTTGTTGCTGCCAGTAGTTTTAGATCATCCATGTATAGCAAATGTGTGATTTTGTGTTGGTATGTTCCAGTAATATTGTATCCATAATTTGTATTATTTAGCATGTTGGATAGTGGGTTCAGAGCAAGGCAGAACCAGAAAGGACTTAATGAGTCTCCTTGGTATATTCCACGCTTAATCTGTATTGGCTGTGATTGATATTATTTGAATTTGTTTGGATATTAAGTGTGGTTTTCCAATTTTTCATTACTATGTTTAGGAACTGTATCAATTTAGGATCTACTTTGTATATTTCCAATATTTGTAGTAACCATGAGTGGGGTACACTATCAAAAGCTTTTCAGTAATCAATGTATGCGTAGTGTAGCGACCTTTGTTTAGTTTTAGCTTGATATGTCACCTCTGCATCTATTATCAGTTGCTCTTTACATCCTCGTGCTCCTTTGCAACAGCCTTTTTGTTTTTCATTTATAATTTTGTTCTGCGTTGTATGTGTCATTAATTTCTGTGTAATTACTGAAGTTAATATTTTGTATATTGTTGGTAGGCATGTTATGGGGCGATACTTAGATGGGTTTGCTGTGTCTGCTTGATCTTTAGGTTTCAGATAAGTTATTCCATGTGTAAGTGTATCAGGGAATGTGTATGGGTCTGCAATGTAACTGTTAAATAATTTATACATCTAAAAACAAAGATGATGTGACTTACCAAACAAAAGCGCTAGCAGGTTGATAGACACACAAACAAACACAAACATACACACAAAATTCAAGCTTTCGCAACCAACAGCTGCTTCATCAGGAAAGAGGGAAGGAGAGGGAAAGATTAAAGGATGTGGGTTTTAAGGGAGAGGGTAAGGAGTCATTCCAATCCTGGGAGTGGAAAGACTTACCTTAGGGGGAAAAAAGGACAGGTATACACTCGCGCACACACACACACATATATCCATCCGCACATACACAGACACAAACAGACTTTGCCTTTACAAATGTCTGCTTGTGTCTGTGTATGTGCGGATGGATATGTGTGTGTGTGCGAGAACTTATGAAATTTGTTGTTAATAATCCAACCCAGTTCAGAAGTAATAGCAGTGTGCATAGCTATAACACCAGGCGAAAGGATGATCTTCACTATGCAGGGTTAAATCTGACTTTGGCACAGAAAGGGGTAAATTATGCTGCCACAAAAGTCTTTGGTCACCTACCAAACAGCATCAAAAACCTGACAGATAGCCAACTAACATTTAATAATAAAGTAAAAGAATTTCTAGATGACAACTTCTTCAACTCATTGGCTGAATTTTTAGATATAAATTAAGGGGGAAAAAACTTAAACATTAGTGTCATGCAATATTTTGTGTAATGTAATATCTTGTACAGACATCTTTTATTAGTCTGACACGTTCCACATCATTACGAAGTGTCGTATTCATGATTTATGGAACAAGTATTAATCTAATCTAATCTAATCTAATCTAAGTAGCACAGGGTGGAATAATCTCCCCCCTGCTATATTCATTATACTCTATGGACGTACCAACCACCACCAGACCTAACGAACAAGTCCAACTCTATGCGGACGATACTGCCTACAGGAACTCAGGACCCTCAACAATCACAATCAACAGTGAAACAATGACATACATGATGAAAATTCAAGAGTGGGTGCATAAAACCAAACCCAAATAAAACTCAACTAATCCTGTTCAGACACCGTGACATACCCAGAAAGATGAGACAACACCAGGAAAAAATCATACTAACGCTGTGGGGAACCAGACTGAACATGACCGACAAAGCAAAGTACCTAGGAGTGACTCTAGACAAGTACCTAAACCTGGACGAACATGTCAAAGAAACACCAAACAATGCAAGGGAACGTCAGTCCCTGATGAGGCGAGTTCAGGTAAAATTCCATGGCTGCAATGACAAAATAGTGATTAAGACATACAAAACATTTGTACGTCCCCTCTTTGAGTATGTGGTGGCCCCCCTAGCCTGTATGTCTTAAACAAAAACAGAAAGACTATATCAGACTGAAAGATGCATGCTACGAAGCAAACTGAGACTTCCACCCACCACCCCCAGACAAGAAGTGTACAGCGAAGCAAAAGTCACACCCCTACACATGAGACTCTCCATCCTCCAAGCACATTATGGCCGATGTATACTAACAAGTTGCCCCGACCTCACACAGCTTTTCACAAACATACCTAGATGTAAAAACAAACCAAAGTTCAAATACACATTCCCATCTTGAACAATCATACACAACATACTAACAACACACCCAGACACAATATAAAACCACGAACTTTCGGCGCAGATGAAACTAATAGCACAGGAAACACCAACTCCACCGCACCTTCTGGCACTGAATCCAGATCCCGACCCAATGTGAACTCCCACACACCTGTAAAATCTAAATATTGCACAGCCTTAGATCATGACTGACATCAAGCCAGTCATTCACATTTTCATAACCACAGACGTATATACGACCTAAACCTGTACCTTCAACATAAATCTTTCACTTTGTTAACCATCAAGGTATTTCTATTATAAGCAAAACTCCCCCAAAAAAACCTCAGTAACTGTGTTTCACCTATGTCATAATTTTATCTTAATTCCTAAATTTCATGGGGGGGTATCCCGAGTCAGTCAGTCCACAGCCAATTTTCAGATGAGAAACCTGTATTGGTTAGATCAACAACAATGCATCAACTTAACCATGAAATAAGAATAACACCAATAGGCCATGTATTAAAACAATGACAGTGCCTGTTCAGTTTATTTGAAAGACTGTGAACTGTGTGGGTAGGGTTTTACTGACAGTAAACAATTTTAGCAGTATGCTGAAGTTTGCCTGCAAACTATTAATGAGGCTTATCAAAAGTTAACCAATAGTGAATTGGCCATATTAACTGTGTAATACTGGGGGGATTGTAAACAGTGAAAGTAAAGAACTGTGAAATGCAACTGTGCAACTGTCGGCTACATCATTTGCAGTAGTCAGTGTTGAACTTCCACCTCCATTTTTCAGCCACTATAACAATGCAGTACATCGACACCGATTACTGTCAACGAAGACATAAAGCAGGCGAATGTCACATGTTCAGAGGTGTCGCTCTTTAAAGGACCTCAAGCCTCATTTACGAGGTGTACCGGTATGAAATGAGTGTTTTTTTGTGAAAATGAAACACTAAATTTGAATTGAAAAGTAAAAACATTTTATTCAAAGTACTGACCATTGCTTTCTATGCATTTTGACAACCTTTCTGGCAATTTTTGGACACCACGCCAATAGAAATGTTCGTCTTTTGAAGCAAACCAATCAGACACCCAATTTTCGACTTCTTGGGAATTGAAGTGTTCCTTAGCCAATGCGTGTCCAATTGATGAAAACAAATGGTAGTCAGAAAGGGCCAAGTCTGGTGAGTATGGCGGGTGGGGTAGCAGCTCCCAGCCAAGTGTTTTGATTGTATCCTGAACCAGTTTTGCTTTGTGTGCAGGTGCATAGTCGTGTAAAAAAATTACTTTGCCATGTCTTCTGGCCCATTCTGGTCTTTTTTCGATCAATGAACAGTTCAAATTGATCATTTGTTGTCTGTCACAATTAGTATTCACAGTTTCACTGGGTTTTAGAAGCTCATGTTACACCACACCTTCCTGATCCCACCAAACAGAGATTCTTGTCGAATCGATGTGATTTTGCAGTCAATGTTGATTATTGTCCCAGATTAACCCATGATTTTTCCCGTTTATGATTCTTAAAATAAATCCATTTTTCATTGCCAGTAAAAATTCAATGCAAAATTGATTTTATTTCTTGACTTTGAAGCAAAATTTGACAAATGGTTTTTCGGTTTTCCATCTGTCTTTCATTCAATTCATGTGGCACCCATTTTCCACACTTTTGTATCTTTCCCACAGCTTTCAAACGGTCAGAAATTGTTTGTTGTGCAACATTTAGCATTGCTGCCAGTTGCTTCTGACTCAAAGTATCATCTTCATCCAATATTGTTTGCAATTCGGCATCTTAGAACTTTTTTGGTGGTCTTCCACATTCTTTATTTCTTACATCAAAATCATAATTTCTGAACCATTGAAACCATCTTTTGCATGTTGCTTCTGATAGAGCATGATCACCATATGCCTTGACAAGCATTCGATGTGACTCTGCAGCACTTTTTTTCAAATGAAAATTAAAAATTAATGCTTTCTGCAAATCATCACTTTCTTGTACAAAATTCGACATTGTTAACAAGATGAAAACATATAATATTTGTTTGTTCCGTGACTTGTTGTATACTACATATCTTTGACAGATGTCATACCAACCAAACAAACAAAAAATTAAGGCTCGTTCACAACAAATGTTCCCTATCGACACATTTGTATCTTAACGCTCATTTCATACCGGTACACCTGGTAGTACTAACTGCAGAAATGTGTGGCTTATGATGACTTTTTTGACCATTGTACTCCATTCTTTTTAACTCCCTATGCACAGTCATAGTGCTAAATGGACTTCTGGTGGCACTTTGGAACTGACTGGTGATTTTGCACAGTATTTTACAACCACCTTCTGGAATGCTTGACGGTCCTTGTTTGTCAGTACATGAAATCTGCCTGATCTTGGTCTAGCCGTGGCTGATCTCATTTGTTTGTACCTCATCACAGTTACATCACCAATAGTTGACTTGTGCAGCTTTATGAAGATCTAAAAGTCCCTGATTTAACTGTTACTCAGGTGGGATATAATGACTAATCTGCTTTCAAAGTCACTGAGCTCTGGTGACCAACCTGTTCTGCTTTTGCTGCCTGCCTGCCCAGGAGTGCAGCACTCCTTACCTCCTTTTATACTGGTGTGCCTGCCTCTGATGATATCTAGTGTTCAATTCCAAGTTACAAAGAGGTCTCCAAATACCTCTCGATCACATAGTACTTATAGTCTACGTACGAGGGGGACCCAAAAGTAACTGGAATCATAATGCTGCACATTGTGTACTTGTAGTAGCAGGTTGCGTTGCCAGAGGGTTGTAGTAGGAGCTCTGCTGAGTCATTCTGCCATGCAGCATCACCCAACAGTGAGAAGTGTGGTTTCTTTTGCAGTTCTTTGAGTGTGTGTACAGTGCAGACGTGACACGAGGAAATGGCTAGTTCTTACGAACAATGTGCGGCAATGAAGTTTTGTTTCTTGCTCAGCAAGAATGCAGCAGAAACTGTTGCGACGATTCAGACAGCCTACAAAGACCATGCTCTTAGTAAAATGCAAGTGTACAAATGGCTATCTTGGTTGAAAAATGGAGAAATGATGGTTGAAGATCAGCTCCGTTCCGGTCGACCTTCAACTGCTCGAAGCGAAGACAACATCGACAAACTCCGTGATCTCATCAGTGAAGATCAACTCAGGACAATTGACCAACTTGAGCTCAATTCAGCACATCTTGACCATAGATTTGGGGATGCGAAGAGTGGCAGCAAAATTCATGCCGAAGCTTCTTACCGGAGATCAAAGGGATCGTCGCGTTCAAGCCTGTCTCGAAATGAGGGATGCATTCAAAGATGATCTACATTTTTTCAACAAAATCATTACAGGTGATGAGTCATGGTGCTATGGGTATGATCCAGAAAGTAAACAACAGTCATCACAATGGAAGTCATCTGGCTAAGCTCGACAAGTGAAATCCAATGTGAAAACGATGTTGATCTGTTTTTTTGACATCAAAGGGATTGTACACTCTGAATTTGTCCCTGAAAACCAGACAGTAAACCAACAATTCTGTTAGGAGGTTATGCAATGGTTTCACAGAAGTTTGTCACGAAAACATGCGGCTTTGTGGGATTGTGGCGTGTGGTTCCTGCATCACGACAACGCTCCCGCGCACACGGCTCTCAGCGTTCATCAGTTTTTGGCCTCAACAAAGATGACTACTTTGACCCACATGCCCTATTTGCCAGATTTAGCACCATTGGACGGCTTCCTATTCCCGAGGATGAAAAGAGACTTAAGAGGGAAGCGTTTTGCGGATGTGGAAGACGTAAAACGCAACGTCATGAAAGTGCTAGCAGGTATCAAAGAGGATGAATTTAAAAGGTGCTTTGAACACTGGAATGAACATTTGGACAAGTGTATTAATGCTAATGGGGAGTACTTAAAAGGAGATTAAGGTTGTATTTGAAAACAATAAAGTATTTCCTTTCTGGAAAGGAATTCCGGTTATTTTTGGGTCCACCCTCATATAAAAATATGTAAAATGAGGGAGAGGCAACCAGTTACCTACACTGGTGTGTGGCACACAGAAACATATAATAGAAAACAGTTAACACTACTCTTTCAAACTCTAACCCTCTTTTTAGTAGTAGTACCCCTGTGCTTTTCGTACTAGAAAAAGAGCAAGTTCTCGAAAAGCAGTGTTAATTACATCTCGGTGTCCATGTTGATGTGTGTGCGAATGTGTGTACACTTATTAGAAAAGGAGCAAGAGCTTGAAAGCTTTTGTTAACATTTACTGTCTCACATTCTTTTGTGGTACACACCAGTCCTATACAGGTGACTGCTTGTGTGTCCCTTATTTTACATGATGTTCCACCCAGTATTATATTCCAGTGGCAAGATATTCACAGGATCCATTTACCATAACAAAAGAAAATGGGGTTCCCTATCACTTCAAAAGAAAATTAAAAACCTATCTAATCAGCCACTCTTTCTGCAAATTGTATGTGTATCTAGATGTGAGGATTAAAAAGTTCTGCTAGTCACAAGGCAAGAAGCTGTGTTTGTTATCCGCCTGTATGTCAGGTGGTGATGTACTGTAAATAGAAGTCAGTATTTTTAGATGTAAAAATATTTTCTTTGAAAACTATCAAAGTAATTAATAAATGTTCAGCTGCTAATAGAAGGCAAGCAGTAGGTGTACAGTAAAACTGAGGAAACTGCAGCTGTTTTCAGATTAGCAGCTTTCTTATTGACTTACTTGATTAAATGTAGATGGTATGAATGTCAGTAACAGGAAGGAATTTAACTATGGGTTACTGTCAATACAGAATACATATTAAGTTCCTATGATGTCTCTGTCTCATGTTACATTTTTGATGGCACATACTGAGTGCAATGAATGAATGAATGAGCTAATGAACAAAGAGATGGTGCTGAATGGTGTAGCACATGATTAATCAATGAGCATCCATCAGAAGTGTCCTGCAAAGAGCACTGTAAGGAGGATAAATACTACTGGAGCAGCAGCTACAACAATTATCATAAAAAAATGTGTACACAATAGGACCAAGTGATTTTGAAAGCAGAGCACAGTTCCATCAAGGACTATTATATAATGCATATATTCAGGTAGTTGATCATCGCCATATATACACTCCTGGAAATTGAAATAAGAACACCGTGAATTCATTGTCCCAGGAAGGGGAAACTTTATGGACACATTCCTGGGGTCAGATACATCACATGATCACACTGACAGAACCACAGGCACATAGACACAGGCAACAGAGCATGCACAATGTCGGCACTAGTACAGTGTATATCCACCTTTCGCAGCAATGCAGGCTGCTATTCTCCCATGGAGACGATCGTAGAGATGCTGGATGTAGTCCTGTGGAACGGCTTGCCATGCCATTTCCACCTGGTGCCTCAGTTGGACCAGCGTTCGTGCTGGACATGCAGACCGCGTGAGACGACGCTTCATCCAGTCCCAAACATGCTCAATGGGGGACAGATCCGGAGATCTTGCTGGCCAGGGTAGTTGACTTACACCTTCTAGAGCACGTTGGGTGGCACGGGATACATGCGGACGTGCATTGTCCTGTTGGAACAGCAAGTTCCCTTGCCGGTCTAGGAATGGTAGAACGATGGGTTCGATGACGGTTTGGATGTACCGTGCACTATTCAGTGTCCCCTCGACGATCACCAGTGGTGTACGGCCAGTGTAGGAGATCGCTCCCCACACCATGATGCCGGGTGTTGGCCCTGTGTGCCTCGGTCGTATGCAGTCATGATTGTGGCGCTCACCTGCACGGCGCCAAACACGCATACGACCATCATTGGCACCAAGGCAGAAGCGACTCTCATCGCTGAAGACGACACGTCTCCATTCGTCCCTCCATTCACGCCTGTCGCGACACCACTGGAGGCGGGCTGCACGATGTTAGGGCGTGAGCGGAAGACGGCCTAACGGTGTGCGGGACCTTAGCCCAGCTTCATGGAGACGGTTGCGAATGGTCCTCGCCGATACCCCAGGAGCAACAGTGTCCCTAATTTGCTGGGAAGTGGCGGTGCGGTCCCCTACGGCACTGCGTAGGATCCTACTGTCTTGGCGTGCATCCGTGCGTCACTGCGGTCCGGTCCCAGGTCGACGGGCACGTGCACCTTCCGCCGACCACTGGCGACAACATCGATGTACTGTGGAGACCTCACGCCCCACGTGTTGAGTAATTTGGCGGTACGTCCACCCGGCCTCCCGCATGCTCACTATATGCCCTCTCTCAAAGTCCGTCAACTGCACATACGGTTCACGTCCACGCTGTCACGGCATGCTACCAGTGTTAAAGACTGCGATGGAGCTCCGTATGCCACGGCAGACTGGCTGACACTGACGGCGGTGGTGCACAAATGCTGCGCAGCTAGCGCCATTCGACGGCCAACACCGCGGTTCCTGGTGTGTCCGCTGTGCCGTGCGTGTGATCATTGCTTGTACAGCCCTCTCGCAGTGTCCAGAGCAAGTATGGTGGGTCTGACACACCGGTGTCAATGTGTTCTTTTTTCCATTTCCAGGAGTGTAGTTGGCACCATGAACTTTGATAGTTGCTATAAGTTCTTTATGTCAATAGGAAGCAAAATATTTATTCCCAACCATTTAACCCTTACCTCAAAGTGCTCAGTTATAGAATCCTCTATCAGCTGTTAACATTTTGACCTCATAGGTTTGGGACACCATGTAAATTAAATTATCAGCTGTGATGAGAGTAGGTATTTCATCATTTGCGAGAGTGAGGGAACTTTGCAGCCATAGAATGCAGCACTAAAATCTCCCCACAATCCTTAAGAGGCAGAGTGTGTTGAAAAGCTAAATTGATGGAAGTGTTCAGCACTGCTTTACCGACTCAAACCAAACTAAAATATTCCAAGCTAAACTAGACTTCAGGTTACAAAATGGACCTGTCTGTCACCATTACCTACATTCCAGAGGCTAATATTGTTGAGTGGTACTTAAGATAGGTAAATAAATTAGTGAAATCAATGTGAAGTGAAGTAGAAATTAGAAAATGAATGAAAAACTTAGTTTAGTTTAGAAGAGTTACACACTGGCAAACAGCGGGCAGAGCAGCAGTGGCAACGGCCGGTGCTTGCAAGTCAGCACGCACAGGAGAAGCCATCGCCCTCCCCACAAAAGCGGAAGCTGTTGATTCAGCCGTCAGGGCATCGTCCGACCGGCTCACGTGTTTCTCAATTGACACATGTGATCAAAGTGCCTCACCTACATTCCAAGAGCCAATGACCGACGTTAAGAAGATTCTTCGAGAAGCTTTTCAACGTGACAGAAGAGGCAATGACCGTGAAGTCATTCACCTCCAGTGAACTGAAGTAAATAAATACGCGAGATGCAGTGGGCCCGACAGTAGTTTTCAGTTCAGTTTCAGTTCGAGTTCAGTTCCAGTACAGTTCAGTCAGCGCTGAAGACCGTCATGCAGGAAGAGACTACATTGTACAAAGAAGCACCAAGTCTCGGACACTGGCCTTCTCCCACCGCACCGCTCCGCTGGCCGACGCACAACACTGACACACGCGGCCGCTTATAGAAGAGAAACACTGGGATGCCACATCCAAGGTATCACCATCCGATTCACGACTTCGTTCTCAATAATTAAACAGACCACCTCACGATGCGTGTCTCCTGTCAACTGGGCGAAACAGTGACACGAGATACACACTGCCAGGCATAATCAGACGCTGCCACTCATGCAGCTGAAGGCTTCGCAAATGACACAGCTGCTGCTTTCCCAGCTAGAACAATCCAGTAAGGAAACCATTGTACGAATCTTTCAATAAAAGTTATCTTATGTAAAAATGCTGTTTCATTCTATGTCATACCTGAGCCAAGGAAGAACCCACCCTGCCCACATGTTGTTAAGAGAGAAAAAGTAATTTATTTAGTGTTTTTCATCCTGACATAATGCTTTAGAATCAAATGTCCTTTGCAGTAATGCTCATCCTGACAATTGACTAGCATCAAAAGAGGTTACCCAGTTACAATATAATGGCAAAAGAAATATCAGTGTTCTCTTATCTTTCTGCCTGCATATTTATGATGATACAAAAAGCCAACATCCAGTATTGGTAGTAGTAGTTGAGCCAAAAAGACATCTTGAGATTATCTAGTTGATATTACTAGTGTAGTGATCAACCATATTTGGCCAAAAAATGTGCCAGAGCGGAAGTGAGTTGCAACAGAGCTAGCCGCAGGTGAGTAAGAGTTTTATGTGTAGGCAAAGCAAAATACAGCAGACTGCTGTTGCCAAGTGGTGTCAGCTGGGCACAGTGTAGCAACAACCGACACTGCAATATGCTAGTGGAAGGACAGAAGCCTTTCCTCACTTGCCACCACCAAAGTGTTTAGAGTACATGCCAGAAGCCCTAAATGAGTATAGGCTGGAGCATATAAGTACTCAGCCATTCATGTACTAAATGATTCTCATCTCAGTATCACAGCCTACAACACGAGCCTGTGACAACTAGAGAAACATTCCAGAACGCAGTATGGGGTCTGCTGTTTGACCACATGACAGGGCAGTCTGTCTCACAGGAAGAAGTTCACATCCATCGTCAGCTGCACCACCGTGCTGTCATCACAGTCGCAGACAGTGACATCTCTGACAGTGGCATTCAAATGACGCCACGCTCAGCCCTGCTCTATGTGGTGTCAGCAATGCTGGATGTCTATTTTTTCATGTGAGAGGCAACTGAATGCCTTCACCAACCTGGTCCTCATCCACTACAGCTGAGGGCCAGAATAAAGAAATTATTTGAACACATCTACTATCATCCTGCCATCTTATTTCACTTTCCATGGGTGACAATCCAAGGGTCATTCAACATTAGTAACAGTAGTAGCAGTAGTACTAGCAGTAGCAGTAATTGTTGTTGTTTTTGTTGTTCTAGTTGTATTGTATTGTAGTGTGCTGTGTTTTTTGTTGGTCTTGTTGACAACACAAGTAGCTTCTGCATAACACACTTGACAAGTCAGTTTACACATTATGGTATACTGATAATTTTTACTTTATGGACTGTCTGACAGCAAGTGAATGAAACACAATATCATGCCATACGTGTTTCGCCTTTATTTTCTGCAAGGCATCTTCAGTGGCCTGGAATATATACATATGTTTGCTATTTAGATTACATTTTGGTCACTGCACCTATAGATTATAAACAGTTCTGGTGGTTGGTTTTTGCTATTACGAATTAATATTTTGAACTGTACTTACAGGTTGTGTGGACAATTTTCTACATATTATGCCCCTGTTGCATTTTTAGTGTTGTTCTTCTTCTTATAAATGCCAACTGGCAATTTTTTCCCCACATTTCACAGCACTATGAACTGAACACTTGTTTTGAAGCAGCATTTTGGTTTGTGTTGCCAGCTGTCAGATGTTATTTCCAAAGATTGAATGTTATTGCCAACTTTTGAGTTTAAGTATTGAAGTTTCTGATCTTTTTGTGTAAGCATTTGTGTGTGTGTGGGGGGGGGGGGGGGGGCGTGCATGCGCGTGCGTGTGCATGCGTGTGCGTGTGTGCACGGATGCGCATGAGCGTGCACGCACGTGTGCGCATGCGTGTGTCCAGAAGGCGAAGGAGGGAGGGGGAAAGATTTTTTTTTCCCCCTGGTTGTGTGAGTGGGATGATTTTTATCTTAACCATTTCTTTTATTAAGTGTAGTAGGGAGCCTGTGCTGATGTGTGTGTGTTTATTTATCACATGTTTGTTTTCAGCGATGGCTTTCTGAATGTGGAAGTTTTCTTGCATTTGTATAAGATGTTTGTCATGGTTGCTTATTCTATTTCTTGTGTTACACATATAAAGGGGGAAATGATTTCCAAGCATAAATATTTAAAATTTCAGGTAATACACTCCACATTTTTCAGTAGAGGGCAATTATAAAGTCCATGAAACACCTTAAAAAATCAATGTAGATAAATGGCTAAACATAACAAATGATACAGTAGATGAGAGACAAACTTTAAAAGATGTTTGTGAATATTATACCAGCAAGTTAGTTTAGAAAACCACTGACAGAAGCACCACCAACACTAGTTGCTGAAAATGGTGAGAAACCAGGCAGAGAAAGCATTTTTTGTGTTAGAATTAGCCCTTTGTCAGTCTGTAGCAAGTGTGCAAAGAGCTTTCTGTGGCTAGTCTGACAAGACACCACCTGTTCACAAGAGCATAGCAAAGTGATACAAGAAATTGGAGAAGAATGATTGTGCGTTTGATGCAAAACATTTGGGCCAATGGAGCAAATCTCCCATCTCGACATGTTGCAATTGCGACTGATGCCACAACTCAAAACTGATAACAAGGATTTCATCTTTCAACAAGTTGACCCCCCGCCCCATTCTTTACAGTTGCACAACTGTATACAAGATTACCTGCCAGAGATTGCCTTGTCACCAGAAAGGTCTTGTCGTGCCTGCTAAATTGGAGTTAATAAAGTGGTCACCAAGGTCGCTGGAGTTGACGCATTTTGATTTTTTTCTTGTGGGTGTTGCATCAAGGATAGTGCGTATTTTACGGCTCTGCAGACTTAAGGCACCAACTGCAGCAGCTGTTCCTGCTCTCACTCCTCATACACTGGGTTGGGTATGGGAAGAATTGGACTAGTGGCTAGATGTGTGCTGCGTGGCTAAGGGTGGACATACAGAACATTTACAAAGATTGTAAAAGAAGCATTTTTAACATTGTGCAGCCCTGTCAGCAACTGTGGTAATTGAACATGTATCACATCAGCCTCAGTTGCAAAGAGAAACCAATCTTTACCCAGGTTTTGGCAAAAATAATTTGGCCTTCTTCAGAAGCCAGTGACACTAAACTACTGCATGCCAAAGTTTGGCCAAATTCTTTTGGCTGAAACCTGGGTAAAGATTGGTTTCTATTTTCAACTGAGGCTGGCATGTTACATGTTCAATTGTAAAAGAACTTTGACAGTTTGTCTTTCATAAGCTGTATTGTTTGTTACATTGTTGTTGGCCAGTTGTCTGTACAGAATTTTTTGATAGGTTTCATGAACGTTATAATTATCCTGCAGTACAATACAGTCCTCAGCTTGTGGTCTCACGGTAGCATTCTCACTTCCCGAGCACGGGGTCCCAGGTTTGATTCCCGGCAGGGTCAGGGATTTTCACCTGCCTCATGACGACTAGGTGTTGTGTCTTCTTCCATCTTCATCATCAGCATTCATCACCATTATGGTCAGAGGAAGGCATGGCAAACCACCTCCACTAGGATCTTGCCTAGTACAGTGGTGCGGGTTTCCCGCATCGTTTCCCCACGCTCTGTCAAGGAGTATGGGACTTCAGCATCATCATCAGTACAGTACATTTTATACATTTAAATATCCTTCAGTGAATTTAAAGCAGTGTGACTAAAAATTTCCAAAGGTTTTGTCTTCAGTAATCGCCTTTACGTTTTTTAAAACATTTAAATTCAATTTGACAAGTACCATTTTGGCAGAGGCATGTGTTGATTTGTGTCATAGGTAAATTTTTGCTTTATCTAGTAAAGTGATAATAACTATCACAGTTTTTTTGCAATCTGTTGTCCTTGCCTATTACATTTCTTTTAATGAATGTGCTGATGGCTGCTTTGTAGTTTCCACAAAATGTGGCCCCATATTTAAGGGGAGAACAAAATCATACATGAATCCACTCTATGCTGTTTTTTCACTACAGCATGACTGGGCAGTGCAAAGAAGGTAGCAGGCATTGCTTAATTTTCCATTATGATAGTCTGTATGCTTATTCCACTTTACATTACACTGCAGTCATAAATATAAGAATTTGGTTTCTAAACTGTTAACAATTGGTTCATTCTTGATAGAGAGCACTCTGAATTTTTAGTGCAACAGTTGTTTTACTATTTATTAAAAGTTAATTATTCTTTGTCCAGTTGCTGTCAGGCATATTCAGAAAGTGAGTGTAAGGTGACCATAACAGGTGGTTTTTTGCTTTCTGAAAGTTGGCAACACTGAGTCGTAAAGAGGGATCTCCTGACCAGAGTGAGCATCACAGGAACACAGTGATATGTATACTCACAGTGCAGTGTCCAGTGCGAGCCACATGCAGTGATCGGCTTCCTACTCACAAAAGGAATAACACCTACCGAAATTTTTTCACGAATCAAAATGGTTTACAGCAAAAGTGTTATGAACAGAAACAGTGTATGTAAGTGGTGTGTGAAGTTTAGTGGAGGCAGAACAAATGTTTGTGATGAACAGAGCAGTGGAAGACCTTCCATTCTGACTCATGAGTTGGTGTAAAAAATCGAGAAAAGTGTTTGGGAAGATTGCCAATTGGTAGTGGATGAAATTTCTGCAGTGTCTGCACTGCTCCCTGGAGCTCTCTTATACAACTCACTGAAATGCTGGGATACTGGAAACATTATGCAAAAAGGGTGCCAAAACAGTTGACAGAGAAGTACAAGAAAAGTCGACAGTGCCCGCACGTTTCTTGAGCAACTTGAAGTTGAAGATAAGGATTTTCTGAGCTTTATTGTGACTGGAGATGAAAGGTGAGTAGATCACTGCATGCCTGAGACATAAAGACAGTTGTCAATGTGGCATCACACTAACTCCCCATCTGCCAAAAATATTCAAAATGACAATTTTGGGCTAAAACAATCCTTGCCTCATTGTTTTGGGGCTGACAAGGGAACCTCCCCATCGCACCCCCCTCAGATTTAGTTATAAGTTGGCACAGTGGATAGACCTTGAAAAACCGAACACAGATCAATCGAGAAAACAGGAAGAAGTTGTGTTGAACTATGAAAAAAATAAGCAAAATATGCAAACTGAGTAGTCCATGCGCAAGATAGGCAACATCAAGGAGAGGGTAAGCTGAGGAGCGGCATGGTCCCTTGGTTAGCCTGAGCAGTTGCGGAACTAAAGGTCCTTGGTTCAAGTCTTCCCTCAAGTGAAAAGTTAATTTTTTTATTTTCAGACAATTATTATCTGTTTGTTCGTCCGTCCGATGCGAGGTAACTGCGCCATAGTATGAATCCACAAGAAAACCTAAATCGGGCAAGGTAGAAGCATCTTTTTACCCATTCGCCAAGTGTACAAGTTAGGTGGGTCGACAATATATTCCTGTCATGTGACGCACATGCCATCACCAGTGTCGTATAGAATATATCAGACGTGTTTTCTGGTGGAGGAATCGGTTGAACTATGACCTTGCAATCAAATGCGGTCGCAAAACACAGACACTAAACTTATTACAGTGAACAGTGACGTAAATAAATGAATGGACAGATCATAACTTTGCAAAAATAAAGAAAGTAAACTTTTCACTTGAGGGAAGACTTGAACCAAGGACCTTTTCTTCCGCAGCTGCCTACGCTAACCACGAGAGCACGGCACTCCTGAGCTCACACTACATTTGATGTTGCCTATCTTGCGCATGGACTGCACAGTTTGTATATTTTGCTTATTTTTTTCATAGTTCCACACAACTTCTTCCTGATTTCTCGATTGATCTGTGTTCAGTTTTTCAAGGTCTATCCACTGTGCCAACTTATAACTAAATCTGAGGGGGGTGTGATGGGGAGGTTCCCTTGTGAGACCAGTAATGTACAGCAATATTGTGAGACCTTAAAAAATCTCAAAAGGAGCATTCAAAACAAAAGAAGGGAAATGCTGACAAGAGGACTGTTGCATGACAATGCTCATCTTTGCATAGCCTCAGTCGTTGAGGTCCTGTTGGAGTAACTTGGTTGGGATGTTTTGAACCACTCCTCCTATTCCTCCAACTTAGCACCTTCAGATTATCATCTTTTTACCTCCTTGAAGGCACACAGAATTAAATTTTCAACTGATAAGCAGGTGCAGAAAGAGTTCTGAGTGGGGGAAGAAATTGACGGGAGAGTTCTTTGAGGAGCGCATAAAGAAGATTGAACCATGGCTCACCACATGCACTGAACATTATGCTTATTATGTGAAAAAAAATCTAGTATACTTACCTCCCAAACATGCCCTGCAAATTGTTTTGTAACGGTATTTACTGATTGCTGTAATTCTTCCTTGCTTTCCCATTTTAAAAGAAATGTGGTGCCATCTGAAAATACACTGAAGAGCCAAAGAAACTGGTACACCTATCTAACATCGTGTAGGACCTCCGCGAACACACAGAAGTGACGCAACATGACATGGCATGAATTCGATTAATGTCTGAAGTAGTGCTGGAGGGAACTGACACCATAAATCCTGCAGGGCTGTCCATAAATCCATAAGAGTACGAGGGGATGGGGATCTGTTCTGAACAGCACACTGCAAGGCATCTCAAATGTGTTCAATAATGTTCATGCCTGGGGAGTTTGGTGGCCAGTGAAGTGTTGAAACTCAGAAGACTGTTCCTGGAGCCACTCTGTAGCAATTCTGGATGTGTGGCATGTTGCATTGTCCTGCTGGAATTGCCCAAGTCTGTCCGGATGCACAATGGACATGAACAGATCCAGATGATCAGACAGGATAGTTATATATATGTTACCTATCAAAGTCATATCTAGACATATCAGGGGTCCCATTTCACTCCAACTCCAAGTGCCCCACACAATTTCAGAGCCTTCACCAGCTTCACAGTCCCCTGCTGACATGCAGAGTCCATGGGTTCATGAGGTTGTCCTCATACCCATACACTTCCATCTGTGCGATATATTTTGAAATGACACTCGTCCCACTAGGCAGCATGCTTCCAGTGAAGTGTTGAAACTCAGAAGACTGTTCCTGGAGCCACACTGTAGCAATTCTGGACGTGTGGCATGTCGCATTGTTCTGCTGGAATTGCCCAAGTCTGTGCAGATTACAATAAATCCAGACCTTTACTGCTTACAGGTGTTGATAAATATCAATGGGGACAATTGAAAAATGTGTGCCCCAACTGGGACTCGAACCTGGGACCTCCTGCTTACCTGGCAGACGCTCTATCCAACTGAGTCACCGAGGACACAGATGATAGTGCGACTGCAGGGACTTATCTCCAGCACGCTCCCCGTAAGACCCACACTTTCCAACTTTCTGTCCACACACTACATTTGTAGTGCTCCTGAACATCATACTCTGACAAGTGTTCCGAATTTATTTTTAGGTTGACATTAGTGTACTTGATGCTTAATGTTGGTGTTGACTGGCTCAGGTGAGGCATAAAGCATTGTGTTGTGTAGTCACCAAGGGTACATGAGTGGAACTTCAACTCTGAAAGCCCATATCGATTATGTTTCATTGAATCATTCACATGCTGACACTTGTTGATGGCCCAGCACTGAAATCTGCAGCAATTCGCAGAAGGGTTGCACTTCTGTCCTGTTGAACAATTCACTTCAGTCATTGTTGGTCCCATTCTTGCAGGATCTTTTTCTGGCTGCAATAGTGTCACAGATTTGATGTTTTACTGGATTCCTGATATTCAAAGTACACTCGTGACATGGTCATACAGAAAAATCCCCACTTCATCGCTACCTCAGAGATGCTGTGTCTCATCGCTCATACGCTGACTTTGATACCATGTTCAAACTCACTTAAATCTTGATAACCTGCCATTAACCAGCAGTAACCAATCTAACAACTGCACCAGACACTTGTTGTCTAATATAGGCATTACCGACAGCAGCATCGTATTCTGCTTGTTTACATATCTCTGTATTTGAATATGGATGCGTATACCATTTTCTTTGGCACTTCAGCTTATGATTGTTTTATAGGTATCCATGTTAATCTTAGAATGTTAATATGCAAAAGGAACAGAAGTTGTCCCATTACTGATCTTTGGGGCACATCATACTTAGTTAGATTGTACTCTGACAAGTGTTCCGAATTTATTTTTCGGTTGACATTAATGTACTTGATGCTTAATGCTTGCTTATGGTTGCTCAGGAAGGAATTGATCCAACTATTTGACAAACCTCAAATACTATACTTTTCAAACTTTGATAGCAGAATCTTATATTCCCCCTTGTTAAAAAGATTTTGATAGATTAATAAGTACTCTTGTTGGTTCCTCTTCACACCTTAGTGTACAATTAACACACTTGTAAACAGTAGTTATTTTTGATGTCTTATTTCTGAATCCAATGTACTAGTTACATGGGATTTTGTTTTTATTTACAAATTCCATGAGTTTGTCATACACATCTTTTTCCAATTTTTTTGTATTGCAAGATGAGCCTGTAGTTATTTACATTATTGCTCTCAATTTTTTACTTACTGGAATTACCTTAGATGTTTTCAGTACATCAGTCACTTTTGTTGTTTTTTCCATAATTGGATCACTTTTATAAGGGTATTGAACATATGATTGTATTACAGTTTAAGAACAAAAAATACATATCCTGGAATTAACATACTTACAGTTCTTGTGTGACAAGAATGGTATAGGCAGTTGACTATGACCTTATAGTAGGTAACATTACAGCATTTGTCTGAAGTAATTTAGGCAAACCACAGAAAACCTAAATCGGGATGACTGGATGGAAATTTGAAACTCTATCCTCCTGAATATATGACCAGATAGTTTCAAACAACACAACCACATTCAGTTTATCCCTAGTGTACGATAATATCTTGCAAAGAATTTATTGAATAATGTAAAAGACTAGTGCAGCAATGTTCATTCATTTACCCTCTCAAGTCACAGTACACACTACACTCTCTATACGCACACTATTTCATAACATAACACTACAGATGTTATCTGCTGACATCATCACTATAGCAATGATGTTTGGTTTCCATTTTATGTATCACAGTGGCTCTTATGCTTGTGTGAAATGTTGGGGCAGGATCTCCCTCCACTATGAGTGAAATCTTGTGTACAGAAAGTGGCTAAGGTGCTAGTATTGTATTGTGCATTACACAGCTTTCACAGGAAGGTTTTCAAAAAAGAAAACAAGAAAAAGAAACATTATAGTGCCAAGGTGAGTAGGCCTACCAGCTAAGATATCAAAAATGTTTTATTATTATTATTATTATTTACTTATGTTTCATGTTTCACCATACCCTTACTCTGTGTTATCTACGTAATCCTTCACCGTCTAGAATGTATTGCTAAAAAGTTTTTTTGGTTGTTTCTTTAATTTTCTTGGGGAAAGATTGAAAATTTTGAGAAATCCATTCCAGTTGTAAATCCTATTTTAATAGCATGAACATTTCTGGAGACTTTTGCTTTATCATTGCGCACTACACAGCAAACAGCTCATAAAGTCAGGAATGTGGGATGAGAGAGCCAGTTAATTGCAAAACACTCAACACACACATATGTGGCATTAGGATGCTCTGGAACTGCCACAGCAACACAGCTTGCCAATACACAGAAAACTCAAGTGCATCCGAATGTCACATATGTGGGAGTAAATGCATTGCAATTAACTGGCCCATGCATCCCACACCCATGACTTGGTAAGCCATCTGACGTGTACCAACCAGTAAAAAAGCAACAGTCTCCAAAATTAGTCATGCTAATAAAATATCATTTACAACTAAAGCAGATTTCTCAATAGGATACTAAGTTGTGGTTGTTCACCAAACCAGACTTTATGCTTCTTGGGCAGTTATTGTTCAGTTTTATTTCTTGCTATAATATGCCATTCTTAGTTGGTTCTTTCATGGTAAATAGAAGTTGTGTCTGTATCTTGTCCTACAGTCATGAACAAATCTGTTTGTGAAGTAATTATTAAGGTTATTTTTAATGAAATGAAATGAAAAGAAATGATTGTATGGCATTGATTGCCAGGAGTTCTCACCTAGGGAAGTTCAGCTGCCAAGTTGAAAGTCTTTTCAGTTGATCCTACACAGGGTGACTTGTGTATTGATGATGAGGAGGACAAATCAACACCCAGTCCTCGAGTGACTGGAGGAAAACTCCAACACAGCCGTGATTCTAACACGGGCCCACTGCATGGCAGTGAGACACACTGACCATTCAGCTAAGGGGGTGGACTAAGTTATTTTTAATGTGCATAACTCACTGGTAAATGCACTCATGTGATGTAGTTAAAATCCCCATATTTTGAACATATCTTCACAATGAGCCTTATTACCTTTTTACCTTTCTTTCCTGGAAAAGCAAATGTGGAGGAATGGGTACTCCCATGGGCGATGAGATCTTGTTCACTTTTTTTTTTTTTTTTTGTTTTGTTTTTTTGCTTATGACCAAGTGTTAGTAGCTGGAGATGAGGGAGATGCAAATTACATGTTCTGCAGATTAAAAAAAGAATTTGAAAAATGAGATCTTGTCATAAACTTATCTAAAACAGAATATCTGAAAGTGGGAGAAAATGCTGTTAACAACTTACAACTCGGTGCTGATACTGTTAAAGGGTGTCATAATTTTAAGTACCTGGGAATGACACTGTCATCCAATGGTAGAAGTATGGATGATATAAACAATAAAATTGGCCAGGGCAAGGGAGCCATAAAACAACTAAATGGTATTCTCTGGAACAAAAGCATAACGTGCAGAAGAAAACATACCATCTACCACACAATTATTGAAAGTACCACAATATGTGGGAACTAACTCAGAGGCAGAAAGATCACCTGCTGGCTGTCGAGATGGATTTCTAGAGATGGATGTGTGGACATTCTAGGCTTGATCATATTAGAAATGACAGGATGAGAGAGGTTATGAATGTCGAAAGGGCAATACTAGACTACATAGAAAGGAAGCGCCTACTCTGTTATGGTCACTTACAGAGTATGCCAGACACAAGATGGCCAAAACGTGTATGGCAATAGGCTCCACACCAAAGAAGAAAGTGCAGTAGACCTGCGAGATGCTGGAAAGGCGACGTCAATGTTGCTGGTCATTCCCACATAGAAAACTTCACAGTGTAGGCAGGTCAGTTGAAAATCATGTGGGTACTTTCACACGTGGCTCTGCCTTTGATCGTGTACACCTTCCGGGATACAGGACTGGAGTAGGTGGTGGTGGGAGGGTGCATGGGACAGTTTTTACACTGGGGGCAGTTACAAGAGTAGCAGCCAGAGGGTTGGGAAGGTGGTTTAGGGATTTCATAGGAATGAACCAAGAGGTTACGAAGGTTACGTGGACGGCAGAAACACTCTTGGTGGAGTGGGGAGGATTTCATGAAGGATGGATCTCATTTCAGGGCAGGATTTGAGGAAGTCATATCCCTGCTGGAGAGCCACATTCTGAGTCTGATCCAGTCCCTGACATGCCCCCCCCCCCCCCCCCCCCCCCCCAGATCCGGGGCACTTTTGGGGTTCTTCTGTTGGAGGTTCTGGGTTTGAAAGGATGAGGAAGTGGCTCTGGTTATTTGCTTCTGTACCAGGTCGGGAGGGTAGTTGCGGGATGCGAAAGCTGTTTTCAGGTTGTTGGTGTAATGGTTCAAGGATTCTGGACTGGAGCAGATTCGTTTGCCATGAAGACCTAGGGAAGGGACCGTTTGATATGGAATGGGTGGCAGCTGTCATAATGGAGGTACTGTTGCTTGTTGGTGGGTTTGATGTGGACGGATGTGTGAAGCTGGCCATTGGACAGATGGAGGTCAACGTCAAGGAAAGTGGCATGGGATTTGGAGTAGGACCAGGTGAATCTGATGGAACCAAAGTAGTTGAGGTTGGAGAGGAAATTCTGGAGTTCTGCTTCACTGTGAGTACAGATCATGAAAATGTCATCAATAAATCTGTATCAAACTTTGGGTTGGCAGGCCTGGGTAACCAAGAAGGCTTCCCCTAAGTGACCCATAAATAGGTTGGGGTAAGAGGGGGCCATCCTGGTACCCGTGGCTGTTCCCTTTAATTGTTGGTATGTCTGGCCTTTGAAAGTGAAGAAGTTGTGAGTCAGGATGAAGCTGACTAAGGTCTTTCCCTCTCCTTCGCTCTTTCCTAATGAAGGTTGCGAAAGCTTGAATTTTGTGTGTGTGTTTGTGTTTGTTAGTGTCTCTATCAACTTACCTGGTTCAAGCCTCATTCATGTGTCTGTGAGTATTGGAGCAATATGGTTGAGTTCGCATTTTCATAATACACCAACATGACCTTTCTGAATGGTGAAATTCATGGTAATAGAAGAGCTGCTTGCCACCTTAATCGAGATCATTATCCACAACATCCAACACTGTCGCATACCCTTTCCACCACAATTACGCAAAGGCTTCAAGAAAGAGTACCTTCATCTACAGCAGGTGTGGCTGTGGTCTCCAATGACATGCCCCCCCCCCCTCCCCATACCCAAACTGGAAGAGGGTGTACTGCATCACATTGAAGAGAACCCGTTAATGAGTACACGAGTAATTTCTTTGGCTATTAATCAGTGGAATTGTAAAATGAGATGTGCTGGGTCACACCTAACCAATTATTTGTAAAATTGTTTGAGGTACCAACATGTTTTCAAATGGCTGTAGCACTGAAATGGTTTGTTTCCAGGCACGGGTACCAATTCAAAATATTGTCTACTAACTCCCCCTGTACAACTTCTAGACATTTGTAATGGGATTTTCTGAACATCCTGTATATTGATGGCAGGGCTTGAAGGGCCTGAGAATCAATATTCATACCTAGATACTTGGGTTCATTACACATCTATAGAGTGAAAATTAACTTGAGGTTTTGATACCTGTTTCACAGTAAAGTTGTCATAAATGAATGGCATGTAGGCTTAATTATATTCCTGCTATTCACCAGTTTGCAGAATGGGAATAGATGCTTTTCCAAATGTCAGAACAGAAACATTTACCTGGTAGTATAACTCGCTAGGGCATATGGAGGTATTATCATAATTTCAAAGCAAAATTGTCATATACCATGCCACAATACAGGTAAGTAAGTGTTTGTGGCAGAGGAAGTGGCCATAGAGCAAATTCTCCAGTTTCTCATGCCATTTAGAATGCATGGGATGCTGATGACATTTGAATTGTTAAGCCTACCATCAGCTCTCAACACCCCTGCAACAGAAAGGGACAACTACACTACTGGCCATTAAAATTGCTACACCACGAAGATGATGTGCTACAGACGCAAAATTTAACCGACAGGAAGAAGATGCTCTGATATGCAAATGATTAGCTTTTCAGAGCATTCACACAAGGTTGGCGCCAGTGGCGACACCTACAATGTGCTGACATGAGGAAAGTTTCCAACCGATTTCTCATACACAAACAGCAGTTGACTGACATTGCCTGGTGAAACGTTGTTGTGATGCCGCATGTAAGGAGGAGAAATGCGTACCATCATGTTTCTGACTTTGATAAAGATCAGATTGTAGCCTGTCGCGATTGCGGTTTATCGTATCACAAAACTGCTGCTCACGTTGGTCAAGATCCAATGACTGTTAGCAGAATATGGAATCGGTGGGTTCAGGAGGGTAATACGGAATGCCATGCTGGATCCCAACGACCTCGTATCACTAGCAGTCGAGATGACAGGCATCTTATCTGCATGGCTGTAACGGATCGTGCAGCCACGTCTCAATCCCTGAGTCAATAGATGGGGACGTTTGCAAGACAACAACCATCTGCACGAACAGTTCGACGACGACGTTTGCATCAGCATGAGACCATGGCTGCGGTTACCCTTGACACTGCATCACAGAGAGGAGCGCCTGCGACAGTATACTCAATGACAAACCTGGGTGCACGAATGGCAAAACGTCATTTTTTCGGATGAATCCAGGTTCTGTTTACAGCATTATGATGGTTGCACCCGTGTATGGTGACATTGCGGTGAACGCACATTGGAAGCGTGTATTCGTCATCACTATACTGGCATATCACCCGGTGTGGTAGTATGGGGTGCCATTGATTACACATCTCGATCACCTGTTGTTCGCATTGACGGCACTTTGAACAGTGGACGTTACATTTCAGATGTGTTACGACCCGTGGCTCTACCCTTCATTCAATACCTGCGAAACCCTACATTTCAGCAGGACAATGCACCACTGCATGTTGAAGGTCCTGTACGGGGCTTTCTGGATACATAAAATGTTCGACTGCTGCCCTGGCCAGCACATTCTCCAGATCTCTCACAAACTGAAAACATCTGGTGAATGGTGGCCAAGCAACTGGCTTGTCACAATACGCCAGTCACTACTCTTGATGAACTGTGGTACCGTGTTGAAGCTGCTTGGGCAGCTGTACCTGTACACACCATCCAAGCTCTGTTTGACTCAATGCCCAGCCGTATGAAGGCTGTTGTTACAGCCAGAGGTGGTTGTTGTGGGTACTGGATTCTCAGGATCTATGCACCCAAATTGCGTGAAAATGTAACCACATGTCAGTTCTAGTATAATATATTTGTCCAATGAATACCTGTTTATCATCTGCATTTCTTCTTGGTGTAACAATTTTAATGGCCAGTAGTGTACATTCATTTCTTAAACAGAATGAAGCAGGTGAATGAGCTACAAAGGTATCAGTATGTAACTTTGGTGAATTTTCTCTGTATTTGATTACACCAAGACCTCCAGCAAAATGAGTATGTGACCTCGTGATTTCATAACTCGGATCATATTAGTACAAAATAAAGCCATAGTGGTAACTGTAGAGAAAAGTTTATAATCAGAAATATACAAATCTACGTCTGTGATCTGATTAAACTCTGTTGGATGCAGTTATTCAATTTTAGTAGTAAAATAAAGAAATCTTTTTTTACATAACATATGTACAGTTATGAACATACTGATAAAATCCTGTTACAAAATGAATATCTTTAAACCAGGGGTACACAGATAGATGTGCTATTACTGTGAGCCACAATCCTCTCATACTGACTAAATAAGTGCGGCAAAAAATTTTGGGGGGGAGGGGATTGAGGGAGTGTGAATATTAATAAAACTGACAAACTGCAGGAATGGAATCCTGAATGGAAATTGGGGGAAAAAGGCCCTATGAATGTGTGTCTGGAAATAGACTGTGTGCATGCAATGACAATGAGCCACCCCAGAGCACAGTACAAAGCTGCACTGCATCCATGCCACAACAGATGTTCAAAGTGACCTCCAAGGAATTCCAGGTGACTGAGACAGTAGTGATAGTCATGCAGGATACACGTAACCATACTTTGGCTTCCACCATGTTGGTGGGCCACTTTTCTTGAGCTTGCACTATGACTCATCTCAATACCTTGCAGAAACTGGTCCTCCAAATCCAGTGTACCTACAGTCCACCGCCTCCCTGCGTGTTTGTCTGTCTGAAAGAACCCATGAAAACAGAAACGCCCAAAAAGAGCTTGAAATGTTGTGTGATGTGGCTGGTGTCTGTGAGGGTACTTGTTTGGGTATAGCCGTGCTGCCTCTCGACCATTCCTATCTGCTTGGCCATACACAGACACCATCTTGGCTTGTTCCTGACATGAATATTTTGAGCTCAAACATAATGAGGTATTTTGAACAGAATGACCTCCTCCACACCAACCAGCATGGATGCCAAAAACATCTATCGAGTGAAACCCGAATTGCACTTTTCTCACATTCTACTGCTCGCAGTACACTGTGCGAGTCACACAGTCTGCAACATACAAGGAACACAAGACATGTGTCATTCATCAGTGCCACATATGATGGCAAAAATGCATTTCTGGCTGCAGTGCATAGGACCTTTTTTCCTTCATTTCCAGTCAGGAATCTGTCCCTACAGTTTGTCAGTTTTATTAATAAATGTTCATATGTTTCGTAATGTTCATATGTTTATTTTTGGCCATTCAGCATGTTTACCATGCAACTGGCTTCGTCAAAATACATTTTACATATTTCATAAAAGTATAGTTGTTACTAATTTTTATATAATACATTATGATACATATACATACATCTTTTTAGTAGTTAATAATTTGTACATTTTACTCACACCATCATTTTACATATACATAAATACATATAAATACAGAAACTTCTTACTAATCAGACAGTTTCAGCAATAATCATTATAAGTTTACATTCAAGAATTAATTATAGGGTTTTACACATTTAGTTAAGTATAGTTACATTATTTCATTTTTATACATTCCTTTCAAATTACTTCTAAGGTAATCTTCAATTGAGTAATATGCTTTATTTTTGAGCCATGTGTCTAATACCTCCTTAAATTTAAAGTGGGTGAGGGTCTTTACGGATTATGGCAGTTTATTATATAACTTTAAACTTAGGTGTTTGTGACTGTTGTGTGTCAGTGACAGCCTAGAATACAGTATATCAAGCATGCAGTTGTTTTGAATGCTGTACAAATGTAAATTCATTCTCTGTGTAAATTATTGTATATTTTCTTTTACGTATATTAAGCAGTTATACATATAGAGACTTGGGAGTGTCATTATGTTTCACATAGTGAAGTGCTCCTTACAGCTTTCTCTTGGACCCAATCCTTGTAAACATCTAATTGCTTTTTTGCCATTTGAATACACAGTTTGTACCTGGTGAATCACCCTATAACAGAATCCCATATTGTAGCTGTGACTGAAAGACTGCATAGTAGCAAAGCATCAATAAACTTTTACTGACAGAATATCTTAGTTCATACAGCAGGAATATCATGCGTGCAAGTTTGCCTGTCAGATAGCTTATATGGTCATCCAATGAGAGCCTTTGGTCTATTTTTAGTCCCAGTAGTTTGACACTGTGATTCTCTACTTTCTGTACCTTCAGATTAAAATAAATTTCCTCTATTTTTGTGTTGGTTGTACATAACTCATTAGCAATACACCACACCCAACATTTTTCAAAAAGTTCATTATTTTTGTTTGCCACCATGGTCATTAGCATATAAAACATTTTTGCAGGCTATATAGTTTGAGAAGTAGATAATAAAGAAGAATGGTCCAGAACAGAGCCCTGTGGTCAGTTTCCTTTCAAAAGTGTTGTGGATTTCAGTTATGAGGCTTTCAGTAGCTTTTATGGTTGACTGATTAGTTCTAAATCCAAACTGGCTGTCATTAAGTAATTTATTGCTCTCAAAATACATGTAAATCTGTGTGTGTGAACAGCTCTCTATGATTTTGGCAAGTATAGGGACAACTGATATTGGTCTATAGTTATTTATCTGTCACCCTTTTGTATATGGGGAGTGTAACTGTAATTTTAAGGCAATCCAGGAAAATGCCATCATCAAGGATTTTATTTGCAAGGTAGAGCAGAGGAGTTCTTATTTCTATAATTAATGCCTATATTACAAAGTTACTGAATCCATAGTAGTCTTCTGTCCTAGAGTTGTTCAACTTGTTTACAGAGTTATTTATATCTGTAGCAGTTATTTTACTCCACTTAAATCTTTTGTCTGTTTTATTATGTCATTGGAAAAGAAAAGTTTCCGCTTAAGTTAAATCATCATTTTTTGGTACCTGGGCACTTACTGAATTTATGAAGTGTTTGTTGAGTGTGTTGTAATTAACTGGGTTATTGATTTCTTCTTTCCCCATGTTTATCTCACTTTTAACTATGTTACACGCAGCTCTACATTTTTTTTAGAATTTAAAATATACTCTTCATTTGCTTTCATTTTTGCTGCTTTAATTTCAGATTTGTATATTTTTCTTAAGTTTATACATATCTATTCTTGTTTTCTTGCTTTCAGTTTTGTCCTTCAGCATGAGTAGAAGGATTCTAATTTGATTGAGGTGCGGGGTGTACCACTTTATTGTGTGTTATGGTTTATGCATATTGCTACACTTACATCTCTTAGTAATAAGAAGGCAGTTACTGTCTAATGTATTTTTTATATTGGATATGAGTGCAGAAAAAGCTTTCATTTACATCTTTGTCAATGGTTAGTATTCTAGCCCATTCTGTTCTACTCAGTTCATTTCTCATTACTTCAATGTTATCTTCTTTGAGAGCTCTATATGTAGTTAGCATCCTGGTATCATCGGGTATCAGACTTCCAGTTTTGAGCCATATGCCATCATGGTAGTCAGTAAGATTAATTCACAGAGTTTTTCTGTGAATATCTCCTCATCAGAAGCTGGTGGTCGACAAACTGCTGCAATTATGAGTTCATCCTGTATTGACCACAACTACAGCACTCGCCACAGAGATAACTTCAAACTTCCAACACATCGTTTAAAACTTTATGCCCAAACGCCAGAGTATATGGGGTTAAAAATTTTCAATAAAATAAAAGCCAGTAATATATTTAAAATGGAGATTGGTTCACTGAAAAGATTGCTCTTTACTCTACTGGTGGAAAAGTGTTATTATTCTGTCGATGAATTCATTGAGGACAGCTTCACAATCTGAACACAGGGATTGTAATACATTTATTATTTTATGTACATGTGTAGCTGAAACTTAGAAATGTAAAATATAATGTAAACTTTTGTATTTCTCTTAAAAAAGTGAAAAAAGTTTCTTTTGTAAACCTTGACATGTCTCCTGTACATCAAATAAAATGATTTTAAAATTGTATGTAATGAGATAAATAAACCACATAACATAACATAACATACATATACAGGGTGAGTCAAAAAGGACTTTACAATTTTTGAATAATATAGAAATTAATATAAAACACATAATCAGTAGACGTGCTATTTTGCAGCAAATAACCTCAAGTTATGGAATGGCAGTGTAGATTCAATTTTTCAGGTTGGCTAAATTGTTTGGAAGGGGAAGAACATACATATGGTCTCTAATGTAACCCTAGAGAAATAAATCAACTGCACTGGTATCTTGTGTGTGTGTGTGTGTGTGTGTGTGTGTGTGTGTGTGTGTGTGTGTGTGTGTGTGAGTGTAGCAACTATCCTTTCCATAATATTATTGTATACAGTTCACATAATTTGTTTCACGAATGTTCATTTCATAGAGAAAATGTAATTACAACGTATTTTTACAGAAAAATTACTTAATAATTTAATTGGAATTATGACACTCCATTCATTTCACAATTACTTTGATATCTGGCTCAATTTTTGGCATAGACAGGTACGAAACTGCCTCTAAAATTTGTCGTTGGTCAGGCAGCTCCTACTTTTTGATTCATTAATGTCCATTGTGGAAAAATTTTGTTCACATATATAGGCCTCAGCTGACCTAAAGAGGCTAGTGCATTTTCATACATTATCTGTCAGTAACTTACAATTTCTTCTCTTGATGCAACAACAGAAATGTAAGAGATATACCTCATGAAATTTACTTCAGTGTCTCACTTACAACTGCACATGCATTACTTCAGGTGTATTTTCATGCAAGTTGGTAAAGGGGTTGCTAAATAAATCTAGAAGTGGTTTTGGCTTGTGGTGATCGGTGAAGCAGGCCTCAGAGGCTGATATCACGTTGCCAACTTTTGGCTGTATGTATCCTTAAATATGCCTTCTAGATTTTCTGCGAGGCAATAGTGACACTACCAATTTGAGCTGGCCGTAATGGAAACCTTAAATAAATCTAGAAAGGGAGTGGCAGGTCACCATCGGATCAGTTGCGAGCTGCCATGTGGTCCACAAGCTGCATTCTGTACATCTCTGCTTCAGTCATTACTAGAAGTTTAATTGGTAGTTAATGGTGGCAATCATGTAACTCTTATGTAGAAAAAGATGTCATTTGAGGAAGAATTCAGATACTTATATTCTGCAAAACCTCTTGCCCATAACAATTAGTTGTTTTACAGTTAAGGGGGTAGTCACACACAAGTAACACCTGTCTACAGGAAGCACAGTAGAAGTGATCCACAAAACTATTGTCCAATGTCTTTGACATCGATCTGTTACAGAACCTTAGAACATAGTCCGAGCTCAAACATAACGAGCTATCTTGAACAGAATGACCTCCTCCATGCCAACCAGCATGGATTCTGAAAACTTGTATCGCGTGAAACCCATTTTGCACTTTTCTCACATCACACACTGACAGCTTTGGATCAAGGAAACCAGCTAGATGCAGTATTTCTTGATTTCCAAAAAGGATTTGCCTCAGTACCACACCTACACTTATTATCAAAAGTACAATCATGTGGACTGTCAGATGAAATTTGTGACTGGACTGAGGGTTTCCTGGTAAGGGAGAGGGGGGGGAGACAGCACTTTATCTTCAATGGAGTCATCAGTAAGTGTAGAAGTAACTTCAGTTGTGCCCCAGGGAAGTTTAATGGGGCCTTGGTATTCATGTTGTATACTACTGAACTTGTGGACAATATTGATATCAACTTCAGACTTTCTGCAGATGATGTAGTTATGTACAATGAAGTGCCTTCCGAGAGAGGCTACAAAAATATTCAGTCCAAACCTGATTTCAAAGTATTGCAAAGATTGGCAGCTTGCTTTAAATGATCAGAAATGTAAAGCTGTGGACTCCAGTTTATTTGTAGAATACAGCAGAAATGTAATCAGGAGATTGCTTACAAACTCAAGCATGTCAAACCCGTACCAGATATGACTAACTGGGGATATTGAACACATACAGAGAAGCACAGCATGAATAGTCACATGTTTTTTTGATTGTTTGGATAGTGTCACAGAGATGCTGAAGAAACTGAACTGTTAGACTCCTGAAGATAGATGCAGTCGCGAAGAAGCGTACTTATAAAGATTGCATCTGGAGCTTTTTATACCAGTCCTGTGGAGAGCCTTTACACTGAGATGGCTGAATCTCTGCTGTCCAGTCGTTACGCCAGTCATCTGTCTTTCATGCCTGCCCATCCGACCCATACCCTTTTTTCGACACCTCCTTGGATTTAGGGTATGCAGGGTGCCCTTCCTCTCTACTGTCACCGGGAGTCTACTTCCGACAACTGTTACGTTCTCTTTCCTTCCACTTTCCTAAAACTTTCTCGACAAATGGGGGTACAGCGCCACCTCTGCTCCGTGCCAGGACCTGCCTTCTCCATGCCCTTTGTCAGCTTCCCAAGGATAGTACCCCCTCCTCCCCCCCCCCCCAATAGTTTATCGTTGGGCATTTGCTGCTCTATGCGCACAAATGGATGATGCCACATTTTTTTACGATGACGGCTCAAAGACCACATTTGGTGTTGGGAGTGTGTATATTGTTAGTGACACACCTAACAGATTTTGGCTTCCCAACTAGTGTTCGGTTTTACTGCCGAGCTTTATGCTGTTCTCCCAGTGTGCGATTTGCAGGGGGGGGGGGGGGGGGATGGGGGGGATTTCCCCCTCTCTGCATCAGACCATCCCCTCCTCTGGTTTTAGTTTATGCATCCCAACCTGGGATGTTCGTTTCCCACACACTGGAGTAAAACTTTACATATAATTTAAATTTGTGGAGCCGAACACTGAAAGTTTTTAATACAGTCTTACTATTAATACTATTAATATGTTTGCTTATTAATTTTGAAAAAGTTTTATCTAGTAGTTATTGTTGTTGTCTTCAGTCCAGAGACTGATTTGATGCAGCTCTCCATGCATGTAGTAGTTAAGCATTTCAAAACGTTTAGAACTAAATCATCATTAACATGTTGTCATTGTTGCTTTCTTCTAAGGTGCGTCATCCGTTTACTTGCGAGCTTGTATCATGATGGACGAAAGTACAACGGTTTCCAATAAAACTTGTCTAATAATATATATACGTTTGTCCTTTGAGGGAGTTGCTTGTGATTATATATTTTTTTGACATTGTTGAATGAGAAAGTGGGACAGGAGAATGCATTTTCAGCACACTGTTAGCAGCTCTTGAAAAGTATGGCATTACAAATGATGAACTAAAAGAGCAGCTTGTAGGTGTCGCAACAGATGGTGGCTCAACAATGCTTGCACCTTACAAAGGCGTAGCCGCTCTACTGCGTAGTCATTTACATAAGGATTTAACTGTCGTTCACTGTATGAACCACAAAATGAAATTAGCTGTCCACGATGTTATGAATGATGTAGCAGATGTATACCATATAAAGGTTTTTTTAGATTCCCTATATTCTGTGTTTTCTCGAAGTCCCAAAAATCAGACTACTACAAAGTGTTTTTCACAAGAATTATCCTCGCAGCTATTAAAACTAGGCCATATTTTTCAGGTACGTTGGGTTGCTTCCTCATTTAATGCTTTTCGAGCTTTTCTTGAAAGTCACATTTCTGTTGTCCATCTCTTTGAAAAACTGAGACATGATGGTTCCAGATCAACTCAGGAGAGATCTAAATTTGAAGGTTTACTAAAACATCTCACAAAGTGGCTTTTTTTATAGTGCATACGCGTGAATAGTGAGTTTCGGCATTAACATCTATTTATAAATAACTGTTTATCCATGGGTAACGCCACGGTCCAAGCTAGTAACATATATAATTATACTAACCCCCTAAGACATCCCCCCCACTGGCAAAAACACAAATCGCACACTGTGTTCTCCAGGCTGTCCAATATGTCCGTCGTCATAAGCGGCTACAGTATATTATATGCTCGCATTCGCTAAGCTTCCTTCTCAACCTCGAAGCTCTTTATCCCGTCAACCCTCTGGTCCACCGGATTCAGGACAGGCTCCACTTGCAGGAGACTCTGTGGCATTCCTCTGGATCCCAGAGCACGTTGGTACTCGGGGAAACGAGGCAGCCGATATAGCGGCCAAGGCTGCAGTCTCTCTTCCTCGGCCCGCTGTTCGTATGGTTCCCTTAGCCGATCTACAGAGCATTCTATGTCGTCGTGTTGCTCTTTCATGGCACACACATTGGTCTACACTTCCCAATAATAAACTGCGGGATGTCTTCCTCCCGGCCTCGTCGTCGGGAGAAGACGATTTTAACTAGCTCCAGATAGGGCACTGCCTTTTTAGCCATCGACATCTTTTAAGTGGCGATTCTCCCCCGCTTTGTCCCCACTGCTCTCAACGGTGGACTGTGAGTCACCTTTTACTTCAGTGCCCTATTTTACTCCGCTACGTGCCCGGTTACAGTTGTCGCCTGATATATCTTCTCTTTTAGCAGATGACACGCGCTTAGCCTATCGCGTCCTTGAGTTTATCAGAGTCAGTGAGACGACATCGGTCATTCGAAGTTCCTTCTTGGGGAATACAACCCCCATTCAAAAGTAGTTTTCTAAGATTTCCTTCTGTTTTTAGTTTCCCTCCTCCTTGAGTTTCGCTCCCATTGCTGCTGATTTCACATTCGGTTTTTCACCCGTCCCTAAGCCACAGAATGGGTGCTTATGACGATAGAAGTTTTGCGCCCTAAAACCATAACAAAACAAAGAAAAAAACAAAAAAACTACTCATCACTCTTGTACGGATTGTAAGGACAAGATTAAATTAATTACAGCACACAATTACAGTCATTTAAAAAATCATTCTTCGTATATTCCGTACACGAATGCAAGAGGAAAAAACCCAAATAAGTAATTGGTATTGTGGGGACTACCGTCTGCGATTTCACAGTCATTTGCAAGGTGCAGATGTTGATGTAGATAATGTACTGAGTGAGTCTACAAAATGTATTGGCACAAATATTAAAATCAGCCTACCTTATTTAATTATAGGTAAGCAGAACAACCATTTCAAATGGTTCAAATGGCTCTGAGCACTATGGGACTTAACATCCATTGTCATCAGTCCCCTAGAACTTAGAACTACTTAAACCTAACTAACCTAAGGACAACACAGAACACCCAGTCATCACGAGGCAGAGAAAATCCCTGAACCCGCCGGGAATCGAACCCGGGAACCCGGGCACAACCATTTCAAATCGTTTATAAAATACCTACTGCTTACAAGGATATTTAGTTTTCTGAGATTAATACAGCATAATGTTTAAGATTCCTGTATAATCTTTAGAAATCCTTATGAAGATGTATTATTTCTTATGATATGTACCAAAAAAAAAAAAAGTGTTTCAAGATACTAGGACGACACTCTTGGCTTGTCGATCAGTTTCTAAACCAGCAAATAGAGAGACCATTAGATGTTGAATCTTCATGGTAGAGTGTGTAACTTGTAGTATTCCGAATTCCCCTTAATTACAAGATTTATAAACGTCACGCCCTTCCAGTCTTACACAGACATTGATAAACAATCTCCATGATCGGTTTGCAAAACCAAACTACGCTGAATATAACGGCAGCACTGTCGAAGAGGACCATATTTATTAACTATAGTGTACATACCTGCCAGAACTTCATTATATGTCCACAGAAAGGTACAATCGATTTGACACCTGTGTCTTGGATGCAACAGTATGGCGGAATTCAAATGCTTGTTGACGGATTACGCTGTAATTACTACCGCTGCTCCGTGTTCGCACTGCATTTCTCGGATTTCTTGTGATTCTGCCGACTGGGGATGTACACATCATCTTGCTTTCCTGACTGATCTCCTCAAACTGTTACTCAGCAACGGCTTGGGTCGCTACAGAGAGCCTTCTATTGTTGAGAAATGCGTAACGCAGCGATTTATGTTTATTGTTCTAGTACCTTCACACTGAAAACCAACTCCAACAAATTCGGTTGACAACTGTTTTCAACTCGAAGTTTGACTTCGTTTCCGACTGTTGTCAACAGTTCTTTGAAGTCGCGAATCTGAACACTTAGTTGTGGGAAGTTTTGTCTCGAGTTTGTAGCTTATGGTCAGTGAGCAAAAACACGGCAGAGTTGCGTGACTTACGCATGCACATTTGCCATGTCGTGTTGCTGTGTTCCTTTCGACAATGGCAACTCACGAGTCGTCAACAGATCCGACAAGTCAACTTTTGTTAGAAATTGAAATGAGGAAACCTCCTTCTCATTCTGCATATGAAGACAGATATAATAGGAAAGATTTGTTGAAAGAAGTTTCGGATAAAATTTGTGTACCGCTTGTGCAGTGTGAAAGGAAATGGACAAAGACGAGAACAGAACACTGCACAATCGTGAGCGCTGTAAAATGGTCAAAATTAAAAGTGGGGTCTGGGACAACTGAGATCTACGTTCCGAAATGGATATTTTACGAGCGTATGAAGTATTTGGAAGGCTTGAACAAGGCAGGGAGAAAAGTATTTACAATCTTAAGAAAAATGTCATCCATTAGCGTAACTGAAGCTGTAAGACTTAGTCGAAAATTTTGTTGGTTCAAATGGCTCTGAACACTATGGGACTTTACGTCTAAGGTTATCAGTCCCATAGAACATAGAACTACTTAAACCTAACTAACCTAAGGACATCACACGTCCATGCTCGAGGCAGCATTCGAACCTGCGACCGTAGCGGTAGCGCGATTCCAAACTGAAGCGCCTAGAACCGCTCGGCCACACCGGCCGGCGAAAATTTTGTGATTTTGCAGTTTGCAAATTAATGACCTACATTGTTTATAACTACAGCTATAAAGGTTTCGATCGGAAGTTTTTAATTACATTTTATTTATTCATTAGTTCTATTGCCATTTCACTTTACCAAGATCCGATACAAAGTAGACTGCAAATTCATCCCATATACAGTATTATTTGCGGTTCTTCCTGCGTTGCCTCCCTTTCTCTGAAGACATTTACGAGGGTTGGCACTTTAATAGTGGCAACTATTTATTTACAGCTCGTACAAAATAGACACGCGTTTCAAAGTTTTACTGACCTTCAAAGTAGTCACCAGCATTGTGTATAACCTGTTTGCTGCGATAAGGAAATCGTAGGATACTCTTAGCAGTGCCAGTTGTGTTGACAGTTCGAGCGGCGCGGTCTATTGTCCGAGGAATTTGTGTAGCAGTTCTCAAGCGAATGCCGTGAAGTGTTTCTTTCAGTTTAGAAATCGAGTTGAACTCACGAGGGCTTAAGTCAGGGGAGTGCAGTAGGTGGTATAGCACTTAGCAGCCTTATCAGTCAAACAAATCAGTAACAGCTTGCACTGTACGTGCTTGAGCATTGTCCTGCAAAATGATGGTCAGGTCCTTCAGAAAGTGTCATCACTTCTATCTCTATGCAGTTCATTTTTGGAACACAACCTACGACTTCCACATCGCTGGCAACGGGTTATACGCAATGCTGGTGACTACTTTGAAGGTCAGTAAAACTTTGAAACACGTATCTATTTTGTACGAGCTGTAAATAAATAGTTGCCACTATTGATGTTCCAACCCTCGTATTTTCCGAAACCCTGCCTGTTTCTGGATGTTCCACATCAAAACTGCCAGATGATGAGTAAACTGTGGCATTTTCTTTATTTCTTCTAAGAAAACTGTGCAAAGACACAGATGCAGAAGTCACTAATGTTGATTTTTCAGGACTTAAGTACATAGTTGTTCTAAGACACCGAAAAACTGCTTACAATATTCTGAATAAAAAACTCCACAATTCTTCTAGCGCGAGATATTCGGTAATTAAACATTCTTCCTGGCTGCATTTCTCTTGCCATCCCGCATATGGTTTCATCATGTACTCTGAAAGAGCAAACGCATCATCTCCCATCATAACAAATCGCAAATCTTCACAATCAGAATCTATTTCCGTTGCTTTTGTTGTTGTTTTTGTTGTTGTTGTTGTTGTTGTTGAGGTCTTCAGTCCTGAGACTGGTTTGATGCAGCTCTCCATGCTACTCTATCCTGTGCAAGCTTCTTCATCTCCCAGTACCTACTGCAACCTACATCCTTCTGAATCTGCTTGGTGTATTCATCTCTTGGTCTCCCTCTACGATTTTTACCCTCCACGCTGCCCTCCAATACTAAATTGGTGGTCCCTTGATGTCCCTTGATGCCTCAGAACATGTCCTACCAACCGATGCCTTCTTCTAGTCAAGTTGTGCCACAAACTCCTCCCCAACTCTATTCAATACCACCTCATTAGTTATGTGATCTACCCATCTAATCTTCAGCATTCTTCTGTAGCACCACATTTCGAAAGCTTCTATTCTCTTCTTGTCCAATCTATTTATCGTCCATGATTCACTTGCACATATGGCTACACTCCGTACAAATGGCCGGCCGCGGTGGCCGTGCGGTTCTAGGCGCTCCAGTCCGGAGCCGCGCTGCTGCTACGGTCGCAGGTTCGAATCCTGCGTCGGGCATGGGTGTGTGATGTCCTTAGGTTAGTTAGGTTTAAGTAGTTCTAAGTTCTAGTGGACTGATGACCACAGCAGTTCAGTCCCATAGTGCTCAGAGCCATTTGAACCATTTGATCCATACAAATACTTTCAGAAATGACTTCCTGACACTTAAATCTATACTCGATGTTAACAAATTTCTCTTCTTCAGAAACGCTTTCCTTGCCATTGCCAGTCTACTTTTTATTTCCTCTCTACTTCGACCATCTTCAGTTATTTTGCTCCCCAAATAGCAAAATGCCTTGACTATTTTAAGTGTCTCATTTCCTAATCTAATTCCCTCAGCATCACCCGACTTAATTCTACTACATTCCACTATCCTCGTTTTGCTTTTGTTGATGTTCGTCTTATACCCTCCTTTCAAGACACTGTCCATTCCGTTCAACTGCTCTTCCAAGTCCTTTGCTGCCTCTGACAGAATTACAATGTCATCGACGAACCTCAAAGTTTTTATTTCTTCTCCATGGATTTTAATACCTACTCCGAACTTTTCTTTCGTTTCCTTTACTGCTTGCTCAATATACAGATTGAATATCATCGGGGAGAGGCTACAACCCTGTCTCACTCCCTTCCCAACCACTGCTTCCCTTTCATGTCCCTCGACTCTTATAACTGCCATCTGGTTTCTGTACAAATTGTAAATAGCCTTTCGCTCCCTGTATTTTACCCCTGCCACCTTCAGAATTTGAAAGAGTAATCCAGTCAGCATTGTCAAAAGCTTTCTCTAAGTCTACAAATGCTAAAAACGTAGGTCTGCCTTTTCTTAATCTAGCTTCTAAGATAAGTCGTAGGGTCAGTATTGCCTCACGTGTTCAATATTTCTACGGAATCCAAACTGATCTTCTCCGAGGTCGGCTTCTACCAGTTTTTCCATTCGTCTATAAAGAATTCGCGTTAGTATTTTGCAGCCATAACTTATTAAACTGATAGTTCAGTAATTTTCACATCTGTCAACACCTGCTTTCTTTGGGATTGGAATTATTATATTCTTCTTGAAGTCTGAGGGTATTTCGCCTGTCTCATACATCTTGCTCACCAGATGGCAGAGTTTTGTCAGGACTGGCTCTCTCAAGGCTGTCAGTTGTTCTAATGGAATGTTATCTACTCCCAGGGCCTTGTTTCGACTCAGGTCTTTCAGTGCTCTGTCAAACTCTTCACGCAGTATCATATCTCCCATTTCATCTTCATCTACATCCTCTTCCATTTCCAAAATATTGTCCTCAAATACATCGCCCTTGTATAGACCCTCTACATACTCCTTCCACCTTTCTGCTTTCCCTTCTTTGCTTAGAACTGGGTTTCCATCTGAGCTCTTGATATTCATGCAAGAGGTTCTCTTTTCTCCAAAGGTCTCTTTAATTTTCCTGTAGGTAGTATCTATCTTACCCTCATGAGATAAGCGTCTACATCCTTACATTTGTCCTCTAGCCATCCCTGCTTAGCCATTTTGCACTTCCTGTCGATCTCATTTTTGAGACGTTTGTATTCCTTTTTGCCTGCTTCACTTGCTGCATTCTTTTCATCAATGAAATTCAGTATCTCTTCTGTTACCCGAGGATTTCTACTAGCCCTCGTCTTTTTACCTATTTGATCCTCTGCTGCCTTCACTGTTTCATTCCTCAAAGCTACCCATTCTTCTTCTACCGTATTTCTTTCCCCCATTCCTGTCAGTTGTTCCCTTATGCTCTCCCTGAAACTCTGTACAACCTCTGGTTCTTTCAGTTTATCCAGGTCCCATCTCCTTAAATTCCCACCTTTTTGCTGTTTCTTCAGTTTTAATCTACAGTTCATAACCAATAAATTATGGTCAGAGTCCACATCTGCCCCTGGAAATGACTTACAATTTAAAATCTGGTTCCTAAATCTCTGCCTTAGCATTATATAATCTATCTGAAACCTTTTAGTATCCCCAGGGTTCTTCCATGTATACAACCTTCTTTCACGATTATTGAACCAAGTGTTAGCTATGGTTAAGTTATGCTCTGTGCAAAATTCTACCAGGCGGCTTCCTCTTTCATTTCTTAGCCCCAATCCATATTCACCTACTAAGTTTCCTTCTCTTCCTTTTCCTACTGTCGAATTCCAGTCACCCATGACTATTAAATTTTCACCTCCCTTCACTACCTGCATAATTTCTTTTATCTCATCATACGTTTCATCAACTTCTTCATCATCATCATCATCATCTGCAGAGTTAGTTGGCATATAAACTTGTACTACTGTGGTAGGCATAGGTTTCGTATCTATCTTGGCCACAATAATAAGTTAACTATGCTGTTTGTAGTAGCTTACCCGCACTCCTATTTTTTTATTCATTATTAAACCTGCTCCTGCATTACCCCTATTTGATTTTGTATTTATAACCCTGTATTCCCCTGACCAAATGTCTTGTTCCTCCTGCCACCGAACTTCACTAATTCCCACTATATCTAACTTTAACCTATCCATTTCCCTTTTTAAATATTCTAACCTACCTGCCCGATTAAGGGACCCGATATTCCACGCTCCGATCCGTAGAACGCCAGTTTTCTTTCTCCTGATAACAACGTCCTCCTGAGTAGTCCCCGCCCGGAGATCCGAATGGGGGACTATTTTACCTCCGGAATATTTTACCCAAGAGGACGCCATCATCATTTAACCATACAGTAAAGCTGCATGCCCTCGGGAAAAACTATGGCTGTAGTTTCCCCTTGCTTTCAGCCGTTCGCAGTACCATTGACCAGACGTTTTCAGTTGGCGAGAGATTTGGAGAATGCGCTGGCCAGGCCAGCAGTCGAACATTTTCTGTACCCAGAAAGGCCCGTACAGGACCTGCAACGTGAGGTCGTGCATTATCCTGCTGAAATGCAGGGTTTAGCAGGGATCGAACGAAGGGTAGAGCCACGGGTCGTAAGACGTCTGAAATGTAACGTCCACTGTTCAAAGTGCCGTCAATGCGAACAAGAGGTGACCGAGACGTTTAAGCAATGGCACCCCATACCATCACGCCGGTTGATACGCCAGTATGGCGATGACGAATACACGCTTCCAATGTGCGTCCACCGCGATGTCAGCAAACACGGATGGGACCATCATGATGCTGTAAACACAACATGGATTCATCAGAAAAAATGACGTTTTGCCATTCGTGCACGCAGGTTCGTCGTTGAGTACACCATCGCAGGCGCTCCTGTCTGTGATGCAGCGTCAAGGGTAACCGCAGCCACGGTCTCGGAGCTGATAGTCCATGCTGCTGCAAACATCGTCGAACTGTTCGTGCAGATGGTTGTTGTCTTGCAAACGTCCCCATCTGTTGACTCAGAGATCGAAACGTGCCTGTACGATCCGTTACAGCCACGCGGATGAGATGCCTGTCATCTCGACTGCTAGTGATACGAGGCCGTTGGGATCCAGCGTGGCGTTCCGTATTACCCTCCTGAACCCACCGATTTCATACTCTGCTAACAGTCATTGGATCACGAGCAACGCGAGCAGCGGTGTCACGATACGATAAACCGCAATCGCGATAGGCTACAATCCGACCTTTATCGAAACGTGATGGTACACATTGCTCCTCCTTACACGAGACATCACAACAACGTATCACGAGGCAACGCCGGTCAACTGCTGTTTGTGTATGAGAAATCGGTTGGAAACGTTCTTCATGTCGCCAACTTTGTGTGAATGCTCTGAAAAGCTAATCATTTGCATATCACAGCATCTTCTTCCTGTCGGTTAAATTTCACGTCTGTAGCACATCATCTTCGCGGTGTAGCAATTTTAATGGCCAGTAGTGTATTTCTCGTTCTTAGTTTTTTTTTTAATGCCAGAACGTTCCCTACTACTCCACGCCCACACCGACGTGGTGACCAAACCAAGAGTTCTACTGTCGCCCCGTATAACATGTTAGTTTTCGAATCAGGAGTCACAGGATGCGGGCTGTGATGTTGTCCATGCGTCTGGGTAGGATTACTCGTTGACATGGTCCATCAGGAGACACAGAGTGGACGAAAGCGATCGAAGGGTAGCGATTTGTAAGGGAGGGTTTCGTTGAGAGCTACATCCACCTGTTTGGCATGAGCTGGATTATACCAAACAAGACAGGCATACTCTGCCGCAGAATAGCATAGTGCTATTGCAGATGTTCGGATTGTTTCAGGTTGACTACCCCACTGCGATCCGGCCACTTTCCATAGGAGATTGTTCCTGGTGGAACTTTCGACTTGCATTTCATGCAGTGCTTTTTGAAAGTGAGGGATCTGGACCATAAGACTTACCTTTATTCAGTGATCTGATTTACTTTTGTACACAGAGGAGAATGTTTGCAGGTGCTCTTTATTCGAATTCTCAAACATTTACTTCTATGGTGAAGGTATTCCACAAAATCGTGTTTAGTAACTCCGCTTAAGAGGCACTATCACCGCTAATAATACCATTGCTGCCGCCCAGTGGAGGTATTGATTGCACCTTGCCGCTGGCGTACTTTATGCAGGACCAGAATCTATTTTCCACCAGATTTGGAGACAGTTTCGTTGTGGCAACAGCTAAAAGCATCTCGCATTGAACTCCACAATAAGTTTCGAACTTCTACATCTACGTGATTACTCTGCTATTCACAATAAAGTGCCTGGCAGAGGGTTCAATGAGCCACCTTCAAGCTGTCTCTCTACCGTTCCCCTCTCGAACGGCACGCGGGAAAAACGAGCACTTAAATTTTTCCGTGCGAGCCCTGATTTCTCTTATTTTAGCGTGATGATCATTTCTCCCTGTGTAGGTGGGTGGCAACAGGATGTTTTCGCAGTCGGAGGAGAAAATTGGTGATTGAAATTTCATAAGAAGATTCAGGTCGCAACGAAAAACGACTTTGTTTTAATGATTGCCACTCCAATTCACGTATCATGTCTGTGACACTATCTCCTCTTGTAAGTAGGCTGTTTAGGTTTTTATGTTGGTAACGTCACATAGCGTTCTGTATGAAAATCACTGACTTTGCTGTGTGCAGTCTGTGGCTGGTTGGCATTGTTGGAACATTTGCCATTGTACTGTTGGGCAGTTGGATGTGAACAGCGCGTAGCGTTGCGCAGTTGGAGGTGAGCCGCCAGCAGTGGAGGATGTGGGGAGAGAGATGGCGGAGTTTTGAGAGCGGATGATCTGGACGTGTGTTCATCAGAAAAAGGAAATTTATAAGACTGGACGTCATATATATATATATATATATATATATATATATATATATCAGTTCATGACATCCAGTCTTATAAATTTCCTTTTTCTGATGAACACACGTCCAGATCATCCGCTCTCAAAACTCCGCCATCTCTCTCCCCACATCCTCCACTGCTGGCGGCTCACCTCCAACTGCGCAACGCTACGCGCTGTTCACATCCATGACTTTTGAACACTATTAAGGTAAATACATTGTTTGTTCTCTATCAAAATCTTTCATTTGTTAACTATGCCTATCAGTAGTTAGTGCCTTCAGTAGTTAGAATCTTTTACTTACAAGGGAACCTCCCCATCGCACCCCCCTCAGATTTAGTTGTAAGTTGGCACAGTGGATAGGCCTTGAAACACTGAACACAGATCAATCGAGAAAACAGGAAGAAGTTGTGTGGAACTATGGAAAAAATAAGCAAAATATAGAAACTGAGTAGTCCAAGCGCAAGATATGCAACATCAAGGACAATGTGAAATCAGGAGCGCCGTTGTCCTGTGGTTAGCGTGAGTAGCTGCGGAACGAGAGGTTCTTGGTTCAAGTCTTCCCTCGACTGAAAATTTTACTTTCTTTATTTTCGCAAAGTTATGATCTGTCCGTTCGTTCATTGACGTCTCTGTTCACTGTAATAAGTTTAGTGTCTGTGTTTTGCGGCCGCACCGCAAAACCGTGCGATTAGTAGACGAAAGGACGTGCCTCTCCAATGGGAACCGAAAACATTTGATCGCAAGGTCATAGGTCAACCTATTCCTCCACAGGAAAACATATCTCATATATTCTATACGACACTGGTGACGGCATGTGCGTCACATGACAGGAATATGTTGTCGACCCACCTAACTTGTACACTTGGCGAATGGGTAAAAAGATTCTTCTACCTTGCCCGATTTAGGTTTTCTTGTGGATGTGATAATCACTCACAAAAAAGTAATGAAACCATAAGAGTTTGTCACATAAACTGAAAATAAAAAATTAAACGTTTCACTGGAGGGAAGACTTGAACCAACGACCTGTCGTTCCATAGCTGCTCTCGCTGACCACAGCGCCCCTAGAGTCTCATTGTCCTTGATGTTGCCTATCTTCGCATGAACTACTCAGTTTGTATATTTTACTAATTTTTTTCATAGTTCCACACAGCTTCTACCTGTTTTCTCGATTGATTTGTGTTCAGTTTTTCAAGGCCTATCCACTGTGCCAACTTATAACTAAATCTGAGGGGGGTGCGATAGGGAGGTTCCCTTGTTAGCTGGCAGTATTGGTGCTCGCTGTATTGTAGCAGTTCAAGTAACGAAGATTTTTGTGAGGAAGGTGAGTCATGAAAGGTATAGGTTATTGTTAGTCAGGGATTACTGAAAGTGAGATTGCGTTGCGCTAAAAATATTGTGTGTCAGTTTAGTGATGATCAGAATAAGTGAAGAGAAAAATGACTGAGTACGGCGAATTTTGCTCAACTGTTTGAAAATCAAATAACGTAAGAGTTTTTCCAGCACTGTCATTCTTAACTTTTCTAATGGGGTGTTTCACCCTATTTCGCTATAACACAGAACTAATCATTTTGCAAGTCGTTTTGATCATCTGATGACTTTACAAGACGGTAAATGACAGCATCATTTGCAAACACTCTACACTCCTGGAAATTGAAATAAGAACACCGTGAATTCATTGTCCCAGGAAGGGGAAACTTTATTGACACATTCCTGGGGTCAGATACATCACATGATCACACTGACAGAACCACAGGCACATAGACACAGGCAACAGAGCATGCACAATGTCGGCACTAGTACAGTGTATATCCACCTTTCGCAGCAATGCAGGCTGCTATTCTCCCATGGAGACGATCGTAGAGATGCTGGATGTAGTCCTGTGGAACGGCTTGCCATGCCATTTCCACCTGGCACCTCAGTTGGACCAGCGTTCGTGCTGGACGTGCAGACCGCGTGAGACGACGCTTCATCCAGTCCCAAACATGCTCAATGGGGGACAGATCCGGAGATCTTGCTGGCCAGGGTAGTTGACTTACACCTTCTAGAGCACGTTGGGTGGCACGGGATACATGCGGACGTGCATTGTCCTGTTGGAACAGCAAGTTCCCTTGCCGGTCTAGGAATGGTAGAACGATGGGTTCGATGACGGTTTGGATGTACCGTGCACTATTCAGTGTCCCCTCGACGATCACCAGTGGTGTACGGCCAGTGTAGGAGATCGCTCCCCACACCATGATGCCGGGTGTTGGCCCTGTCTGCCTCGGTCGTATGCAGTCCTGATTGTGGCGCTCACCTGCACGGCGCCAAACACGCATACGACCATCATTGGCACCAAGGCAGAGGCGACTCTCATCGCTGAAGACGACACGTCTCCATTCGTCCCTCCATTCACGCCTGTCGCGACACCACTGGAGGCGGGCTGCACGATGTTGGGGCGTGAGCGGAAGACGGCCTAACGGTGTGCGGGACCGTAGCCCAGCTTCATGGAGACGGTTGCGAATGGTCCTCGCCGATACCCCAGGAGCAACAGTGTCCCTAATTTGCTGGGAAGTGGCGGTGCGGTCCCCTACGGCACTGCGTAGGATCCTACGGTCTTGGCGTGCATCCGTGCGTCGCTGCGGTCCGGTCCCAGGTCGACGGGCACGTGCACCTTCCGTCGACCACTGGCGACAACATCGATGTACTGTGGAGACCTCACGCCCCACGTGTTGAGCAATTCGGCGGTACATCCACCCGGCCTCCCGCATGCCCACTATACGCCCTCGTTCAAAGTCCGTCAACTGTACATACGGTTCACGTCCACGCTGTCGTGGCATGCTACCAGTGTTAAAGACTGCGATGGAGCTCCGTATGCCACGGCAAACTGGCTGACACTGACGGCGGCGGTGCACAAATGCTGCGCAGCTAGCGCCATTCGACGGCCAACACCGCGGTTCCTGGTGTGTCCGCTGTGCCGTGCGTGTGATCATTGCTTGTACAACCCTCTCGCAGTGTCCGGAGCAAGTATGGTGGGTCTGACACACCGGTGTCAATGTGTTCTTTTTTCCATTTCCAGGAGTGTAAGACGGCTACTCAGATTGTCTCCTATGTCGTTAATATAGATCAGGAACAATAGAGGGCCTATAACACTTCCTTGGGGAACGCCGGATAGTATTTCTGTTTTACTCGATGACTTTCCGTCTATTACTACGAACTGTGACCTTTCTGACAGGAAATCACGAATCCAGTCGCACAACTGAGGCGATACTCCGTAGGCACGCAGTTTGGTTAGAAGACGCTTGTGAGGAATGGTGTCGAAAGCCTTCTGGAAATCTGTCGATAGCACTTACTACTTCATGAGTATAAAGAGCTAGTTGTGTTTCACAAGAACGATATTTTGTGAATCCGTGCTGACTATGTGTCAATAAATCATTTTCTTCAAGGTACTTCATAATGTTCGAATACAGTATATGTTCCAAAACCCTACTGCAAATCGACGTTAGTGAGATAGGCCTGTAATTCAGCGGATTACTCCTACTTCCATTTTTGGGTATTCGTGTGATTTGAGCAATTTTCCAGTCTTTAGGTACGGATCTTTCTGTGATCGAGTGGCTGTATATAATTGTTAAATATGGAACTGTTTTATCAGCATACTCTGAGAGGAACCTGACTGGTATACAATCTGGACCGGAGGCCTTGCCTTTATTGAGTGATTTAAGCTGCTTTGTTACACCGAGGACATCTACTTCTATGTTTCTCATGTTGGCGGTTCTTCTTGGTTGGAATTCAGGAATATTTACTTCGTCTTCTTTGGTGAAGGAGTTTCGGAAAACCGTGTTTAATAACTCTGCTTTAGTGGCACTGTCATCTGTGACTTCACCGTCGTTATCACGCAGTGAATGTATTGATTGCGTCTTGCCACTGGTGTGCTTATGTATGACCACAATCTCTTTGGGTTTTCTGCCAGATTTCGAGACAGAATTTCGTTGTGGAAATTATTAAAAGCATCTCGGATTCAAGTACGGGCTATATTTCGAACTTCTGTAAAATTTTGCCAATCTTGGGGATTTTTCGTTCTTTTAAATTGGGCATGCTTTTTTCGTTGCTTCTGCAACAACGATCTGACCCGTTTTGTGTACCATGGGGGATCAGTACCATCACTTATTAATTTATGTGGTTTATATCTCTCAACTGCTGTTGGTACTATCTCTGAAAACATTCCACAACTTTTCTACACTTACATGATCAGATCGGAAGGAGTGAAGACTGTCTCTTAAAAAGCCGTTTAGAGCATTTTTATCAGCTTTTTTAAACAGGTATACTTTGCGTTTCTTTTTGATGGTTGTAGGTGTTACGGTATTCAGCCTAGCAGCAATTGCCTTGTCGTCGCTAATCCCTGTATTCGTCACAATACTCACTATTTGTCCAGGATTATTTGTTGCTTTCGCCAACCATTTACGCTTCGAGTGGGCTCATGAAGTAATGGTTCAAAATAATTTTCTGAGAAAGCATTAAGTACAATTTCGGATGACTTTTTATGCCTGCCGCCGGCTTTAAACTTATAATTTTTCCAGCATTTCGAGGGTAAATTATCGCCAGTCTTCGATATACAGGGCTATTACAAATGATTGAAGCGATTTCATAAATTCACTGTAGCTCCATTCATTGACATATGGTCACGACACACTACAGATACGTAGAAAAACTCAAAGTTTTGCTCGGCTGAAGCCGCACTTCAAGTTTCTGCCGTCAGAGCGCTCGAGAGCGCAGTGAGACAAAATGGCGACAGGAGCCGAGAAAGCGTATGTCATGCTTGAAATGCACTCACATCAGTCAGTCATAACAGTGCAGCGACACTTCAGGACGAAGTTCAACAAAGATACACCAACTGCTAACTCCATTCGGCGATAGTATGCGCAGTTTAAAGCTTCTGGATGCGTCTGTAAGGGAAAATCAACGGGCCGGCCTGCAGTGAGCGAAGAAACGGTTGAACGCGTGCGGGCAAGTTTCACGTGTAGCCCGCGGAAGTCGACGAATAAAGCAAGCAGGGAGCTAAACGTACCACAGCCGACGGTTTGGAAAATTTTACGGAAAAGGCTAAAGCAGAAGACTTACCGTTTACAATTGCTACAAGCCCTGACATCCGATGACAAAGTCCAACGCTTTGAATTTTCGGCGCGGTTGCAGCAGCTCATGGAAGAGGATGCGTTCAGTGCGAAACTTGTTTTCAGTGATGAAGCAACATTTTTTCTTAATGGTGAAGTGAACAGACACAATGTGCGAATCTGGGCGGTAGAGAATCCTCACGCATTCGTGCAGCAAATTCGCAATTCACCAAAAGTTAACGTGTTTTGTGCAACCTTACGGTTTAAAGTTTATGGCCCCTTTTTCTTCTGCGAAAAAAACATTACAGGACATGTGTATCTGGACATGCTGGAAAATTGGCTCATGCCACAACTGGAAACCGACAGCGCCGACTTCAGCTTTCAATAGGATGGTGCTCCACCGCACTTCCATCATGATGTTCGGCATTTCTTAAACAGGAGATTGGATAACCGATCGATCGGTCGTGGTGGAGATCATGATCAGCAATTCATGTCATGGCCTCCCCGCTCTCCCGACTTAACCCCATGCGATTTCTTTCTGTAGGGTTATGTGAAAGATTCAGTGATTAAACCTCCTCTACCAAGAAACGTGCCAGAACTGCGAGCTCGCATCAACGATGCTTTCGAACTCATTGATGGGGACATGTTGCGCCGAGTGTGGGAGGAACTTGATTATCGGCTTGATGTCTGCCGAATCACTAAAGGGGCACATATCGAACATTTGTGAATGTCTAAAAAAACTTTTTGAGTTTTTGTATGTGTGTGCAAAGCATTGTGAAAATATCTCAAATAATAAAGTTATTGTAGAGCTGTGAAATTGTTTCAATCATTTGTAATAAGCCTGTATACAGAGCAAGGTGGTGCAATGTTTAGCACACTTGACTCGCATTTGGAGGACGACGGTTCAAACCTGCGTCTGTCAATCCAGATTTCGATTTTCCGTGGTTCCCCTAAATCACTTCAGGCAAATGCTGGGATGGTTCCTTTAAAACGGCACGGCCGACTTCCTTCCCTAATTCGATGGGACCGATGACCACGCTGTCTGGTCTCGTCCCCCAAGTCAACCAATCTTGAAGATATCATATTCTTTTAAATTTGGCATCCTTTTATTGTTGCTTCTGCAAATGTGTTTTGACCTGCTTTGTTTGACATGCAGGATCAGGTGTGTCTCTCATTAATTTATGTAGTACAGATCTCTCGACTACTGTCGGTATTATTTCTTTATAATTCCTGTCACATGTAGTCTACAGTTACACAATTAGTAAACAGCCTAATAGATGAATTAAAGCAGTACAGAAATACATTGATGAGCTTCGCAATTGCGACAGAATGACTTATCTGTAGAATGATTCGTGACATTTATTCGCAACTGAATATCTGGTTTTAAGAAATGAACTACGTTATCGACGCATACATAGCAATGCAAGCTCTTGCCATATCTACCGCCTGTGACGAAGATCTTAAAAATGGTCCACTTAAGTTTTTCATTACATTTGCCTTCTGTTTCCTGCGCAGCTAATGTTGATAAGAACTTGAAGCCACCCTGCGTCCTATCACACAACCCAAGGCTCTTGCAAAAGCGTTGAGAAATCTTACATTCCAGAACGCGAAGCAATACGATGTAGGGATCGTGCAGATAAAACTATTGAAATAACAGCTCACACTAAGGGGCAGAAGCACTCATTATTCCCACCCACCATCCACGAACGAAAGAGCAAAAAGCTTTCTCCGCCTCGAAGTTTACAATGATTCACATAGTAGAGAAGTATTTTAGATGTAAAAGTTATGTGTAAAATGAAAGAGCACGAAGTAATCATTTTTACAACGCAATGCACCGTTCTGCACATGCAAGAACGAGGAAAAACTCATTTAAGTAACAGGAGAACTAAGATCACTGAGCAAATAAAATAGCAGTTTATACACTGAAGCGCCAAACAAACTGGTATAGGCATACGTATTCAAATACATAGATACACTGTATGATCAAAGGCTGAAAATGACTCACAAGTTCGTGGCGCCCTCCATCTTTAATGCTGGAATTCAGTATGGTGTTGGCCCACCCTTAGCCTTGATGATAGCTTCCACTCTCGCAGGCATACTTTCAATCGGATGCTGGAAGGTTTCTTGGCGGATGGCAGCCCAGTCTACACGGAGTGTTGCACGTGGAGAGATACCGATGTCGGTCGGTGAGGCCTGGCACGAAGCCGGCGTTCCACAACATCCCAAAGATGTTCTACAGGATTCAGGTCAGGACTCTGTGTAGAACTGTCCCTTACAGGAATGTTATAGTCGGGCAACCGCTCCGCCACAGGACGTGCATTATGAACAGTGTGCTCCCTGCCGCCGTTGGATAAGCAGCTGCAGCAGCAAGTCGTATACTCCTAGCTCACTCATTTGTTACATAGTTTAATTCTTAATTTCTTTGCGTGTTTTTGGTACTTGCATTGTTTAATTCATAAATTTCGGGCGTATTATAGTATCTGAGAGTTGTAGCATCGCGTTTTAGTACCTGAATAGTGTAAATTCGCGTAGTCGTCTGTCATCTGTTTTCGTTTTGAACGGCCAGTGTCGGTTGGTCAGTCAGTGTGCTCCCTGCCGCCGTTGGATAAGCAGCTGCAGCAGCAAGTCGTATACTCCTAGCTCATTCATTTGTTACATAGTTTAATTCTTAATTTCTTTGCGTGTTTTTGGTACTTGCATTGTTTAATTCATAAATTTCGGGCGTATTATAGTATCTGAGAGTTGTAGCATCGCGTTTTAGTACCTGAATAGTGTAAATTCGCGTAGTCGTCTGTCATCTGTTTTCGTTTTGAACGGCCAGTGTCGGTTGGTCAGTCAGTGTGCTCCCTGCCGCCGTTGGATAAGCAGCTGCAGCAGCAAGTCGTATACTCCTAGCTCTACCACATAAATTTCGGGCGTATTATAGTATTTGAGAGTTGTAGCATCACGTTTTAGTACTCGAATAGTGTTAAATCGCGTAGTCTCCTTCCGCCGCCGAGCAGTGTGTCAGCAGTGCACAAGTGGCAGCATTACTGCATTTACTAGGCAATCTTGTATTTTAATAACCGCTTCAATTTTGTCGTTTTGTTTGAGCTCTCTGTAGATTAGTTCAGACGTTCTTTGCACAAGTTTTTAGCATGGATAGGGACTGCAACTGCTGTGTTCGGATGCAGGCTGAGTTGGCATCCCTTCGCTCCCAGCTTCAGGCAGTGTTGGCTTCGGTCACACAGCTTGAGGCTGTTGCCAATGGGCATCACTGTGGGGGTCCGGATGGGGGTTTGTCGGGGACGGCCAGCTCGTCCCACGCATTCCCCGATCGGACTACGACTGTGGTTGCCCGGGATACTGCCCACATTGAGGCTGATCCCTCACCTGTGGTAGAGTGGGAGGTCGTCTCAAGGTGTGGCAGGGGGCGAAAGACATTCCGGAGGGCTGAACGGAAGGCCTCTCCAGTTTGTCTGACGAACCGGTTTCAGGCTCTGTCTCAGGCTGATACTGATCTTCAGCCTGACATGGCTGCTTGTCCTGTTCCAGAGGTTGCCCCTCAGTCTGCAAGATCCGGGCAGTCGCAGAGGGTGGGCTTACTGGTAGTTGGGAGCTCCAACGTGAGGCGCGTAATGGGGCCCCTTAGGGATATGGCAGCAAGGGAGGGGAAGAAAACCAAAGTGCACTCCGTGTGCATACCGGGGGGAGTCATTCCAGATGTGGAAAGGGTCCTTCCGGATGCCATGAAGGGTACAGGGTGCACCCATCTGCAGGTGGTCGCTCATGTGGATCGGAGGAAATCCTCTCTGGCTTCCGGCGGCTATCTGATTTGGTGAAGACTGCCAGTCTCGCTAGCGGGATGAAAGCAGAGCTCACCATCTGCAGCATCGTCGACAGGACTGACTGCGGACCTTTGGTACAGAGCCGAGTGGAGGGTCTGAATCAGAGGCTGAGACGGTTCTGCGACAATGTGGGCTGCAGATTCCTCGACTTGCGCCATAGGGTGGTGGGGTTTCGGGTTCCGCTGGATAGGTCAGGAGTCCACTACACGCAACAAGCGGCTACACGGGTAGCAGGGGTTGTGTGGCGTGGGCTGGGCGGTTTTTTAGGTTAGATGGCCTCGGGCAAGTGCAGAAAGGGCAACAGCCTCAACGGGTGCGGGGCAAAGTCAGGACATGCGGGGACCAAGCAGCAATCGGTATTGTAATTGTAAACTGTCGAAGCTGCGTTGGTAAAGTACCGGAACTTCAAGCGCTGATAGAAAGCACCGAAGCTGAAATCGTTATAGGTACAGAAAGCTGGCTGAAGCCAGAGATAAATTCTGCCGAAATTTTTACAAAGGCACAGACGGTGTTTAGAAAGGATAGATTGCATGCAACCGGTGGTGGAGTGTTCGTCGCTGTTAGTAGTAGTTTATCCTGTAGTGAAGTAGAAGTGGATAGTTCCTGTGAATTATTATGGGTGGAGGTTACACTCAACAACCGAGCTAGGTTAATAATTGGCTCCTTTTACCGACCCCCCGACTCAGCAGCATTAGTGGCAGAACAACTGAGAGAAAATTTGGAATACATTTCACATAAATTTTCTCAGCATGTTATGGTCTTAGGTGGAGATTTCAATTTACCAGATATAGACTGGGACACTCAGATGTTTAGGACGGGTGGTAGGGACAGAGCATCGAGTGACATTATACTGAGTGCACTATCCGAAAATTACCTCGAGCAATTAAACAGAGAACCGACTCGTGGAGATAACATCTTGGACCTACTGATAACAAACAGACCCGAACTTTTCGACTCTGTAAGAGCAGAACAGGGAATCAGTGATCATAAGGCCGTTGCAGCATCCCTGAATATGGAAGTTAATAGGAATATAAAAAAAGGGAGGAAGGTTTATCTGTTTAGCAAGAGTAATAGAAGGCAGATTTCAGACTACCTAACAGATCAAAACGAAAATTTCTGTTCAGACACTGACAATGTTGAGTGTTTATGGAAAAAGTTCAAGGCAATCGTAAAATGCGTTTTAGACAGGTACGTGCCGAGCAAAACTGTGAGGGACGGGAAAAACCCACCGTGGTACAACAACAAAGTTAGGAAACTACTGCGAAAGCAAAGAGAGCTTCACTCCAAGTTTAAACGCAGCCAAAACCTCTCAGACAAACAGAAGCTAAACGATGTCAAAGTTAGCGTAAGGAGGGCTATGCGTGAAGCGTTCAGTGAATTCGAAAGTAAAATACTAGGTACCGACTTGACAGAAAATCCTAGGAAGTTCTGGTCTTACGTTAAATCAGTAAGTGGCTCGAAACATCATGTCCAGACACTCCGGGATGATGATGGCATTGAAACAGAGGATGACAAGCGTAAAGCTGAAATACTAAACACCTTTTTCCAAAGCTGTTTCACAGAGGAAGACCGCACTGCAGTTCCTTCTCTAAATCCTCGCACCAACGAAAAAATGGCTGACATTGAAATAAGTGTCCAAGGAATAGAAAAGCAACTGGAATCACTCAACAGAGGAAAGTCCACTGGACCTGAGGGGATACCAATTCGATTCTACACAGAGTACGCGAAAGAACTTGCCCCCCTTCTAACAGCCGTGTACCGCAAGTCTCTAGAGGAACGGAAGGTTCCAAATGATTGGAAAAGAGCACAGGTAGTCCCAGTCTTCAAGAAGGGTCGTCGAGCAGATGCGCAAAACTATAGACCTATCTCTCTGACGTCGATCTGTTGTAGAATTTTAGAACATGTCTTTTGCTCGAGTATCATGTCGTTTTTGGAAACTCAGAATCTACTATGTAGGAATCAACATGGATTCCGGAAACAGCGATCGTGTGAAACCCAACTCGCTTTATTTGTTCATGAGACCCAGAAAATATTAGATACAGGCTCCCAGGTAGATGCCATTTTCCTTGACTTCCGGAAGGCGTTCGATACAGTTCCGCACTGTCGCCTGATAAACAAAGTAAGAGCCTACGGAATATCAGACCAGCTGTGTGGCTGGATTGAAGAGTTTTTAGCAAACAGAACACAGCATGTTGTTCTCAATGGAGAGACATCTACAGACGTTAAAGTAACCTCTGGCGTGCCACAGGGGAGTGTTATGGGACCATTGCTTTTCACAATATATATAAATGACCTAGTAGATAGTGTCGGAAGTTCCATGCGGCTTTTCGCGGATGATGCTGTAGTATACAGAGAAGTTGCAGCATTAGAAAATTGTAGCGAAATGCAGGAAGATCTGCAGCGGATAGGCACTTGGTGCAGGGAGTGGCAACTGACCCTTAACATAGACAAATGTAATGTATTGCGAATACATAGAAAGAAGGATCCTTTATTGTATGATTATATGATAGCGGAACAAACACTGGTAGCAGTTACTTCTGTAAAATATCTGGGAGTATGCGTGCGGAACGATTTGAAGTGGAATGATCATATAAAATTAATTGTTGGTAAGGCGGGTACCAGGTTGAGATTCATTGGGAGAGTCCTTAGAAAATGTAGTCCATCAACAAAGGAGGTGGCTTACAAAACACTCGTTCGACCTATACTTGAGTATTGCTCATCAGTGTGGGATCCGTACCAGATCGGGTTGACGGAGGAGATAGAGAAGATCCAAAGAAGAGCGGCGCGTTTCGTCACAGGGTTATTTGGTAACCGTGATAGCGTTACGGAGATGTTTAACAAACTCAAGTGGCAGACTCTGCAAGAGAGGCGCTCTGCATCGCGGTGTAGCTTGCTCGCCAGGTTTCGAGAGGGTGCGTTTCTGGATGAGGTATCGAATATATTGCTTCCCCCTACTTATACCTCCCGAGGAGATCACGAATGTAAAATTAGAGAGATTAGAGCGCGCACAGAGGCTTTCAGACAGTCGTTCTTCCCGCGAACCATACGCGACTGGAACAGGAAAGGGAGATAATGACAGTGGCACGTAAAGTGCCCTCCGCCACACACCGTTGGGTGGCTTGCGGAGTATAAATGTAGATGTAGATGTAGAACAGGTGCTCGATCGTGTTGAAAGATACGATCACCATCCTCGAATTGCTCTTCAACATTGGAAAGCAAGAAGATGCTTAAAACATCAGTGTAGGCCTGTGCTGTGATAGCGCCACGCAAAACAACAAGGGGTGAAAGACCCCTCCATGAAAAACACGACAACAGCATGACACCGCCGCCTCAGAATTGGCACTACACACGCTGGCAGATAACGTTCACCGAGCATTCGCCATACCCACACCCTGCCATCGGATCGCCACATTGTGTACCGAGATTCGTCACTCCACACAACGTTTTTCCACTGTTCAATTGTCCAATATTTATGCTCCTTACACCAAGCGAGGCGTCGTTTGGCATTTACCAGCGTGATGTGTGGCTTATGAACAACCGCTTGACCATAAAATCCACGTTTTCTCAACTCCTGCTAATTGTCATAGGACTTGCTGTGGATCCTGATGCAGTTTGTAATTCCTGTGTGATGGTCTGGATAGATGTCTGCCTGTTACATATTACGGCCCTCTTCAACTGTCGCCGGCGTCTGTCAGTCAACAGACGAGGTCGGCCTGTAAGCTTTTGTGCTGCGCGTGTCCTTTCACGTTTCCACTTCACTATCACATTGGAAACAGTGGACCTAGGTATGTTTAGGAGTGTGTATATCTCACGTACAGACGTATGACACAAGTGACACCCAATCACGCGACCATGTTCGAAGTCTGTGAGTTCCGCGGAACGCCCCATTCTCCTCTCTCACGATGTCTAATGACTACTTGCGTCCGATATGGAGTACCTGGCAGTAAGTGGCAGCAAAACGCACCTAATGTGAAAAAGGTTTATTTTGAGAATGTCCGGATACTTTTGATCACATAGAGTATGTAAACAAGCAGAATACGCGCTGCTGTCGGCAGTGCCTATATAAGACACCAAGCATATGGCGCAGTTGTTAGATCGGTTACTGCTGCTACAATGGCAGGTTATCAAGATTTAAGTGAGTTTGAACGTGATGTTACAGTCGCCACACGAGCGATGGGATATAGCATCTCCGAGGTTGCGACGAACTGGAGATTTTCCCGTACGACCATTTCACGAGTGTACCCTGTACATCAGGAATGTGGTTAAACATAAAATCTCCGATATCGCTGCGCCGGAAAAAGACCCTGCAAGACCGGGACCAACGACGACTGAAGAGAATCGTTCAACGTGGCAGAAGTGCAATCCTTCCGTAAATTTCTGCAGTCTTCAATGTTGGGCCATCAACAAGTGTCAGCGCAAGAACCATTCAATGAAACATCATCGATATGGGCTTTCGGAGCCGAAGGTCCACTGTTGTACCCTTGATGACCGCACGACAGAAACTTTTGCACCTCGCCTGGGCCTGTCAACACCGACAACCGACTGTTGATGACTGGAAACATGTTGTCTGGTCGGACCAGTCATGTTTGTATCGAGCAGATGGGTGTGTGTGGGTATGGAGACAACCTCATGAATTCATGGACCCTGCATGTCAGCAGTGGACTGCTCAAGCTGGTGGAGGCTCTGTAATGCTGTGGTGCGTGTGCAGTTGGAGTGATAGTGACCCGTGATGCGTCTGACACGTGACACGTACGTAAGCATACTGTCTGTTCACATGCATCCATTCATGCGCATTGTGCATTCCGACGGATTTGGGCAATTCTAGAGGACAATGCTACACCCCACAGGTCCAAAATTGCTACATAGTGGCTCCAGGAACACTCTTCTGATTTTAAACACTTCTGCTGGTCACCAAACTCCCCAGACATGAACATTATTGAGCATATCCGGGATGCCTTGCAACGTGCTGTTCAGAAGAGGTCTCCACCCCCTCGTACTCTTACGGATTTATGGCCAACCCTGCAGTATTCATGGTGTCAATTCTCTCCAACACTACTTCAGACATTAGTTAGGTCCATGCACTTCTGCGTGCTCGCAGGCTCCCTACACGATATCAGGTAGGTGTACCTGTTTCGTTGGCTATTCAGTGTATTTCTACATGGGTATTAAAACTTATGTCTATTCATTCTTGTTTTGTTTTGCGATACAGTATTACATTACGTTTCGCATTTTTTTTTTTAAATTAATGATTAGGGTTTCGTGCCCTAGTCGTAAAAACGGAATCCTTATGGCACTGTTTCGTTCTCCATGTATCTGTCTGTCTGTCTGACTGTTAAGAATCCTTTTTCTTAGGAACGTGTATCAAGTTGAAATCTATGTCACATACTAAGGTCTATGGTCCTTCGGCGGTGTAAAATATTTAAGCTTGTAAGGCAGTGTAATCGATAAGTAGGGTAGTTGCGTCCCATACTGTACTGTGATATAGGACTGTTGATAAAACATCGGCATATCTATGCTCTTCCATGAAGTATCGATATGTATCAGCGATTTGTTTCTCCCGATAAATCGATATCAAAATGGCTGTATCTAGTGGCGACATATTCATTTTATATTATATTTTTTCCCAATTTTCCGTAAATATTTGAAAGTGTTCTTTTAAAATTGTAGTAGAACATAATTTACTTTCACTGTGTGAGGAATACTACTTCGTTTTGGGCTCTCATCACGTCCAGTCTTTATCGTTTACTGTGTGAAATAAGTATAGGTGCTACAGAGAAAAAGTACGATTGCGCTGGGGAATGGCGGTGTGAATAGAATAACAAGATTTCCGATCGAAGAAATAGTACACCAGATGCATTAAGAACTATTTTTAACGCAACTAGTGTGTTTCTTCTTCACGTCGGAAGTCTTCGAAAACTGTTGCTGAAAGCGATGAACAAAAATGTAAACGACAAGATTTGCGTTCGCGTTGGCGGGGGGGGGGGGGGGGGGGGGGTGAGACGTATGAGCGGAAATGATGACGTAATTGGCGCTGCAACGTTTAACTTCACCAAACAATGTCGAAACTACAGCTGCTGAGTCACTGGCATTTGCAGATATGAAAAAAAGAGGGGTTCGACATGAAGTGTTTCAGATAAATACGATATGTGACGAAACCGAACGAGGGATCCGTCGGACACGTTCCATTGTGCCTAACACATGCAGTTACCATTGTCAACGAAGTGGTTGTCGCCAAGCATTAACGTGCATCGTTTTCGTTTTAATTCACGCTCTAAGGCGTATAAGCAGGCTGTTAGCTTGTAATATGGGATAATAAATCAATACTTAAATATACATCTCTAAAACCGGCAGTATACAGGGTGTATCAAAAAGTAGCTGATCTTGCACGTCTATAATTCTGAAAATAATAAACGTATACAATAAATTTTGTTTTTTGATGAACAGGAAACTTAAATGGTTTTTCACATACATAGGTGTTCAATATGCCCGCTTTGAGACGCACAGCGTATTACGTCATTGCGGTATTCAAATTGTTCCCACACTGCAGCGAGCATGTCGTGAGTTACAGCTTCCACAGCTGCTGTTACAGGACGTCACAATTCACGCATTGTTGTTGGTAACGGAGGCACATAAACCCCAACAAATAATCGCATACAGTCAGGTCCGGTGACCTTGGAAGCCAGTAATGTAAGGCTGAATCATTTGGTCCAGTGCGACCAATTCATCGTTCAGTAATCCTGAAACTATGGCGGATGTGTACGACGTCTGTGTCAGACAGTCAGGGACCTCCCGGCGATTTGCCTTTACATAAACTGTGGTGTCGCCGCCAGACACCACACTTGCTAGGTGGTAGCTTTTAAATCGGCCGCGGTCCGCTAGTATACGACGGACCCGCGTGTCGCCACTGTCAGAAATTGCAGACCGAGCGCCACCACACGGCAGGTCTAGAGAGACGTACTAGCACTCGCCCCAGTTGTACAGTCGACGTTGCTAGCCATGGTTCACTGAGAATTACGCTCTCATTTGCCGAGACGATAGTAGCATAGCCTTCAGCTACATTTGCTACGACCTAGCAAGGCGCCATTACCAGTATAGATATTGAGATTCTATTAATGTATCAACAAGAGCGATGTTCTACAAATGTGGATTAAAGTTAAGTAATCCAGAAGCTACGTACTTTTCTTTATAGTATTCATTACGTATCCTGTTTCAGACCTCACGCCAGCCTGCGTGAGTTTAAGCGCGTGCCTTTCGGCTTCCTCTCATTGTGTCTAGGCAGTCTTGTCTAGACACAACATAAACAACCTGTTTTTCTGAATTGCTCGTGCTCTGTGCTGTAGGAGAATCCACACCATACGTAGTACGAAAGTCATGCCAAACAGTTATTACAGACCTTTAAGGCGCAAAACGTAGAACACAAAACGCTCTCTGTTGTCCCGACACCATTTTTATTACACCTGAAGTGGGCGCAATCTGGCGCTACCTAGCGGGAACCATGTGGAACTCGAGAGTCTGATCTTTCCAACAGTACCTCGTTCACGCACATATCTCAAATAACATAATAGATATGACTTCTTTTAAAAAATAGGACGATTAAAAAAAATTGGTTCAAATGGCTCTTAGCACTATGGGACTTAACATCTGAGGTCATCAGTCCCCTAGACTTAGAACTACTTAAACCTGACTAACCTAAGGACAACACACACATCCACGGCCGAGTCAGGATTCGAACCTGCGACCGTAGCAGCAGAGCGGTTCCGGGCTGAAGCGCCTAGAACCGCTCGGCCACAACGGCCAGCCGGCCGCGGTGACCGAGCGGTTCTAGGCGTTTCAGTCCGGAACCGCGTGACTGCTGCGGTCGCAGGTTCGAATCCTGCCTCGGGCATGGATGTGTGTGATGTGCTAAGGTTAGTTAGGTTTAAGTAGTTCTAAGTTCTAGGGGACTGATGACCTCAGATGTTAAGTCCCATAGTGCTCAGAGCCATTTGAACCATTTGAACAACGGCTAGCTACGATGCGCAGTCGATACTTTTTTGGGCTGGTAGGTCGATATTCCTTCCGGCAATATATCGATACCTTTTCTGTAAATCGGGGCCCGGGAATGAAGCTTTTTTTAAATATCGATATATCGGATTGCCGTTGTCTTCAAAAATATCAACAGTCCTACTTTGGTACTGACTGTTCAAAATGTGTAGGGTACTTCCTGTTGACCTGGAATCATGAGATTTGGCAAGAAGCGAGGTTTCACAATGCAAGTAAGGAAATAAATCCGCAAATGGGTGAATCGTGATTACATCACACAAATAATACTTTTTTCCCATTTGTTTTCCGAATTTGTCTGTCCGTCTGTTACGACCCATTGTTTTCGGGAAGGAGTGCAGGTATCAAGTTACAATTTATGGTGAAGGAAATCTAATCTTCTAACTCAGTGCACTCAAAGGATATGGTTATGTCTGTTATATATTTTGATACTTGCAAACGCAGTCATAGAAACGTATAGCATACTTCCTCTCGACCTAAAACCATAAAAATTGACACGAAACATTACAAGTAAATGTAAAACTCTGAAAACTGTTAATTTGTGATTATATCATACGAAAAAAATATTTTTTTAATTGTTGTGTGCTTCAGTCGGTAGAAATGGAACCCTTATATGATCCTTTTGTTTGTTTCTCTGTCTGACCGCGTGTTCAAAACCCTTTTCCTCAGGAACTGCGATGTAAAGAAGTGAAGCTTGTGCGTTAATGCCGTCAAAAGATACGCCAATTTACGTCACAATTTTGATACTAGGAAACCCAGTCATAAAAAAACCTACAGGATTCTCCCCGTTGACATAGAATGATGAAATTTGCGAAGAAGGAAGGTTTCACTGTAAAACTAAAGGAGAAAATCCAACACCAGTTAATTTGCAATTACATCACACGAAAAAAAATTTTGTCATTTGTTATCTGATTGTCTATCTGTCCGTCCATCTGTTAAGACACCTTTTTCTCCCAAAGAGGTAAACTTATCAAGTTGAAATTTATGTCAGCTACTAAGGTCTCGGGGTGGCCGAGCGGTTCTAGGCGCTACAGTCTGGAACCGCGCGACCGCTACGGTCGCAGGTTCGAATCCTGCCTCGGGCATTGATGTGTGTGATGTCCTTAGGTTAGTTAGGTTTAAGTAGTTCTAAGTTCTAGGGGACTGAAGACCTCAGAAGTTGAGTCCCATAGTGCTCAGAGCCATTTGAACCATTTTACTAAGGTCTATAGTCACTTTGTGGTATAGTAAATGTAAGCTTCTAAGGGAAAGTAGTCAAAAGATATGGCTACTTACGTGACATATTTTGATACTCGCCAACACACTCACCAAAACCTATACGATACTTCCTGTAGGCCTGGAATGATGAATTTTCGCAAAATGAAAGGTTTCACAGTACAAGTAAACGGAAAAATCGGAAATTTTCAATTTATAATTATATTACACGAAAAAATAGTTATTTGGTTATTGTAACAGTATTGTGAAAAGGAAAGTTGCTACTCACCATATAGTGAAGATGCTGAGTCACAGATAGGCGCAACAAAAAGACTGTCACAAACATAGATTTCCGTCAGTAAGGTCTTCGTCAATATTAGAGGACAAACACACACACACACACTCACACAAACACACATGCCTGCAGTCTCAGGCACCTGAGACCACACTGCAAACAGCAGCACCTTCTTTAGTCATTGTTCTCTGCCATCCAGCCCATTCTCTGTTGCCATTGCAGCACTACACAGCCCTCATTCCTCCTTCGCATCCAGTCTTTTTACCTCTCTCCTTTTCTGTTATCCCTCGCGCGTCCCCACCTCTCCACTCCCTCTATCTAACCTCCCAACTGCACTTAGCTCCCCTACCCTCTTTCCACTTGGTCCCTGTGCGCTCCCCAACAGCGCGTCACTGTCCGCTACCCGTACCCTTCTACCCCTTCCCCTCCCCGCCCCTGCCTCCTCCTTAGGTCGGTATTACACTATCAAATTTCTTTGTCAAAGATTTGATCAAAGATGTGATCCAATATTCCGTCCAATATATTTGACAAAGATCTTTGACGTAGCGCTAGAAGGGGTATTACACCGTCATCAAAGTTTTCGTCAAAGTTCAAGATGGCTGACAACAACTTGTTATTAAGGCCGGTATTACACTATCAAATTTCTTTGTCCAATATCTTTGTCCAATATCTTTGTCAAAGATATGTGATAGTGTAATAGGGACTTTGTCAAATGTCGTCCAATATTTGATCAAATCTAGGGCCTCGCTGTATATTTGATCAAAGAAACCGCTTGTCTTCTGTTCACTGTAATGTGACATGTTACCATATGGAGCGCTAGCATCGCTGCAGCGTTCTGTCGTCTGTACTGTTTTTATAACTATTGCCGGTAAATACAATTGGTGTGTGCCTACAACTACAAAATTAATAAAGATATCTGAAGCTGATGAGGCGCTTTACAACGTGAGGCACCCTGAATACAAAAATAGATTAAGAAGATTGGAGACCTGACCTGACCTGACCTAACCTAACCTAACCTAACATAACATAACCTTCTCCTGTAGCAAGGAATCGGAGTGTTACAGCGAACCTGTCTTCTGAAGATGTAGCAGTTCTTAAGTGAATATTGTGCTTTGTGATATGAGGATACACTTCATTGAGCACATACAGAAATGTATGCTCATCCATTCTTAAGTAATTGATGTACGACTTGACGTCTTCCACTGTAAGCTCACGTAACAAGTTTTGTTGAATGCTTTTATCGTGTCGCCGTAAAACCCACGGCTTCACCCAGATTAGATTAGTTTTTCGTTCCATAGATCCGTGCTGAGGAGATCCTCGTGGATGTGGAACATGTCGATTTTTTTAAGCTGAAATAACAATACTAATAGTATGAATAAATACAATACACCATTTGTTTCTATTAAAAATTTCGCCAATGGAGTAGAAGGAGTTGGCTAGTAGTAAGTTTTTCAGGCTCATTTTAAACTGATCTTTATTTCTAACTAAATTTTTTATGTTTCCTGGCAAATTATTGAAGATGAGTGTTCCTGAGTAGTGGACCCCTTTTTGAACTATAGTAAGTGCTTTTAAGTCCTTGTGCAGATCATGTTTGAACTGAGTTGTTTGTTGGAAAAAGAGATATATTATTTTCGACAAATTTCATTAAGAAGTAAATATACTGAGAGTCAGTAGGCAGTAGGCAGTAGTTAGTATATCCAGTTCTTTGAAGAGATTTCTGTAGGACGTCCGTGAATTTACTCCACAAATAATATGTATTACACGCTTTTGGACTCTGAAAACTTTTGTTTGACTTCAAGATTTACCCCAAAATAATATCCCATATGACATTATGGAATGAAAGTAGGCAAAGTATGCAAGCTTTTTCATTATGTTGCCTATGTCTGCTAACACTCGAATTGCAAATACAGATTTGTTAAGGCGTTTCTGCAGTTCTGTGGTGTGCTCCTCCCAACTGAATTTATTATCAAGTTGTAATCCCAGGACTTTAAGACTGTCAACCTCGTATGTATGGTTCCATTTTTCCCCCACTTCTTTTCCGCATGTGCACACAATGCAATTGGGGTACGTACAACCCCTACCCAGTCGCCAGTCCCATCATGCACTGGTGCTGCTGCTTGCAGTAGAGATGGGCAAACTGAAACACTTAACTGTTTCGAAACAAATGAAACAGTACAATGTAATGTTTCGATACGCTGTTTCGAAACAGTGAAAGAGTTTGTGTTTTGTAATCTAATAAACGTACACATATAATCATCTTGAATGTCTACTGCATAAGTATGTCCATATAAACACAAATGAGGTGCGAGAGCGCTAATCATTTCGCAGAAAGTATGAAACTATCACCTGGGCGTCTTGGCAGTTTCATATTTCCTGCAGCAAATGCGTTGCTTTCGTGTTGTGCGACTTTCCTACTTTTCAATTGGCTGAGGACAGCCATAGCTGAAGACAGAAGAACCACCACGAACGGAACTGGAGCTAGGAGCAAACTGCAGAAACAACGGATACGCTACTGGCATTCTCACATTCCGTTAGTATGGGTAATATACCCATCCTGATAATTTCCATGCACACAAAGGGATTCATTGTGGATAATAGGCACAGTGACTATAGACTCACAAATAACGCCAAATAATTCGAATAAATAACAAAATACAACAGAATAAAATTTTGTCTTTCAAGATGTTTCGAACCTTTACTATAAAGTCACCATGCTTCCCAGCCCTTCCCGTTCACCATTACACTATCAGTGATATGTCAAACAGATTGCTTGCAACTATACCTAGATCAAATTTATGTATATGTCTAATAACTGTCACTCTAAGCCTTTTTTTATTCAAAATGTTGTAGGCTTACTTGCGTTTCTTAATACGGTTACTGTACATGAAAAGAGAAGCGTATGTTATAAAAAAAAGTGTAATTTAATCGAATGATTTTCACATATTTATTATTTTGAATGGGAATAGTATGCGTTGTTTCATTGTTTGGTTAGTGTTTATAAAGCAGATGTTACGCCATTTCGTAATAGGACAGTCAGCTAGAAACGAAGCTTTATTTTCGGATATCTTAAGCTTCATTCTATTGCTTGTCAAAAAGAATTCGACACTCTTGAAAGTGTTTCATGAAGTGTTATGTTGTGTTTCAGTATCTGTGCCGAGCCGAATCCCGTACGACACAGAGCGGAATGAAACATCACTGTTTCGATACAATTAGTCCGTTCCAAGCGCAGGTGGACTGAAACAGCCTTATTTTGAAACAACGATACAGTTTCTGTGTCTGGCTCGAGATCGAATCTAGTGCGGTTATCCGAAACACGGGCGAAATGAAACACCACTCTTTCGAAACAGTGAACCACAGCCGTTCCGAAACACTGAAACAGTTCCACGTATCGATACACTGTATCGAAACATAGAAACAGTGGCCAAGTCTAGCTTGCAGTGTGGTTTCAATTGCTTGAGACTGCAGTCGTGTGTGTGAGTTGCATTTACATGTGTGTGTGTGTGTGTGTGTGTGTGTGTGTGTGTGTGTGTGTGTCTGAGTTTGTGTGTTTGTCGTCTAATTTTGACGAAAGCCTTACTGGCAGAAAGCTATATTTGTGACAGTCTTTTTGTTGTGCCTATCTGCGACTCAGCATCTCTGCTATATGCTGAGTAGCAACTTTCCTTTTCATAATATTGTTACATTCCAGCCTGGATTCTCCATTGTTTGTTATATGGCTGTTGGTTATCCGACTTCAGACTTGAAATTTAAACAATCTCGAAAGTCTTGAAGTCCCTTGGACTGATATGAGGGTTGGGACTTAAATAGTGGCAACTATTTATTCACAACCGATACAAAAGAGTTAGATGTTTGAACCTGTTAGGGTCCTTCAAAGTAGTCACCAGAGCTGTGTAGATCCCGTTGCCAGCTAAGTGGAAGGCGTAGTATACCGTTAGCAGAGCCTGTTCTGTTGATGGTGCGAATGGAGCGGTCTAAACTTATGGTGATTCTCGTGAACGACTGTGATGGTGTTATCCTACGTTCCTCCACGGCAGACCGTCAATGCACAGTATTACTGTTCGTTTTTGGAGCATCACCTGCGGCCAACTTTGCAAAACAAGCGGCGACACTTTCGGCACAACCCACCCATCATTTTGCACGACGATGTGCGGGCGCACACAGTGCAAGCTGCAGCTGCTCTGTTCGGTCGATGGGACTGGGAAGTACTGTACCACCCACCATGCTCCCCGGACTTAAGTCCTTGTGACTTTTATTTGATTCCGAAGATGAAGGAACCACTTCGTGGCATTCGCTTCAGAACTGTTCCAGAGATTCGACAGGCAGTAGACCGCCCCCAGTAGCTGAATGGCCAGCGCAACGGAATGTCAATCCTAAGTGCTCTGATTCGACTCGCGGCTGGGTCGGAGATTGTCTCCTCTCAGGGACTGGGTGTTGTGTTGTCCTAATCATCATTTCATCCCCATCGACGAACAAGTCGACGAAGTGCCGTCACATCGAAAGCCTTGAACCCAGCGAACGGTGTACCTGACAGGAAGCCCTAGTCACACGACATTTTTATTTTGACAGGCAGTAGACCGCACCATCAACAGAACAGGCTTTGCTAACGGTATACTACGCCTTACACTTCGCTGGCAATGGGTTCTACACAACGCTGGTGACTCCTTTGGAGGACAGTAACAGGTCCAAACATATAACCCTTTTGTATCGGTGGTGAATAAAAAGTTGCCACTATTTAAGTTCCAACCCTCGTATCTTGCCAGTATCAATGTCGATATTGGGCAAAAATCGTTAATATCCTCGATTCCTGGATTGGGTAAACCGTCTACACTGATCAGAAACAATATTACAACCATAACTATATATGACGGTAGTATCTGTTCCCGAAAGAACAGTTACCGTCAATGACCATGCAGCTTTGCTAGAAATGAAATGATAATTAAATAGACACCCTAGCTGCAAGCAGGCGTTGATATACTTCATTGGGGACACGTTGAAAATGTGTGCCCCGACCGGGACTCGAACCCGGGATCTCCTGCTTGCATGGCAGACGCTCTATCCATCGGAGCCACCGCGGGCACAGAGGATAGTGCGTCTGCAGGGACTTATCCCTTGCACGCTCCCCGTGAGATCCACATTCCCAACATGTCCACAACACTACATTCGTAGTGCGCCTAATAGATGTTTGCCCATCATACTCATTACTCGTGGCAGATTAATCTACCAAGTCCCGTACGAGTTCGGGCATAGCGTGTGCGTTCGCACAAGAAGGTCAAAGGCCGGGAACCCATATTTCTAACTATATATGACGGTAGTATCTGTTCCCGAAAGAACAGTTACCGTCAATGACCATGCAGCTTTGCTAGAAATGAAATGATAATTAAATATACACCCTAGCTGCAAGCAGGCAGGGGATAAGTCCCTGCAGACGCACTATCCTCTGGCCCGCGGTGGCTCAGATGGATAGTGCGTCTGCCATGTAAGCAGGAGATCCTGGGTTCGAGTCCCGGTCGGGGCACACATTTTCAACGTGTCCCCAATGAAGTATATCAACGCCTGCTTGCAGCTAGGGTGTCTATTTAATTATCATTTCAATATTACAACCACCTACCTAATGGGTAGTATGTTCACCTTCAGCAAGCAGCGGCGATGCCTTGTAGTATGAAAGCAATGAGGCATTGGTGTGTCACTGAGGGGCTTGGCCCACACACAAGGCACCTAATTCACGTAAATTCCGGTGAGGGAGCGATGACCTCTGACGCCACGTTCAGTCACGTGCTCGATCGAGTTCATATCTCGCGAGGTAGGGGAGCCAGCACATCATTTGGAACTCGCCACTGTTTTCCTCAGACCACTCCACCACACTGCTCACCTTGTAACATGGCGCATTGTCTTGCTGAAAAATACTTCTGCCGTCGGGAAAAGTGACCGTCATGACGGGGTGTACGTGGTTTGCAGCCAGTGTACGATACTCCTTAGCTGTCGTGGTGCTTTGCGCGTGCTCCATTGGACCCATGGATGCCCACGTGAATGTTTCTCAGAGTATACCGGAGCCGCTGCCAGCTTGTCTCCGTCACACTGTACTTGTTGTTGAGCAGCTGTTCTCCTGGAAGGCTACGGATTCGCGTCTTCCTATCCTCACGATGAAGAAGGATCGCTTTGTTGTCTGTCTGTCCGACTGTTTAGACTCTTTGTTCTCGGGAATGGATAGACATATCAATTTGAAATTTATCTCAGATACTTAATATATGAAGATAGTAACTGTTCTCGAAATAACAGGTATCATTCATGACCGTGCAGCTTCTCTAGAATAAATGATAATTAATTGAAACCCTCAGCTGCCTACAGGTGTTTTTGATATACCTCGATGGGCACAGCTGAAAATGTGTGCCCCGACCGGGACTCGAACCCGGGACCTCCTGTTTACATGGCAACCGCTCTATCCATCTGAGCTGTCCCAATCGCGGTATACGGACAACATCTGTCGGCTGCTGAGGGTTTCAATTAATTATCATTTATTCTAGAGAAGCTGCACGGTCACAATGTTACCTGATCTTTCGACAACAGTTACTATTTTCATATATATAGTTAAAGGCTACCCAGCCATTGACCTTCGTCTGTGCGAATGCGCACAGGTTGCCCGAACTCTTACGGGAATCGTCACCTTAGTGTGCGCGAGTAATCAGTGGATGGGCAGATATCTATTCGGTACATTACGTATGTAGATTGTGGACTGTTGAGAATGTGGGTCTCACGGGAAGCATACAACGCATAAGTCCCTGCAGTCGCGCTATTCATCTGTGTCCTCGGTGGCTCAGATGGATAGCGCGTCTGCCATGTAAGCAGGAGGTCCCGGGTTCGAGTCCCGGTTCGGGCACACATTTGCATCTGTCCCCATCGAGGTATATCAACAACACCTGTCGGTAGCTGAGAGTTTCAGTTAATTATCATTCACATACTTAAGTCTAGAGTCCCTGTGCAGTGTGAAAAATTTAATGTTCCAAGTCAATGCAATCAAAGGATACGGTCATTTGTGTGATATGCACTGAAGCGCCGAAGAAACTAGTATAGGCATGCGTATTCAAATACAATGTAAACAGGCAGAACACGGCGCTGCAGTCGGCAAAGCCTATATAAGACAACAAGTGTCTGGCGCAGTTGTTAGATCGGTTACTGCTGCTACAGTGGCAAGTTATCAAGATCTAAGTGAGTTTGAACGCGGTGCTATAGTCGGCGCGCGAGCGATGGGACACAGCATCTCCGAGGTGGCGATCAAGTGGCCATTTTCCCGTACGACCATTTCACGAGCGTGCCGTGATTATCAGGAATCAGGTAAAACATCAAATCTCTGACATTGCTGCTACCGGAGAAAGATCCTACAAGAACGGGGCCAACCACGACTGAAGAGAATCGAATCGTTCAACATGATAAGGTGCAACCCTCCCGCAAATTGCTGCAGATTTCAGTCCTGGGCCGTTAACAAGTGTCAGCTTCTGAACCATTCGACGAAACATCATCGATATCGGCTTCCGGAGCCGAAGGCCCACTCGTGTACCCTTGATGACGGCACAACGCAAACCTTTACGCATCCCCTGGGTCTTTCAACACCGACATTGGACTGTTGATGACTGGAAACATGCTGCCCGGTCGGGCGAGTCTCGTTTCAAATTGTATCCAGTTGATGGACATATACATGAATGGAAACAACCTCATAAATCCATGGACCCTTGATGTCAGCAGGCGACTGTTCAAGCTGGTGGAGGCTCTGTCATGGTGTGGGGCCTTGTGCAGTTGGAGTGATATGGGGCGCCTGATACGTCTAGATACGACTCTGACAGGTGACACGTAAGTAAGCATCCTCTCTGAACACCTACTTCCATTCATTTCAATTGTGCATTCCGACAGACTTCGGGAACTCCAACAGGACAATGCTACACCCCACACGTCCAGCATTGCTACACAGTGGCTCCAGGAACACTCCTCTGGGATTAAACACTTCCACTGGCCACCAGACTCCCCAGACATGAACGTTATCGAGCATATCTGGGATATCTTACAACGTGGTGTTCAGAAGAGGCCTCCACCCCGTCAGTCTTACGGATACAGCCCTGCATGATTCATTTCTCTCCAGCACTATTTCGGACATCTGGTATGATTCTTTTTTTTAGTAATTTAATTGAAAGCTTTGTTGCTTTGGTAAAAATAAAATTGGTTCTTCTTGTCGTGACAGAATAAATTACTATTAATCACACCAGATTTGTCGGAGAACAGCAGCAACATGTGTAATTGATCCAGCTTTAAGAAATTCTATTACCTTTTAGCGGAAAATTCGTGCGTTACTCTCCGACGTTAGAAAAGTCGAGGTGTTCCGTTCGGAGCAGGAGGCGGCTGTCTTTTCTCATTCGCGATATCGAAAATTACTAAAAAATGAACAGAAATTTTTTTCGGAGGAAGATCGCGCGGAGAAAACAGACAGAAGTTACATGAAAGAAACCTAAGGGACCAACTAATTGGATTTGTACGAACATATAAACGGAACTGAAAGAACTTGGAATAAATACTATAACGATGTCGTCACGACAGCCTCCTGTTCCGACAGAACACACGCTGGATCATAAGCTGCATAAATCTTTTAAACAGAAAAGATTATCACAAGTATAATTAATGAAACTAAGGTTGAGAGATTTTCTTTGAAATTAAATAAACTTCAAGGCTTCAAGTATTATATTATGAAACGGAAACTTACATTAACATGGCCACCCATTGTGGCGGTGGAGCGGATTTTCATGATACACATTCTCGCTTGTTTGTGGTTACATATATTTTTAATCAATTAAACTCTTAAATTTACAATAAAATGATTACATCAGTATGGAGCACAATACTTTTGCGTCCGACTCGCAACACATTCACAGAACAGCTAGAGAGCGGCGCGGCTCCCTGCAGAAGTAAAAATTGGCAATTGTTATTTTGAAACATAGGTGCATCGTTTTTTTACTGATCGACAGCAGCGTATAACAGTTTATAGCTATCGTGATATTCTGCGCTTTTCAGGAGCGCGGCAAAGATATCTGGTTACAACATTCATTAGTATATGTTAAAAAAACTTTTACATGTTAAAAATCGCAGTGATAAAGGCTGTAGTGTCACAGACAGTAGTCGAGTCCATGGCACGTCGTGTTGCGGCACTTCTGCGTGCTCGCGGCGGCCCTACACGGTATTAGGCAGGTGTACCAGTTTCTTTGGCTCTTCAGTGTATCATGATACTTCCGAACTCCATAATAAAAACCTATACGGTATTCTGTGTCGAACTAGAATCTTGATGTTTGTAGAGCACAAGTAAGGGAAAAACTAAAATTGTTAATTTGTAATTATATCACGCGAATAGATGCGTACCTCAGTCAGTACAAACGGAACCGTTATAGGTCGGTTTTTCTGTCTGTCTGTCTTTCTGTCTGTATGTTCGACTATTCAAAACCTTTCTTCTCATGAACTTGTAGACGTGTCAGGTTGAAATTTATCTCACATATTACGGTCTACGGTTCCTTGGAGATGTCAAAAAGTGAAGCGTCTAAGACAATGCAGTCAAAAAATACGGCAATTTAAGTCACATAACTAGTTTAGACAAGCAGAGAATAGAAGCTTTCTAAATGTGGTGCTACAGAATAATGCTGAAGACTAGATGGGTAGATCACGTAACTAATGAGGAGGTACTGAATAGAATTGGGGAGAAGAGGAGTTTGTGACACAACTTGACAAGAAGAAGGGACCGGTTGGTAGGACATGTTTGAGGCATCAAGGGACCTGGAAGAGCAGTTGAACGGAATGGACAGTGTCTTGAAAGAAGGATATAAGATGAACATCAACAAAAGCGAAACGTGGATAATGGAATGTAGTCGAATTAAGTCGGGTGATGCTGAGGGAATTAGATTAGGAAATGAGACACTTAAAATAGTGAAGGCGTTTTGCTATTTCGGGAGCAAAATAACTGGTGATGGTCGAAGTAGAGAGGATATAAAATGTAGACTGGCAATGGCAAGGAAAGTGTTTCTGAAGAAGAGAAATTTGTTAACATCGAGTATAGATTTAAGTGTCAGGAAGTCATTTCTGAAAGTATTTGTATGGAGTGTAGCCATGTATGGAAGTGAAACATGGACGATAAATAGTTTAGACAAGAAGAGAATAGAAGCTTTCGAAATGTGGTGCTACAGAAGAATGCTGAAGGTTAGATGGGTAGATCACATAACTAATGAGGAGGTATTGAACAGAATTGGGGAGAAGAGGAATTTGTGGCACAACTTGACTAAAAGAAGGGATCGGTTGGTAGGACATGTATGGGAGGGCAGGGTGGAGGGTAAAAACCATAGAGGGAGACCAAGAGATGAATACACTAAGCAGATTCAGGAGAATGTAGGCTGCAGTAGTTATTTGGAGATGAAGGAGCTTACGCTGGATAGAGTAGCATGGACGGCTGCATCAAACAGAAGGAAAAAATCCGAAAATGGTTAATTTGTATCACCGAAAACAAAAATTTTATTGTCCTCAGACTGTCTGCCCTTCTGTTAAAATCACATTTTTCTCAGGAACGGATAGCGGTATCAAGTTTAAATTTATGTCACGTTCTGAAGTCTATGGTCACTTGGCTATAAAATAAACGTTAACTTCTGAGTCAAAATAATGAAAAGATGCGGCCATCGACGTCACGTGTTTGGACATTCGCATATTCTCTCACCAAGACCTATATGGTACCTCTCGTTGTTCTAGGAACATGATATTCGGGAAGACGAAAGATTTCCCAGTACAAACAAAGTGAAAAAATCCGAAGTTCTTAATTTAAAATTATATCACATGAAAAAATATTCATTTGTTTATTGGTCATCCGACTTCAGACTTGAAATTTAAGCATGTTCGAAAGTCTTTTACTCATTGGGACTGCTATCTTGGCAATATCAATCATCCATATTCGCGGTCCTCGGGATGAATGAACTGTCTGTATACATAATTAAGTTTGCACATACCCATACTTTTTAATCAGTTAGTTTTTTGTATTGTTTTCTGAATTGTGCCTAAGAACATTTCTGAACCGTACTCTTCATCCTGTTGATTTTCTTCATCTTCAACCTACCTTTTGGCATTCCATTCAGCACTTCTTGCTTCTTTGGTGAATGTATATTAATTATATTTATGTCCACATAGTCCAGCAAAAATTACTATTAAATTCCTTTTTGCACCTCGGCATTGCTAGGGAGATGCATATATTTTACATAAATGAATATCAAATCACTTAGAATAAATTGCATCTGCCTAGCAATAGAATTCTGATTCGTTCATTATTATGTGTAAAATTCATTGGGCGGAAAGAAAGAGAGGATACTGTTATAATTTCATAATCGATTATCGGAGCATCATCTTTAATAAAGGAAATGGCAAAATGTAAACAATGTGATCGTGTAAATTTGCTGGAAGTAACTGAACAGCAAAGTAGTAGGAGCGGAAAACAGTGTCACTCATGCCATAAACATTTAAATCATCAGGAGATATGTGGAAGTTCTCTCTTTGATGCATGGGTTCCTCTCAATAGTACGGGCAGCTTCGTTTATAAACTGGTGACCACAGAATTTTTGTTTATCGAATTTCTTGATCTGTGATGCTGTTAATGTTTACTGCACACCAGAGAATATTTACATCCACAGAAAACTGTAGCACTTACCAACAAACGTTTATGCGTCTACCTCTGCGTAAGTAAATAATATTTATGAATATCATTTTCCAATATCGTGTTTTTTGATGCATATATGTAGTTCTTGCTGTTAACAGAAATCTGTGCTGCATAATGGTCTTTGATCAAAGCCATTCGCATAATAAAGAATAAACTGAACAGCAGTATAACATATTACATGATGTCATTTCTACCATTTGAAAAATATGCAGAATACTGTCAACAAAAATATTATTGTCAGCTAATACAACAATAAGGGGTAATTTCTCATCTTTCATCACATTCTTTATCGCTTTAACGACACCGACTTTGACCTTTATTTTCGTAACCATTAATGTGAAGAAGTGATTTTCTTGTTAATTAGTATCCCATAGTTAACTGCAAAATAAATAGCACAGCGCGAAAGTTGATCCCCTGAAAAAGGTAGTGAAAAAATTACTTATTGAAATTTTGGGTTTAAATATTGGTTTCTTCATTTATTAAAATATGTGTCCGATTTGGATTGTTGACCATAATATTACCTTTCTACACCTCATAATCGAAACCTTGTATGACTCAAAATGGTTCAAATGGCTCTGAGCACTATGGGACTTAACTTCTGAGGCCATCAGTCCCCTAGAATTTAGAACTACTTAAACCTAACTAACCTAAGAACATCACACACATCCATGCCCGAGGCAGGATTCGAACCTGCGACCGAAGTGGTCGCGCGGTTCCAGGCTGTAGCGCCTAGAACCGCTCGGCCATTCCGGCCGGCTTGTATGACTCAAAAGAAACATTTCACAATCCGCGTTTTTTTGTATAGACCTACTAGTTATGGTTTGTGTTGTGGAGACAAATAAATAATTTTGAGTCTGACTGGCTAAATAAAACATATACAACATAACAGCAGTAGACTACTTGTAGAGTTATCAGGTGGTGTCATGTGGTTCCTGGTAACACAGTGTTTGAACCAGTCTTTGTGATAAACTGAATAAAATTAGACATCCAGGAGTGCAGACCGACATTGGCTTTTTATTGCATCACACATATGAACACAGATATGGACCACAGCTGGGACACATGAATGCATGTTTGTTCTCACAGAGAGTTCACAACTGTAGTGCATGACACATAAGCAGACTGGGATCAAACATGGTAACAATAGTGTGTTTCATCTGGTATCCACAGAATGCAAAACTGTCCTTAAAGTTCACTTGCTAGTCAGGTACTGGTAGAAAATGTATTGCCATTGTTGTTGTTATTGTTGTTGTCGTCGTCAAGGGTGTAGCTGTATGGGCCAGCTGATAGTATGCTTCTGCTGTTGGTTTGGTTGTTGCTGCTGCTGCTGCTGTTGCTGTTGTTGTTGCTGCTGTTGTTGTTGATGATGATGTTGCTGTTGCTGCTGCTGCTGTTGCTTCTGTTCACGTTTCTCTTTCCGGCTACCACTTCCTGCCACACCTTTCGTGCGCTTCCATTTCATACGCCGATTCTGGAACCACACCTTCACCTGGAACAGTTAATTCGGAATTTGAGACCTATGTTTATGTGAAGGCTACTGATGGACAGAGAGGAGAACATGAATGAAGGAAGAGGAATTCAGTACACATCCAATATCAGAGAAAATTTAGAAGAACAACGAATCTATAGCTAGACAGTTCCTCTGTGTAATTTTCTTAGACTAAGAACAATAGATTATGCAAGGGATCACTGAAACGTTGCTACAATGTTTGAAGGGCTGCAGACGCTGGCTTGTAGAATTTTGGAACACGTATTATGTTCGAGTATAATGACTTTTCTGGAGACTAGAAATCTACTCTGTAGGAATCAGCATGGGTTTCGAAAAAGACGGTCATGTGAAACCCAGCTCGCGCTATTCGTCCACGAGACTCAGAGGGCCATAGACATGGGTTCATAGGTAGATGCCGTGTTTCTTGACTTCCGCAAGGCGTTCGATACAGTTCCCCACAGTCGTTTAATGAACAAAGTAAGAGCATATGGGCTATCAGACCAATTGTGTGATTGGATTGAGGAGTTCCTAGATAACAGGACGCAGCATGTTATTCTCAATGGAGAGAAGTAAGAGTAATTTCAGGTGTGCCACAGGGGAGTGTCATAGGACCGTTGCTATTCACAATATACATAAATGACCTGGTGGATGACATCGGAAGTTCACTGAGGCTTTTTGCAGATGATGCTGTGGTGTATCGAGAGGTTGTAACAATGGAAAATTGTACTGAAATGCAGGAGGATCTGCAGCGAATTGACGCATGGTGCAGGGAATGGCAATTGAATCTCAATGTAGACAAGTGTAATGTGCTGCGAATACACAGAAAGATAGATCCTTTATCAATTAGCTACAAAATAGCAGGTCAGCAACTGGAAGCAGTTAATACCATAAATTATCTGGGAGTACGCATTAGGAGTGATTTAAAATGGAATGATCATATAATGTCGATCGTCGGTAAAGCAGATGCCAGACTGAGATTCATTGGAAGAATCCTAAGGAAATGCAATCCGAAAACAAAGGAAGTAGGATACAGTACGCTTGTTCGCCCACTGCTTGAATACTGCTCAGCAGTGTGGGATCTGTACCAGATAGGGTTGATACAAGACATAGAGAAGATCCAACGGAGAGCAGCGCGATTCGTTACAGGATCATTTAGTAATCGCGAAAGCGTTACGGAGATGATAGATAAACTCCAGTGGAAGACTGTGCAGGAGAGACGCTCAGTAGCTCGGTACGGGCTTTTGTCAAAGTTTCGAGAACATACCTTTACCGAAGAGTCAAGCAGTATATTGCTCCCTCCTACGTATATCTCGCGAAGAGACCATGAGGATAAAATCAGAGAGATTAGAGCCCACACAGAGGCATACCGACAATCCTTCTTTCCACGAACAATACGAGACTGGAATAGAAGGGAGAACCGATAGAGGTACCTTCAGTACCTCCGCCACACACCGTCAGGTGGTTTGCGGAGTATGGATGTAGATGTAGATGTAGATGTAGAAAGCAAGGCTTTAAGCACTATGGGACGTAACATCTGAGGTCATCAGCCGAATAAATCAAGGATAAGAACCCATATCCAGAAATGTCACCTAATGACGCCACAGAGCGTCAAAGTTATACGCGCTGGCGCCTGCCACTATGCAACCCCTTTGACAGCAAAAAGGACTTTGCACAGTGGTAGACAGTAGGCAGAAAGTCTTGCAATATGATGAGATTTTCACTCTGCAGCGGAGTGTGCGCTGATACGAAACTTCCTGGCAGATTAAAACTGTGTGCCGGACCCAGACTCGAGCTCGGGACCTTTGCATTTCGTGGAAAAGTGCTCTACCAACTGAGCTACCCAAGCACGACTCACGCCCCGTCCTCACAGCTTCACTTCTGCCAGTACCTCGTCTCCTACCTTCCAAACTTTACAGAAGCTCTCCTGCGAACCTTGCAGAACTAGCACTCCTGAAAGAAAGGATATTGCGGAGACATGGCTTAGCCACAGCCTGGGGGATGTTTCCAGAATGAGATTTTCACTCTGCAGCGGAGCGAGCGCTGATATGAAACTTCCTGGCAGATTAAAACTGTGTGCCGGACCAACCCCCAGGCAGTGGCTAAGCCATGTCTCCGTAATATCCTTTCTTTCAGAAGTGCTAGTTCTGCAAGGTTCACAGGAGAGCTTCTGTAAAGTTTGGAAGGTAGGAGACGAGGTACTGGCAGAAGTGAAGCTGTGAGGATGGTGCGTGAGTCGTCCTTGGGTAGCTCAGTTGGCAGAGCAGTTGCCCGCGAAAGGCAAAGGTCCCGAGTTCGAGACTCGGTCCGGCACACAGCTTTAATCTGCCAGGAAGTTTCAAGTCTTGCAGTGTCTGTTGTTCAGTGATCGCGACTGATTCCATGATCGGCAGCGAAGACAATGGGGTTAGCTGCTGCATAGAAAGGCCTTGTCTCCTACGAATGCGATTCTGTGTTGCTTCGGTGGATGACGGTTTTGGACACAGGGTTCCAGGAGAGAAATAAACTGCGGATGGAAACCCATGACCGAAACCGTTATTCACCAACGAATAAGAGCATCGCATACATAGGAGACTTTTATTAGTTTAATATCTAAATTTGTAGAGTTATTGTTTTCCACGTTTGTATTCCGGTTGCTATGGCTTTATTTGCCGATTGTCATATTTTATTTGTAGCTGAGTCTACATTTGTCAATTTCTGATTTGGAGATGCTGAGTGGAGCTGTGGGCTCTAAAAAAATGTAGCGCTAAGCCAAGAAATCGGAACGTTTCTGAGATATTCTTCTGTTTTAGTTCAACAGAGGGGTAACAGCAACGAAGCGAGGCACGAACATTTGCACCGTGTATGAGAATAATGCCACTGAGCATAGAACGGCAAGAAAATTGTTTCGATATTAGTGACTCTCCACGTTCAGGGAGACCTTCGGCGTTTGATGAAGGTCGTTGAAACGCATTAATCCATAATGATCAACGTTAATGTACTTGAGAAATGGGAAATGCGTTGAACTGTGAGCATTCAACCACCGTATGACATTCGCATGCAATGGGGAAGGTTCAAAAAATCGGGTGTGTGGGTTACCGCGTGCCCTAAGCCAAAATCACAAAAATCTGCGCCAGCTGGAGTGGCCGAGCGGTTCTAGGCGCTACAGTCTGGAACCGCGCGACCGCTACGGTGGCAAGTTCGAATCCTGCCTCGGGCAGGGACGTGTGTGCTGTCCTTAGGGTAGTTAGGTTTAAGTAGTTCTAAGTTCTAGGGCACTGATGACCACAGCAGTTAAGTCCCATAGTGCTCAGAGCCATTTGAACCATTTGAACAAAAATCTGCGTGTGGCTGTATGTGCATCTCGGTTTGCTAGTCATCAATTGGCTCTTGAACAACACCGACCATTCCTATCCCGTGTCGATACTAGTGCCGAGAAATACACTACTGGCCATTAAAATTGCTACACCACGAAGATGACGTGCTACAGACGCGAAATTTAACCGACAGGAAGAACATGCTGTGATATGCAAATGATTAGCTTTTCAGGGCATTCACAATAGGTTGGCGCCGTTGGCGACACCTACAACGTGTTCACATGAGAAAAGTTTCCAACCGATTTCTCATACACAAACAGCAGTTGACCGGCGTTACCTGGTGTAACGTTGTTGGCCCTGAGCACCATGGGACTTAACATCTTAGGTCATCAGTCCCCTAGAACTTAGAACTACTTAAACCTAAGGACATCACACAACACCCAGCCATCACGAGGCAGAGAAAATCCCTGACCCCGCCGGGAATCGAACCCGGTAACGTTGTTGTCATGCCTCGTGTAAGGAGGAGAAATGCGTACCATCACGTATCCGACTTTGATAAAGGTCGGATTGTGGCCTATCGCGATTGCGGTTAATCGTACCGCGACATTGCTGCTCGCGTTGGTCGAGATCCAATGACTGTTAGCAGAATATGGAATCGGTGGGTTCAGCAGGGTAATCCGGAACGCCGTGCTGGATCCCAACGGCCTCGTGTCACTAGCAGTCGAGATGACGGGCATCTTATCCGCATGGCTGTAACGGATCATGCAGCCACGTCTCGATCCCTGAGTCAACATGGGGACGTTTGCAAGACGACAACCATCTGCATGAACAGTTCGACGACGTTTGCAGCAGCACGGGCTATCAGCTCGGAGACCGTGGCTGCGGTTACCCTTGACGCTGCATCACAGACAGGAGCGCCAGCGATGGTGTACTCGACGACGAACCTGGGTGCACGAATGGCAAAACGTCATTTTTTCGGATGACTCCAGGTTCTGTTTACAACATCATGATGGTCACATCCGTGTTTGGCGACATCGCGGTGAACGCACATTGGAAGCTGTAATCGTCATCGCCATACTGGCGTATCACCCGGCGTGATGGTATGGGGTGCCATCGGTTACACGTCTCGGACACCTCTTGCTCGCATTGACGGCACTTTGAACAGTGGACGTTACATTTCAGATTGCAGTAAGTACTGGGAGATGAAGAAGCTTGCACAGGATAGAGTAGCATGGAGAACTGTATCAAACCAGTCTCAGGACTGAAGACCACAGCAACAACAACAACAACAACAACAACGACGACGCGTGGCTCTACCCTTCATTCGATGTCTGCGAAAACCTACATTTCAGCAGGATAATGCACGACCGCATGTTGCAAGTCCTGTACGGGCCTTTTTGGATACAGAAAATGTTCGACTGCTGCCCTGGTCAGCACATTCTCCAGATCTCTCACCAATTGAAAACGTCTGGTCAATGGTGGCGGAGCAACTGGCTCGTCACAATACGCCAGTCACTACTCTTGATGAACTGTGGTATCGTGTTGAAGCTGCATGGGCAGCTGTACCTGTACACGCCATCCAAGCTCTGTTTGACTCAATGCCCAGGCGTATCAAGGCCGTTATTACGGCGAGAGGTGGTTGTTCTGGGTACTGATTTCTCAGGATCTATGCAACCAAATTGCGTGAAAATGTTATCACATGTCAGTTCTAGTATAATATATTTGTCCAATGAATACCCGTTTATCATCTGCATTTCTTGTTGGTGTAGCAATTTTAATGGCCAGTAGTGTACGTCTTTTTGCTAATATATGGCAAAGAAAGGAGTGGAAGAACCCGAACAAAGCATTAACTACCTGTACAAAGACATGCGAGCATCAACGAAATATAGTGTTAGGCATATGGTAGAACAGCGATGGTGTCATGGTGTATTACCAACTGCTTGCCCGAGGAGCAACGATGACTGACGACGTGAACGCCCGGCCGCATTCTGCTGGACAGACAAAATGTCCTGTACAGGAATTGGGAAGTCATTCCGGACCCACCTTATTCACCTGATCTTGCGTCCCGCAGATTTTTCAGCTTTTCCGCTATCTACGGAACAACCAGCGGAGTTCCTATCGCGATGAAAACGCGCTCCGAACATCGCTCGACGAGTTCTTCGCCTCAAAACTAGTCGCGGAATGGAAAAGTTACCGCAGCGTCGGCGGACTGTGGTAAACAGTGAAGGATGACTAGAGTCTCTGTTAAGTATATCTGTTGTGTTTACAAAACCTATGGAAAAATGCAACGAGCTTATACACCGACCTAGTATTTCGTCCAGTCTGCGTAACTACTTCTCGTGTTTTGCAAGGCAAGCAAGCAAGTCGCAATATATCCGAGGTTCATATCGTCGAACCCGACATATTCGCTACGAATGCATAATTCTAACTGACGTGTTCCACGCACAAATAATGCTCAACATTACTGTACCGTTCTTGACATTGCACTTTTGCACAATATATTGATACGATGATATAGCACAATAAATACTGAGTGTGTCGCGGACTCTTTATCGGCCCCTGATCAGTCAAAAATACTGCGCAATAGTATTGTGCAGTATTATCGACGTTCTCCCTACATATTGCTCAATAATATTGTGCAATACTGCTGTGATTCGCAGTGTTGACGACAATGACGCTGCTGCTACTGCGATAATTGCTCCACTTTTCGTGAGCAGAAAAGAAAGTTGGATGAGAAACTGGGTCAGAGTCCACTGACGAAACCTTATTGACAGAAGTGAGGTTGAAAAAAGAAGGTCTCATAACTTTGGGTGTGTTGATGGTCCAACATCTGAGACGTTACTGGAAATGGTTATCAATATGTATGGAGTCCCCATACATAGGCATTTACCACCACCCCCTTCTCCCCCTCCCCCTCCCTCTCGGAATATGGTGTACGGTGTTTTTATTCATTACAGAATTCTTACACACTACTAGAAGTGATTTCCCGTGATTCCACTAAACCTATCGTTTAGACAAATGTGGCACTACGAGGCGTATCCCAGTAAGACACAGTGCTTTAGCCATTGCTGTATAGTCATTCGTGTTTTGTTCTAAGTACGTTATCGAAGTTAAGTTCGTGCAACAAACAATGAGTGGATAACCACCACTTGTCTGGGATACAATGTTTTTGTATCGAAACTGACCAACTTTTTCACATCAAATATATAAATATTAGAGTCTTGCGCCGCCCCCTCCCAACTGGTTAAATTTACACGGACGCCCAAAATCATATGATCGAAAAACAAAATATTATTACGAGAGACGTAATTCCACCAAGTCATCGTTTACCTATTACGATACAACACGTTGCCACTGCCAGGTTTTTCGGAGATTTTAAATGTACAAGGGCAGCATCAACTAAAAGTAATTGATACATAGTTACGTAAAAGTGTCGAGAAATAAAACGTGCACTAAAAGATTATTTGCGTGTAGGTAATGTACACACACAAACACACACGCAAATATCCATATATAATTTATAAATTTGCATTAATTATTATTTTTAAAAAAAACATGTACTTCGTGGTCTTTCCCTGTATTTTCTGAACGACATTTCTTGACATTTCTATTTTTATACTCATCTGCTCCGACAGCCCACAATGCTGGCAATTATTTATGCATGCACTCCAATCATAATGCTCTTTCTTCTAGTTTCTAACCCATTTTTAACATCATAACAACAACAGAGAATGAACACAAAGTCATCCAGTGTACGAGACTGGAACAGAAGGGAGAACCGATAGAGGTACTGAAGGTACCCTCCGCCACACACTGTCAGGTGGCTTGCGGAGTATGGATGTAGATGTAGATGTAGAGTGTCTGAAGTGCGCGAGAGACTCTCAAGGATATTGTTCAATGCTGCCCACAGACGGCACAATATTTCCTGAGAGTTGCAGAATATTTCACGATTTTTTGATGTTTTCAATACTGTTGCACAATCTCTCGAATCTCACACCTACACGTTCATTACTATTGTTTTTCAGGAAATCTTGCGCAGTATTATTGACGTCTAGGGGCCGACTTTACATTCCGCCATCCACCCTCCCGGACAAATTTCTGAGGATCTCATGTTGTTGTTGTTGTTGTTGTTGTTGTTGTGGTCTTCAGTCCGAAGACTGGTTTGATGCAGCTCTCCATGCTACTCTATTTTGTGCACGCCTCTTCATCGCCGAGTAACTACTGTAGCCTACATCCTTCTGAATCTGTTTACTGTATTCATCTTTTAGCGTCCCTCTACGATTTTTACCTCCCACGCTTCCCTCCAGTGTTAAATTGGTGATCCCTTGACATCTCCGAATATGTCCCAGCAACCGATCCTCTCTTCTAGTTTTGTTGCTCCACAAATTTATTTTCTCCCCAATTTTATGCAGTACCACCTCATTAGTTACATGATATACTCACCTAATCTTCAGCATTCTTATGTAGGACTGCATTTTAAAAGCTTCTATTCTCTTGTTGTCTAAATTGTTTATCATCCATGTTTCACTTCCATACATCGTTACCCTCCATACAAATACTTTCAGAAAGGACTTACTGACACTTAAATCTATACTCCATGTTAAGAAATTTCTCTTCTTCAGAAATGCTTTTCTTGCCATTTATATCCTCTCTACTTCAACCATCAACAGTTATGTTGCTTCACAAATAGCAAAACTCATTTGCTACTTTGTCTCATTTCTTCATCTAATTTCCTCAGCATCATCTGATTAAATTTGGCTACATCCGATTATCCTCGTTTCGCTTATGTTCATGTTCATCTTATATCCTCCTTTCAAGACACTGTCCATTCCCATGAACTGCTCTTCCAAGTCCTTTCCTGTCTCTGACAGAATTACAATGTCATCGGAAAACTTCAAAATTTTTACTTCTTCTCCCTGGACTTTAACTCCAACTCCAAATTTTTCTTTTGTTCCTTTCAATGCTTCCTCAATGTACAGATTGAATAACATCGGGGATAGGTTACAACCCTGTCTTACTCCCTTCTCAAGCACTGCTTCCCTTTTATGCCACTCGCCTCTTGTGACAACCGTCTGGTTTGTGTACGGGTTGTAAGTAGCCTTTCGCTGCCTGTTTTCCACCCGTGCCACCTTTAGAGTTTGAAAGGCGGTATTCTAGTCATCATTGTCATACGAATTTCCTTAACCTATCTTCTATGAGAAGTCACAGCGTCAGTATGACCTCGTGTGTTTCTGCATTTCTTCGGAATCTAGACTGATCTTGTCCGAGCCCGGCTTCTACCAGTTTTTCAAATGGCTCAAATTGCTCTGAGCACTATGGGACTTAACATCTATGGTCGTCAGTCGCCTAGAACTTAGAACTACTTAAACCTAACTAACCTAAAGACAGTACACAACACCCAGCCATCACGAGGCAGAGAAAATCCCTGACCCCGCCGGGAATCGAACCCGTGAAACCCGGGCGTGGGAAGCGAGAACGCTACCGCACGACCACGAGATGCGGGCACCAGTTTTTCAAAAATGTTCAAATGTGTGTGAAATCTTATGGGACTTAACTGCTAAGGTCATCAGTCCCTAAGCTTATACACTACTTAACCCAAATTATCCTAAGGAGAAACACACACACACACCCATGCCCGAGGGAGGACTCGAACCTCCACCGGGACCAGCCGCACGGTCTATGATTGCAGCGCCTGTGACCGCTCGGCTAATCCCGCGCGGCTCTACCAGTTTTTCCATTCTTCTGTACAGAATTGGTGTTTGTATTTTGCAGCCGTGATTTATTAAACTGATCGTTCGGTAATATTCAGACCTGTCAACGACTGTCTTCTTTGGGATTGGAATTATTACATTCTTGTTGAAGTCTGAGGGTAACTGGCCTGTCTCATACATCTTGCTCACCAGATGGGAGAGTTTTGTCGCGGCTGGCTCTCTCAAGGCTATCAGTAGCTCTAACACTCCAGGGGCCTTGTTTCGACACCAGTGGTACATCCGATATGTTGCGTCGTAGTGACCATGGAGAAGAAATAAAAACGTTGAGGTTCGCCGATGACATTGTAATTCTGTCAGAGACAGCAAAGGACTTGGAAGGGCAGTTGAACGGAATGGATGGTGTCTTGAAAGGAGGATATAAGATGAACATCAACAAAAGCAAAACGAAGATAATGGAATGTAGTCGAATTAAGTCGGGTGATGTTGAGGGTATTAGATTAGGAAATGAGACACTTAAAGTAGTAAAGGAGTTTTGCTATTCGGGGAGCAAAATAACTGATGATCGTCGAAGTAGAGAGGATATAAAATGTAGACTGGCAATGGCAAGGAAAGCGTTTCTGAAGAAGAGAAATTTGTTAACATCGAGTATAGATTTAAGTGTCAGGAAGTCGTTTCTGAAAGGATTTGTATGGAGTGTAGCCATGTATGGAAGTGAATCATGGACGATAAATAGTTTGGACAAGAAGAGAATAGAATCTTACGAAATGTGGTGCTACAGAAGAATGCTGAAGATTAGATGGGTAGATCACATAACTAATGTGGAAGTATTGAATAGGATTGGGGAGAAGAGAAGTTTGTGGCACAACTTGAGCAGAAGAAGGGATCAGTTGGTAGGACATGTTCTGAGGCATCAAGGGATGACCAATTTAGTATTGGAGGGCAGCGTGGAGGGTAAAAATCGTAGGGGGAGACCAAGAGGTGAATACACCAAGCAGATTCAGAAGGATGTAGGTTGCAGTAGATACTGGGAGATGAAGAAGCTTGCACAGGATAGAGTAGCATGGAGAGCTGCATCAAACCAGTCTCAGGACTGAAGACCACAACAACAACAACAACAACAGTGACCTCAGTCTATAAAGTCAGGAGAATTGCGAAAGGCGTCGGCGCAGTGGTCGGCGTTTTGCGCTGGTCGTGACGCACGCCGTGCATTGGCGGTCGTGAGGTAAGCACGGAAGAGCGACCGACAGCCAAACATCCGGCCGGCACTAACAAACGCGATCGCTCGGTCTGTCGAGCAACACACCCTCTGTGCGTTTACCGCCAGCTGCCTTGCCGCTAACCGTGGCCTGCGATTAGCACACGCCGCGTCCGTTTTGGAGAAGTCTGGGGAGGGGAGGGCATTTATTTTAAAATCTTAAACGTGTCTTTAAATACAGCAAATGTATGATAGTAAACTTGGAAAGTTATTTTATCCGTGTTGGATCTTGTGAACCCCGCGGCCGTTACTGATAGTTGGTGATTGCCGGCCGGAGTGGCCGAGCGGTTCTAGGCGCTACAGTCTGTAACCGAGCGACCGCTACGGTCGCAGGTTCAAATCCTGCCTCGGGCATGGGTGTGTGTGATGTCCTTAGGTTACTTAAGTTTAAGTAGTCCTAAGTTCTAGCGGACTGATGACCTCAGAAGTTAAGTCCCATAGTGCTCAGAGTCAAGTTGGTGAATGACACAAAGAGCCACAAGTACTTTTTAAATGTTTTATTTTACTGCCATAATCGGTTTCGGGCTACGAAGCTCATCTACAGATGGCTAACATTTTTCGTTACATAGATGTTTTGGTTAACAGCATGTCGTCTTTTCCACGTTTGAGTATTTAGTGACACTTTATCAGTTGTTTAATCAATAAAAATATGCTAAAGTGCTTGCATTCATATACGTGGGATGGAACTTAAATAGTGGCAAGTATTTATTCACAATCGATACAAAAGAGTTACATGTTTGCACCTGTTACTGTCCTTCAACGTAGTCAAAAAAATGGTTCAAATGGCTCTGAGCACAATGGTTCAAATGGCTCTGAGCACTATGGGACTCAACATCTTAGGTCATAAGTCCCCTAGAACTTAGAACTACTTAAACCTAACTAACCTAAGGACACCACACACACCCATGCCCGAGGCAGGATTCGAACCTGCGACCGTAGCAGTCCCACGGTTCCGGACTGCAGCGCCAGAACCGCTAGACCACCGCGGCCGGCGGCTCTGAGCACTATGGGACTTAACTGCTGTGGTCATTAGTCCCCTAGAACTTAGAACTACTTAAACCTAACTAACCTAAGGACAGCACACACATCCATGCCCGAGGCAGGATTCGAACCTGCGACGCTTAGCGGTCACGTGGTTCCAGGCTGTAGTGCCTAGAACCGCTCGGCCACTTCGGCCGGCTTCAACGTAGTCACCAACGTTGTGTAGAAGCCGTTGCCAGCGATGTGGAAGGCGTAGCATACCTTAGCAGAGCCTGTTCTGTTGATGGTGCGAATGGAGCGGTCTACTGCCTGTCGAATCTCTGGAACAGTTCTGAAGCGAATGCCACGAAGTGGTTCCTTCATCTTCGGAATCAAATCAAAGTCACAAGGACTCAAGTCCGGCGAGTATGGTGGATGGTACAGTACTTCCCAGTCCCATCTACCGAACAGAGCAGCTGCAGCTTGCACTGTATGCGCCCGCGCATTGTCGAGCAAAACCATGGGTGGGTTGCGTAAAAAGTGTCGCCGCTTCTTTCGCAAAGCTGGTCGCAAGTGATGCTCCGAAAACGAACAGTAATACTGTGCATTGACGGTCTGCCGTGGAGGAACGTAATGCGTTAGGATAACACCATCACTGCTGTACACGAGAATCACCATAACTTTAGACCACTCCATTCGCACCATCAACAGAACAGGCTCCGCTAACGGTATACTACGCCTTCCACATCGCTGGCAAGGGGGTCTACACAACGCTGGTGACTACTTTGAACGACAGTAACAGGTGCAAACATGTAACTCTTTTGTGCTCACTTACATACATTCTAGGAGATTGCGGTTCGTCCACATGGTTTTCTAGCTCGCTGTAGATGTTCTTGAATTCCATAAATGGAAGCACTTTAGCCTATTTTATTGATGAAACAACTGATAATGTGGCGCTAAATACTCAAATATTCTTGTGCAGTGTGGAGCAGACGACATGCTGTTAACCAAAACATCTGTGTAACGAAAAATGTTAGCCATCTGTGGATGGGCTTGGTAGCCTGAAACCGGTTATGGCAGTAAAATAAGACACTCAAAAAGTATTTGTGGCTGGTTGCGTCATTCACAACCGCTCGCTCACAGATAGATCCGCACCTAAAGACTGGAAAATTGCTCAAGTCACACCAGTGCCCAAAAAGGGATATAGGAGTAACAGACTTTGAACACAGAATGGCAATTGGAGCTAGACGGATGGGACATTCCATCTCCGAAATCATTAGGGAATTTAGTATTCCAGGATCCACAGTGTCAAGCGTTTGCCGATAGTATCATATCTCACGCACTATCTCTCACCACAGACAGTGGAGCGGCGACGGCCTATATTTAACGACCGAGAGCAGCAGCGTTTGCGTAGAGTTGTCGGTGCTAACAGACAAGCATAACCGCGTAAATCAGTGTGGGATGTACGACGACCGTATCTGTTAGGACAGGATGGACGAAATCTAGCGTTAATGGATTATGGCAGCAGACGACCGGCTAGAGTCCCTTTGCTAACAGCACAATGTTACGTATAGTGCCTTACCTGGTCTCGTGAATGTATCAAAAATGGTTCAAATGGCTCTGAGCACTATGGGACTTAACATCTATGGTCATCAGTCCCCTAGAACTTAGAACTACTTAAACCTAACTAACCTAAGGACAGCACACAACACCCAGCCATCACGAGGCAGAGAAAATCCCTGACCCCGCCGGGAATCGAACCCGGGAACCCAGCCGTGGGAATCGAGAACGCTACCGCACGACCACGAGATGCGGGCGTGAATGTATCATTTGGACCCTCGATTACTGGAAAACCGTGGCCGGGTTAAATGAGTCCCAATTTCAGTTGGTACCAGCTGATGGTAGGAGTCTAGTGTAATGGAGACCCCACGAAGCCATGGACCCAAGTTGTCAACAAGTCACTATGGAAGCTGGTGGTGGCTCCATAATCGTATGGGCTGTGTTTACATGGAACGCGCTGGGTCCTCTGGTCCAACTGAAGTGATCATTGACTACAGTTGGTTATGTTCAGCTACATGTAGACCATTTCCTGCCCTTCATGGACTTCATGTTCACAAAAACGTGTGAAATCTTATGGGACTTAACTGCTAAGGTCATCAGTCCCCAAGCTTACACTCTACTGAACCTAAATTATCCTAAGGACAAACACACACGCCCATGCCCGAGGGAGGACTCGAACCTCCGCCGGGACCAGCTGCATGTTCACAAACAACAGTAGAATTATAATGTTGCTTAAAATCCGTCTTGATTGCAAAAAATTTTTTTCTTATTCATATGACCGGTTTCGGTTCATTCAGAACCATCTTCAGATCTGATATTTCAGTTACAGGAGTAACTGAATGAACCGAAACCGGTCATATGAATAATAAAAAAATTTTTTGCAATCAAGGCGGATTTTAAGCAACATTATAAAATCACTGATTGCTGTTATCCCATAAGACATTATGTCTGTTTTTGCAAACAGTACAATTATCACCAGGCCACAATTGTTCGCAATTGGTTTGAAGAACATTGTGGATAATTCGAGAGAATGATTTGGCCACCCAGATCGCCCAACATGAATCCTATCGAACATTTATGTGACATAATCGAAAGGTCAGTTTGTGCACTAGCAACACTTTTGCAATTGTGGACGGCTATGGAGGCAGCAAGGCTCAATAATTGTGCAGTGAAGTTCCAACAACTTGTTCTCCGCAGCTCGTGGTCTAGTGGCTAGCGTTGCTACCTCTGGATCACAGGGTGTCGGGTTTGATTCCCGGTCGCGTTGGGTATTTTCTCTGCCCGGGGACTGGGTGTTTGGTTGTCAAGTTGGTGAATGACACAAAGAGCCACAAGTACTTTCATCATCATCATCATCATCATCATCATCTTCATCATCTTCATCATCACCACCATCACCATCACCATGCGTGATACTGGCTAGATTGGTCTGCGTGAAAAAATGTAGAGTAAAAAAATTGGGACTTCATGTGGGTGCTGATGACCGCGCAGTTCAGCACCCCACAAACCAATCATCATCAACATCATCGTCGTCAACGACTTGTTGAGTCCATTCCACGTGGAGTTGCTGCACTACGTCGGGTAAAAGGAGGTCACAGACTTGATATTATGAGGTATCCCACGGCTTTTGCCACCTCAGTGAAGAGTGGCATGCAGAGTGCGGCTGTAGGTGTAGATGCAGATGCAGATGCAGACTGTAGACTGACCTGCCGCTCGCTGAGGTCCAGTAGGATGGCGATCTCGTAGCGGCGCAGCCTGGTGAGGTAGTTGGAGCGGCAGAACTCCTCTTCCAACTGCCGGATCTGCGACTTGGTGAACGCCGTCCGCTCCTTCCGCGACTTGCCCGTCGACGTCTGCGTCGTCGTCGTCGACGGCGCTGCCGCGTTCTGCCTGTCTCCACCTGCAGGACACACACGGAAGAAACTACTTGGAAAACACTTGCCAACAGAACTGCCGCTGTATGCGGCTTCACAAGCAGAATTCGGCTTCTGGACGACTGGGCAAGAGAATTTTATAGCTCCAAATGTCACCCTCTTCTGTGCCAAAGTTAGACTCATTGGAGAGTAATGGAGATCCTTTTTTCTTATAGTGCTGCACTTGTGCATATCTCTGTTACTCTCTAACATTGATGGATTGCTGATAACAGATTGCGTACGTGAACAGGTTTAGTGTAAGTCTGTGATTAATATTTCCATTTGCTTAAAGAGATACCTGCAAGAAGTTCGTGCGTGAACTCCATACATAATTCTAATTTCTTTCTTTTGTGCAGTGAATACTTTTTGCCTAAGCTAGGATTTACTTCAGAGTACCGATAAATGAAAATATGTCAAGTATGTTGTCTTACTGACGTCTCTGTCACCAGTGTTGACAATTGTTTGTGTTGGGGACGGAACTCGACTTGGGTAGTTCATGCAGCAATGTTGACCATAGTGCTGCAGTAGTGTAACTGTCAGCATTTCTGCCAAGTAAACAACAGGACCCGGGTTCGAGTCCCGGGCGTGGCACGAATTTCAGCTTCTAACATTATCATAGTTAATTATTCTTATATGAAAATCAGCCAAACGAAAAGTTTTAGCAACTCTACTATACTGTTTTTCCCAGTTTCAGTTTCCACCAATATCAACGCCTAAGGACTTACAATTTTCTACTCCGCTAATATTGGGTAAATAGGAGGTGAAAATGTTATTGACAGGATAAAACGGAATGAACTGCAGCTTATGAAAGTTGAAAACTAGTCCATTTGCGCATAACCATTCAGTAACTTTAATAAAAACCATCATTTAATGTTTTATCTGTAGATCGATCTCTGATCGGCTACACAACAACACCTGTATTACCAGCAAAAGGACTGACACTGGCTTGTCATTCAAATAAAATGGTTCATCGTTGACATATACCAAGAACAGTAATTAGCCAACAATCGAACCCTGTGAGACACCCTTTGTAATTTCTCCACATCCTGATCCTGTGGCGTCCCACTTTGTGCTACGGGAACAGCCTAAGGTAACTTTCCGCATACTGTTTCTTAAATAGGAACTAGACGAGGCACTTTCCGAGCAACGTATTACATACAGCACGTATTATAACATACACTATGTGATCAAAAGTATCCGGACACCTGGCTGAAAATGACAAGTTCGCGGCGCCCTCCATCGGTAATGCTGTAATTCAGTATGGTATTGGCCCACCCCTAGCCTTAATGACAGCTTCCACTCTCGCAGGCATACGTTCAGTCAGGTGCCGTAAGGTTTCTTGGGGAATGGCAGCCCATTCTTAACGGAGTACTGCACTGAGGAGAGGCATCGATGTCGGTCAATTAGGCCCGGCACGAAGTCGGCGTTCCAAAACATCCCAAAGGTTCTATTGGATTCAGGCTATCACTCTGTGCAGGCCAGTCCACTACAGGGATGTTATTGTCGTGTAACCACTCCAGCACAGGCCTCGCATTTTGAACAGGTGCTCGATCGTGTTGAAAGATGCACTCGCTGTCCCCGAATTGCTCTTCAACTGTGGGAAGCAAGAAGGCGCTTAAAACATCAATTTAGGCCTGTGCTGTGGTAGTGCCATGCAAAACAACAAGGGGTGCAAGTCTCCTCCATGACCACAATAACACCACCGAATTTTACTTTTGGCACTGCACATGTTGGCAGATGACGTTCACCGGGCTTTCGCCATACACATAGCCTGCCATCGGATCGCCACATTCTCTACGGTGATTCGTCACTCCATTGTTGAATCGTCCAGCGTTTATGCACCTTACACCAAGCGAGGCGTCGTTCGGCATTTACCAGCGTGATATGTGGCTTATGAGCAGCTGCTCGACCATGAAATCCAAGTTTTCTCATCTCCTGCCTATATGTCACAGTACTTGCAGCAGATCCTGATGCAGTTTGGAATTCCTGTGTGATGGTCTCGACAGATGTTTGCCTCTTACACATCACTACCGTCTTCAACTGTCGGAGGTGCCTGTCAGTCAACAGACGATGTCGGCCTGTACGCTTTTGTGCTGTACGTGTCCCTTCACGTTTCCACTTCACTATCACATCGGAAACAGTGTACCTAGGGATGTTGAGGAGTGTGGAAATCTCGCGTGCATACGTACAACACAAGTGACACCCAGTCACCTGACTACGTTCGAAGTCTGTGAGTTCCGCGGAGCGCCCCATTCTGCTCTCTCACGATGTCTCACGTCTACTGAGGTCATTGATATGGAGTACCTGGCAGTAGGTGGCAGCACAGTGCACCTAATATGAAAAACGTAAGTTTGTGGTGGTGTCCGGATTCTTTTGATCACCTAGCTGCCACCTTCAAAGGGAAAAATAAGCCGATACAAAACTCTCGCTTGCAGGAACAGTTTTCAAAGCTGTCTCTATGTTACCAAAAGCATTCCAGGCCATTTTTAGCCCAAAGTCTACTTCCTTTGCTGCCTACCGAGTTAATGTTTTCGTACACTCTCAATGGCCGGGAGAGCGGTGTGCTGACCCCATGTCCCTGCATACGCGCATCCAGTGACGTCATTGTGCTGACGATGACACGGCGGCCGGTCGGTAACGTTGAGCCTTCATCGTTTGTTCGGGCGAAGTTTAGTTTCTTTAGGAATTACAAGACAGAGATTTGAGTTTCTTCTACAATCCATGCTGATGATTGAACTGAACCGCATACAAGGAGGCTGATACATTTGGTTCAAATGGCTCTGAGCACTACGGGACTTAACATCTGAGGTCATCAGACCCTTAGAACTTAGAAGTACCTAACCTGACTAACCTAAGGACATCACACACATCCATGCCCGAGGCAGGATTCGAACCTGCGACCGCAGCGGTCGCGCGGTTCCAGACTGAGGCGCCTAGAACCGCTCGGCCACTCCGGCCGGCGCGGATACATTTGCCTAGATCGGCTGTTTATATGATGTGCCAAAGAACCTGGTATGTTTACAGATATGACACACTTCTGGAGTTGCTGCAAAGACGCTTCTTCGTAGTAGAGATAATTTTATACAGTTAGACATTTAATTATTTAGGTTAGAAAGATGCTGGTAATGGCCAGTGGAAAATTTCCTTCTGTCTCTTAATTATTTGTTCAAAATGGTTCAAATGGCTCTGATCGCTATGGGACTTAACAGCTGAGGTCATCAGTCCCCAAGAACGTAGAACTACTTAAACCTAACCAACCTAAGGGCATCACACACATCCATGCCGGAGGCAGGATTCGAAACTGCGACCGTAGCAGTCGCGCGGATCCGGAATTATCTGTATCATTTCGAATTGTAGGAGTGGTATGATATTTTACAGGTACATTTGGTTTTTTTTAATTCTAGCTGATCGTTCAGTATGCAGTCATGTTTACTGCGAATGTAACAGTATATTTGTAATTCCTTCAACATATTAACCTGTACTTTTTTTCGCGAAAATGTAATATCTCTAATTTTTCTCCAATAGTCATATCTGTGTTTCCGCTTTGGGCCAAGCGAGCGACGTGAGTTGAGCTGTTTACGTTGTTGAGCCTGAGAGAAACCTCGGCATCGTAAGGTGAAACTCCTCTTACTTTTGTCAGCATAGATCGTCAAAGAAAATCGAATCTCTGCCTTGTAATATGTGAAGGAGGGTTTTTCGTGACATAAATACAGGGTGTTTATAAATGAATATTCGGGTTTTAACGCTGTATAATATTTATTATATTAAACTTACTGTTTTAAATGGTTCAAATGGCTCTGAGCACTATGGGACTTAACATCTATGGTCATCAGTCCCCTAGAACTTAGAACTACTTAAACCTAACTAACCTAAGGACAGCACACAACACCCAGCCATCACGAGGCAGAGAAAATCCCTGACCCCGCCGGGAATCGAACCCGGGAACCCGGGCGTGGGAAGCGAGAACGCCTGTTTTAAATGATATGTCAAATGAAAGAGCAACTCAAACAGTTTTACCAACAAACCTTATAACTGCTCAATGAGAGCACCATTTGTTACACGGCACACATCAAGTCTATAGCCGAGCGCTGGATAGGCCGCAAGGGGCCCAATGACAGGGCTTGCTTTGCATGGCCTCCACGTTCACCCGACCTAACGCCATGCGATTTTTTCCTTTGGGGCTTCGTCAAGGATCGTGTGTACGTGCCTCTGCTACCAGCAGAACTCCCTGAATTAGGAAACCGGATTGAAGCAGCTGTTGCTACAGTCACTGAAGACACACTTATCAACGTTTGGGAAGAACTCGGCTATACACTTGATGTGTGCCGTGTGACAAATGGTGCTCACATTGAACATTTATAAGCTTCTTGGTAAAACTGTTTGAGTTGGTCTTTCATTTGGTATATCATTTAAAACAGTAAGTTTAATATAATAAATATTATAAAGCGTTAAAACCCCGATATTCATTTATATACACCCTGTACAATGTATAGAACATGTGTAAGTGTAAAACTATGTAATCACAAAAACTTTGTTATATTTTAGGATGCAAAGGTAAAATCTTTGCTGAATTATCCAGTCACGGAAACTGTGTTACATTTCAGGACACAAATGTAAAACTTGCGGAGAAAAAATGGTTCCAATGGCTCTGAGCACTATGGGACTTAACATCTATTGTCATCAGTCCCCTAGAACTTAGAACTACTTAAACCTAACTAACCTAAGGACAGCACACAACACCCAGCCATCACGAGGCAGAGAAAATCCCTGACCCCGCCGGGAATCGAATCCGGGAACACGGGCGTGGGAAGCGAGAACGCTACCACACGACCACGAGATGCGGGCACTTGCGGAGAAGTCAACACTACAGTCTGACAATGGCCTCAGTCCCGGACTAGAAACGGTACAATAAAATCATTTAAAAAAATTGTGGTTGATCACAGTGTTTCTACAGTGTAACGTAGAGATGAGTTACAACATCTGCTGCGTTCCAAACCCCTGCGTGCAAAATGACCGCCTTCTCTGGTTCTGGCTCTTGAAGAATAGGCCGCGAATCCCCCACAGACGTTCACACACGTCATTAAAAGTGTCCCCAACAGAGTTCAAGGCTTCATAAAAGCGAAGAGTGGACAGATACTGTATTGAAACTTCCTGGTAGGTTGAAACTGTATGCCAGACCGAGACTCGAACTCGGGACCTTTACCTTTCGCGGGCAAGTGCTCTACCTACTCTATTTTTTATTTTGTTCAGTGTTGTTAGGTTCGTTTGGTCTGGGCTGACATCACATGACATCCGTTCAAGTTGATCGTCGATTATTTTACTCAGGTTTTTTTTTTTTTTATTACAGAGGAAAATCCGCCCTCAAACCGAACACGCTGAGCTACCTCGCCGGCGACCAACTCGGCTAACCAAACACGACTCAGGACCCGTCCCCACAGCTTTACTTCCGCCAGTACCTTCAAACTTCACAGAGGCTCTCCTGCGCAACTTGCAGAACTGGCACTCCTGGAAGGAAGGATATTGCGGAGACATGGACGGGTCGTGAGTCGTGCTTGGGTAGCTCAGTTTGTAGAGCACTTGCCCGCAAAAGGCGACGGTCGCGAGTTTGAGTCTCAGCCCGGCACACAGTTTTAATCTGTAAGTAGGCTGTTTAGGTTTTTATGTTGGTAACGTCCACGTAGCGCTCTGTATGAAAATCACTGGCTGTGCTGTGTGCAGTCTGTGGCTGGGTGGCATTGTTGGAATTTGCTATTGCAGTGTTGGGCAGTTGGCTGTTAACAGTGAGTAGCGTTGCGCAGTTGGAGATGAGCCGCCAGCAGTGGTGGATGTGGGGAGAGAGATGGCGGAGTTTTGAGAGCGGATGATCTGGACGTGTGTCAATCAGAGACAGTAACTTTGTAAGACTGGATGTCATGAACTGATTTTATATATATATATATATATATATATATATATATATATATATATATATATATATATATATATATATATATGACAATGACATGTATATATATATACATGGTGAGTCACCTAACATTACCGCTGGATATATTTCGTAAACCACATCAAATACTGACGAATCGATTCCACAGACCGAACGTGAGGAGAGGGGCTAGTGTAATTGGTTAATAAAACCATAAAAAAAAATGCACGGAAGTATGTTTTTAACACAAATCTACGTTTTTTAAATGGAACACCGTTAGTTTTGTTAGCACATCTGAACATATAAACAAATACGTAATCGGTGCCGTTTGTTGCATTGTAAAATGTTAATTACATCCGGAGATATTGTAACCTAAGTTGACGCTTGAGTACCACTCCTTCGCTGTTCGATCGTGTGTATCGGAGAGCACCGAATTACGTAGGGATCCAAAGGGAACGGTGATGGACCTTAGGTACAGAAGAGACTGGAACAGCACATTACGTCCACATGCTAACACCTTTTTATTGGTCTTTTTCATTGACGCACATGTACATTACCATGAGGGGTGAGGTACACGTACACATGTAGTTTCCGTTTTCAATTACGGAATGGAATAGAGTGTGTCCCGACATGTCAGGCCAACAGATGTTCAATGTGGTGGCCATCATTTGCTGCGCGCAACTGCAATCTCTGGCGTAATCAATGTCGTACACGCCGCAGTACATCTGGTGTAATGTCGCCGCAGGCTGCCACAATACGTTGTTTCATATCCTCTGGGGTTGTAGGCACATCACGGTACACATTCTCCTTTAACGTACTCCACAGAAAGAATTCCAGAGGTGTAAGATCAGGAGAACGGGCAGGCCCTGCAGATGCTGCTCGCCGACCGTGGTCCGTGTTTGTTACAACACGCAACTGAACGTCGGAGGTTTCAAGCGTCAACTTTAGGTTATGTCATTAACATTTTACAATGCAACAAACGGCACTGATTACGTATTTGTTTATATGTTCAGATGTGCTAACAAAACTAACGTGGTTCCATTTAAAAAAACGTAGGTTTGTGTTAAAAAACATACTTCCGTGCATTTTTGTATGGTTTGTATTAAACAGTTACACTAGCCCCTCTCCTCACGTTCGGTCTGTGGAATCGGTTCGTCAGTATTTGATGTGGTTTACGAAATATATCCAGCGGTAACGTTAGGTGACTCACCCTGTATATATATTATGACTTTTGAACACTATTAAGGTAAATACATTGTTTGTTCTCTATCAAAATCTTTCATTTGCTAACTATGCCTATCAGTAGTTAGTGACTTCAGTAGTTAGGATCTTTTATTTAGCTGGCAGTATTGGTGCTCGCTGTATTGCAGTAGTTCGAGTAATGAAGACTTTTGTGAGGTAAGTGATTCATGAAAGGTATAGGTTATTGTTAGTCAGGGCCATTCTTTTGTAGGGATTGTTGAAAGTCAGATTGCGTTGCGCTAGAAATATTGTGTGTCAGTTTAGTGTTGATCAGAATAAGTAAAGAGAGAAATATCTGAGTACGTTCAGTTTTTCTCAGCTGTTTGAAAATCAAATAACGTAAGGGGTTTACCAGCATAGTAATTCACTAGTTTTTCTAAGGGGACGTTTCAAATCGGCTAGGAAGTTTCAGCACATACTCCGCTGCAGAGTGAATATTTTATTCTGGAAGCATCTTGTATTAACGTCCACTGGTAGGTGTACGGATACTTTTGACTAGACAGTGTATATGGCACTCCTGTTAAGCAGAGTTGTCCAGTTCCAGTGTGCGGTGGTATCTGGACGCCAGCGCGCCCTCTTTGATCCTTCCGTTTCGGTATTTTCAGAATTCTGCTCGACAGCTGGGGACTCGTCAGGGCGCAGACGGGCAGAGGGCGTTTCCCGGATGGAAGCTGATGGCAGCTGGAGTCTCCGGCTTCTAATTCTGGAGTTCGCGCTTGCGTGTCGCCAGATAGCCATCGGCGTCTCCGCCTGGAGGCGTCTGCAAGGCCGGACGCCGCTTCTGGAGCCAGGCGGCTTTTAGAAGGAGCCGCTCCTCCCACGCCCAGTACGTCTGCATCCGCAGGGTACGTTAGTGGACACTTACCACCCATTCTCTTTCCACGTTCTGTTCACAGATGGCGCGCGGGAAGAAAGAGAGACTCGAAACATTTACCTCTCGGCGGCAACATGTATAATAACTACGCTGTCTACCGTAAAGTATCTGGACAGCCGTCACTGGACCTTGAAATGGGCCGTGTTCACACTACGCCGTTATGACGGCTTGAACTGTTCTGAGAACATATTCAGTGAGCTATCTGAATGTCTGCCGAGGAATGGCAACCTATTATTCCTCAAACGCCGAAACCTGAGAAGGTACTGAGGCGAAGTCGACCCTCCAACTACCTCTGGAGAAGGTACTGAGGCGAAGTCGACCGCCCAACCGCCTCTGGAGAAGGCACTGAGGCGAAGTCGACCCTCCAACCACCTCTGCAGAAGGTACTGAGGCGAAGTCGACCCTCCAACCACCTCTGGAGAAGGTACTGAGGCGAAGTCGACCCTCCAACCACCTCTGGAGAAGGTACTGAGGTGAAGTCGACCCTCCAACCACCCCTGGAGAAGGTACTGAGGCGAAGTCGACCCTCCAACCACCTCTGGAAAAGGTACTGAGGCGAAGTCGACCCTCCAACCACCTCTGGAGAAGGTACTGAGGCGAAGTCGACCCTCCAACCACCTCTGGAGAAGGTACTGAGGCGAAGTCTACCCTCCAACCACCTCTGGAGAAGGTACTGAGGCGAGGTCGACCCTCCAACCACCTCTGGAGAAGGTACTGAGGCGAAGTCGACCCTCCAACCACCTCTGGAGAAGGTACTGAGGCGAAGTCGACCGCCCAACCGCCTCTGGAGAAGGTACTGAGGCGAAGTCGACCCTCCAACCACCTCTGGAGAAGGTACTGAGGCGAAGTCGACCCTCCAACCACCTCTGGAGAAGGTACTGAGGTGAAGTCGACCCTCCAACCACCCCTGGAGAAGGTACTGAGGCGAAGTCGACCCTCCAACCACCTCTGGAAAAGGTACTGAGGTGAAGTCGACCCTCCAACCACCTCTGGAGAAGGTACTGAGGCGAAGTCGACCCTCCAACCACCTCTGGAGAAGGTACTGAGGCGAAGTCGACCCTCCAACCACCTCTGGAGAAGGTACTGAGGCGAAGTCGACCATCCAACCACCTCTGGAGAAGGTACTGAGGTGAAGTCGACCCTCCAACCACTCCTGGAGAAGGTACTGAGGCGAAGTCGACCCTCCAACCACCTCTGGAAAAGGTACTGAGGCGAAGTCGACCCTCCAACCACCTCTGGAGAAGGTACTGAGGCGAGGTCGACCCTCCAACCACCTCTGGAGAAGGTACTGAGGCGAAGTCTACCCTCCAACCACCTCTGGAGAAGGTACTGAGGCGAGGTCGACCCTCCAACCACCTCTGGAGAAGGTACTGAGGCGAAGTCGACCCTCCAACCACCTCTGGAGAAGGTACTGAGGCGAAGTCGACCCTCCAACTACCTCTGGAGAAGGTACTGAGGCGAAGTCGACCGCCCAACCGCCTCTGGAGAAGGCACTGAGGCGAAGTCGACCCTCCAACCACCTCTGCAGAAGGTACTGAGGCGACGTCGACCATCCAACCACCTCTGGAGAAGGTACTGAGGCGAAGTCGACCCTCCAACCACCTCTGGAGAAGGTACTGAGGCGAAGTCGACCATCCAACCACCTCTGGAGAAGGTACTGAGGTGAAGTCGACCCTCCAACCACCCCTGGAGAAGGTACTGAGGCGAAGTCGACCCTCCAACCACCTCTGGAAAAGGTACTGAGCCGAAGTTGACCCTCCAACCACCTCTGGAGAAGGTACTGAGGCGAAGTCGACCCACCAACCACCTCTGGAGAAGGTACTGAGGCGAAGTCGACCCTCCAACCACCTCTGGAGAAGGTACTGAGGCGAAGTCGACCATCCAACCACCTCTGGAGAAGATACTGAGGTGAAGTCGACCCTCCAACCACCCCTGGAGAAGGTACTGAGGCGAAGTCGACCCTCCAACCACCTCTGGAAAAGGTACTGAGGCGAAGTCGACCCTCCAACCACCTCTGGAGAAGGTACTGAGGCGAGGTCGACCCTCCAACCACCTCTGGAGAAGGTACTGAGGCGAAGTCGACCCTCCAACCACCTCTGGAGAAGGTACTGAGGCGAAGTCGACCCTCCAACCACCTCTGGAGAAGGTACTGAGGCGAGGTCGACCCTCCAACCACCTCTGGAGAAGGTACTGAGGCGAAGTCGACCCTCCAACCACCTCTGGAGAAGGTACTGAGGCGAAGTCGACCCTCCAACCACCTCTGGAGAAGGTACTGAGGCGAAGTCGACCCTCCAACCACCTCTGGAGAAGGTACTGAGGCGAAGTCGACCCTCCAACCACCTCTGGAGAAGGTACTGAGGCGAAGTCGACCCTCCAACCACCCCTGGAGAAGGTACTGAGGCGAAGTCGACCCTCCAACTAGCTCTGGAGTTTGACGACCTGACGAGCCAACTGGACAGGACTTGGCAGATAACCCACAGGAGGACATTCAACAAATCTGTGAATTAGTACTAAGCCGAATAACTGCTTGCATCTGGACCAGAGATGGACCTATGCGTTATCGACTTGCACAATTTGTGAAGCTCTTTGAATAAATCATACAGTTATCCTGAAATTGTAATTGTTTCGGGTGCGCGGTTTTTTTTTTTCGCCCTTGGAGTGTGTAATGATAAAGAGGTTTCCCTTAAGGAACCACAGTGTTAGGGTTTTACACGCATTAAATGTTCACTGAAGTTGAGGAGTACGCTTCATTTTCAAAATAAATGTCAATCCGGAACCAACTTAGTTCGCCAAACGTTTCCCCAAAGTGCATACGAGCGCGACTCCCCACCTCCTACGCTCATTAACCTCGTTTACCCTGTAAGACAAACATGGTAGCAAGACTTTAGTGATGTTCATTTCCTGATCGGTCGACCTGAAGCCCAGCAGTTAAATTTCCGTTGCGTGGTTTGTTTGTGATACAGCACACGGCCAAATTTAATTGAGGGCTGTTTTCAAAACTCGCTTTCTATAAAATTATAATTTTTCAGGAAAAGCCAAAGACCGTTTAGAGATTAAAATTGGACGAAAATTTTGCAAACTTCACACATGATATATTAATTTCCAAACCGATTGACACATCCATAAATCAAGAGAAAAATCTGCATGCACATACACTACTGGCCATTAAAATTGAAATGAAGATGATAAACGGGTATTCATTAGACAAATATATTATATTAGAACTGACATGTGATAACATTTTCACGCAATTTGGGTGCATAGATCCTGAGAAAACAGTACCCAGAACCACCACCTCTCGCCGTAATAACGGCCTTCATACGCCTGGACATTGAGTCAAACAGAACTTGGATGGCGTGTGCAGGTACAGCTGCCCATGCAGCTTCAACACGATACCACAGTTGTGACGAGCCAAATGCTCAGCCACCATTGACCAGACGTTTTCAGTTAGTGAGAGATCTGGAGAGTGTGTTGGCCAGGGCAGCAGTCGAACATTTTATGTATCCAGAAAGGCCAGTACAGGACCTGCAACATGCAATCGTGCATTATACTGCTGAAATGTAGGGTTTCGCAGGGATCGAATGGAGGGTAGAGCCACGGGTCGTAACACATGTGAAATGTACCGTCCACTGTTCAAAGCGCCGTCAATGCGAACAAAAGGTGACCGAGACATGTAACCAATGGCACCCCATACCATCACGCCAGGTGATACGCCAGTACGGCGATGACGAATACACGCTTCCAATGTGCGTTCACCGCGATGTCGCCAAACACGGATGCGACCGTCATGATGTTGTAAACAGAACCTGGATTCATCCGAAAAAATGACGTTTTGCCATTCGTGCACCCAGGTTCGTCATTGAGTACACCATCGCAGGCGCTCCTGTCTGTGTTGCAGCGTCAAGGGTAAACGCAGCTATGGTCTCCGAGCTGATAGTCCGTGCTGCTGCAAACGTCGTCGAACTGTTCGTGCAGATGGTTGTTGTCTTGTAAACGTCCCCATCTACTGACTCAGGGATCGAGACGTGGCTGCACGATCCGTTACAGCCATGCGGATAAGATGCCTGTCATCTCGACTGCTAGTGATACGAGGCCGTTGGGATCCAGCACGGCGTTCCGTATTACTCTCCTGAACCCTCCGATTCCATATTCTGCTAACAGTCATTGGATCTCGACCAACGCGAGCAGCAATGTGGCGATACGATAAACCACAATCACGATAGGCTACAATCCGACCCTTATCAAAGTCAGAAACGTGATGGTACGCATTTCTCCTCCTTACACGAGGCATCACAACAACATTTCCCCAGGCAACGCCGGTCAACTGCTGTTTGTGTATGAGAAATCGGTTGGAAACGTTCCTCATGTCGGCACGTTGTAGATGTCGCCACCGGCGCCAGCCTTGTGCCAATGCTCTGAAAAGCTAATCATTTGCATATCAGAGCATCGTCTTCCTGTCGGTTAAATTTCGCGTCTGTAGCACGTCATTTTCGTGGTGTAGCAATTTTAATGGCCAGTAGTGTATTTAAAAAATACCACGAAAATATCAAATTTTTTTTCAAATGTTGTTTTCTGAATAACGTATTTATGTATGACTATTTATTATCGTCTATTTCGCAAGTAAACACATCAGACAAAGATATTACGTGTAACTTTTTAAAGTATTACTGGTGTAGAATACAGTAATTACATAAGACAAATATTAAAATATCCATTTAACATGTTTATATTCCAGTGTAGGTTTCACGAATATCTACATTCCATCACATCACTTACACCGAGTGACTCACGAATATATGCAGATATTTTAATACAGTATGTTATTCCACAAGTAAAACTAAAGAAAAAAGTTCATATAAACATAGGTCCGCAAATGTTTGGTTACGGAGTTACGGCTAATAAAAGATTTTGCCTGAAATTTAGCAACTTCGCTAATAAGAAGCTATCGCATAACTGTACGAGGTTAAAGTAAAGCACGATTTCCATTTATTTTGCTGTTATTGGTCCGGTGAATATAATAAAACATGTCCCAGACGTGTATCGGCAGTAGTTTTTCAGAACATCCAGAGGAGTTTCGTTCATATTCGCTATCTGGCTTAGTTCCTGTTTTCTTTCGATGTCAAATAATAAAGCGATGGACAGATAATTTTTTCTCTTCATACTCTTGTTGTTTTGGCTAACATGCTAAGTCCATGATGCTTCATAAACCTGTAGCACCGACCAACCGCACCCTTTAAGTCTGTTAAGTAGCACTGTAACGCTAGCTTAGGAGCGTGTATTTGAATCATTTTTGTATTAATTCCAATGCCATTTTGATGGTGTCCTAGAATCGACTTCAGTGCGTCATGTTCTAGCTCTTGCCATTTGCCAATCAATCCTTTATTTGCACATTTAGGCTTCCTCATTTTTTTCAGTTCTTCTTTACTAGCCCACCATTCGCGAATGTTTCTTCTTTTGTTGGTGGAGGGCCGAAATGCCGCTCAGCTGCTCTGCTTCCATGTTCTTCTTCATATGCCAGTACTTTCAATTTATAGCCCGCATCATATGAATACTTTTTATTTTTATCCATTACGAAACTAGCTACTAACAAAAATATTGTACTCCTACCGATAACACAAATCACTTTCAATGCAAGTTCGCTGGCAGTGTAGACTGCATGACCCATCGTAGGCTATACAGTGTTCTGGGTTTTAACAATGGCGGGGCGGGAGTAAGACAGTGTCAGGGAGCTTGTGCATCCCTGCAACTCGTGTTCGTCGCATCGGTGCACTGCTTCTGCCAGTTGGATCCAGTGTTGCCAGATAGAGAAAGTTTTCTCGCGGCATCGAATATATGGCCATTTTTAAGACTGGAGGGAACTTTAAATCAAACACTGGACATTTTTATATTAATTCCGAATATAAGCGCACTTGAATTTAGGAGGCAATTTTTGGAAGAAAACTTGCGTCTTATAGACCGTAAAATAGGTAAAACCACTCTATAGTCCCATCACTAACGCTGGTAAACACGTTTAGCACGTGGAAATTCATTTCGCTTCGCGACGGTACCTTTAGACCGGCAGAGGACGCGACAACACCGATAGAGTTATCACGAATGTCGAAATCGGCCACTTCACTATTATTTGTCTGTACAGCCTGCATATCTGCCACAATTTCGGTCGCGGTGCTCTTCCACGCCTTGACTGAAACAAGTGCGATGAAAGCGAGAGAACTATTGTTCTCGTCATTTTGCTTCGAGACCTCCCCCGATGAACACGGTCGAAACGACGAAAGTATTTCGTGGCAGCAGTGAGAGATTATGGCGTTTAAAGCAAAATCTTATGATCCTTTTTAAAGGATGACGATGCTGTGGTGTATGGTAAGAAGTCGAGTGACTGCAGGAAGATACAAGACGATTTAGACAAAATTTCTAGTTTGGTGTGATGTATGGCAGCTAGCTCTAAATGTGGACAAATCTAAGGTTATGAAGATGAGTAGGAATTACAAATCTGTAACGTTCGGATACAGTATTACTAGTGTTCTGCTTGACACATGGTTGGTTGGTTGGTTTGTATATTAGATACAGGCTCCCAGGTAGATGCTATTTTCCTTGACTTCCGGAAGGTATTCGATACAGTTCCGCACTGTCGCCTGATAAACAAAGTAAGAGCCTACGGAATATCAGACCAGCTGTGTGGCTGGATTGAAGAGTTTTTAGCAAACAGAACACAGCATGTTGTTATCAATGGAGAGACGTCTACGGACGTTAAAGTAACCTCTGGCGTGCCACAGGGGAGTGTTATGGGACCATTGCTTTTCACAATATATATAAATGACCTAGTAGATAGTGTCGGAAGTTCCACGCGGCTTTTCGCGGATGATGCTGTAATATACAGAGAAGTTGCAGCATTAGAAAATTGTAGCGAAATGCAGGAAGATCTGCAGCGGATAGGCACTTGGTGCAGGGAGTGGCAACTGACTCTTAACATAGACAAATGTAATGTATTGCGAATACATAGAAAGAAGGATCCTTTATTGTATGATTATATGATAGGAGAACAAACACTGGTAGCAGTTACTTCTGTAAAATATCTGGGAGTATGCGTGCGGAACGATTTGAAGTGGAATGATCGTATAAAATTAATTGTTGGTAAGGCGGGTACCAGGTTGAGATTCATTGGGAGAGTCCTTAGAAAATGTAGTCCATCAACAAAGGAGGTGGCTTACAAAACACCCGTTCGACCTATACTTGAGTATTGCTCATCAGTGTGGGATCCGTACCAGATCGGGTTGACGGAGGAGATAGAGAAGATCCAAAGAAGAGCGGCGCGTTTCGTCACAGGGTTATTTGGTAACCGTGATAGCGTTACGGATATGTTTAGCAAACTCTAGTGGCGGACTCTGCAAGAGAGGCGCTCTGCATCGCGGTGTAGGTTGCTCGCCAGGTTTCATCTACATCTACATTTATACTCCGCAAGCCACCCAACGGTGTGTGGCGGAGGGCACTTTACGTGCCACTGTCATTATCTCCCTTTCCTGTTCCAGTCGCGTATGGTTCGCGGGAAGAACGACTGTCTGAAAGCCTCTGTGCGCGCTCTAATCTCCCTAATTTTACATTCGTGATCTCCTCGGAAGGTATAAGTAGGGGGAAGCAATATATTCGATACCTCATCCAGAAACGCACCCTCTCGAAACCTGGCGAGCAAGCTACACCGCGATGCAGAGCGCCTCTCTTGCAGAGTCTGCCACTTGAGTTTGTTAAACATCTCCGTAACGCTATCACGGTTACCAAATAACCCTGCGACGAAACGCGCCGCTCTTCTTTGGATCTTCTCTATCTCCTCCGTCAACCCGATCTGGTACGGATCCCACACTGATGAGCAATACTCAAGTATAGGTCGAACGAGTGTTTTGTAAGCCACCTCCTTTGTTGATGGACTACATTTTCTAAGGACTCTCCCAATGAATCTCAACCTGGTACCCGCCTTACCAACAATTAATTTTATACGATCATTCCACTTCAAATCGTTCCGCACGCATACTCCCAGATATTTTACAGAAGTAACTGCTACCAGTGTTTGTTCCGCTATCATATAATCATACAATAAAGGATCCTTCTTTCTATGCATTCGCAATACATTACATTTGTCTATATTAAGTGTCAGTTGCCACTCCCTGCACCAAGTGCCTATCCGCTGCAGATCTTCCTGCATTTCGCTACAATTTTCTAATTCTGCAACTTCTCTGTATACTACAGCATCATCCGCGAAAAGCCGCATGGAACTTCCGACACTATCTACTAGGTCATTTATATATATTGTGAAAAGCAATGGTCCCATAACACTCCCCTGTGGCACGCCAGAGGTTACTTTAATGTCTGTAGACGTCTCTCCGTTTCGAGAGGGTGCGTTTCTGGATGAGGTATCGAATATATTGCTTCCCCCTACTTATACCTCCCGAGGAGATCACGAATGTAAAATTAGAGAGATTAGAGCGCGCACGGGCCACACACCGTTGGGTGGCTTGCGGAGTATGAGTGTAGATGTAGATGCAGAAGGAGACCAGACAGCGAGGTCGTCGGTCTCATCGGATTAGGGAAGGACGGGGAAGGAAGTCGGCCGTGCCCTTTGAAAGGAACCATCCCGGCATTTGCCTGGAGCGATTTAGGGAAATCGCGGAAAACCTACACCAGGATGGCCGGACGCGGGATTGAACCGTCGTCCTCCCGAATGCGAGTCCAGTGTCTAAGCACTGCGTCACCTCGCTCGGTGCTTGACACAGTCAAGTCTTTTAAGTATCTGGGCGTAATGTCGCAAAGCGATGTGAATGGAACAAGCATGTGTGATGGTCGACTTCGGTTTATTGCGATAATTTTAGAAAATAGTGGTTCATCTGCAAAGGAGACCGCATCCAGGACGCCGGTGCGATCTATTCTTGAGTACTGCTCGAGTGTTTGGGATCCGTACGAGGTCGGATTGAAGGAAGACATCGAGGTGACTCTGGGCGGGCTGCTAGATTCGTTATCGGTAGGTTCGAACAATACGTAAGTGTTGCGGAGATGCTTCAGGAACTCAAATGGAAATCCGTGGAGGGAAGGCAACGTTCTTTCCGAGAAACACTATTGAGAAAATTTAGAGAACTGGCATTTGAAACTGACTATGGACGATTCTACTGCCACCAACATACATTGCGCGTAAGGACCATGAAAATAAAATTGGAGAATTTAAGTCTGACACGGAGGCATACAGGCAGTCGTTTTTCCCTCGCTCTATTTGTGAGTGGAACGGGAAGGGAAATGAAATTTCCTGGCAGATTAAAGCTGTGTGCCAGACCGAGACTCGAACTCGGGACCTTTGCCTTTCTTTGGCAAGTGCTCTACCAACTGAGCTACCCAAGCATGTCTCACGACCCCCCCTCACAGCTCCAATAGCGCCAGTACCTCGTCTCCTACCTTCCAAACTTCACAGAAGCTCTCCTGCGAATCTTGCAGAACTAGCACTCGTGCTACTGGCGGAATTAAAGCTGTGAGGTAGGACCGTGAGTCGTACTTGGGTAGTTCAGCTGGTAGAGCACTTCCCCGCGAAAGGCAAAGGTCCCGAGTTCGAGTCTCGGTCTGGCACACACTTTTAATCTGCCAGGACGTCTCATATCAGCGCACACTCCGCTGCAGAGTGAAAATTTCATTAAGGAAAGGAGATGACTAGTACTGATACATGATACCCTCCGCCACGCACGCCGTACGGTGGCTTGCGGAGCAACTATGTACATGTAGATGTAGATGTAAATGTAGACGTAAAATCAAAATGGAGTCTGCATGCGGAGATGTTGTGCAACTGTGTGTCTGTGAGACCCAGACTGAGGTCGTCTTGCTTGACTTCCGCTCTAGGCACTCGAGATAATTTATCACTGCCAGTTACCTAACAAACAACGAGCTTACGAAATATCGCACTGGCTTCGTGACTGGGCACGGTCATTTTCGGGACTCACTACCAGATAGAGCTCAGCGTGTCGTTGTCCATGGTAATAAATCATACACAGGGTAATTGTAATGTCTAAGTACACCACTGGCCATTAAAATTGCTACACCACGAAGATGACGTGCTACAGACGCGAAATTTAACCGACAGGAAGAAGATGCTGTGATATGCAAATGACTAGCTTTTCAGAGCATTCACACAAGGTTGGCGCCGGTGGCGACACCTACGGCGTCCTGACATGAGGAATGTTTCCAACCGATTTCTCATACACAAACAGCAGTTGACCGGCGTTGCCTCGTGAAACGTTGTTGTGAATTCTCGTGTAAGGAGGAGAAATGCGTACCATTTGTAGCCTATCGTGATTGCGGTGTATCGTATCGCCACATTGCTGCTCGCGTTGGCCGAGATCCAATGACTGTTAGCAGAATACGGAATCGGTGGGTTCAGGCGGGTAACACGGAACGACGTGCTGGATCCCAACGGCCTCGTATCACTAGCAGTCGAGATGACAGGCATCTTATCCGCATGGTTGTAACGGATCGCGCAGCCACGTCTCGATCCCTGAGTCAGTAGATGGGGACGTTTACAAGACAACAACCATCTGCACGAACAGTTCGACGACGTTTGCAGCAGCATGGACTATCAGCTCAGAGACCGTGGCTGCGGTTACCCTTGACACTGCATCACAGACAGGAGCGCCTGCGATGGTGTACTCGACGACGAACCTGGGTGCACGAATGGCAAAACGTCATTTTTTCGGATAAATCCACGTTCTGTTTACAGCATCACGATAGTCGAATCCGTGTTTGGCGACATCGCGGTGAACGCACATTGGAAGCGAGTATTCGTCATCGCCATACTGGCGTGATGGTATGGGGCGCCATTGGTTAGACGTTTCGGTCACCTCTTGTTCGCATTGACGGCACTTTGAACAGTGGGCGTTACATTTCAAATGTGTTACGACCCGTGGCTCTACCATTCTTTCGATCCCTGCGAAACCCTACATTTCAGCAGGATAATGCACGACCGCATGTTGCAGGTCCTGTACGGGCCTCTCTGGATATAGAAAATGTTCGACTACTGCCCTGGCCAACACACTCTCCAGATCTCTCACCAACTGAAAATGTCTGGTCAGTGGTGGCCGAGCAACTGGCTCGTCACAATACGCCAGTCACTACTCTTGATGAACTGTGGTATCTTGTTGAAGCTGAATTGGCAGCTGTACCTGTACACGCCATCCAAGCTTTGTTTAATTCAATGCCCAGGCGTATCAAGGCCGTTATTACGGCGAGAGGTGGTTGTTCTGGGTACTGATTTCTCAGGATCTATTCACCTAAATTGCGTGAAAATGTGATCACATGTCAATTCTAGTATGATATATCTGTCCGATGAATACCCGTTTATCACCTGCATTTCTGCTTGGTGTAGCAGTTTTAATGGCCAGTAGTGTATTTAGTTGAATTTAGAGTCTTTAGATATGTGTGATAACAGTAATTTAGAGTATTCCTTTTCTTACTCACTTCACACTGCTCATTATTTAGAGTCAATTGCCACTTCTCGCACAACGCAGATATCTCGTGTAGCTGATTTTGCAGTTGGTTTTGATTAATAAAGTGTCGGCTACTTCTCTTTGAGGGTACCGGTCGGCTTTACTGTAATCATAGGGAGCGAAACCCCAGTTTCGGTACAGTCGCCGCGCGGGATTAGCCGAGTGGTCTTAGCGCTGCAGTCATGCATGGACTGTGCGGCTGGTCCCGGCGGAGGCTCGAGTCCTCCCTCGGGCATGGATGTGTGTGTTTGTCCTTAGGATAATGTAGATTAAGTAGTGTGTAAGCTCAGGGGTCAAAAATGGCTCTGAGCACTATGGGACATAACAGCTGTGGTCATCAGTCCCCTAGAACTTAGAACTACTTAAACCTAACTAACCTAAGGACATCACACACATCCATGCCCGAAGCAGGATTCGAACCTGCGACCGTAGCAGTCGCGCGGTTCCGGACTGCGCGCCTAGAAACGCGAGACCACCGCGGCCGGCTAAGCTCAGGGACTGATGACCTTAGCAGTTAAGTCCCATAAGATTTCACACACATTTGAACATTTTTTTTTTTTTGGTGTGGTTGTCGGTGGGCTTAGACCACCGTTGTTTTTGTCTCCCAGCACGAATCAAATAACGTCAGACCAATAGCGAAGCGCGTCTAAATCGGTGGTTCTCTTTGTCAGAGGACGGCACTGTCAGGAGACGGAGGCGCCATTTTGTGCGTAGATCCGGCAGTCGTTGCGTCGGTGACACGCACGGCCCCTGACACACACCTCCGCGTAATGGAGTTTTTCTGCCCCCGGGCGGCGAGCCGCGCTCCTACCAGTTTCTCGGAATCTCCAGACGGAACTGCGTGACGCATCCTCGAGTGACGCCATCACTCCGTGGGCAGTGAACTCTTCATCTACATCTACATCCATACTCCGCAAGCCACCTGACGGTGAGTGGCGGAGGGTACTTTGACTACCTCTATCGGTTCTCCCTTCTATTCCAGTGTCGTGTTGTTCGTGGAAAGAAATAATGTCGGCATGCCTCTGTGTGGGCTCTAATCTCTCTGATTTTGTCCCCATAGTCTCTTCGTGAGATATACGTAGCAGGGAGCAACTGCAGTTTATCATCTCCGTAACGCTTTTTCCATTACTAAATGACCCTGTAACGAAGCGCGCTGCTCTCCGTTGGATCTTCTCTATCTCTTCTATCAACCCTATATGGTACGGATCCCACACCGGTGAGCAGTATTCGAGCAGTGGGCGAACAAGCGTACTGTTACCTACTTCCTTTGTTTTCGGATTGCATTTCCTTAGGATTCTTCCAATGAATCTCAGTCTGGCATCTGCTTTACCGACGATTCATTTTTATATGGTCATTCCATTTCAGATCACTCCTGATGCCTACTCCCAGATAATTTATGGAATTAGCTGCTTCCATTTGCTGACCTGTTATATTGTAGCTAAATGATAAGGGACCTTTCTTTCCATGTATTCGCAGCACATTACACTTGTCTACATTGAGATTCCCTGCACCATACGTCAATTCGTTGCAGATCCTCCTGCATTACAGTAAAATTTTCCATTGTTTCAACCTCTCGATATACTACAGCATCATCTGCAAAAAGCCTCAGTGAACTTCCGATGTTATCCACAAGGTCATTTATATATGTTGTGAATAGCAACGGTCCTACGACAGTCCCCTGCGGCACACCTGAAATCACTCTTACTTCGGAAGACTTCTCTCCATTGAGAATGACATGCTGCGTTCTGTTATCTAGGAACTCTTCAATCCAATCACACAATTGGTCTGATAGTCCATATGCTCTTACTTTGTCCATTAAACGACTGTGGGGAACTGTATGGAACGCCTTGGGGAAGTCAAGAAACACGTCATCTACCTGGGAACCCGTGTCTATGGCCCTCCGAGTCTCGTGGACGAATAGCGCGAGCTGGTCTTTTTCGAAACCCATGCTGATAAGTCATTGCACTCGGACATAATACGTGTTCCAAAATTCTACAACTGATTGACGTTAGAGATATAGGTCTATAGTTCTCCACATCTGTTCGACGTCCCTTCTTGAAAACAGGGATGACCTATGCCCTTTTCCAATACTTTGGAACGGTACGCTCTTCTAGAGCTTATAAAAACACCGATGAGCCAAAACATTACGACCACATGTCTGATGGAAAGCTGGTACACATTTCAAACACAGTACAACAGTGATTCTGCTTGCCATGGATTCTGCAAGTCCTCGATAGGTTTCGAGTAGCATGTAGCACCAGATGTGTATTCACAGCTCACTAAATTCCCGCAAATTACTAGAAGGTGGCTTCTGAGCGCGCTGCTGGTGCCGGATGTATGTTCGAATGAGTACAGATCAGAGGCATTTGCTGGCGGAGACATCAGTGTGAGTCCACTATTACGCACATAAAACCACTGCAGCACGATTCTGGCCTTGTCTCATGAAGAGTATTCCTATTGGAAAATGTCTTCGCCCCAGGGAAGGCTGCAACCACGAATGACCCGAAATAATGTTCACGTAGTTCCCTGTTGTCATGGTGAATTCGAGTACAACCATGAATCACATAAAAGCCAAGACAGTGTAGTTCCCCCCCCCCCCCGCCCCCTCACTCCCCACCCCTCCCAGACAGCATCTGGCAAGTTTCCACGCTTGCATGCACTTTCTGCCAGTTACACCGCTTATTAATGTATAGTTCAAATGGCTCTAAGCACTATGGGACTTAACATCTGAGGTCATCAGTCCCCTAGACTTGGAACTACTTAAACCTAACTAACCTAAGGATATCACACACATCCATGCCCGAGGCAGGGTTCGAACCTGCGACCGTGGCTGCAGCGCGGTTCCAAATTGAAGCGCCTAGAACCGCTCGGTCACAACGGCCGGCGGTTATTAATGTACTATCGTTTCAAATATGCACTCGAATATCTCGCGCTTACCTGTGAACTTGCAATGTCAGTCACTTAGTGTTACATAGACAAATGTATTCCCGAAATTTAACTGTTGTTGTTGTTCTTGTGGTCTTCAGTCCTGAGACTGGTTTGATGCTGCTCTCCATGCTACTCTATCCTGTGCAAGCTTCTTCTTCTCCCAGTACCTACTGCAGCCTACATCTCTCTGAATCTGCTTAGTGTATTCATCTCTTGGTCTCCCTCTACGATTTTTACCCTCCACGCTGCCCTCCAATACTAAATTGGTGATCGCTCGATGTCTCAGAACATGTCCTACCAACCGATCCCTTCTTCTAGTCAAGTTGTGCCACAAGCTCCTCTTCTCACCAATTCTATTCAATACCTCCTCATTAGTTATGTGATCTACCCATCTAATCTTCAGCATTCTTCTGTAGTACCACATTTCGAAAGCTTCTATTCTCTTCTTGTCTAAAGTATTTATTGTTTACGTTTCACTTCCATGCATGGCTACACTCCATATAAATACTTTCAGAAACGACTTCCTGACATTTAAATTTATACTCGATGTTAACAAATTTTTCTTCCTCAGATACACTTTCCTTGCCATTGCCGGTCTACATTTTATATCCTCTCTACTTCAACCATCATCAGTTATTTTGCTCCCCAAATAGCAAAACTCCTTTACTAGTTTAAGTGTCTCATTTTCTATTCTAATTCCCTCATCATCACCCGACTTAATTCGGCTACATTCCATTATCCTCGTTTTGCTTTTGTTGATGTTCATCTTATACCCTCTTTTCAAGACACTGTCCATTCCGTTCAACTGCTCTTCCAAGTCCTTTGCTGTCTCTGACAGAATTACAATGTCATCGGCGAATCTCAAAGTTTTTATTTCTTCTCCATGGATTTTAATTCCTACTCCGAACTGTTCTTTTGTTTCCTTTATTGCTTGCTCAATATACAGATTTAATAACATTTGAGAGAGGCTACAACCCTGTTTCACTCCCTTCCCAACCACTGCTTCCCTTCCATACCCCTCGACTCGTATGACTGCCATCTAGTTTCTGTACAAATTGTAAATAGCCTTTCGCTCCCTGTATTTTACCCCTACCACCTTCAGAATTTGAAAGAGAGTATTCCAATCAACATTGTCAAAAGCTTTCTCTAAGTCTACAAATGGTAGAAACGTAGGTTTGCCTTTCCTTAATCTATTTTCTAAGATAAGTCGTAGGGTCAGTATTACCTCACGTGTTCCAACATTTCTACGGAATCCAAACTAATCTTCCCCGAGGTCGGCTTCTATCAGTTTTTCCATCCGTCTGCAGAGAATTCGCGTTAGTATTTTGCAGCTGTGACTTATTAAACTGATAGTCCGGTAATTTTCACAGCTGTCAACACCCGCTTTCTTTGGTATTGGAATTATTATATTCTTCTTGACGTCTGAGGGTTTTTCGCCTGTCTCATACATCTTGCGCACCAGTTTTGTCAGGACTGGCTCTCCCAAGGCTGCCAGTAGTTGTAATGGAGTGTTGTGTACTCCGAGGGCCTTGTTTCCACTCAGGTCTTTCAGTGCTCTGCCAAACTCGAAATTTAACTACTGTACACTAAAAATTTTTTGGTGTTGCGATATTTTTCCGTCAGTGTAAATCTAACAGTGGTTGTACAAACTCTCTACCAAACAATTTATTATGAATTTCAGGGTAATCAGAGAGATGTAGATGTCAGAGAAACCACAGGAATGACCCGGGAAGAACTGCCGAGGACGTGTTTCATCACGGCGCCAGGTGTCGGAAGCGACTTGGTCGATGATAACAGAACTATACGCATCCGGCAGGCGAAGACTGTCATCACAGGTGGGCGATTCTGGGCTGACATGTCCCCCGCAAGTGGCTGTTAGAGGATGGCGCGCTATCTCGAGACAAATACCCCGGACCAGCTCCTCGTTCTCCTGAGAGCTCCCGAGTAAGGAGATAAGCGCTCCAGATAAGCGTTACCCGTATCGCAGCGCGCACCGATTCTGACAGCGCAATCTCAGATGGGTTGATAACTACGCGACTTGTCGCTGCGATTCCTGCTGCGGGAGGTCTAGAAACTGCCGCCTCGCCCGTCACAACAGCCATCGTTGGAAGAGACTGAAAAAGTTAGCAAGGCAGTTGTAGGCTTTATTTAGCCCTCGGTCTGGGTTTCGATATTTATTTAAGTATCTTCTTCAGGAGGAGTGGGCCTTTAAATCACACGATGATCTTCTGGAGAACATATTTTTGTAAATATTGAAACCTAGGTCTTGGTGCTAAATAAATATTTGGTTTGCAGCTGGTTGGTTCATTTTTTCACCTTCTTCAAATTTTATAATTAAATGTTTCCCTGACACATTTAACTCTCTTTTTATTATCTACGATAATGATCGAACCAGACGAAGTGAATTAAAATTTGTGCTGCGGCCGGGACTCTTTTTTTTTTTCGATATACACTCCTGGAAATTGAAATAAGAACACCGTGAATTCATTGTCCCAGGAAGGGGAAACTTTATTGACACATTCCTGGGGTCAGATACATCACATGATCACACTGACAGAACCACAGGCACATAGACACAGGCAACAGAGCATGCACAATGTCGGCACTAGTACAGTGTATATCCACCTTTCGCAGCAATGCAGGCTGCTATTCTCCCATGGAGACGATCGTAGAGATGCTGGATGTAGTCCTGTGGAACGGCTTGCCATGCCATTTCCACCTGGCGTCTCAGTTGGACCAGCGTTCGTGCTGGACGTGCAGACCGCGTGAGACGACGCTTCATCCAGTCCCAAACATGCTCAATGGGGGATAGATCCGGAGATCTTGCTGGCCAGGGTAGTTGACTTACACCTCGGTCGTATGCAGTCCTGATTGTGGCGCTCACCTGCACGGCGCCAAACACGCATACGACCATCATTGGCACCAAGGCAGAAGCGACTCTCATCGCTGAAGACGACACGCCCCACGTGTTGAGCAATTCGGCGGTACGTCCACCCGGCCTCCCGCATGCCCACTATACGCCCTCGCTCAAAGTCCGTCAACTGCACATACGGTTCACGTCCACGCTGTCGCGGCATGCTACCAGTGTTAAAGACTGCGATGGAGCTCCGTATGCCACGGCAAACTGGCTGACACTGACGGCGGCGGTGCACAAATGCTGCGCAGTTAGCGCCATTCGACGGCCAACACCGCGGTTCCTGGTGTGTCCGCTGTGCCGTGCGTGTGATCATTGCTTGTACAGCCCTCTCGCAGTGTCCGGAGCAAGTATGGTGGGTCTGACACACCGGTGTCAATGTGTTCTTTTTTCCATTTCCAGGAGTGTAGTTCGTTGCGTTTGGCCTGGGCAGACGTCACAAGACATCTGTTCAAGTTGGTCGTTGATTCCTTGACTCAGTTTTTTTTTTATTTTTTATTTTATTACAGAGAGCACGCAGCCCTCTGACCGAACACGCTGAGGTTGGACTCGACCTCGGGTCTTCTTGCATGCTAGGCAGAGATCCTAACCATTATACCACCGCAGTACGATGGTCTACATTGCTGCATGAACTACCTAAGCTGAGTGGGCTCCCCAACACAAACTTCAATTCATTTTTCCCTTAAATATTGTCACTACTGCCAGGGCTCTCCGATACTGGCAAGCACCCCAGCATTGGACGCTAATGGGACGTTGGGGAGGGCACTAAGCTTATGTACTTCGTCTAGCAATGTTGACCATCGCACTGCGGCTGTGTAATGGTTGGCAATTCTGTCTAGCAGGCAAGAGACCCGCGTTCGAGTCCTGGCCGCAGCAGAAATTTTAATTCATTTCGTCTGCTTCGATCATTATCGTAGACAATTAAAAGAGACTTAAATGCCTCAGGGAAACATTTATCATTACAGTTCCCCACAGTCGTTTAATGAACAAAGTAAGAGCATGTGGACTATAAGACCAATTGTGTGATGGGATTGAAGAGTTCCTACATAACAGAACGCAGCATGTCATTCTCAATGGAGAGAGGTGTTCCGGAGTAAGAGTGATTTCAGGTGTGCCGCAGGGGAGTGTCGTAGGACCGTTGCTATTCACAATATACATAAATGACCTTGTGGATGACATCGGAAGTTCACTGAGGCTTTTTGCGGATGATGCTGTGGTATATCAAGAGGTTGTAACAATGGAAAATTGTACTGAAATGCAGGAGGATCTGCAGCGAAATGACGCATGGTGCAGGGATGGTAATCGAATCTCAATGTAGACAAGTGTAATGTGCTGCGAATACATGGAAAGAAAGATCCGTTATCATTTAGCTACAATATAGCAGGTCAGCAACTGGAAGCAGTTAATTCCATAAATTATCTGGGAGTACGCATTAGGAGTGACTTAAAATGGAATGATCATATAAGGTTGATCGTCGGTAAAGCAGATGCCAGACTGACATTCATTGGAAGTATCCTAAGGAAATGCAATCCGAAAACAAAGGAAGTAGGTTACAGTACGCTTGATCGCCCACTGCTTGAATACTGCTCAGCAGTGTGGGATCCGTACCAGATAGGGTTGATAGAAGAGATAGAGAAGATGCAACGGAGAGCAGCGCGCTTCGTAGCAGGATCATTTAGTAATCGCGAAAGCGTTACGGAAATGATTAACTCCAGTGGAAGACTCTGCAGGAGAGACATCCAGTAGCTCGGTACGGGCTTTTGTTGAAGTTTCGAGAACATACCTTCACCGAGGAGTCAAGCAGTATATTGCTCCCTCCTACGTATATCTCGCGAAGAGACCATGAGGATAAAATCAGAGAGATTAGAGTGCACACAGAGGCATACCGACAATCCTTCTTTCCACGAACAATACGAGACTGGAATAGAAGGGAGAACCAATAGAGGTACTCGAGGTACCCTCCGCCACACACAGTCAGGTCGCTTGCGGAGTATGGATGTAGATGTAGATAGATGTAGATATAAGATCTATAAGATCAGCAATGGTACAAGGACATCGCATTACGTCCAATGCTGGGGTACTTGACTATATCGGTGAGCTCCGGCATTAGTGACAGTAAGTAAGGGGAAAATGAACTGAAGTTTATGTTGCGAGGGGGGCACTCAGCTTAGTTAGTTCGTGCAGCAATGTTGACCATCTTACTGCGGCGGTGTTATGGTTAGCATTTCTGCCTAACAAGCAAGAAGACCCGGGTTCGAGTCCTAGCCGTCACGGTAGCTCAGCGTGTTCGGTAAGAGGGCTGCGTGATCTCTGTAATTGAAAAAAACTGAGTCAAGGAATCAACGATCAACTTGAACGGATGTCTTGTGACGACCGCCCAGACCAAACGCAACGAACTATATCGAAAAAAAAAACAAAAAGTCCCGGCCGCAGCATAAATTTTAATTCATTTCGTTTGCTTCGATCATTATTCTTCAAATTTATACAGTTGCTGAATCGTAGCCATGTTTAAGATTTTGAGCCATCATTGGCTCCGTATCACCAATGTCGGTCTAGTGCACTGAAGAGGGTTCCTAAATGAAAGGAAGCGAAGCAAATATGCCATAAAAACAAACAGCCTTTCACTTAGTTTCTGAGACAGGTCAAATCTGCAAGAAGGAAACCATAATAATAATAATAATAATAATAATAATAATAATTCCCCACTTTACGATGTCCAGCATAGTGGAGCAAGTACACGTGACACGCACTCGTCAAGCCGTTCGAAGTCCCCCGCAGAAATAGTGAGCCTTGCCCTCTCTGTAGTCGTCGACGATTCCAATTCGTTGCTAGTGCCGGATTTTGTACGTGAACTGACCTCTCGATTACGTGCCACAAACGTTCGATGGGATTCATGATGGGCGATTTGGGTGGCCAGACCATTCGCCCGAATTGTCCAGGATGGTTTTGGTGAGGTAACATGGCGCGCTATCGTCCATAAAAATTCCGTCGTCGTTTGCGAACACGACGTCCATTGATGGCTGCAAATGGTCTGCAAGTATCTGGACGTAACCAGGACACAGTACAGTCCATGTAACCACAGCCCACACCATTATGGAACCACCACCAGCTTGCATAGTACCTTGTTGACCACTTGGGTTTGCGCCACACCCGAACCCTCCCCCCCCCCCCCCAATCAGCTCTTATCAACTAAAATCGGGACCCATCTGACCAGGCCACGGTTTTCCAGTCGTGTAGGGTCCAACCGACGTGGTCGCGAGGCCTGGGGAGACACGATGTTGTGCTGTTAGTGTAGGCACTCGTATCGGTCGTCTGCTGCCATAACCCATTAACGTTCGTCGTGCGTTCCAGATTGATTTATGCGGTTATTTCACACAGTGTTGCTTGTCTGTTAGCACTGACACCGCTGCTCTGGTCGTTAAGTGAAGGCCGCCGGCCACTGTGTTGTCCGTGGTGGAAGGTAATGCGTGAAATTTAGTATTCTAGGCACACACTTGATAGTGTGCATCTCGGAATATTGAATTCCCTAACGGTTTCCGAAATGGAATGTCCCATGTGCCTGGTTTCAACCACCAGTCTGTTCATTCCTGTTGTCCAGCCAAAATCACGTCGAATACCTTTCATATGAAATCACCTGGCTACAAATGACTGTTTCGCCAATGCTTTGCCCTTTTATACGAGGGTAATCCCAAAAGTAAGGTCTCCTAAGAATGGTTTACATCAGTTTACAGCTTGAACATTTAGCTATATTTCGACATAATCACCATTTCTGTCGATGCATTTTTGTAGACGCTATGACAGTTTTTGTATGCCCATGTCATACCAGCTCGCCGCCGTCATGCTGTTCAGAAAGTTATAAACCTCTTCTTTCACCTCGTCGTCGGAGCTGAATCGCTTACCGGCCAAATGTTCTTCTAACCTAGGGAACAGGTGATAGTCACGGGACTATAGGGTGAGTGGGTGATTATGTTCCACTGAAACTGTAGCAGGAGAGCAACGGTTTGCCGAGCGATGTGTGGGCGAGCGTTGTCTTGGAGAATGTGTACGCCCTTGCTCAACGTTTCTCTTCTCCGGTTCTGAATTGCCCGTTTGAGTTTTTTCAGAGTGTCACAGTACCTGTCAGCGTTAATTGTGGTCCCAGTGGGCATAAAGTCGACCAACAATACGCCTTTCCGATCCCAAAAAAACGGTTGTCATGACTTTACCGGCAGACTGTGTTTGTTTGAATTTCCGCGGCTTGGGCGAAGGATGCCGCCACTGGCGTGATTGTTGCTCGGTCTCAGGTGTAAAGTGGTGTGCCCGGGTTTCGTCACCCGTGACAATTGAGTCCAGAAAGTTGTCCTGTTCGGCTGCAAGGCGGTGAAGGAATGCGCGGGAAGCATCAACTCGTTGCCGCATGTGGTCCTCAGTCAGCGTGCGTGGCACCCATCTAGCGCAGACCTTCCGGTAGTTTCCGTTAAAATTCTGTGAGCGGTGCTTCGGGAAACCTCAGGAACCAACGTGCAGAGATCATCCAGGGTGATCCGCCGAGCTTCACGCGTGCTTTGCTCAACCTTCAACACTGTCTCTTCAGAAAGTGACGGTCTCCCGCTCCTTTGTTCGTCGTGAATTTCGGTCCGATCAGCTGCAAACTCTCTACACCACTTACGAACATTTCTGACATCCATGCACTACTCACCATACACCTCCGTCAATTGGCGATAGGTTTCAATCGGCACAGTGCCCTTTGCGTTCAAAAAACCGAATAACTGCACGCAATTCGCACTTGGCGGTAACATCCAACGGGAGCTCCATTCTCAACGGCTGCCAAGCCAAGACTGAGCGCCTCAGCGCGGCGTGCGCATGTTTACACACAGCGCGTGAAGCACTCTTCATAACAGTGTGACCAACTGACACACAGAGTTCAAAAAAAAAATAGGAGACCTTACTTTTGGGATTACCCTCGTACCTTGTGCACGCGATACTGCCTCTATCTTTATATCTGCATATCGTTATCCTATGACTTTTGTCAGCTCAGTGCGTTACGCTGTGGGGGACATTCACCTGGGCTTCCACGAGACCTGAGACAATAATCGGAGGCACCATGACAGCTATGGAGTACGTGAACATTATTACGGACCTCTTACATGCCTTTTACCCTTGATGTCTTTCTGACCAGAGTTGGCATCTTCCAGCAGGACAACTGTCTGTGTCTCAAGGCCAGAATAGTGAAATGGTTCAAATGGCTCTGAGCACTATGCGACTTAACATCTATGGTCATCAGTCCCCTGGAACTTAGAACTACTTAAACCTAACTAACCTAAGGACATCACACAACACCCAGTCATCACGAGGCAGAGAAAATTCCTGACCCCGCCGGGAATCGAACCCGGGAACCCGGGCGCGGGAAGCGAGAACGCTACCGCACGACCACGAGCTGCGGACAGACAGAATAGTGATACAGTGCTTTGAGTAGCACGACAGTGAACTCATATTCATGTCTTGTCCAGCACACTGGCCCGATTTGCAGCCTATGGAAGACATCTGCAACGCTATCGCGCGCCAATTCCGCACCCACAAATCACCGTAATTTATCGAATCTACGTGACTTGTGCGCAGATATCCAATGCAGTTAAGCAGATGGTCAGTAATGTTTTGGGCACTGAGTCATGTACCATCAAGGCATGCGTGAAAACCACCTTCACATCTCTTCTGCAACGGCAAAGACGCAACGGGATTTATTAGGTAGCAGGTGCCCAGTCAGCTATGCATTCTGTCTGAAATTCCGCTACATGAAATACCTGAGTGTTAATTCTTCCTTATGGAAAATAGTAGTTAATTTTGTGCAATAGGCATGGCATTTAAAGGGCACTAGAAATCCACGGAAAAGTTGAACACCACACAAAGATGTATTTCGTAACGTTTAACGTATTTCCCCTTACGTCACCACGAAGATTACAGAGTGCTTGACTTCTGAACGGTGACCAAATAGCTCTTGTGATAACAACAAACGACGAAACGGAAGACTTGCACACGAGCTGCCCGCGGTAAGTGAACAAAGACACACTTATGGAGACAATAAGCAAAGACGGGAGTGTCGTAACAAGTTCACACGGATGAAGTTACGAAAGGTCAGTACGATTAAGATATGCTAGAAGATGTGCAGCCTGTTCCGATGTTGGTGACATGAACATCAAAGAATGATGGAGAAGGAGAAACGTATCAAACGGATGTATCATGAAGCCGTGGTCGGGACGTGGCTATGGCGAATGGTATAGGCTAAGCGTTGTTTGTTGCTGTTGTCTTTAGTCTGAACACTAGTTTCACAGAGTTCATCACGCTATTCTATCATCTCGGAATAACTGCTCATCTTAACACTACCTCCACCCTACTCTGTACTTCACCATTGGCACTAACATGATTGCAGCTTTAAAATTTTTGTAGTGTAACGAAATATTTTCTTAAAAATTTTCATCCCATATAGGAATCCCTTGTGTCTTGAATATGCAGAAACACTTAAACACGTATTTCTTTTTATTTCTAACCGAGAAATCAAATACCATTTATCACGCATGTAGCCTTAAAAATCCTTTAGTATTTCTTTAGTAATATTTATTTTCAACAAAAGTTTCACCTACTATTTTACCCCCCTTAGTGGCTGAATTTCCAAAAATGCTGAAACATGCACTTTTTTTCTGACTGAGAAACCAAATACCAGTTTTCGTAGCTCCAGCTTCAAAATTCGCTTATAAGTGACATATTTTCAAAAAGCCTTTCATCCACTGTTTCAGTGCCTTAGCAGTGGAATTTCGGACAATCCGTTTTTAAACGATGCCTACAATATAAGATCCACACCCGCTCCAACCTTCTATCCTTAGCGGTTTGGCTTGGGCGATGACAAGTCAGTGAATCAGTCTGACCCTATTTCACCCCGTTAGGGGTTGAATTTCCAAAAACAGTGACACACACGTATTTTTTTCATCTCCAACCGAGAAGCCAAATTCCAATACTCAAAGATTTAGCTTTAAAAATGCTTTCGCAACGAAATACTTCCTTAAAACGTTTTACCCCCAATTTCACTCCTTTAGGGGGTTGAATTTCCACAAACAGCTACAAGAGTATCTTTTACTTCTATCAGAGAAGCCAAATACAAATTTCGTAGTTTTAACTTAAAAAATTCTCGCACAATGAAATATTTCCGTAGAAGTTTTCATTCCCCCTTCACCCTCATAGGTGCTGAATTTCCAAAAACACGCATTTTTTGTTTATAACAGAGAAGCCAAATTTAAATTGTAATAGATTTAGCTTTAAAAATGGTTTCGTTATGAAACAGTTTTATTAAAAAATCTCGTCCCCCATTCCATCCACTTAAAAGTTGAGTTTCCAAAAACACTGAAACACTTAAAATACTTTAATAGTTGTTTAATGATGATATTTTCAAAAGTCTTTCTCCCACTATTTCATACCCATAGGGTTACATTTTCAAAAATGCTGAAATTCGTATTTTTTTTTTAATTTCTGATCGAGAAACCAAATATCAATTTTCGTAGGTCAAGCTTCAAAACTGTCTCGCTAACGACATTTCTTTAAAAAACCCTTCATCCCCTATTTCTCTCCCTTAGGGTTGGAATTTCGAAAGATCTCTTCCTAAGCGACGCCTACAGTATTAGATCCGCGCCAAATTTCAAGTTCCTATCCTTAGCGGTTTGGGCTGGGCGGTGATGATTCAGTCGGAACAGTGCCTTTTATATATAGAGATTTCATTGCACTTGATAACCACACCAAAAACTACGCACAACTACCCACCCACCCACCCGCACAACGATGCTAACGAAATACTTAGCAATAACCACACACAACTGGATCGTTCCGCACACGACGTCATTCAGAGTCATTTATACAATTATTATAATCATGGCTTACATTAAATAAGCTTCGCACGACATTGCGTGAAGCCGAATTTCTGAAGCCTGTCAACTAATCATTGTGACTGGGACACCTGAGTCGTAAATACTAAACGCTTTTGAAGTGTCACGGCATAGTGTAGTGGTTAGCGCATAAGCCTAAAGAGTAGAAAGTCGAAGGTTCGGAACTCTCAAAATGCAGCGAAATCTTTCATTTTAGCATTGATTTTTTATTTGATCTTATTTTTCTTCTTAGCATTCTTTCTTCGTGAGGAATCTGCTTGTTTCGCCTATGATCTAATTTCTAATCTACAATTTCTAATACTTTGCCACATCATTCTCATCACC